>NC_072800.1:45360000-46072000 GCF_028583425.1 Eublepharis macularius
AGAGCAGACACTCTAATCCACTATGTTTATATCTTACATCAACTTTCCACCATCAAGCATTCCTACCTGCAGTACAGGACAGGATTTTCATGTTACCACAGACAACATGGACAATAAATAGTGCATGAACAAAGAGGCCAATAAATTTCCAAACCCTGTCTTATCCTGTCACTTATGATTGTAGTGCACACTGCATCAGATAACCATCCACATGGCCAAACAGTGAAACTTCATTCTCCTAAAACAACCACACCAACTGCCACCACCGGCACAACAACATCAGTGCTTATATACTACCCTTCTGGACAGATTAGTTCTATACTCAGAGTGGTGAACAAGTCAATGTTATTATAATCTCCACAATACAGCTGGGGAGCTAAGGCTGAAAGGAATGGCTTACCTCAGGCCACCTGCAGACTTGATAGTAGTGGAAGTTGACTGCTGAGTCATAGCCCAGCCATTTAACCACTATGCTACATCAGCTCTGCTAAAGCAGCAGCAGTGGGCAAGTGAAACTAGGACTCTTCAACTTCAGCAAATAAAAATAGGATTCTTTTATTTAAGATTATCCTACTGAAACAATGGTCATGAGGTTTAAAGAAGTATGGAGAAGTTACTTAAAGACTATGACATCTGATATGAACCATTTAATATAATCACATAAATTAGCTTTGGATGACAGTCTGATAATACTAGACCTGAATGTGGCTAACAGTCATGCCGACAGGTATAACATGGGTAGGGCCTGTCAAAACGTTCAGCGCTGATGGACTTAATTAAAGTGACCATTGGTTAACATTGAGAATGGGCACAGAAAAACTGGATTGTTTAGGTGAGTAGCTGTGTTGGTCTGCAGTAGAATAGCAGGATTTGAGTTTAGTGGCACCTTAGAGCCCAACATCATGAAAATCTTACTGGTATCCAAGGTACCATTTAGAGGTATTCAAATCCTACAGAAAACTTGATTTAGAATTTGTGAGTTGTTAACCGTATAGTAATTCTGCTGGACTTATGCAAGGGAAGAATAGAACTGTTGAATTTTTTAAAAATGTTTAAAAGGCCTCCTTTTGAAACTAAGTTGTTTAATTGACTGGGCTCATCTGTTTAGATCTAATTTAGCTTGATATGCAAAGTACTTCCCAGAGAATAAAGAGCACAAAATTGATATCTTCTATTGGCCAGCCCTTTTCCCTCAATATTGTTTTTCATTAAGCTTACAATTTCACTGTGCTGTTCTTTTCAGTCTTTCCAGTTAAAGACATTCAATGTGGAATGCAGGTAGTGAGTCTAGAGAGCTGGAATGGCGTGATGATGTAAATGTTAGGCTGCAACCAGGATGTGGTGGACTTCACAAAAATTGTAATCAATTTGGATCATTTGGATCCAGTTTCAAATGCTTGTTTTTTTTGTTGAGTAAGTCTTCTGTTTCAATCACACAACGATTTACTCACAAGCAGTTGCGAACAGTTTTGTATACGCATAGTGGCTAACCATGTTAGTATCTCACTGATGATCACACATTCTTAATTTATGTACCTAGGGTCATCATGGGATTTTATTCTTTAAGAGTGCTAAGTTAGACTGCATATGCTGTTTTGCAGCTCTGTAGTTGGCAGCATCACCCCTCCTCTTCTTCTCAGCCCAAACACTTTCCTTTTTGTTTGTTCATTTTATATATTCCGAAGATGTACCATTTCACATCTAAGAGAGCCTTAGTTTGTTTATTTGTTTGTTTGTTTATTTATAGTCTGCTTTACTCACTGAGATCCAAGATGGATTACATACTGCAAGGGAATACAATATAATCAATAGTTAGGGCATTCACAGAGCAAAAATACAATCTGATCAACAGCTAGAAAGCCCGGTAAGTGGGAGCTTTCCTGACCTCCTCAGGCAGGCCATTCCACAAGGTGGGGGCTCCCACAGAGAAAGCAGATGTGGTATTTTCAGAAGGCCCTATTCAAATGAGCAAAGCTGCCATGGCAGGACTTAGGGAAAGATGCAGTTGTGCAGATATGAGGGACCTAGGCACTGCCAGAGCCAGAGTTTCTGGCGCCTGTGGCCAGCTCCACGTATGCGCGCCCCGGCCTGCGTGATGATGTCATCATGTTATGATGTCATCAAGCAGCAAAGCCGGGCTCATTGGGTGGCTGGGGTGGCGTGCGGAGGCTGCCCGCACTCCGCACGCCGCCCCAGCCGCTTGCCATGACTGGCTCGCGGCTGCTGCGCCCAGCCGGGGGCGTGTGGTGGTGGTGGCAGCAGCACGGGGCTGGCCAGCTTGAAGCAGCTGCAGGGCAGGCACACCACCTCCATGGTGCGTGCCTGCACCCCCAGCAGCTCCTCCGGCGCCCCCTCCAGCGCCCACGGCAGCCGCCTCACCGCCTCAGTGGTGGTGCCGGCCCTAGACCCAGGCCATTAAGGGCTTTAAATGTAATAATTGTGACCTTGTTTTGAGCAAGTAACTACTGAAGTCTACTGAAGATGAAGTTTAGCAATACTTGAAACCCTGGACCAGCAGTTAAGTTAAGCACAAATCTGAGTTTTGGAACCTGAAATGAAATTAAGCAAGACTTTCTTAGCCATGGAGATGTACACCTTTGGGAAATTTAGAGCCTTCCCTCCCAAAAGAACAGATTCTATTTGTGGAGATAGATCCAGAGGAGTTAGCCGTGTTAGTCTGTAGTAGCAAAATCAAAAAGAGTCCAGTAGCACCTTTAAGACTAACCAATTTTATTATTTTATTATTTGTGGAGAGTTCATCTGTAATGGAGGGACAGCTTGTTTTGTAAGTTGTCCCCCCCGCCTTATAGCAGCAAATGGTTTAAGGTAGGAAAGAGCCATGGCAAAGCATTGTGAGAATGTGCATGCCCAACTTACTCTCTGTATGGACAGTTTGTGTGCCTTTCCCATTAACAAATACTGGGCCAGGGAGCCCAGGGACAGAGTCAGATATCTCACATTCAGCAGTGTGAAAAATGAACTTTTAAAAAAATGTAGACAGTAGCAGATAAGGAAGGAAGGTAGTGTCCATAGACAAGGGCTGTCGTCACACGGGCCCTTATTTTGTCAGTTTTGCACTAGAAATCCTTTCTTCTATCGTTATTAGAACAGATTCTCCCATCTTTTGATGACTGCTTGTGCTTCCAGTCAGTCACATTAAAAGGGGAAAGTGCAATTTGACGGTCAGTCAAAGTGCCTCTGGAAACGGGGCCCTAAAATCCCGCCCCCTTTTTTAAAAAACTTTTCCGCATATTTGCGTTATATCACTCTTCTATTATAATGTTGTGCTGGGCCAACCCAAAAGCCAACCGTGATAGGTAGCAGAGGTTTCCCACCCATGGCAGAATAGCG
Source organism: Eublepharis macularius (assembly GCF_028583425.1). Taxonomy (NCBI): domain Eukaryota; kingdom Metazoa; phylum Chordata; class Lepidosauria; order Squamata; family Eublepharidae; genus Eublepharis; species Eublepharis macularius. The sequence goes on from NC_072800.1 coordinate 45,363,352, forward strand.
CTATAGCTCTATAGTGTTATAGCGCTATAAGGCTGACATTTTTTTTAAAAAATTACTTTGAGGCTTAATTGTGTGTCACACTGTGGCTTGTGGGAGTGTAGGGCAGGAGAATCAGTGTTAGGTGAGACAGATGATCTGGGAGAGTGAGCGTTTTGGTGTTGCAAAGCGTTCATAGTCGATCCAGGGCATTCACATGGAAGTGGATAAAGACGACATAATGAGTCACAAAGCGTGAATTGGGGAGAATGGCGAAATCGCAAGAGAGCTGGAATAAGGTGAGAATTCAGTGGGAGATGGTGCTAGTTTGGCGCTAAATTTATGGCTGTGTGACGACGGTCGAGGCAAACCCTCAATAAATCAGTAGGAGAACAAACTGGTGTAACTGAGAACATATGCAAAATCTTTATTTACATTATTTATAGTCTGCCTTTGTCACTGAAACTCAAGGTGGACTACACAGTGTAAGACAGTACTATCAATAGGACAGGATCTCCAGTAAATAGTAAAATAAAATCTGGATTGCAGAAATCTGAGACGATGCAGAAATCTGAAACAGAGCTGAAATAAAACATAAGAGTTAACATGACACATTAAATAATGCAGGAATTGCATAGTAGGAAGTATGCACATGTATGGGCAGTTGTTGATTTTGTCCATTTGCAGGGTAACGTTTGCAAATAGACCTGTTCAGATGAGCAAAGTTGTTGTGCTGGAGCTTAGGGTGAGAGGCAGTCCTGCAGATATGAGGGACTAAGACCATGAAGGGCTTTTTATGTGATAGCCAATACCATGAATAGCACTCATTAAGTGATAGGTAGCCAATGAAGTGACTACATAATAGAAGTAATTTGCATGCTTCATCCTAGCTCCTGATAATAACTGAGCAGTGGCATTCTGCGCTAACTGGAGTCTCCAAGTTGACTTCAAGAGAGGACCTATGTACTTGCATTACAGTAGTCTAGTCTTTGTTACCATCATGTGGATCCAGGTGTCAAGATCAACCATGTCAAGGTAGGGGGCCATCTGGGCTAGACTGAGTTGGAAGAAAGTGTTTTTAGCAGCTGCATTAACTTGCTGCTTCAACAGTAATATTGGATCCAGTATAACCCCTAGGGGCCTCCCCGTCAAAAGTGGGGAGCACAGTGTCCTTCAAGATCTCCACCTTCCCAGCCAGCATTAACTCTGTCTTTCCAGGATTTTGTTTCAATACGTTCACTTTTAGCTATTTAAACGCATCAGCCCCGCAGCAATTCAGGACCTCTACTGTACTACCAGGAAATTTGGATAAGGAGATAAGGAGCATGTTTCATAAACCAACAAAAGGGGATCTTTTACAGGCTCCCACCCCCATGTCAGCATTTTAAATTGAATATTTTTTTGTTTTGCTGCCGACAAATTACAATGTTCTCTGTAATGCAATGTTCTATTTGGGAGTAAGGTAGAATAAAATATGTCTCCTTGTTATCACTTACAGTATACTAGTAAAGAACCCTACTGTTTTTGTTTTGTTTTGCTTCTTAAAGCCCCCTGCTGCTGTTGATTACACCTAGATCTGCTACTGATTGGAACTGTTAAAAGGCAAAGATAGTGTGGATGGTTGCTGAATCATTTAATTGTAGCACTAATAAGATGTTTTCCCTGGGACATGATGGAACTGATGATATTAATAAATGTGTAAAATGTCCATGAAAATTCCCATTGCCTCCATATTTTTGTAGGTGTGAATCTAGTGATTTCAAGCTTAATGTGGCACATCAGATGCAAGATTTTTAAAAAACTGAACAGTGTAATTTTGTAAATACTTGAAAGGGAACACTAAAAAGGGAGAACGTTCCAAGAGGTATCACATATGGGAGATATTTTGAACCTTAGATACATTTTTATGTCAAAAAGTATTGCTGCTGTAGAACAATAAGTGTTCAGACACCTTGACATAGATGTGATTGAAATTTGGAAAATATTGGGTCATAGGAACAGGTAAAGTCTGTGCATTATGCACTTGAAAAAGAAGTATCGTTTTGTGAAAGACTACTGTTTTAAGGTGTGGAGCAAATTATTCAAAGGCCTGAATATCATGATTTTTTTCAATCCCTGCTTGCTGCCACCCCCACCCCCAGTGCTGTTGTATTATACAAATTCTTTCAAATGCTGATGTTCATTAATAGCTGAATAGTTTGGGAGCAATCTGTGTAGTTGTATTTGTATGTGGGAGGGGCAGGGTTGTACAGTTTTATATCAGTTTGTCATTTTGGTTTAAGTAGCTCCAGGCCATATTCTTTGTGATAGTTATATTTCTGCAGTGGTGGAAACTCTTCAGTAAATACTAGAGGAATAGCCAAGTTATTATCTTATAGCCCAAACTCCCAAAAGGCTAAAAAATATGTATTGTGACTGTCAGGTTCTGTGTTCAGGCTCACTTCCACCAGTCCAGTTCTCTGCAAGAGACTTACCCACTCTTCTAAGGTCTCAGCTGTGATAAGGGGAGGCGGTTCAAAGATAACTCCATCCTCCTTTCTTCCAGGTGTGTCCTCTGCTAAGTGAAGCTTAGACCTCATTGGGCTCTCCCTGACTTTCAAAGGACATCCTGAAGGGGAGGTGGGTCCACCCACAGTTTCCTTGCTCTCATAGGAAAGCAGGCCTTACCCCAGGAGTTGGATTGCTGATGAGATGGTATCTTCAGGCTTTCATAATTTAACCCCTCTGCTGGACCACATGTTGACCCCTGGTCAGAGGGGTTTCCATCATGACTGGAACATTGCCACCTTCAGAATGACCAGCTGGCCTTCCACTTGCTCAGCTCTTCCTCTAGTGAGAGTGCGACACACCCTGCGGCTGCTTGTAGCCTTGGCAGGGAGTCATCCTTTGCTGCCCCGCCCGGAGGAAAGGAGGCAGGCTCCCTTCCCTCCTGGGCATCCAGGGCTTTGGCCAGGGGGCGGAGCCAAGTGCCGTCTTCAGGCAGCTCCGCTCCCCTGGCCGCAGGCACTGTCCTGTATAGTGCTTTGCCACCCGGGGACATGGCTTTGCCGCTGGGGGATCATTTAACTCAGGCTACACGGGAGAAAATTATAAGGGGCAGATATGTGGACATTTTTACCCTTCTCTTCAGGGAACTAGAGAAGAAGGATAAAGATGACATAGATGATAGGGATAAGGAAAAGATCCGTCACAGACGGATTGACAGGTCCAGGGCTCATTGGCTGCCTGGGTTCCTGATTTATGCTGGAGTTTTGGCCAGGGCGCAGCCTGCCAGGGCTCTCCCCCTGTTTCAATATATGAACATTATATACAGGGGTTATACTGACCTTGAGGGGGTGGCGTGGCTCCGGTATGATGAGGAGTTCCGCATGGGTGCGGCTTTGACCCCGAGCCTTCCCTGGGATCAAATATTGATCCAACTTTGGGTACAGGTGATGGGCCCCTCCAAGTCCAACATTGAGGATAGGACCGATAGCGGTCACGTGATTATCCAGCCCACGCAGGGTACAGGTTCCCGCACCTCTGCGGGGCAGCAGGTTCAATTATGGCTGCTCTGCTGGGACTTCACATCCAGAGGGGTGTGCAACCGACGGAGGTGCAGGTACAGGCATGAGTGCCCTAACTGCGCTGCCCCCCACGCCCATTCCGCCTGCCCTAGGGGACGACAGGGAGGACAGGGTGGAAAACGTTTTGGGGATGGTGGAGGTAAGCAAGGGCCTGGTAAAGGGGCCCATCCCAGTAAGGCTGAGGGTACTTCAGTGGTTGCTTCAAGTATACCCAAGGCGTGTGGACGCTGAGTATTTGCGTTTAGGTTTTAAGTTCGGGTTTAGGATCCTGTTCCAGGGTCCCAGGACACCTTTCATGGCAGCCAACCTTAGGTCAGTGGCTGGCATGGAAGATGTGGTCCGCCACAAGATTTTAAAGGAGTGTGCTGAGGGCAGGGTATTAGGCCCCTTTGATGCCCCTCCTGTCCCGTCCCTGAGGGTCTCTCCTTTGGGGGTGGTGCCAAAAAAGGCGCCGGGACAGTTTCGCCTCATTCACCATCTGTCTTTCCCCAAAGGGGGATCGGTGAATGATGGCATCCCTGATGAACTCTGCACGGTGCACTATACTTCCTTTGACCAAGCGGTCAAGGTTGTGCGCCGGTGTGGGGTGGGAGCTGAAATGGCAAAGTGCGACATTAAGTTCGCCTTTGGCCTGCTCCCTGTTCACCCAGAGGACTTTGATCTTCTGGGTTTTGCATTTGATGGCAAGTTTCATATGGACAGGGCCCTTCGTATGGGGTGTTCCATATCTTGCTCTGCATTTGAGCGCTTCAATTCCTTTCTGGAATGGGAGTTGCGTCACCGCTGTGCCTGCCCAGACACCGTTCATTATTTAGATGACTTTATGGTGTCCGGGCCTGCTGGCACGGGGCAGTGTGCCAGGCTACTGGCAGGGTTCATGGAGCTTGCTGAGGAACTAGGGGTTCCTCTGGCTCACGAAAAAATGGAGGGACCAGCTGTTGTCCTGACATTTTTTGGGCATTGAACTTGACACGGTTCACCAGACCTTGAGGTTGCCATTGGAGAAGGTGGTTGACCTTAGACCCAGGTTGGAGCAGAGACAAGGTATCTCTCCTTGAGTTGCAGCAATTAGTTGGCCATTTAAACTTTGCCTGTAAGGCAGTGGCGCCTGGGAGGGCTTTCCTCAGGCAGCTGTATGATGCTATGGGGAACTTGAGTTTTCCCCATCATCGATTGCGAATTAACAAAGGTATGCGGGAGGATTTATTTGTGTGGAAGGAATTCCTTGCCACCTTTAATGGGGTGACTTTCTGGAGGGAAGAGCTGTTGTTAGAAGCAGAACTCCAGGTCACCGCTGATGCCTCCGGGTCCACAGGCTTTGGAGTCTTTTTCAGGGGGCATTGGTGTGCTGACCAATGGCCCGCAGATTGGGTAGCCCATGGATTGTCCAAAGACCTTACGTTCTTGGAGTTCTTTCCCTTGTTAGTGGCCGTGTGGCTTTGGGGATCACAATTGGCGAACCAAGCTGTCCACTTTTGGTGTGACAACTTGGCTGTAGTGCATGTGGTCAACACCATGGCATCTAGATCCCCCAGGATCATGAGGCTGGTGAGGGCCTTTACGTTGAAACGTTTGCAGATGAACATTTTGTTTAGGGCCAGACATGTTCCAGGTGTTAACAACGGTGTGGCAGACGCTTTGTCTTGCCAACAGATGGAACGATTCTGGCAGCTTGCCCCCTGGGCCGACAGGCGGCCAGCGAGGATGCCCCAGGAGCTATGGGAGCTTGGACGGTGGAAGTAAATAGAGCGATCCAGCTGTCCATTGCCCCCAGTACACGCTGGGCCTACGACCGTGCGGTAGGGCAGCTTTACCAGTTCAGGGCGTCGGCGGGGCTACAGCAGTCATGGCCCATCCCACTTGAACACCTGATGCACTTTTGTGTGGTGCAGCATGGGAAGGGTCTGCTTGTAAAAACTATCAGGGGACAGCTAGCTGCCTTGGCCTTTGCCAGTAAGGCGCACGGCCTTCCTGAATTCACAGGTGCTTTCAGGATTAGAAAAATACTAGAGGGCTGGGCCAGGGAAGCGAGAGCGCCAAGTGACCCCAGGCAGCCCATCTCCCCCTTCTGTTTTGAGGGGGCTGGGGACCGCTTGGGGTGAGGTGTGTTCCTTGGCTTTTGAAAGGAAGCTATTTCACACAGCTTCCTTGACAGCCTTCTTTGGGGCTCTGTGAGTTAGCGAGCTAGTGTCCTCCTCTCGTGTGGACGCTTCTGGCCGTGCCCTGGCTGCCAAAGATGTTAAATTTGTAGGGGATAAAGTCACCCTTTTGATTAGGCGGTCCAAGACTGACCAGCAGCAGCGGGGGAGCACTTTGCTTCTCGGCCCCTGCGATGAGCAGGAGCTGTGCCCTGTTAAGGCCCTCAGGGAGTATGTCACGCTTCGTGGGGATGACCAAGGGGTCTTATTCCGCCACGAACATCAGGCACCACTGATTAAATGTCAGTTTGGGGTGGTGACAGAGAGGGCACTTAAGAAAATTGGCTTGTCAGGGGTCAAATTCGGCACCCACTCCTTTCGGATTGGGGCGGCTTCGACAACAGCGACTATGGGGTACCCTCAGCAGGCAATACAGAGAGTGGGCAGGTGGCGGTCAAGGGCGTTTCGGTCCTATATCTGGCCCCTGCCTCAACTTTAAATGGCAAACTAATTGCTCTTTCCTCAGGTGCCGTGTCGCACCAAGGGAGGAAGAGGATCCTGATCTGTGGCCACAGTATGGTGTTCTGGGCAGCTCATCAAGCTAGGAGAACGCCGATTGGATCTCAACTGGGTTTGAGTGCTGTGGCCACTGTGGAGTGGCAGGGCCGGCGCAGCCTTAAATGGCCTGGCCTGCTGCCCCTTCTGTTTGGGGGATGGAAGGGTCCTCTCCCTCACATTTTGGTCATTCACCTTGGGGGGAATGACCTTGGGCTGGTACGGGGCAAGGCCCTGTCATTGCAGGTAGCTGAGGACCTGAGATTTATAAGCAGCCGATGGCCGAGCGTGCTTATAATTTGGTCAGAGATGCTACAACGACGGGTTTGGCGGGAAGCCTTAGATCCCAGGGCAATAGAGGGGGCCTGATGTAAGGCTAATCACGCCATCAAAAAATCTTTGGGGCAAGGCTTGGGCATTTATTTGCCACACCCCAACATTAGGGCCGAATTTGCCCACCTCTACAGAGGAGATGGTGTCCATCTGTCACCTGAGGGCAATGATATCTTCTTAGATGACCTGAGGCAAGGGCTTCGGATGGCTGTAGGCCACCTGTGGGGCACAAGGGTCTAAGCAGAGGCTTGACCCTTGCGGTGGCAGGAGATTTTGGGAATAGGGTGCGGGTTGGTGAGCACCCTGTGGCGCTTCCCCTTGGGTGGGGAACAGGGTCTGCCATTAAGGGCGGTATGCCTGCTTACAGCTACCGTACACTGGCAGAAGCCTGCGGCGATCCCCAAGCACAAGGCCCTCCCTCATGCTGTACGGCTGGGCGCTAGGTGCTTGATGGGGGGATCCATTGCCTGGATGGCCAGGTTGCAGCCATTCAAAGGATGGCCTACACCCGGGGCATGGGGCTCGCCCAGACAGGTCAAGGCGGAGGTCCGGAGTTGACCCCAGGGCTTGACCTGTACTGCTTAGTTGGCCCTTGCCTTGTTTATGTTATGGTCATTTAATAAACGGCCCTTTAATTCCAAGCCTGTGTCTGCCTCTTCATTCCGGCTGGGGTTGCAATCAGGAGGCCACCCAACAGTGGCATTTGCTTTCCTTTCTGCTCAGAGGCAGTAATACTTCTGAACACAGTAGACCTTTGCATTTGGTGAATTCGTGAAGCAATTTCACTTATTTGAAATCCAGAGATTTTTACTTCCAGTGCACCATTATTGTAATCATTACATCATTAAATTTTGAAGGAGATAGCAGAACTCTGCCTCTCATTAGTCACAGATTTTGGCATTTGTTGTGATTCTAGGAACAGATCTCCCAAGAATTGTGAGGGTCTACTGGACCGATTTCTGGAGGGCAACAGCAGTATGGAAGGCTTTGGCCTCTGTGCCCCTGCTTGTTGGCCTTCAGGACCACATGGTTGACCACTGTGGGAAACTATATCCTTTACTAGATTGTCTGTTGGTCTGATCCAGCACAACTCCTCTTATATAATGCAAAGCAGGGTTCATCATGCATCTGACAATATGATCTTTCGCTCGTAAAATCTTATGCCACCACAAATGTTTTTTTTTAATTTGGTGTTTTGCAAATACTTATTTTGAGAACTTTAAAAAATATATTGGTTGAATAACTGATCTCCATGTCTAATTAAAAACACTTTACCTAAAGTAGTAATGTTTTCATTTTTCCTAAATTTAGTTTTACTTTAGTTAAATTAATGAAGTTTGAAGTGTTATAAGTCAGATATTTTATTCTCACAGCATTTTTAAGGTGTTTAGGGGGGGGAGTAGGTGTAGGGAAAATGAAGTGATACTTCTTGAGACTTGCAAATGTGTGTGTACTAAAATTCAGAAAATGTTATCTGGCCCTTAGTTTTGAGACTCCTCGGCCTCTAGTTGTTTCTGAGAGTATAGGCACACCTTCTGTCAATAACTCTTGACACCAGAAGTAAAATATATTTTGTTTATTAAGTAATTCAGGTTAGGAAGTGTGTATGCAGGGCAGGTGTTAAAACATAGAGCAAAGGCTATGAAAATAATAACGGCTTTTCTATGCTGGCTAATACTATCTAACTAGACATTAAAAAGCTTGCTAACTTGCATATCCGAAGTAGCTTCCAGGTGAGTTGCTCATACTCACAGACTTGGAAAGAAAAGTCCAAAACCATGCCAGGCAGTTCTGGTCATCTCAATAGCTGGTATGGAGCAAAGAGCCTCTCTCACATGCTGGTATAATGATTCTGAATAGAGAGGACCCATATTGCTGTGAGATGCCATCTTTTTAAGAGCTGTCAGCCAGTCAGGACACACTTAGATAACTGCTGTGCTAGCATGAGAAACTGGGGAGGGTGGCTGGAGACAGATACTCCCTGCCGTCCAAGGACATTTTCCCTTGAGAACAACAGGCTCCAGGTGCAACTAGTCAGGAGGCCTGCATTCTTTCTCCAAGACCAGACTAAATGTCTCTGTTGACTAAATTAGGTCTTTCCGAAGATTATTTAAGGAGCTATGACTATATAGCTGCTAGATGTCTAATTAAACAAAGATTACTGGACATAAGTGCACAACAAGACCAGGGAGTGCTTGGTATTATGAGTTCAGCAACACCTTACATAAACACCTTATATCTCATCCTATAGCCCGACCAGCTTATTTTGATGACCTAATGGTCACAGAATATAGGACGTTGTTTACTAGAGCTAGGATTAATATACTTCACTTGGCAGTATTGAAAGGCTGTTATAACAAGACCCCACTTGTTGATTGCGTGTGCCCGTGTGATCGTAAATCCATTGAAGATATGCCCCATGTTATGTTTCGATGCCTGAGATTTGCAACTATTCAGGAGAAGTCTCTTAGAAATATTCTGCAGTGGGTGCCAGGGAGGTCAGAGCAAGACAAATTAGTGGTGTTGCTGGCAGATAAGGATAAATGGATTACAATGCAAGTGGCAAAGTTTGTAACAAAACAAAATACAGTTAAGACTATTGAAGTAAGTTTTATCCTAAAGGTAAATAAGTTCCTCTTAGTAGGACTTATTACACTATATTATATGCTGTATGGATTTTATGGATTTAGAGTTCTAGATGGAGTTTTGTTAACTTCAGTTTAAATTTTAGGATGTAGTAATTTGTATTAATAGTATTGTACTTTTTTTGTTATTTGCTATGGCTGTGCTGAAGCAATAAAGTATATTGGATTGGATTGGTTGTGATCTGTCTCAAGATGGAAGTGTGTCCCTCTAAGGTATGTTCTCAATTTATTCAGCCCCCACACCAAAGAGAAAGCTTCCTGTTCCATGACACAACCTTTTCTCTCTAGGCAACAGTTTATGGCTGAGATATACCGTAGGGTGGAGGCAAGGCAATCAACTTGATCTTTCTGTAGGAGTACCATCCCAACCCATTCAGGGATATATCTGTTCTTACCACAAAGGGTTTTGTGTAATCAGGGGGCCTTAGAACAGGTGTGTGTGCTAAGTGTTGCTTTAGAGCCTCAAAGGCCTGTAATTTTGTAATTTATAGATTCTAGTATCCAACTTGGCTGGCTATTTTTCCTGTGTCTAATATAAAACGCAAGGGAATTGCAGATATGGCAAAAGAATAATTTTATCTTTCAGTCTCTCATAACTTAACTAAAAAGTAAGAATGTTTAATAGTTATTATTAAATCTGTATTTAATTACTAACTTATTTTCATACAAAGCTAATTGATCCAATGGCAATATGGAATATGTTGAGAAGCCTCTTGTTTGCAGCTTTGCTTGGTAATAACACCTTTAATTGGTAGAGTCCTAATCAATCTTGTGGGATGTGAAAAGATCATCAAGGTGTTGGGATTTTTTAAGTATACATTTTATTTCTGAAAAAATAAAGCTTAGCAATGCCTTTTTTGCTTATGTAAAGGTCCTTTTAATAGTAAAATAGCTTTTAGACCTTATTAACTTACTGCATTAACTGTAAAAGTGTAGTTGGCAAGTTTGTCTTTCCCATTGCCAATATGCTGATTCACTGGATGACATTTGGAATTTGCATAACTGAATGGCACCTGTGGGTGGCTGCACGTCGCCCTTTAAAGCAATACTGTAGAATTCACAGAATATCTATCAACAGGGTCACATTGGCTTATCAGTATGTTATCCACTTGGAGATTATGCACATAAATTAATAAATACTATCCACATTATTTAACATAACCCATTTTGTTTATCATTGTTTATCATTCTGACTTTCTCCACAATGTTTGATAAATTTGCACAATGTGCATTTTCTGTGTACATTTAACTTGCCTTAACCCTAACATATATAAAAGCGAGTTCACAGGTGACAGTTCATTCTAGCATTGACCCCATCACCACCAATTTATCCCATGGAGATACAGCTGAAAAAGAGGGGCTCAGTTGTCAGTAGCTCCTATGGAGTACCGGAGGGATATGATCTGGGAAACTGTTAACAGGACATAAGACAAGAGGCAAATTTAGTTCTCCACTCAATGGTATTGCTGACTGTAGAGTTGCCAACTTCCAGATGGGGCCTGGAAATATCCCAGAATTTCAGATGATCTCCAAGCAACAGAAGTTAGTTCCCCTGGAGAAAATAGCTTCTTTGGGTTGGGGGGGGGAGACCCTCTGGCATTACACCCTGTTGAGGTCCCTCCCCTACCCTAACTCAACCCTCCTCTGGCTCTCCCCCCCAAAAATCTCCAGGCATTTCTCAATCCAGAGTTGACAAGTTTTCTTTGAGTGAAAGGTGGACCAGTCCTCTGTTCCTCAGCCTAACCTCCACTGGTAGGAACTCTATAAGAACATATGATCTGCCTTCTCATAACCACCTTCTGGTCACAGCATAATAACATACTTGGTTAATGAGTGTGTGTGTGTGTGTGTTATTTTAGATCTGTTGCACATTCTATTCAGCTTCATGGTACCCTTTTGTCCCTTCTTCCTGTGTAGGGGATGCAGGGAAGCAGTGTGGTATTTGACATTGTGCAGCCTCACAATGGCATGATAGTTTATATTTTTCCATACCACACTTAGCTTAAACTGATCTCTCAGTCCTGGCATGGCCAAGTGTAAGGAAGCAAAGTTTTCCTGCCATGCTATGCAATTCTATGGTGAGAATGGCCTTCCTCCTCTTTTTTCTCCATTTCTGTCTAGAGCAGAGATGGCCTTGAAAGGCATACACTCATCCCTCTTTGATACCAGTCAGTGAACATATAATGATAGTGCTAGAAAAATTCTAGGTATTTCATTGCTTGGGTCCCTACAACATCGATGCATGCTTCATGAGCTGAATTATTTTACTAGCCCTAATTGTGTTAAAACATATCTAAATGCAGTTTAGCTTGTACCCCTTGCACCATGAGCTTTTCCGCTGCTCAGTTTAGTATTTATAATGTTGCATCATCAAGGTCTATCTTAGATAATTGGGGAGGGGGTTCCCTTTGTTTTTTCTATAAAAGAAACCTAGCAAAAGCTGAAATGTATATAAGAAAAAAGTATGTTTACCCAACTGAAATTTTCCCAGAGGCAATCTACATTCATCTATGTTATAAGAAAGCAATTTCAACCTGTTTGTGTGACTTACAGTATTTCCATAAGTTAAGGCCTCTATTTGGAAAGAAAGAAACTGAAAACATTTTAATACTATGTGCAGGATGTTATTTGCCTGAAACGCAGTACTCTTTCATCTCTTTCACATCTTTGGCTTGTAATGCGTTTCTCCACAGCAATATTTAACAAGAAATAGAACATAACTAAAAAACTCTTACTTTTAAGTTAATCAACAAGTTAATCAACAAGTATGCATGTCAGGAAGAGCAATTTTGTTGAAAGTTTGCAGCAACTGATCAGTAAAGAAACAGAACTCTTAATTGCAACTCAGAGTTTAGGCCATCATTCATTCATTCCTCCATTCATTGCTGGAGCAATAAACTATTAATATGTTGCCACAGTATGTTACTTACACAAGAGTGACAGTGAGGGAAGTAAGAGCTAGGATGCCTCACAGACATAGATGCTGAGGGATTAACATGTCCACTTCATTAATATATATGCCCATAAATTAATGTTGGAGTATTAAAACTAGTTTGCATGATATCTAAAGAGGTACTCTTTGAAGAGATCTCAGCAAAACTTACAACAAACTTAACCTTCAGTTTTCAGATGAATAGAGTTTTTTTTAACATTAGAATTCTGCTCAAGATACCAGGGCAATTTTTGTGCCAGTATGCCCCAGTATGTTGTACTGGCATCTCTTTCAGCCAGCGGGGCTTGGGCCATTTTGCTGGGGCCAGACCGGGTTTAATGAGAAACTGCAGCTTGGCCCATCTTGCAGCTGGTGTCATGCCCAATGATGATGTCAGCTGGCACGATGATTTATATCAGCTGCACTGGCACTTTTTTTCAGCCCTCCAGCCCAGCCTCCTCTGCCAACTCCTAGATATGTTTCTGACGCAAACAATTAATAGATATATAGAGATGTGGATGTGGCAATAGTTTCAAGAAATTTCTTCCCATTATGAAGTAGTTGCTTCTGGAAAATTAGCAGCCCTAATATAAAAATAACTGTGTTTTAATCTCTTAATTGCTTATATAATATTTATTTAATTATTTTTAAAAATGTCTGTGCTACCTTTCTACCCAAATAGGGTTCCCAAGGCACTAAAAAATCATGAGTTCTGGTATTTTTTTAACACACACACACACACACAAAGCATTGCTGGAAACCATCAGGATATTATTCCAAATATAGTTTCTCTTCACTTTTTTGATAGCCTACTATCGTACTTTTTGGTGCTCAAGAGTGTGCTTTTTTAAAAAAAAATCAGTTGGCAGCCAAAAGGAGTGATAGTTCTGGGAGCAGTTTGTCTGTACATGATGTGATTTTCAGAAATACTCAGATTTCATAAGTTTTACTTAGTCCATGTTAAGAGTGCCCAGAACTTCTGGGGAAACCAGCATACTTTGCTTCCAAAAGGGTCCTGGTGCACATGTGGACTTGTCACCTTGCCCAAAGCAGAAGCATGTGCTAAGGAAACCAATTATAAAGCATTCTTGTGTGTTCATGTAAATGTGTATAAATTAGAAATTTTCTATCAACTGAGCCTTTAAATCAAGACAAATAATTGGGTGGGAAAGTGAATAGGTACAATCCGGATCCGGACTTAGAGAAAAAAGATGGATTTTTGTTAAATCCAGCTTTCCCAAAACAAAAGTGTGATGGACCACACTTTTTAAAAGCTTGGAAATGCTGTACAAAGAACTAAAGGACTGTTTAGGGTTAATCCCTCACAGACAGAGAGAGGTCACTCAAAGTGAAAGGCTCCAAGGAATCTGATTGGGTAGCATGAGCTGGAAAGAGATTGGGGGGAGGGGTCTGTTTTCAGTCCTAGCAGAGAGGAATTGAGTGTGACGGGTGGGAGATGGAGTCCTGACTGAGAGCAGTTTAACACTGACAGGAGAACTGGGGAAAAGTTGGAAAGGAAGTTTGGGAAGTAGGTGCAGACTCCCATTTGGGTCAAAGAAAGGGGATAGATCTTTTAAGGAGAGGAGACTTTCCCTACCCAGGTAAACAGGGAGGTAGTTCTGGAGAGTGAAGAGATCTCTGGTCTGGTGTGGTTGGAAACTGCTTGTGGAGACCTTAAGATTCAATTAACAAAAAAACTGAAGGAAAGCACTGGTGTTGGAAGAGAAGGGGTTTGGGGTACTAGAAAGTGGGTACTAACATTTGTAAACCCAAAAGAGACAGAAAATACTTTTAAAGAGTATACCAGAGTGTTTTGGGGGGGGGAACAGGGACAAAAGACTCTAACCATAAGAATTTAAGTATCTATGAAGAGCATAAGGACTGTGCACGTACTGATTTTACTTCAGAGATTTCTGTGTTGAATTACCTCAGAAATTTTCAACCCCTGATTTCGCCTGACCTTTCCTCTCTAAAATAAAATAGTTACATTTGAATTTTTAAAAATGCCTCTGGTGCCATTTCTGCTGTTTAAGGACAAAGAAGAGGAGGAGGGAACATCATACTAAGAAATGTAGCTTCAGCCTCTGGCTGGCTCCTTCCTGGACTTTTCCTGCTTTTTTTCTAAGAAGGGGAGGTGGAGGGGAGTGAGGCAGGGAATGAGAAGGGAGTGGCCAGTCTGTGCAGGTGCTCTCCTTGTCTTCCTGGCTTCTGTGAGTGACACCGGTTCAGTTGGGCTGTTTCAATAGTGTCCCTTGTTTCAGTTTGATTTTAGTGGAATTCTGTTTTGACATGATTCTCTGATATGATGTTGGTCTCCTTGATTTACTTTGGTTCTGGGGGGATTCCATTCATTCCCTTGCTTCAGTTTGATTCTGTTGGGCTTCCTCTTGCATTTGGGAATGTGCCTTTGGCCACTGGCAGAGTACCTGTGTGTTTCTGCCTGAGAACCTTCTCGGAAATGTTTTCCCTGTAGGGATTTGGTTTCGTTTTCGCGGCCATGTCGGACGCTCCTCTCCGCAGGTCCGAGAGGAAGCGCCCAAGCAGCCTGACCGGGCGGCTGATCTGCAAAGATTAGCCCCCAGGACTCCCAGGGAGGGAGTCAGGGTCCGGGACGCGGCGGGAAGAGCCCCCTGGAAATCGATGCAGGGGGTAAATTGCCCGTTTGTCCCCATGGAGGCCGGCAGACGTGCGCGGCACCTTGCGTGCTGCCGGGCCATGGAATACGGCAAAGAACAGGACTAGGTGGAAGCCTGTAAGTAAGCGAATCCCTTCTATTATTACAAGCGCATGTGAAGGAGTGGTGGGATATGAAGTTAAGAAGACTCGGATTTCTTCCCCCTTGCTGAGTTTCGGAAGGTTGGCGGTCCCCCCCCCCCTAAAATGGCAGCGAAAAAGCAGAGTCCTGCTTTGGGCAAGTCAATTTCGGCTGCCCTGCAGGGAAGAGGGGAGTCGCTCGAGGATCTGGTGAAAACGTCGGTTATCGAAGCCATAAAACCCTTTGTTGACAAGCTGAATGAAACAGATCAAAGGGTGGGCTTAATTGAGAGCGATGTGAAAGCCATCAAGGAAGTAGCGGGGGGGGGCAGAGAAGTCTGCTCGGGAAAATGCGTCACTCATGAGAGCAACGAACAAGGAGCTAAAGTTGGTGGAAAACCAGCTGATCGGGCTGCAAGTGGAACGAACACAGACTATTTTGCACCTCCAGAATGTTAAAGAGGAGGAAAACGGGGATCTAAGGGATCTTGCCTCGGAATTATTGGCGACACCCGCGAGGGCAACTAAAGAAGAAGTAAAAAGCGCCATTTTGGAAGTCCGTCGGGCTTCTTCAAAATATGCAACGAAGCGGCAGCTGCCTCGCAAGATCTTTATTGAGTTTTCATCTAGGAGGGTCCGGGACACTATCCTATACAACTCATATAATGCGGACTTGGACTTTCTGGGAAATAAAGTCAAGATACTGAAGGACGTTCCATTTCTAGTTCGGAAAAGAAGATTTAAGTATAAAAGGCTGGCAGCTCTCCTGAGGGAACGTGGGATAAAGTATAAATGGCTATTTCCGGAAGGAATTTGGTTCAGTTATAAAGATCAAGCTTACAAGATAAATTCAGAAGATCAGCTAAGGGATTTTGTGGACAAAAATCAAGAATTTGGGCAAGACACCAAGCAAAAAGAAGAAGATCCGAAGCCTGAAGGGAGGGGGGAGGCAATGAGCGCTGCGGCTGTAGCTGCTCAGAGAGAACTGCGTCCGAGGCCTAGGGGGGGGAAGAAGACTTAATTTGGACTGTAATTTGTATTTTGTAAGGTCAACCACTCCATCATTACTTTATTAAGGTTTAATCTTTAATTATGGCAGTATGAAGGGAAAGCATTGTAGTGTAGTGTTTATTGTTTGTATGTTGCCTTCCCCCT
Source organism: Eublepharis macularius (assembly GCF_028583425.1). Lineage (NCBI taxonomy): Eukaryota > Metazoa > Chordata > Lepidosauria > Squamata > Eublepharidae > Eublepharis > Eublepharis macularius. Next base: position 45,379,406 of record NC_072800.1, read on the forward strand.
TTTTCCACCCCCCCTTCCCTTTTTCTTCTTTTCTCCCTTTTTTCCTTCCCTTGTACTTTTGTAGTTTTTTGTAGTTTTCTGTTTTAGATGTTAAAAAATAAAAAATTTTCAAAAAAAAAAAAGGAAATGTTTTCCCTATAGGAAACAATGAAGAGTGGTTGGGTAGCTTATCCAGGAGCACTTGGGTTTGGGGAGGGGGGATCAGTTTGATTCTGTTGGGCTGTCTGGATTTAAATTGCATTTGGGAGTGTATCTTGGACCACTGGCAGTCTTACCTCTGTGTGTTTCTGCCTGAGAGGCAGCTTGGAATTGTTTTCCCCATAGGAAACAATGGAGAGTGGCTAGGGGCATTTTCTTCAGGGGCCCATAGAACTGGATCCCAGGATCCCAGCTTCTTGAAACTTGGCAGTATATTATATTATATTATATTATATTATATTATATTATATTATATTATATTATATTATATTATATTATATTATATTATATTATATTATATTATATTATATTATATTATATTATATTATATTATATTATATTATATTATATTATATTATATTATATTATATTATATATGTGCTGGGTGGGAAGGCAGCATGGTATAGCCCAATCTTGTCAGATCTTGGAAGCTAAGCATGGTCAGTCATTACTTGGATGGGGGACCACCAAGCAAGAAAGGGATGACTCTTGAGAAGAAAGTAATGGCAAAACACTTCTGCTCCTCACTTGCCTTGAAAATCCCTTCATGGATTACCATTAGTCAATTGAAACAACAGTACACATGTATGTAGATATATGTGCTAAATTGTTCATAATGAGCTTTGAAGCTATTCATAGATTCAGCATATACACATTCAGAACAGATTTCAAAACAGTATATATGCATCTGTATCAATATAACGTTTTTCCTTGGTTTTATGACCTTGTTTCCTGGATGGAAGCCTGAGCCCACTCTTATAGCTTGTCTGAAGGTGGAATGGAAGAACTGGAAGAGTAAGGAAACATGCACAATTCTCACATCTCTTTGTAGCAAGAGAGAATGTAACAAGAGAGAAGCGCGAGGAAGGAGCTGTACTTTGACGCTTAACAGTCCTCTGTTCTGTCACACTATCTTTTTGTAGTAAATATGGATTTAAACATTAAGTGAAACCTTTCCTTTGTAGGAGCAGCTGGAGTATGCGCAAGATTAAAACTAGATTTAGTGGTCTTTTATGTGTAGTAGAAGTTGGACAGATATTATTAATGAGTGATATAGTCCATAAATGAACTCAGATGGGCAGATAGAAGGGAGCAGCAGAGACTGGCAGGTCAAGAAAAACTAAGCAGGATTTCAAGTCCCCAAGTGGTCCAAGATTAGAGGCTAACAACAAATCAGAAAGTCTGAAATTAAAAGAGAATTTTTGGAAGCTTTCCACAGTGCCACTTTGCTTTCTTACAGTCTGAATTAAAGGAATTGTAGGAATATGGCTGAAATTTGTGGCAATATATGTAAATTTAAATTTTCTCATATTCCAGTCTGAAAACTGTGTTTCATACTTTAGGTAGATCTGTATACTCTGCACTAAAAACAGAACATTCTGTTCCAGTGTAACCAGAATAGAAATGTAAAATTGCTGGAAATACTGAAACCTGGGGCGGGGCGGTGGGGGGGATTCTGAGGGGAATTTGAATTATATACAGTACTTGCTGTCCTATCAGACCTAAACTTCTTTTACTGATTAAACAACATAAAATGTCTAATTTAGAACTTAGCACAATTTCATGTACTAAGTGTACCAGATTTATAGAATTATAAATATCTTCATTTTCTACAAGAAACGTAATACCTTATTTTTACTGCATTGTCTTATACCTCACTATTTGTTGCCAACACACTTTCAAACCCAACTTTCCGTAAGGATTCAGCATTCTAATTTTTTAAAATGTATTTACTTCATTTATACCACACCTTTCTCCCCAATTTGGCCCCAAAGTGGCTTACATAACAACAACAACAACAACATTCGATTTATATACTGCCCTTCAGGACAACTTAATGCCCACTCAGAGAGGTTTACAAAGTATGTCATTATCCCCACAACAAAACACCCTGTGAGGTGGGTGGGGCTAAGAGAGCCCCAGAGAGCCATGACTAGCCCAAGGTCACCCAGCTGGCTTCAAGTGGAGGAGTGGGGAATCAAACCTGGTTCTCCAGATTAGAGACCTGCGCTCTTAACCATGACACCAAACTGGCGCTCTTAACCACTACACCAAATTCCCATCCTCCATTTTTTCTTCATCACAACTCTGTGAGGTAGATTAGACTGAGTGTGTGTGACTGGCCTAAGGTCACCAGCAAGCTTCCATGGCAGAGTAGGGATTTGAAACTGGTTCTCCCAGATCTTAATCCAATGAGTACACCACACTGCTTTCTAAATGAAAGCTGAGGTGCTCAGAGATGCTGAATGATGTGCTTAATGACTAATACATAGTCATTGTTACAGAGAGGGCTGGGGGTGGTGCTGGGATGAAGCAGTCTTATGATTAGCAACTAACAAATACAGTATTGAGACTAGAACATGTTACTGTAGTGTTCTACATAATGTATATGAAGCTGTTTTATACTAACAATGCAATCCTAAGAACAGTTTCCTGCAACTGGGCCTCATTGAGTAGATCTGCTTAGGACTGTTCTTTAAGTTGTAGTGGAATTACATGTTAGTAGTAAGTACCTAGGGATGCTCGAGTGAACCTCATTTCATGTGTCCCTCCTCCAACTTTCGATGCACTCGCCCATCCAGTCACATTTAAATTTGCTCCCCATGAATACATTCACATGTTCAGTATCAGTTCCTCCTCAACTGCTAAAAGTATCCCAGTTTCCCCCACATCCATTCATTGAAATGCGGATCTTGACACTTTCTCACACTTTAAGAAATGCAAATTAGCAAGTCAAAGGAGCCTACAGTGCTTGGTCTCTCAGCAAAAACAGAGCTGAATTGGCGTTCTGCCTTCTGGAATCACTTGCAGATGCAATCACACAAAGGGAGCTCCTGTGAAAGTGGCATTCACATGCACCAAGCAAAAACAGCCTGCACGTGAATTGAGAACTACACATAAAATCCAGCATTTGAGCATCCCCAGATAATTCACAACATGTATTTCCACTCTTAGTCCACTAGTCAGTCTAGCCCCATACTGTCTACTCAGATTTCCATCAACTACTTCATATTGCAGGCAGAGAGTGGTCTTTTTCAACATCTTTTTACTGAAGATAGTGGAGAATGAACTTGAAACGTTAAGGATATAAAGTATATAAAATAAATAAATAAAAATTAGAATGTGCTTAGACTAAGGGAATTATCAAGTAATAAGAGGGGGTAAGGGTTGGAAAGCTGTTGGAAGTCGATAGAGAGGGGGGGGAAAGGGTGGGGGATAGGGTTAATTAGATATTGAGGGAATGTATGTATTGAATTTGAAAAGTATACTCACCAATAAAATTTTCTAAAAAAAAAAAAAGGATATAAAGTATATGTTCTGCCACTGAGCAGTATCTCTCTGTTTGAGTTTGAATGAACAGGTATGTTGCCCTTATGCAGAGTTTGATTGTCAGATAGAGTCTTAAACTAGGAGCCAGGCACACTGCGCCGCCATTTGCATCCAGTTCAGGATAATATGACATAATCCTTTCAGCATATACATTTTGTTAAACCTTAGAAATGGGAGGGGGAAACCACTTTAGTTTCCATACACTGTTGGACACACATTCAATAAATTATTTGGCAAAAGATATCAATAGTAAGGAGGTCTGGAACTGATTCCTTAATTACTGAAGAAATAAGTTTTCTAGGAAACAATAATGCATACTTAAGATATAATAACAACAACAACAACATTTGATTTATATACCTCCCTTCAGGATGACTTAACACCCACTCAGAGCAGTTTACAAAATATGTTACTATTATCCCCACAACAAAACACCCTGTGAGGTGGGTGGGGCTGAGAGAGCTCCAGGGAGCCATGGCTAGCCCAAAGTCACCCAGCTGACTTCAAGCGGAGGAGTGAGGAATCAAACCTGGTTTTCCAGATTAGAGTCCTGCGCTCTTAACCACCACACCAAACTTTAAAAAAAATGTATTTATGTAATTCCAGGAAATATCCTTATAGATTGTCCAGGAAAATGTATCTCCAAATTATTGTTTAATACAAACATCACAAGTGAAAATAATTCAAGGTCTTCAAGAAAGAGTTGTGACAACTGCAGCACAAGTGTATAAATTATCATTTCACTCATTTTTCCCTCCCTTTCTCTGTAACTCTTACTATAATTAGCCAGCATTAACAGCAAATGTTTGCTTTGGTTAAATTATTCAGAACATTTATTTTACTTGTCAAAGGTTAGATCAGGTTGTTGTTTGAACTGGTAATTAAATGCAGGCTAATACACTATCATATTTATATGCACTGTAAGACTAGTTTCCTTCTCCTTCTGTATAATTTTATAATGTTGAGGGTTGACATTTAGAAACACTTTTCTACTCAAAATGTGTTAACCAAGCAAAGCAAGCAGCTTTGTATTTGGTTCCAGTAAAGCATGTGCTTATGTGTTCAGAATTTCACTTACAGAATATGCATTTGGAGACGTCATTTTTGTGAATTACCACCGACCTATGTAAGGCAGTTTCCCTTTACAGTTGCAGTTCTCATCTGCTGTTTCTGAAGCCCGTAAATAGTAAGCCTTCTAAAGCCATTAATCTTAGAACTTGTAGCTCTAATTGTCCCATGGGATTGGATTCATGCGTAGGCCAAGAGATGCTCTCTACTCTGCATGCCAGCGCTATAGGACTGCAATTAGGGCATGTGTATACTTACTCAGAAGTAAGTTCCAGTCTAATACAAGTGACTAACTTTCTGGCAAGTATGTAGAACTTTGCAAACTGAGCATCCTGACTTTGGAAGGCTGCTTTGGGACTTCAGTAACAGCAAGGAGCCTTTCGGAGCTGTGGTGCTCAGAAGAACTATCATCCTATATGGAAATTTCCTTGTACCTTTGAAATTAGAGTTTAGTTGAGGATTGCCAGTCAGCTGGAGCAGGGTGGGGGTGTTAGAGTGCTCCCGACGCTGCTGGTAAGGTGCCGGAAGGCTTTAACATTTAAATCCCTCCCTTGCTCCAGCTGACTGGCAGGCCCGGGGGGACTCGGGGGGGAGGGGTAGAGCGTTCCCAGTGCCTGGAGCGCTTTAACAGCTGACTGGCAGGCCCGTGGTTTTTTCCCAGTGGGTTTTTCCCAGTCTGTGCCCACCTCTACTCTAGGCTTAATGAACTTGTTTGGTCCAGTTTTATATGCAGATTACTATGACTAGTCCAGATCATCCTGAAAGTAAAATCCAGCCTTAAACAATAGATGTGCAATAACTGTCTATTGCACTGTGGCCCAGTGTCAGGAAAAATGATCTTTTAAAAACAAAAGGTTTTTTTGGGGGGGGGGGAATGTAACAGATACATACCTCCAATATGTTTTACCTTTCAGATAAAAGCCCACTAAAAAGAGAGGATTTCTTGGAGGGATGTATGAGATATTCTTAAACTTTATACCTAATGGAATGTATTTCATAAGAAAATGAAGAAATTTCTGTCAAATTAATCTTCCAAGAATTTCTGAGGAGGATCAGGTGCAGTTAGATAGACCAGTACAGACAACAGAGATTCATGAAGTGATTAAATCTTTTAAAAAGAACAAGGCCCTTGGGCCAGATGGGCTTATGGCAGTTTATTATAAAACATTTGCAGATATAATAGTAGAACCACTAAGGAAGACAATAAATGAGATTTTATAATCTGGCAAACCTGGCAAGAAACAAGAATATTTTTGATTTCTAAGAATGGCAAAGATCCATTCCTTGTTAAATTATATAAGCCAATAGCATTCATGTTTTACAGAGAGCACTAGAAAATAGTGTGAGTGAGTGAGTGATGTGTTCTACCTAAGTGATGGATGGAAGTGGCTGAGTGGCCATCATTATAAGTGCTAGCACTGGAGGTCTAATGTGCCTGTAACTAGCCACTGTAAATAGATCAAAATAAGAAATGGCCCTGACTTAGATGCAAAAGAGAAAAGATTGACGAAGAATATTCAATTGACAATACCAGAGAAAAACACAACTTTTAAGATTCTGATCTAGCTGAGGCCTAACTACTCTTGCCTTAAAGAGCAACTGGATTTCCAAGATATAAGCTTTTGAGAGTCAACACTCTTAGAAGATAGAAAGTGTCTGGTCGCATTACAGATGCTAATTTTCTGCACTTCACACCCCTGCTTTATCAAGCTAATTGCAACAGGTATTATAGCTAGCTTTCCGATACTCTAATTTACAATACTCCTCCCACCCTCTGCCTAAATTATAAAGACTCCTTCCTTTTTCCATTCCTCGTATCTGATGAAGTGAACTTTGACGTTCAGAAGCTCATATCTTGGAAATCTAGATGGTCTTTAAGGTGCTATTGGACCTTGATCTTACTGTTCGACTGCAGACCAACATGGCTAGCTCCTTTTGCCTTGTGTCAGTTCTTGCTGAGATGTAGGTGGAGCTACCATTCCTTGGTACTCTGGTCATTAACAAAGGCTGCAATGGTATTCCTGTTTCCTTTGTAGTGGTCAGTTAGAGCAGAATTCTTTCTATCAGAGGGACAAAATGATTAAATCCCACTTTGTGGTTAAATTCCACATTATGCAGTGTTCTTTCTGAGAGGTTGGCAGTGCAATTCTAAGCAGAGTTATGTCAATCTAAATCTACTGATTTCAGAGGATCTAGACTGGAGTAACTCTGCTTAAGATTGCACTGTGGGTGTACGATCTCCCAGTACTTTGGGGTTCTGGCTAATAAAAAAGGCAAGAATGTCATTACTTTCATTTCTTAAGTGACTGAGCAACTGATGGAGTAGAATAATCTGGTTCATTTCTTATTCAACTAAGATTCATTTTCCTATGTTTGTAGAAAATTGTGATTGCTTTATGGCAGACAATTCAACTACCTAGTTAACCATGCAGGGTGTGCAGTCTAATTTCATATATCATCCAGTATTCAGGAAGTGAGGGCAGTCTGCTTACAGTCCAATCCTAAGAACACTCTCTTGAGAGTGAGTCTCATTGAATAGACCTGAGTAGAATTCTGAGTAGAATTGTTTTGGTTTGCTCTTATTCAGTTTACCATGAGATGCCTCTCCATTAGCAAAATAGTCCCCTGTCATACTTCAGCTTGAAACACAGGCAAAACAATATTTTTATTAATTGTACATTTTGGCATGCACGTATCCTGATATGTATCCTTGTGATCTTAGCCAATCTAAAATTGAGAACATCATGTACTTTTAAAATATGCAACTACTGTGCATCTAATTTTGTGCAAAGAACAACTACTAAGTTCCTGCTACCATTAGTAATAAGTTGTGCCTGTTCCTTCCTTGTGATGTTGCTTTACAGATGGCAGAAGTTAAAATCTGCATACAAATAAAAAACTAACCACTCGTCCTAGATCATTCAGTACTTCTGAGAAAGTTTTCGCTTTAGCCAGTTGCTTGGAGAAGAAAGCCTTTAAAAAGGTTTTGTCCAGACAGTATTCTAAAACTTCACTTTGGTTGCTATGTAGCCATTTGAGAATAAGATTGGTAGTACAAATGAAGAAGCAGATTACAATACTTTTCTGAAAAACAAAAGAGGCAAATCAATCAAGGAGATTTATGACTACCACTTGTTTACATCGCTTGTATTTTTTTTAATAAAATAGGCTTAAAAGATTAGTCACAAGGTGCTACAAGATTTATATAAAATATAAAACCAGATGTTGTTCTAGTGTACTACTTAGATTCTTGTTAAGTGAAAAAAATTAAATTTTTATCTTGTATTTGTTGTACACATACAGCAAGGAAGTAAAGCTTCCATGAAAATTAGTACTAAGAACAAATTCCATACCCGCATTAGTATGTTCGAAGAATTGTATGAATTGGAGAATTGTGTGTGTGTTTGTCCTGCATCATGGATTCCCATAACCATTTGCTCCTTGGAAATCAATGCACAAGCTGTGGACACGCTTCTTAAAGTTTCCTCACTGGGATATCAAGAGTCCCAAATAGCCTCTTTGAGCCAAAAATGCACAATGCCTGGTGATTTTCTGCTACTTCAGAATTGCTGTCCAGATAAAATCAAATGTGCTTAAATAATAATGGTAATATATTCACATCTCCTTGCAGGTGTGAGAGAAACAAATAAAATTCTAAGGAAAATTAAGAGAATATAAAATAATGTAACAAATACCATAATACTTTTTTGCAAATCACTGCGTGACCATGCCTTGAATCTTTTGTAGTGGTTGTCAAGACAAATAGAGAATTCAAACAAAGTGGGATAAGGAATAGGTGGCACAAATGTAACATGGCCTAAATGTAAACAAATGAAGCTTCATCTATATATTTAAAAGGGTTCATTGAAGAGGGGGGGGGGCATGGGGGACTAATCTAAAAGCTCGACTCAGTTTAGCTGGAATTTGAAGAAATGGAGGTGGCACCTCTTAGATATCCTAGAATGATGTCCAGGCATATTTTATTTTGCAAAATGTATAATGTGAAGTTTCAGAGTGGTGCATAACATAAAATAATTAAAAGAACAATAAAACAGTATTAATATTAAAAGGGACTGCAGCAGCAAAGTAGCAGACTGAAAGACTAAATTTGAAAAGTTTCCTGGCTGATTGTAGGATTTGAGGAGGTTCTTATGGGAGCAGATACTCTTTGGATAGCCAGATATAGGTTAATACTGTAAAGTTTAAAAGTGTGTTCCAGATTACCTCACCTAGAGCTGGGTATCATTTGCAAACAGATTGCATGGCACCTCATAATTGTGTCTTGCGGCATAAGATAAGAAACATAAATGGTAGAATTTATTCCTGTGGAATCACATAATAATTCTTATGTACATCTAATCTGATTTGCCCAGTAACAGAACCACTGCAAAACTGTGCCCCCCAGTTCTTTATATTATGGTATCAAAAGCTGCTGAGAGAACTAGAGAAGCAAATACCAAAATAGTCCTCATGCCGAAAGCCCAACTGAAACAGGTCAATACAAGTAGAGGACCTGCAAGGACTTGGCGGGGTCATCTTGTTCCCGCATGTTTTCTTTCCCTTCTTTGCCCCCATAGCCTCTCCCCCTTTCCTGCTTTCTTCCCTCCTTTCCTACCCACCTTTGTCTGCTCCCTTATCTTCATTTCCCCCCACCTTTCCCTTCCCCAGTCTCCTTTATGGGCCAGTGGACTTACTTTCTAGTCTAGGTCATTGTGCATCCAGGGAAATAACGTTATTTTATATAATTGCCTCTGCTTACATGATCACTCTTGGGTTTTTATATTAACAACACAACAGAAACATTTTTGAAGAGTGAATCTGAGATGAAACTGTGAAAATCTGATTATTTATTTCATTTAGGTCACTTTTAGTATCTTATTAATATCAATTTTACTTAAGGTAGCAGAGTGCAATAGGGTGCACACTTAACCGAGAGTAAGCCATGCAGGACATGCATTTAAGTATATGTGCATTGGTTTGAGCTGTAAGATACCTTGTTCTGTTCTCTTTTTAGTTTGCCCCTCGGAAAGCAGCAGAACCACTGCAAAGCTATGTTCTCAGCCCCCATCCCTGAACACATTTGAAACATTACAGAAGGATATCCAAAAGCTACTGAGAGAACTAGCAGAAGTCATTGAGGTGGTGGAATAAGAGTGGCTTCTGTTCATGCAAACTTGGAAGGTTGCAGATCTTTGAGCTGTAACTGTAACTATTATCTTGAAAGTAAAACCACTCAAATTTTTAATGGAGAATTTTCTGAAAAGTTCTCAGAGAGGCCACCTGTACTATATCACTTAAATGTATCAGTTTTACATGTAAATTATATTTTCACATTTTTGAAACTTGTGGACAAATTAGAACGGGTGCAGAGGAGAGCAACAAAGACAATCAGGGGCCTGGAGATATGAGGAAAGAATGAGGGACTTGGGAATGTTCCGTTTGGAGAAGAGGAGGCATTGGGCAGGGGGTTGGACTAGACAGTCTGTAAGACCCCTTCCATCTCTATGATTCGATGAAACTTTAATTTATGAATGCATAGCATGTACAAAATGTAGAGCACAAGTTGAGATCAAAGGAAAAATATGATTTATGCATGTTGCTACTTCTTGTGATTTATGCATGTTGCTACTTCTTGTGTTATATCGCACCAACATCTTTTTGTTATAAACTGAACACAGCATTCTTTCAATTGAAAATATTGTTGTGCTTCTAGTGCTTTCCCATGTTCTGTCAGTAGGAAGGACACTGGCTTCAAAAATTCAGAAGACCAGACTGAGGACCACTGCCTAATATAGAAGCTGAACATTCTCTTTGAGAATCCTGTACAAATGATAAGATTCTTTCCACCTTATCTCACTGGAATATCTTCAGGCACCTTGAGTGCTCCGACTGAGCTCTGTCATCCCAGAGTGTGGTCCTTCAGGAACACACCTCACTCTGTTCATCCATAACCTTTAAGCCTGGGGTTTGGCATGTTTTCCACCTATTTCTTCAGAGATTATTTTTTGAAACTTAAGTCCTTGGTTCTCTTGACCTTTCAGATAGAGAAGCTGGATTGAGTGCTTCCTGTCCCATGGCATAAGGAACTTGGTTAAGGGAGTACATGGTTGTGTGCCTGAACAGGGTGATTCAGAGCTGAGGATAGTAGAGGCCAGGAATTTCAGGTCTGGGGTATTCAGTTGCTTAAAGTACTTAAGCATGATGAAAGAAAGGGAGGCATTCTTTCTCAAAAATTTCAGTCTGCTCTAGAGTCAAATAAAAATTATAAGGCAGGTAACAGCAAATACTCACTTGCCAGTTAATATAGGAAAACGCATGATACATCTGTTGGGTCCTAAGCCCAGTAGCCTTAAAACAGGTGGTTTTATTTCCTCAGACAGGGAGGTAATGCTGATGATGCTAGTTTAAGGCATTGGCTAACCAATTAATCCACAGTGTTTTAGATTAGACCAAGGGCAGGGATGCTATAAAAGGTTTGTATAGCAAGGAATTGTTTTGATGCAGACTTTTTCATTTAGCTATAATGTCAGAAGTTTAAAACTTAGGCATATGCTGCTAACCGTATCCCTTCTGTTTGTTCTAGGACATTCATATTGTCTTTCCTGCCTGACATTTTAATTTACCGTAGAGTTTGTACCCTTAGTATTGTGATGGTAAGATACAAAAGAATGTAGGGTTAAATTAGCAGATATTGTTTTAAATCTCCTGTGATGATTGTTCTGAGTTCTGCACTATAGCTAGACAGACAACTGTTTAATAGACAACATTTGAATATTACAAATGTGCAATGGGTAAAAATGGATTAAGGTTTCAGGATGGTACCAATGGGCGATATTTAATATTGAATGACATGTATTAAGACAAATGCTTTAATATATAATTTATATGGCATTGTAAATGCATTTATCGTGTGAGATACAGACCCCCTGATGCAAAATGAAGTATTCTGGAAAGGTTTGGAGTAAATAAATAATAAAACCACTTTGATACACTATCTAACAATATTAAATATTAAGACTTTCACATGATTGATTTTAATACTTAATTAACTTATTTAAAGTCTGATACAGCTCTGTTTTGCCTTAAAGCAGACTTGATAGTACTATAAAGTTAAAGTTTTTACTAAATAGAATGAAAATTAACTGCATTTTATGATCACTAGATTTGCTAGTTACAAGCGACAAGTCATTTAGTGACATGAGCTTGTGCACTTCATTTTGGAATCCAGCTGATCAAATTCATAGTATTAGACTGATTTTTTTTCTTGCATCATTCCATTTTAATGATCTGTAATCTGATACAGTTTATGAAAGAAAACATGCTTGCTTTACACTATCTAAAATACGTCAAATTGTGCAAATTTTTTTATATCTAAAGGAAACATTTCTTCAATGACAGATGGTTGGTAGTGAATTATGAAAGAAGCTTGGTAGGTGAATTAAGAGAGAAATGCAGTCCTTGATTACTTTTCTTGCTGTATGTCATGGTGAGATAGCTAATGGCCACCATATTCATGTGGAAGGTGCTAATGGCAGGGAATTGTTGATGAGGGCTTGCACTAGAAAATTTAAAAAGCTATGAAATGTGTTCGCCCAGCTTAAGAGTTTCTTTCATTATAAACACTTTGAAAGAATATTCACATGGGTAGTGTTCTCTTTGTAAGCATACTTCAAAGGGGGTTGCAGGTGCTGATTATTCAGTGATTTCAAGAAATTTTTCTTCAACATCCTTCTACATAGGCAATTTTCCTCTTTCTGCCATCTATTATAGGTTTTTCTGTCCTCTTCCCACATCTGGTGTAATTTTGTAGATTCAGCAACACTGGAAAGATATAACCATGGGGCAGGCTGTGCCCTGCAAGTTCATGTCATGGAAACTGGCATTTCTTCTCTAGTTCTGGATTGTTGATCATGTTTAGCAAGACCTGAGGGTGAACCAGGTAACTTCTGAAGAAGCGCCTGAGAAATGTCAAGATTCTGAGGAACAAGAAGTGGGCTGAAGAGTGCTTCTGGACTGAGCTTCCGAAGAGACAGTATTTTTATTAATTTCTTTTACAGATGCCTCGCAGAGGGACCCAAGACTAAACATGGGCATGAATGCGAAAAAAACCCGAACACACTGTTCATGGTTCGTTGCCATCCACAAACAACGAACAGCGAACACTTATGAACATGATGCTGTCACAAACATGTTCATTATTCGTTGTTTGTGGGGGCCTGCAGCCCCCACCCCCAACCCCCCCACTTAGCCCCCACTCCCCTCTAATCCACTTACCTGGCCCTTTAAAGATCCCTTTAAACTATCAGCTAGCAGGTGGCAGGGGGGATTCCCCCTGCCAGCTGATAGTTTAAAGGGCCCTATCCTGCCACTTGCAAGCGGCAGGGCCCTTTAAACACCCACAGCCCCCCCCTGCCCCACCCCAGTGCTGCCAGGCTTCTTCTGCCCAGTGCAAGCGGGACGGGGAGATTCTCCCTGTCCCTCTTGAACTGGGCAGAAGAAGCCATGCGGCGCCGGCTCTCCCGGTGCTAAGAGGGAGGGGAAAATTCTCCCTGTCCCGCTTGCTTCTACCCCATGTGAGCGGTGCAGGGAGATTCTCCCCGTCCCTCTGACTCTGAGCAGAAGCAGCCCAGCAGTGGTGGCTCTCCCGGTGCTGAGAGGGATGGAGAGATTCTCCCCCCTCCCACCGGGAGAGCAAGCACACTGGGCTGCTTCTGCCTGGTGTCAGAGGGTCGAGGAGAATCTCCTAGGGGCAGCTGGCACTCAGCCGCTCGTCGGAGAAGCCCCTGATGAGCAGCTAATTCAGGGGTTTAAATGCCCCTTTCCGTGCCGCTGAGCAGCGGCACGGAAATGGGCATTTAAACTCCAAAGCTTCCCGAAGCTATACAAATAATCCCTATATTTAAGAAGGGCAACAAAAATGTGCCAGCAAACTATAGGCCCATAAGTCTCTTAAGCATCATCAGTAAAATATACACAAGGCACCTTTTAGATAAACTTGAAATATGATTCGAACAGGAAGAAATTATTTCACTAGAACTGGCAGGTTTTAGGGTAGGGAAGTTGGCGGTTGAGCATTGCCTGATGCTTCAACAGTTGATAGAAAAATACTCTGCCAAAGGTCAAACTTCTCTATATGCTGCCTTTATTGATTTGAAGGCAGCTTTTGGTTCTATCTCTAGACAGAGATTGTGGCAAAAACTAGAGGGCTCTAGCATAGATAAAAGATTTTTATTTCTCATCTGCGCCCTGCATGAGGAATCATATCTCAGATCGAGATGTAACCGGTAGGGACTACTCGCTGGAGCAATAAAAACATTTAAAGGAGTTAGGCAGGGCTGCCTATTGGCCCCCATGTTATTTAATTATTACATCAGTGACATGGTGAAATATATGATTGACCTCAATTTCCATCCACCGAAGCTTGCTTCACGCCATTTACCAATTCTGCTTTATGCAGATGATGCAGTCCTATTAGCCAGGACCCCATTAGGACTCCGAAGGGCGCTAGATAGATTCACAACATACTGCGACAAAGAACACCTAACAATCAACTTTGATAAAACAAAGGTGATGGCATTTGGCAGATGCCCCAAGAAGCGATCCTGGAGGATGAAAGGGAATAAAATTCAGCAAGTAAATAAATTTATCTACCTGGGGGTGGTAATACAGGATTCGGGGGCTAATACAGCACACTGTAATCTGACGGCGGAGAGAGCTGAAAGGGCGGTGCATGCTCTCTTGAGATTTTTTTGATCTAAGGAGGGCTTATATGTCCTGGCAGCACTGAAGCTGTATCAAGCTAAAGCCCTTGCGCAACTCCTATGGGCATATCCGCTGATAATCTGCGAATTCTCAAGAAGATTCAGTCCAAATTTATCCGTGCCGTCTTACAGGTACCCCCAGGAGTGCCAAATGCCCTCCTATGGCTAGAAACAGGCGAAATGAGAACTGAAGCCAGAATATTGCTATCTTCTGTTTATCAGTGGCTCAAGATATATAACAATCAAAAAGGCCTTCTCCCTCTAATAAACCAAGATCCTTACCAGTCTAGGTGGATGCGGATGGTTAAGAGCAACCTAGAAAGATTGGGACTCTCGCCTGCTGACCTACTGACTCAGGGAAGTGACCAGGCAAAAAGTATTGTTAAACGAATCCGGTAAGCACAATACATAGGGAGGAGCTCTCCAAAGTACATCTTAGGTGCCAATGGTGTCTTAAATTCCTGGGGCCTCACAGGAGTATCCATGTTATCAGCAAGAGCCCAGCCGCGTGTCTGCTAGCGCAAAATGGCTTCTTTCCTAAAAACCACCTTGTATGGGTGTGTCTAAGAGCATCCTATTGGTTGGGGGTGAATGGGCGTGTTGATAGAGGGGTCACACGGCCATACTCAGCCAATAGCTGTGGTGGTTACCCCATTTCCGGGGTGGGGTGCAGCAGGCGGAAGTTCACTGACGTGGAAGTGGGTGGTGTTTGCGAAAGGAGATCCAGTTACATTGCAGGGGTTGTGGCCTTCCCATGTCACTTCCGCTGAGGTAATAGGGGAGGGGTGGCCTGAACACGTCACTTCCGATGATACAGCAAATATGCAAAATGCCTAATTAATATGCATGGTATACCCGTCACTTCCGATGATGTCATGGGTGGGGGTGGCCAGCTTACGACAATTCCGGCGATGTGGCAGGGGGAGTGATCTGCAGGCGTCACTTCCGATGGCGTCAGGGGTTGTGGCGCAGCTTGCCCACGTCATTTCCGGTGGCGTGGCTTGATGGAGTCATTTCCGGCGGCGGGGCTTGATGGCGTCATTTCCGGTGACGTCACAGGAGGGCGCCATTGCTTACGTCACATCCGGTGACGTAATGCCTCATTAATTATTCATGGTATACCCTTTTACTAAGTACTTCCTTAAAGGGGGCAGAAAAACCCTGCCCCGCCTTGTTTGTAAAAAAAAAAAAATTCACACATTTGTGCTATATCAGGCAGCAGCTTGTCCCAGCAAGGCTAAGCGTGCAGCAGTCAGTTTCACAACTATGCTAAGAGGGGGAAAGTCGCCGCTGACCAGCAGACTTTGGGATGCACACAAAACAGTGGAGAACCTTCTCCCTTAACCAGGGCGCCTACCTAGCCAGAGGTGGAGGGGCTGCTCGCCAGGGCGCTTTGGCTGCGGGAGCGGAGGTGAGCAGAGCTGGGAAAAGGGCGCCCACTGGGGCTTCAGCTGCCCTCCCAACTTCTTCAGCTCAGCTGCAGCCCGTTCCCAGCCGTCCATTTTGCTTTCCCAGCCCCGCGCCAAGGAGGAAGCTGCTTCCAAAA
The DNA here is from genome assembly GCF_028583425.1 of Eublepharis macularius. NCBI lineage: Eukaryota > Metazoa > Chordata > Lepidosauria > Squamata > Eublepharidae > Eublepharis > Eublepharis macularius. The sequence continues at coordinate 45,395,309 of NC_072800.1, forward strand.
CGCCCCACAAGAAGCACCGGGGAAGGCGGGCGGGTGAGACAGCCACCCTCGGGCATGGCTACTTGGCAATAAAATGGTAGAGGAAATGTCAGTCAGGATAAACTGCTTCTGTTGTTCTTGCATGGCAGAATATCGCAGTAGCGTGATAAGGCTTATTTTTTTTAAAAAAATACATTTGAGGATGAATTGCGGGTTGTGCTGGGGATTGTGGGAGTGTGGGGCCGGAGAATCAGCGTTAGGAGGGACAGATGATCGGGGAAGTGAGCACTTTGGCGTTGCAAAGCGTTCACAGTCGATCCGGGGCATTCACATGGAAGCGGATGAGGAAGACATAAAGAGTCACAAAGCATGATTTGGGGAGAATGACAAAATCGAAACAGAACTGGAATAAGGTGAGCATTCAGCGGTAGATGGTGCTAGTTGGGTGCTAAATTTATGGCTGTATGATGATGGCCATAGAGCGCCAACGAGATTTAGCTCAATCTCCTCATTTTATGGCCCCTAGGGAATCTAGATATGTTATGGGTATGGCCAGATATCTCACTCATTTGGATGTCCCATCTTATAGAAGAGCTTTCACTCTGGCCCGATGTGAAGTTATCCCTTCAATGGTCATTGAAGGGAAATATAGAAAGATTCCATATGAGGAGAGACTCTGTCGTTGCTCCATTGGTGAAGTGGAATCACTTATTCATACGTTCTTTCGTTGTCCTTTCCATCAAGTTTATAGGAACAAGTTTATTTCCCCACTCTTAGACACACCAATAGCAGAGGCAAATAAGGCCTGCCTGGAGAAACTCCTAATTGATGAAAATCTAACTATCTCCAGGCAAATAGCCAAATTCTATCTCTATTTGGTTAAATTCCATAATAAAAAGAATAGCCATACGTAGTCTCCTGCTCTTTTTTCGATCTTAACTATTTTAATGTCAGTGTTTTAAATATTAGAATTCCTGCAGTTCCCAGAGAACTATATACATTTTAAGATAAGATTTTAAATGTTAAATGTATTTTTTATGTCCTTTATATTTTTTATGCTGGATTTAATTATTGATTGATTGATAAGAATAAGGATGTATTGTCGTCGTTATGGTCTCTGACCGCAAATAAATTCATTCATTCATTCAAGCTATACAAATAGCTTTGGGAATCTTTGATTACAGGTTTCCAGGGCAACAGCAGGAATTCAGACAATCCCTGCCTGAGTTGCCATGGGAATTGATTGCAGGTGCCAGACTGTCTGGCTTGACAAACAGCAACGAACAGCAACAAACGAGGCTTACAACGACTACCTGTTCGTTTAGAATGGGGCCTCACAAACAGCCTGTTCACAAACAGCCGAACAGGCTGCTCTTGGGCTTTTTTGCGTTCGTAATGCTGTTCGTGCGCATGTCTACCCAAGAGAGCATGCAAGATCAGTTAAAAACCATAATAACCATCAGGAATAAGTATCACTAAAAACAACAATATTAAAATAGATATTTGCTATAGATATACCAAAACTGCAGTAGTGGAAGTTCAGACATTCATTTAAAAATGTTCTTCTAGATAGAAACTCTGTATTATTCAGCCATGTGGGAATCCTAATTTCAACTAGCAAGCTGTTGCACAGAGTGGGAACTACCACTGGAAAGAGTCTGCTGTCATTGTTATTATTACCCACCTGCAGGATGGCTTCCTCGGGAGATCTTGTACAGCTGAGCAGACCTGCCTCAGGGGGATATAACAGAAATAGAGAAGAAATTGTCAGATTGTTATTTTAAAAATATGTAAATGTTTAGAGGAATTACCTGTGAGAAGTGTAGTAGTTCAGTTTCAAATGTCTGACTGGAAACGAATTCTCTGACTAGAACATTTTCTAGCAGGAAATGATTAAAGTGCAACTTCTTCAGTGAAGATGGAGGTATGGTAGTTATAGTCATGTTCTTAGAGCTGTTTAATGACCGTTTGTTGTATTTCATATGCTATTCCTGTTACTTTTTAAAGTCTGAATAACCTGCTGAACTGCAGAAGACAATATGGAACTTATTCAAACTCCTTTTGTATTCTATACTGTAATGTTCTTCGCAAGGCGTTAAATTAACCTACTTTCCCCACATGATGCACCTGCCTGTTGACACCAGTCATCTCCCTTCCATGAGCCGCTTGCAAATCCTGTCCCTTCACCTCACTCTTTTTCAGAAAGGAGATGAAGTGGCATTTTACACAAATCACTCTTACCTTCTTCCAGGAGCAGTTCATGGTGTTTCAAGCCTGTCATTATTAGGAAAGTATAAGTTGTGGGGGATTTGGCTTCTCTTTTATTTGAACATGGCTCTTAAAATAAGAAGTATTTTTAATCATTGGAACTGTCAGAGAGGGCATGCAAAGAATGGAGATGGGGAGAGAGTTGGTAGAAGCAGCATTCTCAATTTTTACAAATTCAGTCTGATTTGTGTATGTGGACTTTTAAAGCTACATTTATTTGTTTAAACCAATTATTAATATTCTTGTGATCTTGTGGTCATTATTCAACATCAGTTATTCATATTTGGAGTTCTCTAGAAGATATAAACATTTTTTTTAAATAGAGTTCCTGTGAACTTTAAAGCTATGCACACAGGATCATTGAAATTTTCTTTTGTTATTATGTGAGACTATGAGTGAGAATACTGAAACGGTGCTAGAATTGCATTAAGGACAGAATCCTTATCTGGAGATTGGGTTCCAGGTGGGTTCTTGTTTTACCTTGGTCATCCAGTAACAGCAGTGCCTCTCCCTCCCACATTGCCAGGGCAACATGAGAAGTACAAAGAGCCCAGGCCGTGGCTCCTTTCCACACCAGGTTCCTATGATACACAATTGCATGGGAAGCAGAGGTAATGCTCTGGCATACAGATCATCAAGGAAAAATAAGAACACAGTCTAAGGTCCTTTATTTGTATACACCTGGCAAAGTGGAAAATCCTTTTAGGACAAGAAAGATGAAGCAACAGGACACAGATGAATAATGGTCTCAGAAGAGCATATCAGTAGTCTATATGTATTGTTAAAAATATTTCGTAATGATTTTGTTAAATTACATTTTATGCAACTAGAACAATATTTTGTAGAGTATTATAAACCTGAAAATCTGTAAAGAATAAATCTTTCTTTAAGAGATGTCCCATGAGCCATCATAATGATTTAATTTTCTTTGCTGTTGTTTAAAAATTAAACGCTGAAAATATCAAAAGGATTACTTGGTATTCAGAGTGGTTAGGTTAATAGGTATTGTTCATTGATTGTTTTTAACAGCAGTTTGTTCAGAGTTACTGATGTAAAAACAGTCTTCTGTTGGCTGGTCTTTGTAATCTTTGTATTGCTATTTTGGATAGAATTTTGATCTCCTCTTTTGCCTGTATTCTATAGCACTACCTTTTGGAGGACTTTGGCAATGTTTATACTTTTTTGATTGGGACAGTTACTAATCTTACCTTATAAAGTAATTATTTCATAAACAGTAACTGTAAATGAATAGAGAGTTGAATCTTAATGTACCGTATATACAGTGCAATCCTAAGCAAACCTACTGAGAATCCTACTGAAGTCCTCTTAAATGGGGCTTACTCCCTGGAAAGTGTTCTTAGGATTGCACTGATAGTATAAGAGAAGTGGCAGTCTCCTTTATGTGGTGAATGGAGTACCTTAAGAACATAGTCCAATGGAAAAAAATAAACTAAGTGTTCAGTATGACAGTTTTGGAACACACTCTCCCTGTATATGAGAAAAATTTGCAGGTGGCACAACTTTGCAAAAAATAAGGATGTCTTAGATCTACTTAGAGTGTCAGCACCATTGCCAGAGATAAAAAGTTAAAAGTAAGACCTGAGTATAACCTTTAAAATTGATCTAGAAATCTTTGCAGAATTTCATTCAGGAATTTTAAGTCTAGGGAAAAGCCATAGTTTAGCAGTGGAGCACCTACTTTATATGCAAAAGTTCCAATGTTCAGTCCTCAACACTTCCAGTTAAAAAAATCAGGTAGTGGATGATATGAAATACCTCTGCCTGAGACCCTGGAAAGCCTCCTTGCAGTAAAAGTAGACAATACATAACTTGATAGATCAGTTGTGTGATTCAGTTTGGGAGTTCAAACAGAAAATGCCAAATCAGACAACACATAGTCATATAGACAACACACAGCAGGATTCTGGGAGAAAGGAATGTTAGACGAGCAAGAAAGAACAGAGGAAGCAATCCCTAAAATTCAGTACAATAATCTGCCCCTCTAAAGCAGGGGTCCCCAACCTTTTTGAGCCCACAGGCACATTTGCAATTCTGACATAGTGTGGTGGGTACAGCCTCAAAATGTCTGCCACATAGGGTTGCCAGGTCTCCCAGCCTTAAAACCAGGGGATGGGAGGATTGTGAGGGGGAGGGTCACTCTTGGAGTCCTTACCTCCCATGCGCTTTGGAGCCTTTCTTGTGGCGCCGGGATTGACATCATTCCTGGTGTGACAAGGAAGTCTCTGGAGCACAAGGAACTGCGCTCTGGAGCTCCTGGCCCCATTCCCTGTGCCCTCCCCACCAGCAGGTGAGTGGGAGCGGGGGCCAGAGGCTGGGAGTGGGGGAATGCCCCACTAACAGAGGACTGCCAGCTCTACTGTCACAAATTGGCTGCTGAAGGAGGCTGCTGAAGGAGGTGGAGCTAGCCACAGCTTATTTTCAGTCACACAGTGAAGATCTTTGTGCTGCGGAAGCAGCTTCTGCTAAAGCAATGTTTTTAAAAATCTGCACAGCCAATCAAATCTCAAATGGCCAATCAGAAGTCATACTTGGCAAAAGCCCCACTTGGGCCCCAGCCACTTTCTAAAAACTCTTAGTGGGCCCCAGGAAAGATGTCAACGAGCGCAATTGTGATTACAGGAACCAAGTTGGGGAACCCTGCTCTAGAGTTTAGGATGTCACTTTCTGTCCTAATGGTGACATATGTTTACGTTGTGTATCCTATCAGAATACTTCTGATTACAGATGGGCACGATCCGCATTACAATCAGAAAAAACCCACGATAATGGCGATCACGCGATTGTGACCCAGCGGATCATGATCGTCCACGGCCAATGATCCAGCGATCGGGAGAGGCCTGGATCATTGCATTCAGGCTCGGATCGGGGATCCAGACACTCAGGCGCCAGCAATCTATTCCCCTGGCAATGGAGCCAGGGGAAAGCCTGAGCTTTGTTTGCCCTCCTTCTGTCGCCCTGGAAACCTGAATGGAAGCCCAGCTTTCCTTGATCAGCAGGGCTTGCTTCCAACCACGGAGCAGCAAAGCAGTCACAAGTTGGGAGAAGACAGCCAGGGGAGGGAGGGGGAAAGGGGTGTTCTGTAGCCATGGGCACTCCAATCTCATCCCTGCAAACCCTGATAGGCAGCTCTGACGGCCAAACACAGACCTCCTGTGTTGCTGAATGGGACCTGAGGGGAGGTGGCTCATCGCCGCCTCCCCATGCCCACCAGGCCCGGCGGCTACCACCACCACCCACCTTTCCACATAGCCGGGAATAGCAGCGCAGCCCGCTTTGGCCTCCACGATCCACAGATCGGGAACGGGAGATGATCGGTGTGGATCGTTAATTTGGGGCTGGCGCCGATCCACGATCAGCTGGATTGTTAATTTTTTTTGGATCGTGCCCATCTCTACTTCTGATTACTTTGCCAATATTTGTAAGCACTGCACATGGTAATGATGGCAGAATGCATGAAGCTAAGAGACATCCAAATTAGCCTGCATTCGTTGATCCATGATATTTTAGACTAGGTATATGGATTGTATCTTTCCTTCAAGTCTAAGATACAGACAATTCTTCTGTGTCTGTAGTCTGTATATGTCTGTGTGTCTAAAGTACATAGAGGTTTCTTGTACTGCTTTCTTGAATTGCAACAGATATTAATGACTACCCTGGATACATCTGAATAGAATAGGCTCGGTCTCCAATAATCATCAGCTTCACTGGTACCATTTTGGGTACTTAAGCATGGTTGGAGAAAAATGCTAAAATTGGAAGCCACCAGAGAAGATCCAAGAGATCTCCTCCTGTTATTGCTTCTGCTAGACACTCTGGCAGACATGTCTATGAAAATTTCTTTGAAGTCTACTGAAACTAGGAGCATCACACTGTAGTAGAATTTTATGTGAAAGTACTCTTTGACTTGATGCTGCTCAAGTGCTAGAATCTTGATATGAATGCAGTCAATGAATTGAACTTCAGGAACCTGACATCAGTTGTTCCTCATGGACCAGTCTTGTAGTAGAGTGTATGAAAAGTTTGCTGCTGATGAACATAACATTCAAAAGAACAAGGCAGCTTTTCACAATTTGCAGAAAAAGTAGATAAGATCAAAATATTAAGGGACAGACACTCATTTTTGTCATCAGTTACAAAACTGGTAACTAGGGCCGTCGTCACATGGGCATCTCTTCCGTTAAATTTACAGCATATAGCGTCCTACCTGTTATCGGCACAGTAACGTTTCTTTGGGTCACCTAACGGCTCTTCGCGCCACCAGCTGTCCACACCGAAGCACTCTGTTCTGTTCTCTCTAACCGCGCAGAAGCAGCTCCTCCCCCCCTTTTTTATTATTCTGGCATTTAATTCCGCTATAACGGAATAACAGCATATAAACATTCCGTTAGAGCAAAACATTACGACCCTTTTGTTTTTCCAACTTTGAAATTATATAAATAGCCCTTTGCCCTCAGAAAACTCCCTGTCTGATGTGATCCCCATCGCTGAAGACTCTGCCATGGCGATTGAGTCATTTTTACTTCAGCAGAAAGTTTGCATTGTGTTATGTCGTTACGGCGTTATAAGGACATAATAAAATAAAAAAAGGGGGAGTCGCAGGAAGAAATGGATTCTGGGATTGAAGGGAGGGCATAGGATGTTGCGAGGCGAAATACATCGATGTGAGGCATTCACACTGAGGCACAAAATAGCGCGACTATCAAGCACAAAGCAGAAGAGAGAAAATCGCTACAGTGTTGGAATAAGGTGGGTGTTTGCCGGGAAATAGCGCCATTTTAGCGCTAAATAAAAGCCCGTGTGACGACGGCCTAGGAGTATGTTTAGAGTTCAGAGGACAATGCAGTATGTTAACTAGAATTACTGAATTTTATGAAATCTTTGCTACTTTAGTACAATGTAGAATTAGTCAGTAGTTATAATTAATCATTTTGTTTTGTTTTACTTTTTCTCCCAGATAATTTTCACTTATTGACTCTTACAAGTGCCAATATGTATCATTCCATCTCTGAAACAAGACATCCTTTGCAGACAGAAGAACAAGAAATAGGCATTGATCCCTTGCAGAGTTTTGTAAATAAGCCTGAAGATGGTGAGTTTCACTCCATTTGTAATGTGTTCAATTTTTTCCCTCAGAGCTGCTGAACAGCTAAGTTTTTAAGATTATTTCAGTGTGTTCATATAAAGCACTTTGGTATTAATAAAAACCATGATACATCAACTTAAAAATGTACACAGAAACAGTAGCCAAATGTTTAATTTACTTTCATCAATTTTGATCATATGCCAATGATTTCACCATCAAAATACTAAGTTTCATTAGAGCCCTTACTAAACAGTATGTAAAGAAAAATTATTTAACCAACTTTGAACTACTTGCTTGCTTTTCTGTAATTTTATATGGTTTTAATGGTGCCTTTATAATGTACTAGGTACATGAAAATTCTACATTTTATTTTGGACGGCATTGTTAAAATTCTAGTAGCAGTTTCTCTTTTCTTGTTACTTACAGGTTTTTAAATAAAAGAGTTGAGACTGGCATCCATACATTAAAAAGCTGTATTTTATGGCTTTTTATATCTGCCTACAATATCCAGGCCTTATCATGGTCTGTGATACTATCCGGCATGTTTGTAGATACACTAGTGAAATTTTCCAGAAGACAGTATTTAGAATGCAATGAAGAGAAGCTATCTGGAATAATCCAGATGTATATGGTTGTTGGCTTTCACTTTATCTGAGATTACTGACCATAGTTAACTAGAGGAAAATAACAAGATGCTTGAAATCTTATCCTTGCCACGTAAAACCATTTTACAAATACTTCATAACACACTGTGACACCTTTACTACATGTAATCTTCTGGTCTATGAATTCACGTCAGAAATGTGGATTTAAAAATATTTTTCAGCTGGATTAATTCTTTGTTTTGTTTTCAGAGTGCCTTTTTTGAATAATCCTTTCTGCATGAATATATGTGTGTTGATCACATATCATATAATGATAACAAAATGTGTTGCTTGCTAATAAGAGTTGCTTGATATATCATTGATAGGTACATCTGTATGACTTCATTGGATTACAGAGAAGGAAGGTTTATATTCACTGGTATATAAACATTTGTAAAACATGCAACATTTCTAATAGTGGCCAATCATGCTGTAATTAGCTTATTTCTCCCATGCAAATGTTTTTACCTAGACGGCACAAAAATATCTTGGCATTACATTATTTGGGTGATCTAAAGTCAACCACCTTCAGAATTTACTGTCTCCCTCCCAAAGTGTCTGTCCCATGTAAATCTTGTTCCCAAAGACCAGATATTTGATTATGCATACATTTTACATCATATAGGTCCAGCTGATAAACAAGAACATACTATTTGCTTTTTTTTAACATTGGAAATACTGAGCACCCATTGTCTTTATGATATATTTGTATTTTAATATGACGGCCTGTTTTCAAGCCATCATTAATCAGAAATTGAAAGCTTATTTTCAGGAATGAAAAACTGATACTTGCACATTTCATTGCTTTTCTGTGATTCTTGATCTCACTCAAAAACATTTAATTAATGCACCTTTTTTGTGCCCAGGAGCAATTACTTGCCTAGCCAGAAAAGCCTTACTATTTTTTAAAACCTGAACCTTAACATTGCTTCGACATATAAAGTTATTAGTATCGAATTGATGTTTAAAAGTGCCATTAATTCATTTACCCCAAATGTTCATTAACAATGTAAATGTATGCTGATGTTCTATGAGACAAGGAAGTGACTAATGACTCTTCGCACTAACAACACTTAAAATGAATAGAAACTTAAGATAGCTAATCTTGAAGTAATCAAGACCCTCATTCAGCTTGGCATCTCTGTATGCTCTAAAACAGCTGTCAACTGTTAAAAATATATACACAACACACAGATACGCACATGCAAAGATAGAGATATGTAAATACATGGTTCCCCAAAGTCATAAAGGTTACCAACCATAGTACATTTTTTACGTTCTATATGTAAATATTTTATATAAAGCATCCATTTCATCTTCATAGCTTTTTTACAGTGAAACACAGACTGCATTTTAATTTGGTGCCATATGTATCCAAGATGCATCATCTTTCAGCTTTATGCTATTATTTAAAATAAGATATGCTCTGGATATTGGGGGTGGGGTGGACTTACGCATGTAATTTTCCTAGCCCAAATGCTACAGCTCAAGAATTCCATATCAGGAGGCAGCAACAAAGAAATCATCCGATTACCAGAATCATTTAATCTGTTGTGTGGAGCCCTTCTCTGTTAAGTACTTATTTCCGGCCCAACTTGCATGGATGTAATTTTACAGATAATTTGCCAAAAAAAAAAAAAAAAAAAACCAGCCTTTTGACCTAGTAGATAGCATCTTTGATAATGGAGGACGGGGTATGAATAAAACCAGTACTGATCTCACAGTCTTCAATTTCAAAACAAGCTTATTGTTTGGAGGCAATTTGGAAGTTGTTTTTACTGTACATGATCCCTAAACCACTTTAGTACACCCAGTATAAATATGAAATAAATGAATGTCATGTTGCTCAAGTATCAGAGCCAACTATGGAGCTATATACTAAGCAAAACTAACATTCATACTAGCATTCATAATTTGATAGATATTCATAGATAGATATATTTAGAATAGAATGCTGATGTACGATTAAGACTTGAGTAGAATATTCACCACTGAAACCTATCCAGTCTGCCATAGTTTATCCTCTCTAAATATAAGCAAAGCTTTCTTCTGCTTCTTCCAACACCATATGCTTACTTAGCAAGCTTTTAATAGTCATTTATTAATAATAGCTTCTGTGTAGTTTGCTTTTACTTGAACAGCTACAGATCTGTAGTGACAAAGGCCATTGGTATATCACTTCTCTACTTACATCTTGTAATAATTGTGCTTGTCACTTCCTTCTTAAAATAGTGTTCCCGTGTCTTGTAATCACTTTAATATTTTCCCATGCTCTATGAGGGACATATTTCCGCCATTTTAATCACCTTGTGTCATCTGTTTTGAATCGCATCTTGAGACTACTTGGACTGAGATTTCGAGATCCCACATTTGAAGTGAGTTGAAGAACCTGAGTACCCATTCCCATTTACAATATTCTGCTTTTAATGAGCAATTCTAGGAACTGTGATGCTCTACTTCTGGTCACTTTTTAAAATATCCACTTATAATACCAAAATGGTAGGTTCACAATGGACTTTATTGATACACAGTTTCATGAAAAAATACCCGCTGTTATTTTTTTAAGTACCTCACAACTTATTCCTTCCCCTCAGCAGTCAAAATAATGGTATCGCAGGTTTTGTGGTCTTGGTTATTATCATTTGCAATATAGTTATAGTTACAGCCTTGTAAACATTCTAACTACTGGTTTTACTAACCAGTTTTCCTACCAACTTTCAGAGATAATAGAAATTTTAGAGAAGCTTAGGCTAGCTTAGGAACAAAACGTGATTCCAGGCTCTTCATTTTTTCAATTGTAAACAGATCCTGAAATCTAACTACTTTAGAAATATTGGAATAAAGCTTGGCTGCAATGTGGAAGAAATTTGTGTGTGTGTGTGCTGAAATTATGTGCAAATGCACAGAGTTTTCTTTTTTGCTTACCTTGCCGTAGCTCCTACTACTGAACTGGCAATGCATTTAAACTGAAGAGCAATTTTGGTGATTGAACACTATGAGCCAGTAGAGGAAAAACTAAGGCAAAACCTCCAGTTGCATGTGTATTTTTGTTGAACTTTTCCAGATTTGCAGCTCTTATTTGTCATTCAAATGCTAAGTTGCAATCCAAATGCCAAAATTTAGGCTTTGGCCCAGTTGGCCCAGTTTCGCTTTAAGCTTCCATCCTCCAGTATTGTTCCTACTGTTGTCCTTAGTATCATTTTATTGCTCAGAAAAAGGCATGGCATGAAGGAATTTTTAAATGACATCATATGTACCTGATGATTTCTTGCCATTTTAATCAAGGTGTATATTATTATGGACAATCTGGCCTTTTTAACAAAGAAAAATACGCTCATGTTTATATTGCCACTTCTGCAATCAAAACAGCTGATACTTTAATGAACACCATACTGAGGGCCATGCAGGACATAAGGCAAATTAAGCAGGTTACAAACTGCACATCTTCTATTTAGATATAGGAGATCTTCCCAGCCCGAACAATTAGTTGTACTAATCAGACAAGCCAACAGTCAGAAACAGAAGGAGACCATTTGTATCAATTTGAGCAACATAGCTGTTAATGAAGTGAAATAGCCGCACTGAATAGTTTTCACCTTTACTTTGGATTATAGTCTTCTAATGGATTCTTTCATCTCCCTAAAAAGAAATACACATGTTTAACAAAGCTCATTAACTGTTGTTTACAAATTGAGAGTAAAGGAATATTATGCTGTGAACCTCAAGTTTTTTTAAGAGAAAAATGTTTAATGGACAATCTTGAATCTTAGTAACCTTGGGCAGTTTTGTTTAAATGTTAACTATAGACTTTTCCCCCTGAGCCATCTTTGTAAACTATAGCAATTTAAGTCTAAAGACTGGAATTACATTACTGAAGGCAAACTCCAGAATGAAAAAGGCATTGCTTATGTGTCAGTGACCTTTTTGATCAAATGCACAACAAATATATTGTCAGTTATTTTAACATCTTATTTACAGTAATTGATAACAAATGCCTTCATTTAATTTATAGTTCTGAAGAATGAATTCTGATTATTTTGTCCATTTTTTTAACTTCTCCCTTTCTTTGTGAGACAGAATCCTGCTTCCATTAATGACTGCAGAGTCTCCACTAAATACAATAATACAGGCATTGAAGCCAAAGTATTTTCTGTAATTAAAGAAGTTCTTCAGCCAAATATGCCTAATTATATTGGTATTCCAAGATTTGGGAAATGTTTTTCAGTATGGACAGAAAATTATCAAAGGGCAGTGTTTGTTTCCATCTTCATCTCCAAGATGGAAGTAGATGTATATGTGCACACATACATTTTACCCAAAATTTGAAATACAATAAACTGTACTTCAGATAAAGTTCATCCCAGCTTTTCATTGATATGCATTTCATTTTAACTTTGGTCTGATTGTCGGATCTGTTCGAATTTCTGAAACAGTAATCACGAAGCTTTATTGTCTGAAAATGTAGTGCAAATGATGCAGAAGAATATGTAGCAGATGAGATTTAGATTTATTTTTTGATGGCCTCTAATACGTCTTATTGTTGTTGGTACAATATGTGATTTTTGTTTTGAAGTATGATCTGTTTATAGAGACAAATGCCATAATTTCAATTTTAATTTCCATATTCTTAAACATGAACCTTTAGATAGAATACATTTGCCCTTTCGCCTTTATTCTTGTAACTCCATTAGAATTCATTATTGTTATTAAAGGATAATGGTCAGTTCTTGGCTAGATGAATTAAAATATCAACGATGAACTTTTATACATCAGAAGCTAAGACAATTAGATTAATTCATGATGTTTTATTTGTAAATAAATCTCATGTACATCAATAAGCTTAGTCCCATGGACAGTAATGCTACTACATAGTGACCACTCTAAATTAATCGTTGTAATGGCTTGTTCCACAGAACAAACCATCAGAGTGCAGTTTGGATCTTTATAGTTGGATACAGTTGGATTCTTTATGACTTCATAAGTTCCAAAGATTTAAGGGCACTTAAGATTTGGAAGAGGGTTCAGGATTTCCTCTGGTTTCTCCCTCAAATTATGGATTTTAGCTTTGCCTGATGCTGCTGTTTTTGATGTTCCTTTGGTTACAGGGACAAGATTTGGGATGGTGGGGTACTCAGAGAGCTGCAGGGGAAAGGAGGAATTTTCAGAAATCAGCCCTGTCTTCCAAAACCTTAACTGCCCTTAAATCTTCGGAACTGCATGGTTCAGTCTTGGTCATTAGCTTTGATCCACACTGTCAAAGGAATTCATAAAAGTTTGAAAACATGCATAGATACATGCGACATGATAGAAAGGAGCAATTTATAATGGCAACGTATCTATTTGCACTCATTTTCCATCACAACTAAATTTAAATTTATCTTTGTACACCACACAAGCATTAGAACAGTCGATGAATCAAGTATATTTTCAATGAGCAAGGAAAATGTTTGAGAACCTATGATAAAATATGTAATTTATGTATATTCAATGTTAATATGGTACAGAGTTTGAACTCTGAATACAACAAAGTCTTTTCTTATGTAATACAGCTAACTATGTTAAGTATGCTTTGTTGTATTCCGTGGAACAATAATTTTGTAAACAGTAAGATCAAAGAACACTGTTAAACATTTAATACATTGATATATACTTTAAAAGTGTGCTTCACATATCGGTACCTCAGTAATTCTTACAACAGCATGGCAAAGTAGGTCGGAATAACCAGCAACAACAACAACAACATTTGATTGCCCTTAAGGACAACTTAATGCCCATTCAGAGTGGTTTACAAAGTGTGTTGTTATTATCCTCATGACAATCACCCTGTGAGGTCGGGCTTAGAGAGCTCTGAAGACCTGTGACTGACCCAAGGTTACCCAGCTGGCTTCAAGTGGGGAATCAAACTCGACTCTGGAGTCCTGCTCTTAACCACTACACCAAACTATCCCCAGAGAGCTTGCTTAAAAATAATCACGTATGTTCACAGTTGCAGCAGGATTTGAAGTGGGATTTTCCTAGCACACAGCTTAATCTTAGCTACTTTACTACATCAACTCGATGGATTCTAGTCATGATAACTAAAGGAAACTTCCACCTTCTGAGATAGTAAACCTGTGAATACTATTGCTAGGAAGGATACATAAGGGAAGCCTCAGGCTTTGTCTTTTGTTTGTTGTCCCCGCAGGGCAGCTGGATGGCCACTATGTGAAACAGGATGCTGGACCAAACGGATCTCTGGTCTGAACCAGTCGGGCAGTTCTTATATTTTTATGAGTGGCATAGCACTTGGAATTGTGATTCTTTGTTTTTCTTTGAAGGGCAAATTCTTATATCATATCCTGTCATAGAAAGGTGCATGAGGCCTTCTAGCTGACTATGAAGTAGATGACAGGGCCAGATGCGAGAAAGAGTTAGGCTTCATATGAGTGGGATGTCCCAAGCATGCAGAAAAATACTCACTAGCCTCTTCACTTTCCAAAAAGGGACAATCCTCCCAGCCTTGAGAGAGAGAGCCAGCACATGCATGCAAGGTTTGCAAGCCCTTACTTTCCTTGCTGGCCATTGCTCTGAAGTCTGATTCCCCACAAATTAAGGCAGGACGAAGGTTAAAGTCCCCACATCTCTCCCAAGCAAAGAACAAGGCCCTATAGATCTCTGCAGTCTTAGAGAACTTTGAAAAGTAGCAAAATGTCTCCCTGTTTTCTGAACCTCTGTGAGATTTGTAGTTGGGCTAGCAATTTCTTTACCTTTCTCCATGGTCTGGAAAAGGGAGGATGAATGCTTTTGGGGGCGGAGTCTTAGAGAGCTTTGAAAACTTACTTGTCATTTCCAGACTTCCCAGAGACAGCCAAGGCACAGAGATTACCTCTAATTTCTTCTGACTGCAGACAAAGCTGAAGAATCTGTCTCTGAGGTTGCTGAAGGGAAGTTTTATGAAAGGCAGGGAAGGAAAGGACACCATTTTGCCTTTCTTCTTCAAAAGTCAGTGAAGTATACTGGTTTAAGTGTTGAACTAGAACCAAGGAGAGCTATGCTAAAATCCCTTCTTGCCATGAAACCTACTGTGTGACCTTGGTCTAGAAGTAACAGAATAGTTCTTTGGATCCTGGCCACATAGCTTTAAAATTGTTCCTGGCTTTACTTTGTTTTTTCTGCCTTCTCCCAGCCATGCCCCCCTCCGCCACCCCAGCAGCAAGTCTTGTTTCACAGTAGCATATGAAGCTCTCTGTAAAATGGAAAATTTACTACTACAGTAACTGACATAATCAATAAAACGATATTGGAATAAAAACATGAAATCTATTAGATAAGAGTTCTAAATAATTCACAAAAAAATCCAGCAGAACAACAGACAGTCTAAAACAAATATTGTGGAAAAGTGCAAAGGTGCAGTTACTTTTAAATCATAGAAGTAACGGCAAGGAAGGGGATTCAACCCTTCTGACACCTGCCCCTCCCCAAACTCTGCCCCAGCTTCTTTTATTTCACAGAGCTTAGTTCCAATTTGACAGAGGAATTTTTAGCAGAAAAGAGGGTTTGGTAGCATCCAACATACCTTTCCCTTCCCTTCACTATAGTTAAGTATCTGTTTGGTGACCTGCACTCTGAAGCATGGGCCTTCCACGGTCACATTCCTTCTGTATGCTTGGTTTTCATCATGTAGATGTTTAAAAAATTATAATACGTTCTAAATAAAACAAAGCATTAATAAGATAGCAGAAAAATATTTCATTTATACAATGTGAGTGTTAGCTTAATAGATCATTGTGTAAAGAACATGCTAATGTTTTCAATCTTAGAAGAGCGACAAACTGAGCCTTAGAAATTCAGAGGTGGCTCAGTGGCTCAACACACTTAATTTTCTTCTCTCTTCCATTAAGATAACATCTGTTCTGGCCACCAGTCAGCAAATCAAATTTGATGAGAATTCATCTGAGCACAAGGTAGAAATGCCTGCTAATGGACAGATTTATGATTCTTCCCCCTTCTTAACAAAGCTCTTAAATTTTTGAATTAAAAAGTAAACAAAAATAACTATAGTATCTTGATAAAAGAAATGAAGTGGCATTCTTATGGGTGTTTTTTGCCTTCATCCATTTAAAATGATGAAATTAAGCAATAGAAAAGCAGTAAAATAAGAAAAGTCTAGCTTAATTTGTGATGTGCTTGATTTTATTCACAGTTAACAGAAATATTTTATCTCATTATTCAGATACGTTTAATTACTTCTCCTCTCTACTAAAGTAAAGAAACAAAATAATCAATTATTGTAAGGTTCAGTTTGTAGTTTTTCAGAGGTAGAAAATATTAGTCCATTCTACTAGCTGCGATAATTATGGCACTAGTTCACTTTGTACGTACAAACATTAATTCTCTCCCTGTGTATGTAATATTCTGTATATTGTTACTGTTGTCCCAGTCCAGTGGGGCTGCAAATATTATTCTGGTTGCTGAATCAAAAACTTGTAGGCTGAGTGAACAGATGCTCAGCTTTGTTAACTTTGTCCAGAGTTGAGCATCAATTTGGAGATGTAGAACATAGCAGGGCTAGGCCCCTGTCCCACAAGTGATTGGTACTGTCAAAGTATGCAACATTGACCATCTGTTGAATGGGGTTCTGAACACTGTTATGTTTGGATCAGAGCCTGTGCCAATAAATCATTTCAAAGGAGGAATTTGATAATGCATAGTATTTACTTGTGTTCTTTTGTTCATTAAAATCTACAGCTGCAGATCTCTGAAAGATAAACTTTTTACAAGTCGTCTTTCCTTTGGACAACTTGTCCCCAGTTCCTTACTTGGGGGTGGTACATCATATCCTGTCCACATCTTTCCTGCAGCACTGCTGCACCAGTAAGAAGAGCATCATGAGCTGTGTGCTTATGCAGGATAAGAATAGACATTATGCCAGCATAATACACGTCTGTATTTTGTGTAAAACATCAAAGAAACATTCATTTGCAAGTTCAATAACTTAAGTAAAATTATAATTCAAATGTTCTGACTCCATGAAAATCTGCACTTAAATGTCAGTATGACTCCACATCTTAAAAGTTGGATAGTTCTACTATGGGCATATTTATAACTTATTTTAGAGAATAAATTTAATTGCCTGATGTAGCAGCAGGAAGCTTATGCAGCCTTAAAAACTTAAATGGTAAAACCATTGTGCACATTGATAAGAAGCAGTTTTCTAAGCTATACAAAATGGGATAATAGGCTACAGTGGTATAATTTCTGATTATGGTTTCAAACTGCAACTTGTGGGTCATAGTTTAGAATGTGAAAAGTACCCCATGATGGAAGGAGAGCTCTTCTAAATTTTTTGTGCTAGTTTTCTGTTTGCAGAGAGAGTTTTGAATAAGAGGTTGTTCAAAACTGCAGCCCCATGGGCCATCACTGCTTCCTACAATCTACAAGAGTGTTCTATATTGCATCTGTCTTAAGGTGATAGAATTGAACGAAATGAGACAAGGTTCCCAAGTCTACCAAAGGGCAAGTTCCTACCAGTGAACTCTTTTAATCGTGCCATAGGGGCCCAGTTCTGGTCAGAATGATTGCGGTGCAGGGGTAGGAGGGGCTACTACATCCCCCCCACACACACCATTTTTCTGATCCAGTATGTTGTCAGGGAGTGTGTTAGAAAATAATGGTCCCCAGCACCATTTTGGGTCAGAAAAATGGCATGAGGGGGAGGCAGGAGCCCCTTCTCCCCTGTATCACAGTGGTCCTAACCAGAATTGGGCACCACAGCACTGTTCAAAGGAGTTCCCACGTGGAAACTCAAAGCTTTGAAGCTTTGGCATATCTCCTGGGGACTGGGTCTTGTATAATTCATCCTTCATTCTCCTTGTGTAAAAATACTTGCTGCAAATAGAATACTAGAACAGCTAAAACAGGCTTAGAACTTTGCTTTCCGGTGTGCTAGTCTGTTTGTTTTGTTTTTGTGTGTGTATGTGTTTTTTGCAGTGGCTTTTTATGTGGGGGAATGTGGCACCTTATGGAGCCAGGGCTCACGCCACAGTGGTCCTCGGCATGGTGGGAGGTGCCACAGACCCCAGTAGGGGAAACTCCCGGGGGGGCAGCCTCAGGCCACCTAGCTGCTCCCCCATGTGGCCAAGCTGTAAGGTAACGGGAATGGGCCAAGAGAAGCGGCGGGATGCTGTTGGACGGGTGGAGACTAGCCAGGGAGGCGGGATGTTTAAAAGGAAGAGGGCAAGAGAGGAAAGAGATGGCAGTGGTGAGGAGAAAGGTGGAGTGCAAGCAAGGTGTGAGGCAAGAGCAGGATAGTGGAAGGCTGGAGGAAGGAGCAGGTGAATGGGCTTCATTGAGAGCTGAGAGCCGAAACAGACGTGACGAGTTACCTCAATTCAACCTGGGTTTCCTTGCCTCAAGGTTTGACGGGAAGTGTAGGCGTCCTTGCAGGTGCATCGCTGCATTTCTCCTTCCCCTGCTTGCATGGCCCGGAGCTACATAGCCGCACGTGTTCTGCCTCCCCCCCCCGTCGCACTGAGCGTCACTTCATCTCCCCCCCTCCCTCGTCTGGCCCAGTCCCCGCAGTTCTGGGCTGCGCGGCTTCTGGTGGGGGCCGGGCAAGTGAAGGGGAGATGCAGCATGCTCCGGGAGCCTTTCCTCCCGCTCTCCCGATGCAGCCCGGTGTCGCTTTGTGGGGGCTGTGCCAGACGAGGGGGGTGGAGTTGCCTCCCCCCATCGCACTGAGCGTCACTTCATCTCCCCCCCTCGCCTGGCCCAGCCCCCACAGAGCAACACTGGGCTGCACCGGGAGAGCGGGAGGAAAGGCTCCCGGAGCATGCTGCATCTCCCCCTCACTCGCCTGGCCCCCACCAGAAGCCACGCAGCCCAGAACTGCGGGGACTGGGCCAGACGAGGGAGGGGGAGATGAAGTGACGCTCAGTGCGACAAGGGGGGGAGGCAGAGCACGTGCGGCTATGTAGCTCCGGGCCACACAAGCAGGGGAAGGAGAAATGCAGCGATGCACCTGCAAGGATGCCTACGCTTCCCGTCAAACCTTGAGGCAAGGAAACCCAGGTTGAATTGAGGTAACTCGTCACGTCTGTTTCGGGTCTAAGAGTGGGTGACTGTCCAGCAGGGGCTCACCTCCCTGCAGGGACCAAAGCATACAAGAGGGCTTGGATTCAGAGGACAACGTCATTCCTCTACGCACACGGAAGATACTCAGGATATTCTAACCACCATGAAGCGCATCCTGGTTGGTGGAGGGAGCACACCTGAAAGAGGCCGGGGATAAGAAGTCAGAAATGCCAGCAATCTAAGACCAAGCATCTGACCTCTGAGGCCTGGGGAAAACCGTCACAGGGACATTCAAAATAGCTTTCACCCACCTGTAGCTGAAGTGGTATAATCCACTGTACCACCTGAGCATTCTACTACCTCATTTTGCTGCATTCCTAGAGAGTTCTGGCATTTTTCAATGGCATAAGGCTGTTCCCACACCATGAGGGTCACACATGGGAAAAACCTACGCTGTGGCTTGGTATCACACAAAGCAGTGCCACTGTAGCAAATTCCATGCTACTGGAGTAATTGAGAAATCTGCTCTTGTTGAATGATTTGCAAACTGTTACCTAGATTGGCATTTCAGGTGTATGGAAGGCAGAACAACCTCTGTTTAAAGTATGACCCAGGAGCAGGCACTGAAGGGTTCCTAAAAATATGCTTTGTATATATTGAGGTTTCATAAAGCGTCACAATTAAGGATTGGTTTTTTAAACATATCAAATCAATTTTCTGAGCCTATAGAAGATAAAATCAACATATTAACCAACAGATTTAAGGTAGACTTTACCTTCAGGCAGAGACTGAGTGAAGAAGCATACCAAAACTAAGATGGTTAATGAACAGAATTGCAGGTTCATTTGATTTGCCATTTTAATGATTTTTTTCTTCTGCATAAGTTATGTTCTAATAAAAATTAAAGACCAAGTTGCATTTGGAAGATCAGGTCATCGTAATTCATTGACATTAGGCCACATAACTGAATAATGTCTTACTTCAGTGAAATACATCAAATGAGATCAACAATTATGACTCATAAACATGCCTCGCAGGCATAAAACAGCAGGGAATTAGCATGTGAGGCTGATAAATATGCATGTAAATAAGCTCCCAAAGGAATAACATGGGTTTGATTGATAGGTTTAGAATTGGAACATATGTAAACCCCTTTATTCCTCATTCTGGTGTAGCTAAGTAAAGATGCACTTTACTTGTTAAAAAGTTTCAATAACTTTGTAAATCTTTACTCCACATCTGTGTATGTATGATTGTCACTTTTAAGATAAATTGAACTGTCTGCTGGGTAGATAGCCTTCTCCAAGAACATAAGTGTAAAAGAATTGTTACTACATGTTTAAATGATGGGTGAACATATTCTGCCCTTGTGACCATATATTTTATTGCTATCTCTGTATGTTGCGCTATCTATGAGCCCTTTAAGACTTCCATCTAAACCTTTATATCGGTTTTGTAGTATTTGATTGCTCATATATAAATGTTTTGTGACAGTTTTCTGAAAAGAGTTTGTAGCCATATCAGCCTCTAGACGGTACACAAATTAGCAGCTAAGAAATGAGTGATAGGAAAATTTTGTGTGTACACAATCGGTTACATAGCCCCCAAATAATATAACTTGAAAGCATATGCCAGTTACGGTGTTTTGCTTTGGTAATAGACTCATCTTTTGGGGTGAGTGAGTTTAGGCAACCTATAATAACTCTTGAGGTTTCCCCATAAGAGTCCAGGGGGCTTGGGGTACTCTAAAGCAATCTAGCAACCTAGATGAGATTTTGTCATAGTGCCAGGCATGAATATCTCTAGTGCCAGGCTTCTACTCACCAACATTCCACCAACATTCTTCATCCTAGCTTTGTCCAGCAGTTAGGTTGGTTGGGCCTGTGAGCAAGCAAAGTCCCAGCTTAATATACCTAGCTGGACATATAGTTACAAAAATGGACTGTTTTCTGGAAGGAAAATAGGGCAGATCATGAGAAAATTCTCAGCTAGAATACCCCAGTTTCGAAACATTCTTATCTCCCTGCCAGGTGAATTTTTCCTTATGGAGACAAAAGATTTAAAACTTTTAAAAAGTGAAAGTCGCTTGTGATAACAAACACAGTAGCATAAAAGAATGTAGCTGTACCACAAATCCAAAGAACAAAAATGGGATTATGGGTATCTCTTTTGTAATAGTTGTGAGGACCACTGACATTTTCTGTAAATAGTCTTACTTTTTAAAGTGCGGAGAGATAGTAGTGAAAAATGAAGCATATAAATGTAGTCCGGTAACTTATTTGTCAGTCTTAACACTGAATTTTATTCAATTTTCTTGGCTTAGATCATATATATTATTTTGGTGCAATTGTGTGGAAATTCTTGTTTAGTTTACAGGTGTCATAATTTGCCACTTTCCTCCTAAAAGACTTAATTTACCCATTGATTCCTTTGCCACACTTTACACTAAATAGATAATTTGTAATTTATATCTCTCAAACAGTTCCCAGTTGGATTTCTCATGCACTGAAAAGTCAGAAGCCTGACATTACTGTGCAAAGTTAAGTGCTTGGGGTTAATGAACAGCATTAAATTTTATGAGGCCATGTCCACTAGATGTTAAAAGAAGCTTAAAGTAACTTTGTCACAGATAGAAATTAACACTGGCGTAAACGAATGCCTGAGGGAGCTCACTGCTAAGTAAAATACAGTTTGATGGCACATAGACTTGCTATTATTAGTATAAATATTTTTGTTAGGGAATTGCTTTTCTCCATGTAAAATAAATTGTAAAATAGTCAGATGTATAGGTACCATTTAAAATATAGACTCAGTAAACCAAATAAACCTGTATATGTAAATATTTACATTCTGTCAGGGCTTAAAGCATTGCATATATATTCAGATCATATATTTAGGCCATATATGCAAGAAGAATTGCACAGATTTCATTGTGTTCTTGGTGTTTATTTTGGAACATCAACAAAGACCTCTGCTTATCCAAGAGGCCTCTTTTTTTTTTTTTTGAAAAATTTTTATTGGGTTAGAATCCATTATTTCCACATTTACATTCAATTTTCCCCAATTTTTTCATCTCTAACCCCCTCCCTTTCCCCCCCCCTTTTTGTTGACTTCCAACAGCTTTCCAACCCTTTGTCCCCTTTCCCTTACTTTTATTAGCTTCCTCTATCTAAAACAAATATATATTCTCCATTATTCTAAGCAGTACATCCTTAACTATTTTTAACATTATATGCCCAAACTGTAAGTCTTTGTTTCCATCTTAGATAAACAATTTATCCCAATTTTTCAATTTCAGATATTTCTATATATCATAAACCATATAGATCATACATTCGTTTATATCAAACAATTTGACTTATTCTCTATATATATTACTCATTCTATCTTTTTATAATAGTTCTATATATCTCTCCTCACGTAGTCAATCAATTTGACCCATCTATATCTTCAGACATTCAGTTTGGTACAAAACTTATCAGAAAAAAAGAAAATATTGTTAGTTAATCGCTCCTTATATTTAGTCCTTATAATTAATTATTTTCTCTATGTTCTGTTTGTTAACCTATATATATCTATATATATGTCAATCTATTAATCTGACTGCTTATTAATTCACATTTATCTCTTCTCCCCCCGGTAAAGTCTCCCCCCTCTACTTCAATACTTCAGTAGTTCTCAAACTGCCACAGTTTTCCTCCCACCTCCCATTTCTTCTCCAGGTATTGTTTCAGCTTCTCCCAGTCTGTGTTGAACTGCCCTGAGTCCAGATCTCTCAGTTTTCTTGTCATCTTGTCCATTTCAGCCATATACAGCAATTTGTAAGTCCAATCTTCAATAGTTGGCACTTCTTGTACTTTCCATTTTTGCGCATACAAAAGTCTAGCTGCTGCTGTCATATAAAATATCAACGTCCTGTGTTGGGCTGGAATTCCCTCCATTCCCAAGTTCAGTAGCAGGAGTTCTGGGTTCTTATTAATTTGAAATTGTAAAATTTCACTCATTTCTCTTATTATTTCCCCCCAGTACTGCCTGGCTACCTCACACGACCACCACATATGATAGAGGGAGCCCTCATGCTTCTTACATTTCCAGCATTTATTAGAAGTATTCAAATTCCCTAGCGCAATCTTCTTTGGTGTCATGTACCAACGATAGATCATTTTGTAAATGTTCTCTTTGATATTAATACATGTCGTTGTCTTCATTGTAGTTTTCCACAAGTATTCCCATGCCTCCATTGTTATTTCTTTATTAAAGTTTATAGCCCATTTCACCATTTGTGTTTTAACTATCTCATCCTCGGTATACCACTTCAACAGTACTTGGTATACCTTGGATATTCTTTTCTTATCTTCTTTAAGAAGGGTCTGCTCTAGTTCCGAATTCTCTATTCGTATACCTCCCTTTACAGAGTCCGAATTATATAAGTCTCTGATCTGTCTATACTGGAACCAATCGTAGTTAGGTGATAGTTCCTCTTGTGTCTTTATTCTAAGTTTGGATGCTTCAGTTTTAGTTATTTCTTTATACGTTAAACATTGTTGTTCATTATCAACAGCTCTCGGGTCTATCACCTCATATGGAACCACCCACAAAGGGGTTCCTTCTTGTAGATAAATTCTGTACTTCTTCCAGATTATGTATAGACTTCTCCGAACAAAGTGATGCAGGAACATCGAGTTGACCTTTACTTTGTCATGCCATAAATATGCGTGCCATCCAAATATTTTTTTATATCCCTCTAGGGCTAATAGTTTCTTGTTCTTTAATGTCATCCATTCTTTCAACCAAACTAGGCAGATTGCATCATGATAAAGTCTCAGATTGGGCAGTTGCATTCCGCCTCTTTCCTTTGCATCTTGTAAAACTTTCACTTTCACTCGAGGCTTCTTGCCTGCCCAAACAAAATCTGATATTTTCCTCTGCCATTTTTCAAATTGTTTGGAGTCTCTGATGATTGGTATTGTCTGTAGCAAAAACATTACTCTTGGTAACACATTCATCTTAACTGCTGCAATCCTGCCCAACCATGACAAATTCAATCTATTCCATTTAATCAAGTCTCTCTCTATCTGAGTCCATAGTTTTTCATAATTGTTTTTGAATAGATCTATGTTCTTTGCAGTTAATTCGACTCCCAAATATTTCACTTTACTTGTTACTTCACAATCCGTTGTTTCCATTAACAATTGTTGTTTCTGCTTAGTCATATTTTTGCATAATATCTTTGACTTCTTTTTGTTAATGAAGAAACCTGCCAAGTCTCCAAACTCCTTGATCTTATCTATCACTCTTGGCATGTTCTCCAATGGGTCCTCTACAATTAACATTATGTCATCCGCAAATGCTCTGACCTTGTATGAATAGTCCTTTATTTTTATTCCACGAATTTCATCATCTTGACGTATTTGTATCATCAGAATCTCCAATACTAAAATGAACAACAATGGAGATAACGGGCAACCTTGTCTTGTTCCTTTACTTATCGTCAATTTCTTGGTCAATTCATCATTCACCACGATTGCTGCAGTCTGGTCTCTATAAATTTCCTTAATTGCTCTGATGAATCTTTCTCCCAATTGTAGCTTTTCCATAGTGGCAAACATAAAGTCCCAGTTTAAATTGTCAAACGCTTTTTCAGCGTCTACAAAGAAGAAACCAACCTCTTTGTCACAACGCTTGTCATAATATTCAATAGCATTGATCACTGTCCTTAAGTTGTCTCTTATTTGTCTGTCTGGCAAAAAGCCTGCTTGTTCCTCCTCTATGACTTCCGAGAGCCACCCCTTCAATCTCTCCGCCAATATCTTCGCAAAAATTTTATAGTCATTGTTGAGTAGCGATATAGGTCTATAATTTTTCACATTAGTCAGGTCTTGGCCCTCTTTTGGGATCAATGATATATTCGCTTCACTCCAAGTTTCTGGAATCCTTTGATCCCTTAAAACCCCATTCATCACCTCTTTTAGGAATGGTGCCAGTTCATTAGCCATTGTCTTATAGAATTTAGCCGTAAGTCCATCTGGCCCTGGCGCCCTATCCAAGAGGCCTCTTCAAGTCTGTTTCACGATTATACGTATCTAAACTAGAAATGGGCATGAACTGGGAAAATTCTGATCCATGCGGTTCATGGTTCGTCACGTTTCACGAACCATGGACTTTCATGAACTTACCCCAGTTCATGAACTGGTTTGTTCAGTTCATGAAAATGTCACTTCTGGGTAAGCAGAAGGTCCACAGAGAGCCTCTCCCCGTTGCCTAGGAAACTGATTGATGGGCACCAGGCTGTCTGCAGTGACGAACCGGGCTAAAATTTGTTACTGTTCTTGAGAAATGAGCTCCCACGAACCGGCCCGGTTCGTGACGAGCTTCGGTTTGTATTTCGGTTCATGCCTGCCTCTAATCTAAACCATATTCTTAAAAGTAAATCTCTGTAATTTTTACATTGCAAATATGATCTCTTTTAGACTCATCTAGTTGAAAAATACCTAATGGACCACATAGTTCGACTTACTATTCAGTGATACAATATCCTTTATCTGTAGCACCCCTAACTGATACCTGTCCTTGATAACCAATTCCAAAAATTTCCCTAGGCTAGTTCACTGGACTTCCTGTTATTTTAGCCTATCTACATTAAATCTTGTATTCTGAAGTTATAGTAACATCTTTTCTTTCTGGGATTCTTTAAAATGTTTGTAAAAATATTCTGTTTTAATTTTCTTTCTATAAATAAAACAGTCCCTCTTAGGCCAATGAATACATTGGATCCAGCATCTTCGTTGCTTGTATAGAAGGAACTTTAACACACTTGCTATTGCCAGACAAGTCCTACAGAGTCAGACTTGGTTCTTTGTGGCCTACGAGCTGCTTTAAATTGGACCCATCTCCAAATTTGGCATGGAACAAAAAAATCCTTTTATTATGTTATAACATTGTGTGGGATTAGTTTCCCATGTTGCTAACTATACTACTTGGACCCTCTAGAAATTTGTGCTGATTGAAGGTGTTTCTGTCAGCAGAGCATGTCCTGCCCCCTCACTACAGCCCAGAATCCCCCTGAAATGACACTCCTGGGGGAGAGAGGTACCCTAAGGTACAGCAAGGGGGTGGCTTAAATCAGCAAGCTGTAACTCTCACTTGTTTTGCAGTTAATCAGGAACCTTTTATGAACTGGATAGGTTTATGACAAGGAAATGCTAAATCAGTTTAAATGTGTGCAAAAGCACCTCATGGCTCACTCCAAACTATTTCTCCATTCATAATGTGATGGCCGATCAGCTTGAGTTCCAGTTGCATTTTTGTATTTTATTTCCTTAGGAATTTGCTTGATTCAGATAATTCATTAGATTGATAATGTATGCATTTGATGCTGGGTGCGTAATTTCTTCAACATTTACAGAACAATGTTAGAACAGATCAATGCCATCAGGATTGATTTTAGCATAGTTTATTAAATAAAAAATGTGTGTATAATTGATCCTCAAGGTGGCTTATAAAATAAACAATGACCTACAAATTGTGAATCAATTAAAATATTGCTAGAACAAATAATCAAATAATCCACTAGTATGTGGTATACCGCAGGGGGCAATACTCTCCCCGCTATTGTTCAATATCTATATGCGCCCCCTTGCTCAGCTGGTGCGAAGTTTCGGGCTTGGGTATCATCAGTATACTGACGACACCCAGCTATATCTGCTGATGGACGGCCAGCCTGGATCGGTCCCAGATGCCCTGGAGCATGCTTTTGAAGATGTGGCTGGATGGCTGCAGCAGAGTTGGCTGAAGTGAAACCCTTCGAAGACAGAGATCCTGTACTTGAGTTGCAGTAGCGTGCATTCGGGACTCCAGCTCCCTGTACTCGATGGGGCAGTGCTTACACCAGCCCTGAGAGTTAGGAGCCTGGGGGTGATTCTGGATGCCTCCTTGAAAATGGAGGCCCAGATCATGGCGGTTGCCAGGTCGTTGTTTTTCCATCTTTGAAAGACCAGGCAACTCGCCCCCTATCTCTCGACTCGCGACTTAACTACAGTGGTCTAGGCAATGGTCACCTCTAGGCTAGACTACTGTAACATGCTCTACACAGGACATCCCTTGAACCTGATCCCGCAGTTGCAACTGTTCCAGAATGCGGCAGCGTGGGTCATCACCAGAGTGCCTTGCACTGCACACATAACACCAGTATTGCGCCAGCTGCATTGGTTACCAGTGGAGTACCAGATCAGATTCAAGGTTACCTAGAGATAGCTGTGACTCTACAAAGGGTATCTGCCACCTAGCCTTTGCTATATATTCTTGGAGGTGGTTGGGTGGTGGTTGCTGGAGAAATCTGCTGCTAATGTTTTTTAAAATCTGCTGCTGTATTGCTTGTTGTGCGTTTTTTAAAATATTTAAGGATTTTTTTTGTTTTTTAAAGGTATATGTATTTTATATTAGTGTATAAATTGTAATCCGCCCTGAGCCTGCTGATGCAGGGAGGGAGGAATATAAATTAAATAAATAAATAAACAAACAAACAAAATTAAAAGCATCTGAATGTTAAGCTCCAAAGCTTTATTAATGTAAGAATCAAGAAACAGTTCCAGAAAGGGCCGTAGTTGTATAATAAAGGTGCCACTACTGAAAAAGCTATACTCCTAGTACTTGATGATCTAGCCTTTCTGAATGAAGTAATCCAGAGCGTGGATTTATTTGATGGTCTGAGCATAATTTTCATAATTATCATAACTCATAATTATGAATTATGTCCAGAAACTAAACATAAACAAGATCTTTCAAAACAGAATAGATGTGCTCCTTGCAGCCAATCCAGTGGATGAATGGGTTGCTACAACCTGGGCTAGTTGAAGTTTCCAAATAATTTTAAGGGATGGCCTTTAAGTAACAATAATTTGAATGTGGGGGTAAGCAGTCTGGCAGTTACTGTACTCTAATCTGGAGGTTATCTGGATGTATGGCCGTGGTCAAGTTTATTATTGAGAAAGAGGCGGTATTGTAGACCCAGTTTGGTGTAGTGATTAAGAGTTCGGGACTCTAATTTGCAGAGCCGGGTTTGATTCCCCACTCCTCCACTTGAAGCCTGCTGGGTGACCTTGAGTCAGTCACAGCTTCTAGAAGCTCTCTCAGCCTCATCCACCTCACAGGGTGATTATTGTTGTGGGGATAATAATGGCATACTTTGTACACCGCTCTGAGTGGGTGTTAAATCATCCTGATGGGCGGTATATAAATCTATTATTATTATTATTATTATTATTATTATTATTATTATTATTATTATTATTATTATTGATACACCAGCCAAGGCTGACAAAAAGTGATCCTAGCTACTGACATTAAGACGAATCCAGACTAAATTTTCCAATAGAATGGAACTCCTGCCTCCCCTCCCTCCCATGCTGCTCCTAGGGAATAAGGGATCCTGTAGAATGACATGAGAAGGATCTGCAGCAGGAAGGGGGACTAAACAGAAATTAACAATCCAGATGGTGAAGCATCTGGAGACCTAGTCCTTTAAGGAAAGGTTGAAGGTGCTGGCTTGGCTATATTTAGCCTGGACAGGAGACGTCTGAGTGCTAATGTGATAACCATCTTCAGATATTTAAAGGGCTGTCACATAGAGGATGGAATTGTTTTATGTTGCCCTAAAGGGTTAGATCAGACCCAAGAGGTTAAAATTAAGTCAAAAGAGTTCTTCGCTAAACATTAGGAAGAACTTCCTGATAGTTAGAGAGGTTCCTTAGTGGAATAGGCTTCCTTGGGAGGTGGTGGACTCTACTGTTTTGGAGGTTTTTAAGCAGAGACTTGATGG
The DNA here is from genome assembly GCF_028583425.1 of Eublepharis macularius. NCBI lineage: Eukaryota > Metazoa > Chordata > Lepidosauria > Squamata > Eublepharidae > Eublepharis > Eublepharis macularius. Next base: position 45,424,173 of record NC_072800.1, read on the forward strand.
CAAGGCTGATCTTGTGACTCACTATGAATTTAGGCAGATCAGGAAAGAAAGGGCAGGAAGTGATGAGCCAGTGCTACGCTCTTGTGGCTCTTTCTTATATGCACAGGGTAATGCCAGTCACCACTTTGGGGTTTTTTGCTTTACTCTGGGTATAGTAGTCATTGGAAAAGTAGAAGAAAAGTAGCTGTAAATTTTCTACATTGTGCATGGGGATTGGACTAGATGGCCCTTAGGGTCCCAGCTCTATGTTTCTATGTTTCAGTCCATTTCCTGGACTTACAAAAGTAATGCTGTGCTTGGAACATCCCAACTTGATCCTTCGGGAAGAATGGATGTAGCTCTAAATCCAAGATAAGCTAAGCTTCTCATTTCTATCTTACTTGGCTATCATTGCCCATCCAGTTCCTTATATCACGCAGGTACATGTTCAGGATTCCAGTGCCTCACCTGGATCAGGTAAAAAGGAGAAATATACTTGGTTATCATCTGCATATTGATGCTGCTGCACACCATGTTCCACAATGCCCTTAATAATGCATTGAAATGTTTAATGTAAAACAGTTTGGGAAGATCAAAATTGGCAGCAGCCTATGGGATAGTTCCCATGGGGATAGCACCTTCTAGTACATCAGTTAGGAGAAAAACCGCTCCAAATGTCTGTCTTCCAGTCAAGACAGGTGGCTCAAAGGAGAGCTATGAATGATGATAATGGAAACTGTAGAGATCCAGGAAAATCAACAGGGTTCCATTTTATCAGTCTCCCACCAAAGCTTCCTATCAAGCTGAGCAATGCACTTCCAAATCATGATGAAATCCTGATCAGGACAGATTGGCCATTTAATTTACTGAGTGCGCTGCTGCTTTGGCAATCACTAATCGGGCAACTTCTGGGCTCGCATGGCTGGCAGTAATGGTACATGGAGCTGCTTCTTTGTGAGGAAGAAGAAATAGCAGCCACAAAGAAGAATCAGAGGGTGCTTTCGTCTCCATGCTTCAGCAGCCACTGCCTCAACACCTTCTAGCCTCAGCCACAATGAGGATCATGATGCCAGATTGGAGATAGTGTTTATTACAAAATTTAGTGGTCACTTCATGTGGGGTAGCCATGAGGCATGAGTCCCAACACCAATTTGATGTTCCAGTCCACTTGTGAACATGATTTCAGTGAGTCCACATAAGAATTGAAACATTTTATAATTTTTTTTGGCAGTCTGGATATTGGAACCCAGCTCCCCCCGGTAGATGTTATTTTAAAATTCCCATATGAATGTGCAATAATGCACGTCTGTAATGAGGGGATTGAGAGCATTGTACCAACAATTTGAAATTTTGTTTGAAATTTGCCTATTGTGATAAATTGAGGAGACTGTTCTGTAATTTTGGTCTTGTTTCACAGTTTAGAATTTTGGCATTTTCCCATAATTTCCCCCTTGCTTTCTTTTTCTTTTTTTGTTACATAATTTAGAATGGATTGTGTGGAAACTAGAATAATAGAACAACAGATGTGTAGGAAGAAGATGAGACTTTGGCTATCAAGAGTGGGCCATGTGTCAACATCTGGCATGTTGGGGGGAGCACCCAAGGATGCTGGGAAGCAAAGGACCTGCTGTTGCATTCTGATGTCCAGTTTAGCCACAATTAAATAAAAATATCCTCAAACCCAGCTTGTGCTGGGCTTGCATATGTGCCTAGTTCCTTCCTCTTGTGCAGGGTACAATATCCTTGAGTGGGAACAAATTGGCTTCAGGAAGGGCTTCGTTCGCACCCCAAGACCGTTGTTTGATCTTAGCCCACTTAGTCAAAAAATACACTTCCCCACCTAGAGATAAACTATATGTCACATTTATACATCTTAAAGAGAGCTTTTGACACCATACCTAGGAACAGACTGTGGGGAAAACTGGAATGCACTTCAATCGATAAAAGATTGCTTTGGCTAATAAAAAAAACTTTATTTCTCTTGTGTGGCCCAAGTCCATTGTAGAGAAAAGGAAGAACTTACAGAGTACATTTGCCTTGATAGAGGAGTGAAGCAAGGTTGTCTCTTAGCCCCTTTATTTTTAAATTTGTATTTGAATGACCTTGCAACTGCCCTTTCCTCAGTAGAATTCCATCCTCCATATTCATCCTCAAAGGCACTAACTTTATTCCTCTGTGCAAATGATGCCATTTTTATGTCCCACACTCAGGTTGGACTGACTTCTAAGCTGCTTCTCAAAATACTGTAAATATAAAGGATGGTGATTTAGACTAACCAGCTATCTGTGACATAGGAGTGAAAGCTAATTGCTTAACTGGCATTTTCCATAAAGAAGCTGGGCATCTTAGCTAGAGTTTAATTATGGCTTAGGATCTGGGTGAGTTAAAGTAAAACTAAACCCAGTTAAGCACTACACCCAGATTTGTATGTCACTGGTATCTACAGTTAGTTTTTGTGGCAAAGTACTTCTTACTTCAGGGTTTGGGCTCGACAAAAACCATGCATTTAGGTTTAAATGTTTTTCTTTCTTCTAGCAGAAGACAAGCAGGAGCATCCTCTAAGTACCATCTATCAAAGCTTTGGAAATGCTAATGGCCATTCTGGTCAGAGACAGTGAAATGACCAGCTCACACCTTAGCTGGCAACAAATGCCTTGAAGTTGACATAGAGGCTTGGGGGTGCAAGAGGCTAGATTATATCTTCCTGAAGACCTCAGGAAGGGATTCTTTGACCCAAAAGGGAATAGGCAAAAAGAGATAATAAAATCCCATGATACAGAGGGAGAGGGGTTCATTTTGGCTTATTCCATCTGGGAAAATGAGCTCTTACACCTGAGCATTTTGATGGCCGCCATTGCCTTATGGAGTAGACAAAGGGCTGGCTGCCCAGACAGAAACTCCAAGGTTTTTAGCAAACTGCGATTTTTAAGTCAAAGAGTCTGCCTTAGAACAAGATCAGCTAAAGCATGTATAGGGCTGAGAGACAGAAGATCACATGTTTACATCTTTCCTTTGTATCCCTTGCTCAATCTGTTGCTGTGCAGAGCGTATGTGTGTTGGCTTTTTTACTTTTAATAAATTCTTTACTCTTTTAAGTTCTGGTAATTGTTCTCTGGACCACTTAAACTTACACAGTTCAAACATGCTATTTAAAACAGGAGCCAGGGAAGGGAGGTGGTCAGTTGCTAAATCACTATTTTCCAAGGAGTGCACAAGTGCAACAAGCTGTTCCCGTAGTAAGGAGAAGACATGGGCACTAGGTGGAAATTTAAAACAGTAATGTGGAAAGGAACCTGGGTATACTAGCCTTCTTGCTGGATAATTCTTAAAATGACAGCTGGTGGCAGCAATCCAAAGAAAAAGCAAGAGAACAATACCTCCAAAGCTGTCCAGCTGAAAGAGGCATCACCAGGCAGAGACTTCGGATTGTCACTTCAGATGGTCACCAAGATCTAGATGCCTTGGAGGGCCAAATGGAGTAGCGCTTACTGGTCAATGGGGCTGTTCTGCCACAGTCTTAAATCATCCCTTAATCACACTCCACGTGAGAAGGGGAGAAGGAGCCATATACATGTGATTTCAGCCCATACTGGGTCATGCACATTTTAAATTAAATATGGATGTTGGAATACCACATGACTGAGACATCAAATGCTGTTATCTTTACTCAGCCTCTCAAGCATAATCTTTTTTAACTTAACGGGACTGTTTAGTTGACCCAGTAACTAGAAGTTAGTAAAGAAATTGGGACATGACACGATTGGTGGTTTTCTGAAATGCCGACCAGCCAAACAATTGCTCTTGCTTGGTTTTCTAGCATCTGTAAGCCAGTTGCTTTCAAACACATAGCAGTGGTACCAAGACTCCAAAAAGAGAAGAAAATCCCAACAGGGCAATAATATTTCAATACACCATTGAACTAGAGTAATAAATATAGCAATAAATAATGATTAAATATAGACAATTATTAAATATTTTTATAGAATTTTTGTAAAATATTCATAATGTGTTAAAGTGCTGAGTGCTCACTGTGCTAAGAAAACCATTAACCATAAACATTTAATAATAAATACAATCATTTCATAATAAATACAATCATAATAGAGACAACATATAAATACATATTCACATTGTCTGTCATAGCCATGCTGAAACCTCTTAAAGGTACCAATCTTTTGAAATTCTAATGTCCTTTTATAAATAGTATTCTTCAATATAAGTCCAACAATGTAAGTCCAACAACTCCACAGGGCTGTGCACTGGAGATGCATAAAAAGCAATGAAAATCCACTTTATATTTTCTGTGTGCTGTGGGCGCAAATGGGAGTGCCTGACCAGATGCTCCTGTAACCCCACCCAACGAACTCAGTGCCACCACAGATAATCGTTTCACGTGATGCTTTGTCAAGGGCTATCAATTTCAAAGGGACTTTCTGCAAACACAACAAAGAATTGGATTCCCAATAAATTCATTCACTTTATTCTCACAGCATACTCACTCCATTTCTTGCTTCATCAGGAGTGTCTGTAAATTTTCCTAACAGCGACCATATCCTATAGCATGCTAAAATAACATGCCCTATTTAAAGATCTATTACAGACTCACAGATTCCTGTTCAAAGGGACATGCCCATAAAACTCATAAGAAACAGGACATGTCCCACTCAATATTCAGATGATTATGGGATAATGTATTTAGTACCAACCCAATACCACCAGTTGCCCAGTAACTGCTGTCAGCAACATAGCAGACAGGCAGGAAAGGTCTGGGGACCCTGCCAAAGTAGGCAGAAGCATTTCATGCCCTGGTGCACTGCAGCCCTCCTGCTAGATAAAACACAGTGACAAGACTGGTCAAAGTGTTTGTGAGACAGGGTTTCATGGAAGGAGAATGTAGATATTCCACATTTCCTGAATCTTATGTTTTCTTTTAATGTGATTTTATTGTTATTATATCATACATGATGTTATCCACTCTGAGCCTGCTCACGAGAAGAGCAGACTATAAATTCAATAAATAAAAATGCCTGGAAGTGGATCTAGGGCAGGGGCGGGGAATGCACTGTGTGCACTTGTGTCAGAATGCCTATTTCTGACTGTTGAAAAAATCTTTTCAGATTTCTCTTTCCAGCTCTGAGTGTCTGGAGAAACTGCCCATTCACTTCCAAGTTTCTTTTCCTGTGATCTTGAGAGTTAGAAAGAGTATCCTTTTAAAAATGTGAAAGCTATGCGTCTTGGGAAATTAAGGGTTTTTTGAAAGCATTAACGTGCAGTATAGTTGTCTTCTAGATACGTTGCATAAGAAGCCACTTAGAACAGCATTTTTCCCCAGATATTCCTGCTTGCTTTCATTTATCAATGTCAGATCAGAGCAAAATAATCCTCAAAAAATTATCAATCTGTAGGTAATTCTAGACCTTAGTGAATGTCACAGTAATATCTGCTGAATGTTTATAGAAATTTGTGTAGTCTTGCCCTTGTAGTATGTTTGCTGTTCTAACCATGCAAAATCTGAGAAGCTTTTCAGTTTCAGATTTTTTCCCCTGTCAAACAAGCTGTCATTCTACACTTCTATGTGTCAATTTTACTTTCCCACTCAGCAGTTCATCTAGCTTCAGCTGCTGCAAAATTTAGGCTGTGATCCAGAGGGGCACGTACTTCTGCATGTGCACCCACGTTTTTTCTGTTTCCCTTATAGTAGCTGCCCTTTCAGTGTTTTAACTGAACTCCTCCCCACCCCCTGTTAAAAAATGGGGGATTTGGCACAAAAACTATTTAAAGGGAAGGTACAGAGTTTGCATAAAAGTTTGAGGTCCAAAATTTCAAAAAACTTTATATTTGAGATGCACTGGTATGCAAGATTCATTATTATTATTATATCAATGAAATCTGATCAACAAAGTTAGAGGTGTTGTGTATAACATTCGGGCAGGTCTTCGGTGACTGTAGTATGGGTTATTTTCAAACTTTTATAGTTGCCAAATTGTCTTGGTTTGTGTGTGTACACACATGCAATGGATGATCATGAAGTTGAGTATGAGCTTCAGTGGTACAGCATACTGAATATTCTTTTTCATAGTTGTCATGCTGTTGCAGAGAGTGTGGTGGGACTGAGGGATCGTGTGCCTCTTTGCACACATTTCCTAACAGTTTGTCTCTTTGTGTTAGGCTAATTTAAGCTGTTAGAAGTGCTGCTCCCTTCTCATTTTAGAGAGCTCTTGCAAAGGGAGGAGCTAATAATTGGGATCTAGGAAGTACTTTTTATCCAGTCTCAATTAGGTCACCTATCAGGGGTGTTTTACTTTCACACGTTTTCCTGCAGCAGATGCAAAGACAGCTTTGAAGTGGCATTTTTTCACCTGGAAAGGTGTCTGAGAAGAAAGAGTTAAATGAAACCCTCTTATTTTGTGCTGCTCTCCCTCTCCAGTGGCTATTTGAAAGGTTTTAAAATAATACTACAGCTTCACATAACATAGTTCTATGCTTAGATGGTTTAAATGAAAGGATAGGTCTATCAATAGCTATTCGCCATGAATGTTGAGTTAAGACTCGCAGTGTCCTTCAGAGTATCAGTAGCTGGGATGGCATCAAGTGGCTTTCTGGATGTCATCTGGTTAGCCACTGTGCTTGGTTAGATGCACCCTCCAGCCAGGCTCCTTTTGGGGGGTTTGAATGGGTTGGAATTGAACTGAATGCAGCCATGTTCATATTTACTAAAGGGAGAGAAGGAACCACTGAAAAACTGGGAACCTGTTGTGTAAACATTCAAAATATCCAGTTTGCAAAACCAGCTTTTCCATATTCTGTGTAATGATGCTGAGTCTTTATTTGCAACCCCAGCCAGAAGGAAGAGACAGACACAGACTTGGAATAAAGGGCTGTTTATTAAATGACCATAAAGGTAATGCACGGCAAGAGCTAACTAAGCGGTACAGGTCAAGCCCTGGGGTCAACTCCGGACCTCCGCCTTGACCTGTCTGGGCGAGCCCCACGCCCCCGGGTGTAGGCCATCCTTTGAATGGCTGCAACCCGGGCTGCCAGGCCATGGATCCCCATTGAAGCACCTGTTACGCCCCAGCCGCAAAGCATGAGGGGAGGCCTTGTATTGAGGATCCCCGCAGGTTTCTGCCAGCGTACGGTAGCCGCAACCATGCATACCGCCCTTAATGGCAGCCCTGTCCCCACTCACGGGGAAGTGCCACAGGGTGCTCACCAGCCCGCACCCTATTCCCAAAATCTCCTGCCACCGCAAGGGTCAAGCCTCTGCTTAGACCCTTGCGCCCCACCGGTGGCCTAGAGCCACCCAAAGCCCTTGCTGCAGGTCATCTAGGAAAATATCATTGCCCTCAGGTGCCAGGTGGACACCGTCGCCTCTGTAGAGGCGGGCAAATTCGGCCCTAATCTTGGGGTGTGGCAAATAAATACCCAAGCCTTGCCCCAAAGACCTCTTAATGGCGTGGTTAGCCTTATGTCAGGCCCTCTCTATTGCCCTGGTGTCAAAGGCCTCCCGACAAACCCGTCGTCGTAGCATCTCTGACCATACTATAAGCACACTCGGCCATCGGCTGCTTATGTATTCAAGGTCCTCAGCTACCTGCATCGACAGGGCCATGCCCTGTACCAGCCCAAGGTCATTACCCCCCAGGTGAATGACCACAACGTGTGGGGGAGGCTTCGTCCATCCCCTAAACAGGAGAGACAGCAGGCCGGGCCATCTGAGACCACGCCTGCCCTGCCACTCCACAGTGGCCGCAGCGCTCAGCTGGGATCCCATCTGTGTTCTCTTGGCTTGAGTGGCCTCCCAGAACACCATGCTGTGGCCACAAATCAAGATTCTGTTCCTCTCTTGGCTCGACACAGCACCTGAGGAAAGAACAAGTAGTTTGCCATTTAAAACTGCTGCAGGGGCCGGACATAGGACCGAAACGCCCTTGACTTCCACCTGCCCACTCTCTGAATCGCCCGCTGAGGGTATCCCATAGCAGCTGCTGTGGAGGCCGCACCAATCCGGAAGGAGTGGGTTCCGAATTTGACCCCCGACAAGCCAATTGTCTTAAGTGCCCTCTCTGTCACCGCCCAAAACTGATATTTAGTCAGTGGGGCCCTATCTTCGTGGCGGAATAAAATCCCTCGGTCATCCCCACGAAGTGTGACATATTCCTTAAGGGCCTTAACAGGGCACAGCTCCTGCTCAGAGCAGGGGCCCAAAAGCAAGGGGCTCCCCCACTGCCGCCGGTCAGTCTTGGACTGTCTGATCCCAATGGAGACTTTATCCCCAACGAATTTAATGTCCTGGGCATTCAGTGCCTGGCCAGACACGTCTGTACGCGATGAGGCCATCAGCTCACTAACTCACAGAGCTCCAAAAAATGCCATTAAGGCAGAAGTGTGGAAAAGCTTCCGTTCAAATGCTGACGAGCAGACTTCCACCCATGTGGGCCCCAGTCCCTTAAGGACTGATGGGGAGATGGGCTGCCTTGGGTCACGTGGCATTTTTATCTCCCTGGCCCAGCCTTCCAGCATCTTTCTAATCCTGAAGACACCCGTGAATTCAGGTAAGCCACGTGCTTTGCTGGCAAAGGCTAAAGCGGCCAACTGACCCCTGATGGACTTCACTGCAAGGCCCCGGCCCCGCTGCACTACACAAAAGTGCATCAAGTGCTCAGGTGGGATGGGCCACAACTGCTGGAGCCCCGCCAACACCCTGAACTGGTAAAGCTGCCCTACCGCACGGGCGTGTACTGGGGGCAATGGACAGCTGGATTGCTCTATTTACTTCCGCCGTCCAAGCTCCCAAAGCTCCTGGGGCATCCTCGCTGGTTGCCTGTCGGCCCAGGGGGGCAAGCTGCCAGAATCGTTCCATCTGTTGGCAAGACAAAGCATCTGCCACACCGTTGTTAACACCTGGAACATGCCTGGCCCTGAACAAAATGTTCATCTGCACACATTTCAATGTAAAGGCCCTTACCAGCCTCATCACCCTGGGGGATCCAGATGCCATGGTTTTGACCACGTGCATGACAGCCAAGTTGTCAGACCAAAAGTGGACAGCTCGGTTCGCCAAGTGTGATCCCCAAAGCCACACGGCCACTAACAAGGGAAAGGACTCCAAAAACGTAAGTTATTTGGACAATCCCTGGGCTACACAATCAGCGGGCCATTGGTCAGCACACCAATGCCCCCTTAAAAAGACTCCAAAGCCTGTAGACCAGGAGGCATCAGAGGTGACTTGAAGTTCGGCTTCTAGCAAAAGCTCCTCCCTCCAAAAAGTCACCTAATTAAAGGTGTAAAGGAATTCCTTCCACACCAAAAGGTCATCCCGCCTGCCCTTATTAATTCTTAAACGCTGATGAGTCAACCGTAAGGCCCTCATAGCATTGCACTGCCACCTGAGGAAAGCCCTCCCAGGCGCAACTGTCTTACAGGCAAAGTTTAAATGGCCAACTAATTGCCACAACTCAAGGAGAGATATCTAGGCTCCACTCAAGCAGCCCTCCAATTGAGCCCAAGATCTACCACCGTCTCTAAGGGCAACCTTAAGGTTTGTTGTACTGTGTCCAGTTCTATTCCCAAGAACGCTATGACAACAAATGGTCTCTCGGTTTTCTCATGAGCTAAAGGAACCCCCAGTTCCTCTGAAAACTCCATGACCCCTGCCAAAAGCCTGGCACACTGCCCCATGCCAGCTGGCCCAGACATCAAAAAGTCATCTAAACAATGGACAAATAGCCAGCACCCTGTGCCTTGGGGAGATCTGAAGAAACCATTCAAGTACCCTCAGCTTTACTGGGCTGGGCCCCTTTTCCAGGCTCTTGGTGGCCACCACTGCCCCCAAAGCATTTCCCACCCTGTCTTCCTTTGGGGCAGGCAGATTATGGGTGGGTTCCCATGCATGCAGGGCAGTCATGCATATATTTGCCCACTTTTTTGTTGCAAAGTTCCTCGGACGTGAAGTCCCAACAAAGCAGCCATATTTACACCTGCTGCCCCGCAAAAGTGCGGGAACCTGAACCCTGAGAGGGCAGAATAATCATATGACCACTCTCGCTCCTATTTCTGAGGTTGGACTTGGCAAGGGCCATGCCCTGCACCCACAGCTGTATCAACCAAGCCGCCCCCTCAAAGTCCATGTACCCCCTATATATAATATTCATGTATTGGAAAAGGGGGGAGAGCCCTACCTGGCTGTGCCCTAGCCAATACCCCTGCATAAACCAGGAACCCAGACAACCAATGAGTCCAGTTCCTGACAATCTGCCTGCAGCAGATCTTCTCCTTATCCCTATCGTATAGATCATCTACATCCTTCTTCTCCTGTTCCCTGAAGTGAAGGGTAAAGATATCCATGTACTAACCCTTTGTATATTCTCCCCCCCCCCCTTGCAGGCAATGCCATATCTCCCGGGGGAAGTGTCCTATAAGGAACCATGCCATATCCCTGGGGTCCATAAGGGGCCAGGCCCATCTGCTTGCCATAACCAAAAGGCCACCCAGTCACAGACAGAGGAAAGGCCTATCCATCCCAACTGGTAGCACAGCCCGATACAGGCAGTACTTGCGCCTGCTGCAGGTGCAAGGAGCCACTGGCATAACTAGGCCAAATAGTTGGGCCTGCAGAAGGCCAACCAAGCATGGGATATGTCTCCAAAACAGAAGATGCAGGAGCGCTGGTAGCAGCTACCTGCCCCAAAGAGCCCCCGGGCCAAGTGGCACTCTGCTTGGGCAAAGGATCCGTACCATCAGGCATGGGTCGTTCCACTGCTATGGCAACTTGCCCACTGTCAGCTGACTATTCCTGGTCAATGTCAGCCACACTCTCAGTTGATGTTGGATTGTCCTGGCTGCTGCCTCCATCACTTGCCACCACTCCTGATACTCCCTCCAGGCAGAAAGACAAGAAACAAAATCCTTATTAAAAGCAGCAATTGTAATTCTTTTAGCACCTTTGCATGGCTAAACAGGTGCAACAGCTGATGCTGTACCACTCCTTGCCCTTTCAAGAGCAACAATGCGCTCCATAAGTTCCTGCCTGCCTGGGCCATCATCCTTGTCTGAGGGAGACAGAGCCCGAGTAGGGTTACGCGGCACTAGCCATTTACAGGCCACTTCCCCATTGATGGGCCACCGCCTTTTCTGGGCAGCATAAACCTTCCCAAATGATGACACAGCAGCTGTTAATAATGTGTTGGACTGGCTCGCGGCTTTACCCCTTAACCAACTGCTGACGCTAGCCCTGACAGGTAGCACTAAGCCCCAGCAAAAGTAGCAATTGCCAGGAGCAGTACCAAGCTGCCACACAAGATGGTGCCGAGCACAGTCCTGAGCAGATCTGCCTGCCAACAGAATGGCTGTCAGGCAGAGACAGGCCACCAGTAATTCTCCACCACAAGATGGCGCCGAGCACAGCCCTGAGCAAATCTGCCTGCCAACAGAATGGCTGTCAGGCAGAAACAGGCCACCAGTAATTCTCCACCAAAAGATGGCGCTAAGCACAGCCCTGAGCAAATCTGCCTGCCAACAGAATAACTGTCAGGCAGAGACAGGCCCTCTTTTATGGCCCACAAAAATATAGGCTTAGGTGCTGTTTTACCAGTAAGCCAAAGTGAAGAACACCGGCTCTGTTTTTTAAGTTACTTTATTTTACTCCTTGCCGGTGGTGGTGGGAGGCTAAATGGAAACAAACAGGCTTATGGCAGGAAGAGAGGTTTATGTGTGAGTGGGGGGGGGGGGAGAGGGCTCTCACCACCCACTTTCTCCAAGACAACTATTAAGGGGAGAGACCCCACCCAAGTTGGGCCAAAGTCCCTCCAATACAGCCTAGCTGCCTGCCATCCCAGTGCCCCACCAGCCTGCTCAATTAAACTGCTCAATTACTCTAGCCCCAACAGGCCCTGAAACCCTGGCCTGTATTATGCGCTGCAGCCGCCAGCCGCCTCCGACAGTCTCCAAGAGCTGACTGCTGTCGCTGCCTTCCAACTGCCTCCATTGCCTCCATCAATGTTTGTTCAGCACACATTCCTCCCTTCAGCTTCACCACTCAAAGGAAGGCAGAGCAAAGAGCTCTTGTTTCACCGAGCACTCAAAGAGACTGCAGCTGGGAAGAGAGGAGCCGCCTGAATCAGGCTCTTGGCTCCGCCCCCCGGCTAAGCCCAGGATGCCTGGGAAGGGAGCCTGTCTCCTTTCCTCCAGGGCGGGGCCGCAAAGGACGGCTCCCAGCTTAAGCTGCATTCTGCTGCTGCTGGGAGAGCCGCATTCTTGAGGTTTTATATTAGAAACTCTTATACCCTTAAAGATAGGTGCCTTTTTCTTTAGGCGTCACCAATGGGAAGCAAATTTATTATAAAGAAAAGTGTGACCTTTTGATAGTGTTTTGATGTAATGAAATGCTTCACTGGGCATGTAATACAAAGCCCTTGAAAAGGAGTCCAAACTTGTTCAGCAGTTGAACTTTGCATGTGTGTACAAGGTGATTTCATTTTAGATCTGACCAAATTTTTGATGTGATGTTCATAACAGTTTTTTTATATTAAATTTTTATTTCACTGGTCCTGTAATAAGAAATCTTATTAATCTCTAATCACTTAACCTTATTAATCTAATCACTTAACTGTTCTTGGATTATGGTTGTTGTGGGTTTTCCGGGCTGTATTGCTGTGGTCTTGGCATTGTAGTTCCTGACGTTTCGCCAGCAGCTGTGGCTGGCATCTTCTTGAAGATGCCAGCCACAGCTGCTGGCGAAACATCAGGAACTACAATGCCAAGACCACGGCAATACAGCCCAGAAAACCCACAACAACCATCGTTCTCCGGCCGTGAAAGCCTTCGACAATACATGTTCTTGGATTACTTCCTTTCTTTAGCAATTTGCAAATTTATGCTTTCTATTTTTGATGATAGAACTTGAATCCAAGTTTTCTCCTGTCTTCCATTGTGGAAAGCAGACTGCAGTTCAAATACTGATGGGTCCATTTTTAAAATGTGTTGTAAAGTTTTTTGGGCTGTGTTTTCTGCCATTTACCTTTGGATGCTCTAGTCCCATATATTGTAGGAAGAGGCTTTTCATCTGGACATTGACGTGCATCACTTCTCCCATCATAGGAACAATCTACTATGACTTTGGACTTCACATCTTCCCAAACCAAGCCACAGACTAGAAGCCATTCTGGAAAACACACAATATATGAACCTACTACTGTATACCCACTGAAAACTCTTCAAAATGAGAAATAATTTCTTTATTGGTTGAAACCTATCAAATCTTTGCTCCTCTTGGCTGAGCCCTCTTTTCATCTCATGGTAGAAAACACTGCAACTGACCTTGGAATCTATTCACTTTTCCTTAGTTTTCACTTGAAAACTATACAAAAAATCCTTGAGTCTTTTCATGTTTCCATTTTTGAGAAAACTTCATGGAAACAACCCTCGGGGGGATGACAGCTTACTACCTTTAAAATAGAAAAGGGTAATTAGCAGAATGAAGTTCTTAGTAGATAAAGATACATCAATTGGAATTGATATTCCTGCATACAGAAGTATCATTTCCTAATGGGGGCCATGGGATTTCTAGGGTTTTTTGCCTCTCCATTCAATTCATTGACATTTATTTATTTAATCCAATTTCTAGCCCGCCTTCCCTACAAGCAGGCTCAGGGCGGGTTACAGCAATATAAATAGTACAAGAATTAAGCATTTAAATACATTAAAAACCAGAGTCATCAATACATATACATTCAGAATCGCAAGATGGTGTCCCCCTCCACTTTTTCCCAACCATAGTATAAGCAAGGAGAAAGAGGGGTACAAACTGATGTCATCACTGTGACTTTGCATGCAAGGGGGGCAGATGGTTATATACCACCACTCCTGGCCCAAGACCTGTAGGGAGGCATTTCTAGAGAACCCAAGACTGGCGTCAACCATATGCCTGGCAGAACATCTCTGTCTTACAGGCCCACCAAAAAGATATAAGGTCTTGGCAGGCCTGGGTGTCCTCCTACAGAGAGTTCCACCAGGTTGAGGCCAGGGCCCTGGCCCTGGTTGAGGCCAGCTAAGCTTCCTGGGGCCAGGGACCACCAGTAGATGTTTACTTGCCGATCTACGTGCTCTCCGGGGAACATACAGGGAGAGGCGGTCCCTCAGGTATGCTGGTCCCAGTCCGTTTAGGGCTTTAAAGATTAAAACCAAAACCTGATCTGGAACTCCATGGGCAGCCAGTGCAGCTGCTGCAAGATCGGTGTAACATATGCCCTGCGTGGCATATCCATCAGGGCACGCGCAGAAGCATTCTGGACCCACTGTAATTTCCGGGTCATACTCAAGGGAAGCCCTGCGTAGAGCAAGTTAACAGTAATCTAATCTGGAAGTGACCATTGCATGGATCACTGTAGATAGGTCATGACAGATAGGGTGCAAGCTGCCTGGCCTGCTGAAGCAGAAAGAATGTATACCAGGAAACTGCCGCAACATGGCCCTCCATTGATAAGGAAGAGTCCAACGTCACTCTGAGACTCCTGACTGGTGGAACGGGCATAATGGTGCTCCATCAAAGGCCGAGAGCTGGATTCCCAAATCTAGCAGCCCATGGCCCAAGTACAGGATCTCTGTCTTTGCTGAGTTCAGCGTCTGTACTTCATTGGAGTACAGAAGAACACGAGCTTCCCCGGTATGTACACACACACTTTATCCTGCTGCTACCTTTCCTTCCCCCAAAATGTATCTGGCAATAAATGTAATAATGGGGTGCATCATGATAAACAGGGCATGTGTTGAGGACAAAAATCTCTATTTGGTTCAAAAATGGTACCACAGTAATATTCTGGGTACCAGGATCCTGGGGAACATAGTTTCTCAGAACATCGTAGTACAGACTGGAAAAAACAACATTTCCTTGAAGTCCTAATGCACAAGGGATTGTGGTGGCAACTTTCTTGGATGTAATAGAAGCAGCAGCCCTGTCCATTCCACCCTGGCTAAATGTTTGTGTGGGAAAGAGAAAGGCAACTACAGTAGCAGGGAGACTAGAATTATTCCCATTATTAGCCAGGCCCAAACTTGTGAGAGTCTACAGATATAGCTCATAACAAGCCCAGGAAATCTGAAATGGAGAAATTAGCATCCGACCCCCCCCCCCTGCTTTTTTTCCAAAATTTGCTGCATCCACTACATAGAATTCCCTTGATTGTGGCCTTGGCACGTTACAATATTTAATTTCAGTGCTTTCTTCCCCTAAGACTAATTATATTTAATATTAAGATGTATTGCTGAGATGGCATATTGAAAAATTGCCTTAAATCCTAATACTTAGCCTTTGATTACCATGTATGTTTATTTCATTAAAAATGTCAACCTTTGCATTGTCTCATAAGCTGATGACCGAAAGGGTCCCAATTATTAAATGTTATATTATTTTCTTATTAGTGAACAATATGAAAGGATTTAAGCAGCAGCAAAACCTTTACTTGCAAGATTGTTACAAGATTCTTCTATTATGTGATCACATAACAGAATTTTTTTAACATAAAAATATTGAATATATTTTCCTTTCTTTAACTTTGGGAAACTTCAGTAACTCCCTTCGAGTGTAATGTACTTCAATTTTCGTAGCCTAATAATTATTTTATAAATATCAGAAGTGCAGTGCACTTAATTCTTTAGCTGAAGGCATTATATTCAGTTTCTGTACAGTGCTTCAAGCTTGCTCCATTTAATCATTTTAAAAGCTTAGTTGGTGTAAATTGAATTTAACACTGTAGTTGCAAGGGTGTTATGTAAAAAGTCCAAAAAGAGTGCTTATAGCTCAGGCTCATATTGATCTTAAACTCTCTAGCACCCTCTGTTGTAACAATTAGGCAACATCAAGTGTATATATCTTTTTAACTACTGTATAGCTATCAATTTATCAAAGTATGTTAAATGCTGATCCTTTGAATATGCATTTTGTATTTTGCACAATTTATTAAAACTTAAATTGCTTTTGAGTAGTTAAAGATTGTTTTAATTCTTGTATTTTTCAACTTGACGTCACACTGCTATATTAGTACTTACATCAAATTAAGATCTTCTGGTTTGTTTTAGTTTTCTTTTTTTAAAGAGATTGAATCTGTTTTGTAGGGGATTCATTTTACAGAGGTACCCAAAACATTGTAGATTTCATCTGTAGTGTGTTGAATTGTAAATTGTCTGTAAGCCTGGCAACCATCAAGACTGTAGTGCATCAAAATAGAAGGAACTTGAAATCATCCATGCTAAAATTAAGAATTTATAACTGTATGGAACAGATGTTTTCATAAACATTTGCTATAATTAATTTCAACTAGGGGATTGGCGGAACAAAGCAGTTGCTCCCTCTAAACTTTAATGCCTTTTCCCCACACAGCAAACTCAGATTTTTAAAAAATATTGTTAATGAAATAAATTTACTTCTCTTGCTTTCACAGGGAGAAAGAAAAGCTTGATTTGTATTATATTCTTGCCTTTGAAACAATGGAGAAATGTCAAATTTGGAAGAGCATTCAGTAAAATGAGAAATTATGGGTTTTCCATAAGCTTTTTTTTACATTGAAAACTTGGTCAACAATAATTTCCCCTTTGGCTGAGAAGTATAGTTTTGATATTACAATAATATAAAGAGTTAAATTTGACATATTGCAATTTGTGCAGCATTACTGTATGTTTTTAAAATGTGGAATCAATGTATAATTTCAATAACTGTGCAGAAAAAAATATTTTGACTAAAATCTATCTCTGTTCCTCTAATTATTGCTGGTTTCTGAGTTAAAATAATAGTTCATTTTTCTAATAAATTCATTTTTCTTGGTAGTTAATTATAATTCATGAACTAATGAATTTATTGTTCTGGGTAGCTAATTAAATTTATACCCAGCCTTGTTCCCCTCAAGTTTGTTTCAAGAGCAAACATTCAAGAACACGATGTTTTAGTAACCAATTGGACTACTGTGTCACTAAAGAGAAGAAAAGTACCCACTGAACAGAATTTGCTGCACCATCTTGGATGCCAATTTATTTTAATCTTTATTCCTGTACTTTATATAAAAATACCGCTTAATTGAGGAAGCATTTTTAAAAGTTTTAAAATAAGCACAGCCTAATTGTTCTACACCTGAAAGCTCCAGTGCAGCTGCAGGAAATTTTGAGCAAACCAGTATTCTTGACTGATCTGTCATCTACAAAGTGTGCAAAGAAAAATAGGTAGCTGTCATTAAAATTACATTTCAGCTTTCAATAACCATTTAATGAGTAGTGTAATTATATAAGTATGGTACCTCAAGTACTTCACTCAATAATTAAAAATAATCTCATCTTTAAAGTGAAAGCTCTAATTATTATTTGACTTAACCAGGACCACTGTTATGATCTCCAGTGGCACCTCAGAGTGTTTTGAAGGTATAAATTAAAACTGAATAAATCATTAAATTATTAAGCTTCAGATATGCGAAAATAGAAATATGTGGTATTTTAAAAACATGCTATCACAATTTGTAACTTCATAATGTCAGCAAATTCTTCTGTATATCCTTTTCTGAGATCACAAATTATACTCTTTTCAAATACTATATCTTCATATATGATTATAACCAAACATCAGCCATGCAGATATAATCTAATACAGTTCTAGTTTCTTAGCAGTAATATGTCTTTTTATTTTTGGTTTGTGAAAGGTAGAAGTATTAAATAGAAGATGTTTATTCAATGCAAATTATCTTTTTCAGTCTGAACAATTCACCACCACCCACTGTATAGGGTACAAAGAACACATCTATTTCTACATTATATATTTATGTTGTACCTAAACTTAGCTAGAATAAATGAATACTGTTTCTTTCCCCACATGATCCCCTCTATAAGCAAAGGATAGTGTGGAGAAATGTATTGTGTGCACTACTTCTACTCCATGGTAATTTCTGTGATTGTAGAACCTCCAAGCAACTGCCACTGCAAAGTGAATATATCCATAGTCTTTATATACAGTACATTTATGCAGCCCTGTTTCAGAGGGCTAGGATTGCTTGGGGAAAGAAGACTCTATTGTGTTATTTACAGAGTAACAATTTCCTACTCAAATTTACGTTGTTTCTGAGTTGGAAAACTAGAACTTTGGTTCCCCTATATAAGTGTCACCAATCTAATCACTAAATGGGACAATACCATATATCCTTTGTATGTAATAGGACTGGCACAAGTATTTAATAAAGGATTATATGCTACCAAATTCCATTTCTGAGCCAGATCTCACTGTTAATGTATATGGGTACTGCCCATTGTATTCTTGGCACAAAATTATAATTTGCTTTTTTATTAGGTGGAGGTGAAGTTCAATATTGTGTTCTTTACAGTACAGAGGTGAAAGGAAAGCAATTATGGGCATCTGATACTTCAACATTGGGGTTTTTGCTTGAGTAGCGCTAAATAAATACCCAATAAAAGCCTTGCCTTTATGATCTAAGAGATTTTTGGCCAGCTCATGCATACAGATCTTGGTGACATAAAACCAAGTGTATGAACTGACTCTATGTAAAAGCGTTGTTCTTTAGAAGACAGGCAGTGAAATAAAAGTTCTGAATGTGTGTCTTGTCCTTGGCTTGGTCATACATGCTAATTACCATAATTCTACATTCACATTCTTCAAATGATGGATCTTCATAAATAAACTTACTCATAGAAGCATCATTGGGGAATAAACTAACAACTTTCCATAGTTCAGATTTAGAATTCTGCTACTGACATCAGCTTTGTTTATCATTAAATTTAGTTGGGCAATTTTAGCACACGTATGAATCATTGCCTTACTAAAATGTGTGAACATGCCAAATAAGATATTATAACCAAGAAAGTCAAACAAGATTCAGAATAAATCCATTTGGACCCAATCCAGATAACTAAAAGAATAATAGAAGGTTACTTTTCTGTGTACAGTTTTACAGTGTTTGGTGCCCAAACTTTGTAATACATACAAACCATGACAGTTGAACTAAATGGTTACACATGTTTCTAGACTGATGGACACAGTCTTTTACCCTTCAGGAGGTTTTTTTTCCACACAGATCAAGCTGAACTTTGTAGTGAAATATGCTTCCACACTCAGATTGTATTCACTGGATCAAGTTGTTTATGTAAGCCCTGCCATGGCATAGTGTAAAATCTAACATTTTACATCCTGTTTTCTTACTAATCCCCAACTAACGTGGTTTTGTTTGTCTTCCTAGATGCATCAAATGAAAATGGAAGTATTCACCACAGTTCAGATTCTGATGGAAGTTTTCTTTCCTATAGGTGAGTGTTTCTTGGGTGTTGTGGCTGGATAGCTTTTCTTACATTTTAGTTAGAGCAGGATGTGCTTTAAGATTTGTACTCCATGGTTTAATTTTGTATTTGTTGTTTGATGAAATTTTTGAGAGAAGCGAACGAAAAGTGCTCTTACAACAGCTTAATTCACAGAACCAGAGCTTGAATAAACCCCAGTTTGTTGCAAAGTTGTAGTGACCTGTTATAAAGGAAGTGTGTTGCCTGAATGAGAGGCCTTAATGGCAAGAACTCACACTCATTATGCTGTGAAACCAAGGCTTCCAATACCTGATTGTATATGTTTAAATCAGGCAATCAGGTATTGGAAGCCTTGTTTTCATAGCATAATGAGAGTAAGTTCTTTGTATATGTTTAAATCAGGCAAACAGTGAACAGTATTCCACTGAAGTTTGAATAGTTAAATCAGGTCAAGAAATGGAGAACTGAATAGAGGTTTTTGAATATTGCTTGAGTACATTTTTGAGACTTTCTTAGCTGTACATTCTCTCTAAACAAAAAATGTTGAGAGAGATGGATGGAAGAGTCTGAAGTCTGGGGATGGGACAAGCAAGGGCTAGAGAATATGATCATTGAAAATGCCGTTATTGCTACTTGCAGTTTTTACTGTGTAGTTTGCCAAAACTATCTAAGTGTGTGATGGGCATTGTCTGTAGAAAGGTCCTGTGAGGAGGTAGTACTGTTGATCACCCCTTTCAACTTTACAATCACATCTCTCACTGTCACTCTTATTATAATGGTCCATTTCACTTGCTTGTACTTTTTCTGCTGCTCCCATCCTTGCAGCTGCCATATTGTACAATATTATCAGCACTTCCATTTTAGTGGACCAGTGGAAATAGTGAGAGAACTATTAACTACTTGGCTACAGTCAATTATAAGTGTTTAGTTTCTATGTGACAGGTGGATGGGCAGGTTGTTATAGAGGACAAGATCATCTTCTTCCATGTCATATTATGTATAAAGTGTCCTCTTTAAGAGTAAATAATTGGAAACCATATTGCAGAAGGGAGGGTGCAAAGAGAGAAAATCATGTGTGTAGATGTATGAATGATGTATGGATTAGAGGTAAGGAATATGAGAAGGACGTGGACAACTAAAGAAGGTTATTTTTAAATTGAAGCTTTAGGGCACTTAGCTGGTCTAAACCCAGTCTTGCATTATGATCTTCCTGCACCATTGCAGTTGTTACAGAATAATAAAAGGGGTAAAGCATCCCTTGTGATAAAAATATAAGAAGAGTTTTTATGGATCAAACCACTAGTCTGTCAGAACCCTGTTTCACTCTGAGGCCAACCACTTGACCTGGGGACCCAATAAATGGTGCATAGATGCTGCTTTTTAGTGCTGGTTTTCAGAGGTTTAAAAAAAGGTAAAAGTAGTCCCCTGTGCAAAACCCGAGTCATTACTGACCCATGGGGGGACATCATATTATGACAATATATTGTCGAAGGCTTTCACAGCCGGAGAACGATGGTTGTTGTGGATTTTCTGGGCTGTATAGCCGTGGTCTTGGCATTGTAGTTCCTGACATTTCTCCAGCAGCTGTGACTGGCATCTTCAGAGGTGTAGCACCAAAAGACAGAGATCTCTCAGTGTCACAGTAATAAACGTATTATGACATTTTCTTGGAAGACTTTTTGTTACGGGATGGTTTGCCATTGCCTTCCCCAGTTATCTACACTTTACCCCCAGGAAACTACATTTTACTGACCTTGGAAGGATGGAAGGCTGAGTCAACCCTGAGCTGGCTACCTGAACCCAACTTCCACCAGGATTGAACAGAACTTGGGCTACAGCAGTGCAGCTTTACCAGTCTGCGCCACAGGGCTCGTGAGGTTTACTGCCTCTGAATATGTTTTAGAGGTTTTCTGCCTCTGAATATGTGGGTTCAGTTTAGACACCATGCCTAATTACTGAATGGGTTTATCCTCCATGACTCTATCTTAATTCTCTTTATATATATATAAAGAGGGAAGAACAACATATAAACAAAAAACGCCCACTACTCTACATGTCTTGTATTCCCTTCATGCTGCAATTTTTCTTAAAAGTTAACTTTCTAATATGCTATCAGATTGGTAGATCTTATACAATACAGACTATATTCAGGATCAGCTCTTCTTCCCCCCCCCCCCCCCGCATCTCGGTCTCAGTTGTCTCTGCGCAGCTGCAGCAGCTGCGCTCGTTCTCTCCTCCCCCCCCCCCCCAGTTTCCCCTTCAGACTTTGAACTTTCTTCTTGCTGAAACTCCTGATGGTTGAACAAAAAGTCTGTCAGCTGTACTTCCAATGTAATCTTGTAGGTTTGATCCTTATATCTGAACCAAATGCCTTCCGGAAACAACCATTTGTATTTTACATCACATTTCCTCAGGAAAGCCGCAAGTCTTTTATACTTAAATCTTCTTTTACGAGCCAAAAATGGAACATCCTTCAATATTTTAACCTTGTTGCCCAAATAGTCCAAGTCCACATTGTACGAATTATATAAGATGGTGTCCCGAGTCTTCTTAGATGAAAAATCAATAATAATCTCGCGAGGCAGCTGATGCTTCGTTGCATACTTTGAAGATGTCCGACGGACTTCCAAAACATCGCTTTTTAACTCTTCTTTAGTTGCCTTTGCGAATGGCGCCAAAAGTCCCGACACCAAATCTTTTAAATTTTCACTTTGCTCCTCTTTTACATTCTGAAGACGCAGTACCGTTTTGGCACGGTCCACTTGCAATCCTATTATTTGATTCTCCAAGAGCTTCACTTCTTTACTTGTTGCTTTCATGAGTACTACGTTTTCACGTGCAGACTGCTCTGCTCCAGACGCTGTTTCTTTAATGGTTTTCACTTCGCTTTCCACTGAATCAACCTTTTGCCCCATTTCATTTAGCTTCGCTACAAAGGGCTGCATAACTTCAAAGACTGCTCGTCTCACCATCTCTTCCAAAGTCTCCCCCTTCCCCTGTAACATCGCCATCACCGATTTACTCATTGCAGGGCTCTGCTTTTTTGTCGCCATCTTGGGGGGGGGGGGCGCCAGCTAAGTTCCGAAACTCCGTGAAGGGGAAGAAATCCGCACCTTCTTAGCTTCAACTCCCACCAATCCTTCGCATACACTTAGAAATCAGAAGGGATTCGCTTACTTACAGGTTTTCACCTTAAATCTGCTTATTGCCGTTCTCCATGGCCCGGCTGCACGCAATGTGCTGCGCAAGTCTGCCGGCCTCCGTTGGAGCAAACGGGCAATTTACCCCCTGCATTGCTTTCAGGGGGTTCTTCCCGCCGTGCTCCGGACCCTGCCTCCCTCACTGGGAGTCCTGGGGGTTAACCCTCGCGAGTCAACCGCCCGGTCAGGCTGCTCGGACATTTCCTCCCGGACCTGCGGAGAGGAGCGTCCAACATGGCCAGGAAAACGAAACTGAATCCTATCTTAATTCTCTTTTAATGTCATCTGTGCTTATCACTATATCTACTGTCAGTGAATTGCACGTATAATGGTTGAGTGAAGTAGTTCCTTTTGTCCATGCTGATTCTGTTGCCCATCAACCATTGGTTGCCCCCGTTATTTTAATGGGACAGGGAGAAAAGTTTTCTCTACCCCTTTTCTCCAGCCCATGTATAATTTATAAACTTTTATCATGCCCCCCCAGTAGTCATTTTTTTAAACTGAAAATCCCAGAAATTTGAGAAGAGCTCCAACCCCTTAAACATCTTGATTGCCCTCTTTTGCACTTTTTCCAATTCTGCTTTTTTTTAGAGATATGATGACTAGAACTATATAAGGTATCAAAATGGGAACACACCTTAGAATTACTGTTGTGGCCCCTTGTCCCACAAGAAGGCCGTGGAGGGGAGTTCAAGAACAAAAAACTCAATACCGGGGGGTGGGGGACGTGAATCCTCACCTCCCAGAGTAACAGGAGCCACCACCAGTCCTTCTAAACAAACCCTCAGCTGAGAGACTAATAGTGCAATCCTAAACAGAGTTACTTCAGTCTAAGCCCATTGATTTCAAAGGAGTAACTCTGCTTAGGATTGTACTGTCTCCAACTCCACTGGGTCTTAATTAAGGTCAGCCCTACAATGTTGAGGTCCACAAAGAATTACTTGATAGCTGTAGCCAAATAGGGCAAGATACAGGATATAGATTGAAGCCACAAAACCGAAATAACATCACAGAAGTATAATTAATAAAATTTATTAATTTTTTAAAAAAGGTTTTGCCATTGATATATCCTTTACTTTGGAGATTTTAAATTGACTAATGTATCAAATATTCCTTATCAGTATTGAAATACAGTACTTCATGTAGTTAATGCACCAAGAATAACCTATGGTAAGTATTGGAAGAGTACATTTCTAGTTAGTGTTGTAGTATAGACAGAAAAAGTTAGGATACATTTTTTATGATAAAACTTACAATTTTGCAGTGAGGTAAAATTTTCCAATTTTAATCTTTATATAAAACTTTCTTAATAGTTTAGAGAGAAGTTAAGATGTTGACATTAGTAATTGTGTTAATATACCTAAGTGTATTGTTCTCTTCAATGTAATATGAAATGTTATTTTTTAAATAAAATTGTGCAAAAAAGAAGTATAAAGTTTATTAAAGAATGTGCAAAAGATTACCATTATAGAAAGTGTGCAAGACAGGAAAGAAAATAATAAAGCTAAATAACTATCCTAAAAACCTGTACAGGCTTTAGTCTTCTGATACAGATTTTTTTTTGTCAGACTAGAAGCACAAAAGTTCAAGGAGAACTCCAAAGTCCAGAGACAAGAATTGTGAACTGACACCTATCCTGGTAGTCAGGTCCCATGCACAGACAGGTGTATAGTGGCATATATCCCACCAGCAGTCACAACAGCGCCCAACCAGAGCACAAACTAGAATGAAGGCCCTTCATTATGCCATATTGCCCACAACATGGCTTGTTCCTGCTTGACCAATCAGTGGATGTTACTAAGACATGTGATCACATTCCTCTGCAGCTGGAATGCATTCACAATCAGAGCAACTTACTCTCGCCCAGGGTTCCTTGTGCTACTGCTGAGATGAAATGTGAGTGCAAAACTCCCTGAGATGAAATGTGAGTGCAAAACTTCAAGGCCATGGTCTCTGCATCTACATGCTTTAGTTAAATCTTGTACTTATCTCTCTGAAAACTGCAGTCATAGTGACTGTACTTTTCTAGAGAAGACCCCTGTTGCCTAATGAGGCTTAGAATCCTGAACCGAAGGGCTAAAAAGCCAAGAAACTGACTTGGATAGCCCAGTTTCTCGACAATTACAGTATTGGCCATTCTGTTTTCATTCTCTTTCTTTAATAATCCTCAGCATGGTGTTCACCTTTTTAACCACTACTACACACTGGATTGACAAGCTATCCACTAAAATCCCCAGATTCTCTTTCAGCCTTGGCCAGTTCGAACCCCTTCAGCCTATATTAACAGTTAGGATTTATTGTTCCAGTGCACATCACCTTTCATTCACCTACACTGAACTTCATTTGCCACTCACCCAATTTAGAGCAAGCCTCCTATAATTCTTCACTATCTGCCTTAGTTTTCCCAATCTTGAGTAATTTGATATCACTCTCAAACATGGCCACAAGTTTCATATAACAGTAGATCACATAGCATTATGTCAAACTGGCTTTTACTGTCAAAGGAGTCACAAAATACAGATTTTACATTACCTTTTCGGATGATTGTCATGAAGTCAAGTGTTATAGCCCTAAGAGTTCTTGTGAGAGTATCATAGTTACAAGATCACTGATTAGTAATTGTGCTTTGAAAATAAGTGGTAGAGAACAACTATGCTAAAATAACACTAAGCCATTATTGAAAAATCAAACGTTGCCTTTAATGCAGTGACACAACATTAATTTATTGTTACAATTAGAGAGAAAGTGAAAATGATGTAGCTAGGTCATACAGTATATTAAGGGATGGAGAGATCTCTAGCTTTTAATAGTTGGCAGACCTGATGCTGCTATTAAGTAGTATTACAGCATTTAAGGTGTGAAATGAATATTTTATCTCAGTAACAAGTAACTCCAAACATATAATGAGGCTAGCTGTAAATTTTCTGCCCTGAATTAGAAGCTTCGTTGCAAAAGGTATATAAGAATCTTATGAAAAACAACCAACAAGCATTATATTTTTTTTAAAAAAATGTATTTGGTCAATGAGCCATTACAGTGTTATCACATATCTTGGAAAATATATTGAGACTATTTTCAATCAGAATATATATTTGTAAGGAAAAGTGGGAAGGAACTATGGCTATAATCCTTTGTAATTACATAACTTTAAATCTCACCGATTTTAATATATGCCTATTGAATCGTACACAAGGTTACCAGTTTGATTTGGTAATACAACAGCTGCTCTTGTTTTTAATATCTCAACATTTATGATAAAAAAGCTTCTTTGCCATTGTTTGAATAGGGCATGATCTAAATATCTGCATATGCAAGTGCTTCTCTCTGCATATGCAAGTGCTTTTCCTCTGATGGTATGGAGGGGAAATGTTTGTATATGCATCTATGAACCAGTTCCAGAAGAATGTGATCACTATCTTACGGAAAATGGAGAAATATCTGCAGGCACAGCATTCTACATTCAAACTTTTGTGTGTCCATTGGAGCCATAGAATATGTATTAATCCCATTATGAATGTTTTATAAAATTGAGACATTTAAAAGATAGGGCCACCAGGTCTCATTCCTGTCCCTAAGGATAGAACATAAGCAAAGGTTTCTATTGCAGTGTCTGCAGAGGCATTCTGTCATGCGTCTCTCAAAACCTTTGTAATGAACTGTGGGCTTGGAAGCCACGTATTCATTGTTATTTCCTCATTTTATTGTTTCTGCTCCTATGGCTTAACTAAGCCTCAGAGTGTTTTTTTAAATTAGTTTAACAGAGAATTTCTCCCCCGTGTGTGTGTGGGGGGGGAATTAGTCCTCTTCTTCCTGCCTAGAGCTTTACGGGAGCCAAGATGCATGACTGGCCCTAGTAGTTTTGGGGGGAAATGGCAACCAGTCCTCCTGACTCCTGAATCAGGGGCAGGGATCTGAGAAAAACAAACAAAACCTTCCCTCCAGGGTTTCAAACCTCCAGTTGGGGTCTGGAGATGTCCTAGAATTTCAGTTGATCTCCAGACCACAGAGTTCAATTCTTCAGGAGAAATAATGGTAACAGCTCATATATACTGTTGTTCTAGACAGATTAGTGCCCCACTCAGAGTAGTGAACAAACAAGCAGAATGCTGATTTGCAGCCCAGCATTTCACCGCTATGCTATAGCAGCCATAGCTGCTTTGGAGGGTAGACTCTATGGCATTATACCCCATTGAGATCCCTTCCCTCCCCAAACACCAGCTCTCCTCAGGCTCCACCCTCAGATCTCCAGGAGCTTCCCAAGCTGGAGTTGGCAACCTTCTCTCTTTCCCTCAGACCCGGTGTACATTTTCCTGAGAGTGGTAAGAATGGTGGCTGCTACCACTGGGAGGTGTACTCCTGTGCCAAGAGGCATGAGCCAGGCCAGCTTGTTTTAGATGAGGAAGAGTTAGGTGCATTCGGGAACTTGTTTTGGTTAGTTTTGCTTTGTAATCTTACTCTATTAGAGTACTTGTCCCTTTTGTACTTTTGACATTTAATATTATAAATGAAATCAGTTAATAAGTTTTTCAAACTTTGTTAGTGGCTTATTATACACCTCAGGCTTTGTGTCTGAGCCAGGGCATTTCCCCTTGTAATAAAAGGATCCCTGCCAAGGGAATCAGAGAGTGAAGGGAAGAGTAACCTGCCTCCTTCCATAAAGCAAACCATCCAAATTCAGGTAGGTTGCAGTGGCTAAGGATGGAGGGAGCGGGGCAGGGCAGTCAGCAACCCAGGGAAGGGGTTCTCTGGCTGATTCCTTCCACTCAAAGGGACCTTGCTTCTATGACAACCTCAATTACCAATTCCCCTTCTACACTCATATTCTCATTCTCTAGCATATATTTTGGCTGGTCTGTCCTGATTCTGACTCTAGGTCAGCAGTCACCAATATGGCATCTGGTGTTTCCTCGTTGCCCCATTTCTTGACCCATTCCTGCCTTATCCCTTTTAGAGATGGCTTCTTTTCTTTGTTCTCCCCACATATGATAAAACATATTTAAATAGTAGATCTCTTCTCTCTCTCTCTCTCTCTCTCTCTCTCTCTCTCTCTCTCTCTCTCTCTCTCTCTCTCTCTCTCTCTCTCTCAGACTTGTTATTTGTTTATAATTCCTCCAGTTCTTATAATTTGCATTCCATTATGTGAAGTCTCTTGGTTTGGTGTATGTTGCCCTGTTAATGTTCCTGATCTACAAGTAATACATTTTCATGAACTTTCACAAATGCCAGCCTTGTGTTACATGTATGTGGCATTTAGAAGTGTTCTTGCTGATATTTTAAAATTCTCACTAGGTTGCTGTGAGACTAGATTCTTGGCTTGTGATCTTATATCCTATTTAATTTACCATTGCCACCAATATTATTTTTTTACTCGTCTTTAGGTCTGTTTGTATGGCATTACCGGGATCTACTTTGAATACAAAGTAGTTGACGATTTGGGAGAATAAAAGTGCATTGATAAAATATATTTTGTTGCTGAGAATGGAGAGAGTGATGCTTTTGGCCAACAAATCATGGACTCTTTCCTTAACATTTGCAATATAGATACACTCGAAAGTCGAAATACGGTCCTCCTTTTCCTCTCCTTCCCAAGGGCAGCTGACCTTCTCCTCGCCAAAGAGGTGAACCTCTTGCCAGCACATATGACTACAGACTATTACATTAATCTGTTTAGCCGTAGTACCAGCTGCTTGCATGTTTTTAATTATCTTATTAGAAGATATAACTGTGACCTATGAAATAAAAGTGAAGGTGAGCATTTTAACTTTTTGTCTCACTGTTCTTTTCTTCAGTATAGACTTATGACCTCACTGTGATTTTTTGGGACTGTGAATGAAGTTAGGGACTGTGAATGAAGACTGTGAATTAAATGCTGTAGGCATTTAATTTTTGTGAACAAATTTAAGACTTGAATTATAATTGATAGATGATATTTAGAAATATGTTTTTGAAAGCATATTTAAAAGTGTTAAACATCTTTATTGAATTGAAATTAACTGTCATTTGTAATAATATAAAGGTGAACTCCATGTTTCACTTAATTGAGTGGTTGTTCTTTCAAAGTATTTTTCTTCAGATCTTGATAGATTTGCATGGTGCCCATACTATCTATATAGGTGGTGCATTGTAGAGCTAGATAAGAAACAAGTTCCTGTTTTCACAAATAGAAGTCCGATTTGTACTTGGTCCTTTCCCCACAGCCTTTGTAAAACATTTTTGTTGCTGATTGCAAGTGGGTTTTTTGTCATTTCAGTTTTACCATTTCAGACACAACTGGTTTGGCTGCCATTTGCAAATGTATTTTTTTTAACCTTTTCAGACAGAGGGTCAAAGTAGACATGCAGGTTTTTGAGCCAAGCTACATAAGAAGCGGGTTTGCGCAAGTTTATCTGGAAGTGCTCTTGGGCCAGCAGCAGGGCCAGAAGGACGGCAGCAGGGCCGGAAACAGTCCACAAAGAGAACCCAAAGAGAGCCTTCTGCCACTGCTAGCCGCCTGCCAGCTTTGGGCTCCCCTCACTCTTTCCTTCTCGTCCTTCTGGCCCTGCTGCTGCTCTAACATGCCCTCCTGTGCCCCCAAGCTTCTAGAGGAAAACCTGAGCAGAGCGGATCCGGTCAAGTTTTCCTCCAGGAACTCGGGGGCAGGGGCATGTCAGTGAAGGGAGTCAGCGAGGGAAGCCTGAAGCTGACAGGCGACTAGCAGTGGCAGAAGGCACTCTTTGGGCTCTCCTCACTGACTCCCTCTCATCCTTCTGGCCCTACTGCTGCTCTGACAAGCCCTCCCTCACCCTGAGCTCCTGGAGGAAAATCCGAGCAGATCTTTTTCCATTAAGAGTGTTTTATATTGTTTTTCCACATATAATACTAATAATAACAAACTTCATGTAAACCTATTACCCACACTGCCCCTGCTTTTCCCCAACATAGCCCACCAACAAGAGAAGAAAGAAAGAGCTGCACACAGAGAGGCAGCTTAGAATAGAGATTTTTTTTACAAAGGGGGGTAAGAAAGATGTGAGAATAGGGGCGAGGTGAGAGCTAGCTAAAGGAATGGAGAAAGTGAGGCATTACTGCTCAAAGAGATACAAGAAATCTTACCAGATGGAACTGAAGATCTCAGAAGCTTCTAGACTGTTGTGTTTGATTCTTTCTCTTATATAATGAGCTAACGTATAATTTCCCCAAACATCCACAGGGGGAGGCATATGAGATTTCCAGTGTCATCAGATAGTTTACTTGGCAACCAAAGTTGTCCTTTAAATCGATAACACATAATGTTTAGGAAGTGCCCACAGAAATAGTATATAGGCTAGGATTAGATTATTCGCTATGAGGCATAATTTGATAGATAATGTAAGAATAATCACAGCTATAACATCTTGCCAGGAATGTGCAGTCTTGGTACACCCTCAAAACGTGGACCAGACTGACTCTACCATAACAGACTAGAAAAAGAGGGGTCATCTTTAGATGTTAGTCCATAGACATTGCTCTGCACAAATGTGAGTTGTTCCTGTCTGCTCTTCAGTATCTGATCTCTAATCAAGTACATCTATGAGGAGATTTTTATTTATTAGAATTACAGGTGTGCAACAAAAAAAATTCAATAAATCTAATTTTTTTAACCAAATCTGAGAAAAAAATTGGAATTCCCTGAATTCCAAATTGATTCTTGGGAGCCCAGTCGTAAGGGGAGGCTGGAAAGTGCACAGGGAGAGAACTAAGGCTTGCACGGGCATAAATGGCTCATACGTGGACATAACCCCCTCTCCACTGGCACTTGCCCAAGGTGCATTACCGCGCCCGGGCCACCACCGGCAGGGACACTTGGCAGCCAGGCAGATGCATAAGTGAGGCGCAAGGTCCTGCACGGGCACTGGAGGGGGTGGGGCATTGGGCTGGCTGTAAGTTAGTCAGCTTCCTAAGCTGCCCCAGACCCAGAAATGCCCCCTGCAGTGGCGGCAAGTCACGGCACGAAAAGGAGGTGTAGCCCATAGGCACTCATTGAATGGGAAAACTTGAGCCCCTCTCCCAGCGATCAGTCCCGCCCATGTGGCCCAAACAGGACATAGGATGGTGACTACCGTGGGGACCAATCCGTGTGCACTTGCAAGGTGGGAGAGCTCCCCTCCCTGCTCCCAATCACCTGCCCAGACACCCTAAAAAAAACCCAGCTGTGCCGCCCATGCTCAGGTAAATGGGCAAGCAGCCAGATGCTCTGCCTGTCAGCCCCCTTGCTGTGGGGGACTTCGTACGCGAAGCAGAAAAGTAGGCGTTCATGGTAGCTGGCCAGGAGTGCACTGGGGGAACTTAGCAGAAAATTGGGAGCACTCATTCATGGGAAGAGGAGCAAGGTCCAGAATGTCTGACTAACTAACAATAACCACCCAAGTCCCCTTGCAGGTTATCTGACTCTGGAGTCCCAGCGTGGGAAGAAGTGAGGGAGCACTGACAGATAAGAAGGAGCTGGGGTGGCAGCTAACCCAGCTCACTGATTTGTGCCAGCTGCCCCCCTCACCTGAACTCTCCAGACCACCAGCATCCGCAGGTGAGGTTTGGCCGGGGAGGGGGTGGCGGTGGTAGCCCCTGCCGTTCACAGAGGCAGTTGCCCAGAAAACTGCTCTTGACACAGCCATTTGGGGGTCTCTGTTCAGATTCCCTCAACCGGGGTCCCTCCCAGCAGAGGAGGAAGTGCAACTGTGGGTTGGGTTGCCTGGGTTTCATAACTCCCTGTTGCTGGAGGGTGCTCAGCCCCTTGACTTTTTCCCTCACAAGATAAGATTATCCCAAGGCAGAGTGCTTTCTCACCAGAGGGTCATGCATCATCTGATCGTGAGCTGCACCTGCGGAATTGCTGCTGCTGCTCCCAACCATGGACATCTTCCCAGACGTTGCAGATTAGGCTTGGCCTTGGCCATGGACCAGGCTGGGTCACTTGCAACTCATGTGTCTGTTTCCCTTGCAGGCTGGTCACAACTCGTCTGGGATACCCCAGAGCATGCCTGTTTCAGTCCCCGTTAATCCTCTGCGACTGCCATTCAGGTCCAGCCTAGGGAGCAGTTTTCCAAGGCAGCCCGCATCCCAGCCTCACCCCTGCGAGTGCAGGATGAGGGGTGGATTTTGCGGCTCTGACTGTGGCGCAAACTGCCTTTGCTCCCTTTCCAGACGAAGGACATTGGCAGGAAACACATCTAGAGAATCTCTGCACCTCTTCCAGTTTAATGAAATGTGTTGAAAAACAACAAACTGCTGTCTGCTTGCTTGCTTGCCTGACATTGACAGTAGCCGCACCGCCCAAACTCCCTGTTGAGATGTTTTCTCGCTCATCCCCACAAATGTTTCCTGGCTCAGGGCTGGGGTGGATGGGGTGGGCTCTGCTGCCAGGAGGAACAAGTGTCCAGTTTCCCTGCCCCCTTCTCCCCTCAATATAACTTCAGGCAGTGGAGTGGGAATTGAAGTGTGGCCCATGAATATCTGGTGGGGGGGGGGCTCCACTGCAAACTCTCATTCTCTGATAGACTGAGTTTCTGGCATCTGATAAGCCAGGCAGATGATCGCTGCATGCAGGGGAAGGGGGAAGTTGCTGCCAGGAGGTGGGGGATGTAGAACAACATCTTGGGATCTCTGGTGCTTCTCCTCCAGGAGGATAGACCACTCTCTTTTTCACTGTTTGCAGAAGCAGGGATGGACTTGGGAAATCTGTTGTGGGGAGGGGGTGGATGATGGCCCCCGGAGCAGTTTCTCTACTCCCACAGGCTGTCAGTCCACTCTGGGGGGAGTCATTCCAGGACTCGGCCATGGCTCTCAAGGTCCAACCCATGTTCTCTCATTGTTGTGATGCAGTGATGTGTTCAAATGGCGCCGCTGCAAGTCTGTGGATGCTTTTCACTCCCATCGCCTCCAATGGGCCTTCTGGCCTTTCGCATGGTTTCCAATGGGCATTCTTGTCATTCATTGAAAAACCCACCCACCCCACCTGCCTCTCTGGAACCTAGGGGCTGATCCCACGTGCTGCAGGCTGTGAGTGCGACCCTCGTTGGGTCCTGCCACTTTTCTGGCCCCATTTTTCAGAAAGGCAGAACCTGTTTCTCACAGTGGCGGCGGCAAGGGGATTTGCAGGCATGCTGAGCTGCAGCCACCAGCCTGGCCCTCATCAGAAATGCGGGCTGGATGGGCAAGAGGGTGAGTGCCCGATCTGCACTGTCAGTGTTATTTCTGTCCCCCCCTCCCCAGCAGGGATGCCTGCTCCCTGAAGGGGGGGTTGTTGGTCGGAAGCAGGGATCGCGGCTTCCCCATTGGTTGTGCCACTGCTTGCCCCTTCCTTGACTGTCAGGAGAGTGGTGTGGCCATTAGCTGATGTGGGGAGGGTTGTCAGGGAACAGCAAGCGAGTGCTCTTGGTGGCAGCCATGCTTCGCCGAGCCGAGCTCTTGCTCCGGCGTGGCTTTCCTGCAAAAGTCCATAAGGAGTGGCGGAACAGCGCCACATTTATGTCGACACACGGGCAGGGCTGCTGACACAGGGCTTAAGATTGCACAGTAATTCAGTTCTGCTATTTCCAAAAAATGTGACCATTGTTTTCTATGGGAAAATTACTCTGGGGGCTATCTGGCGGGCTTAGGGGGTCATTTTTCAACCAAACTTTACCACATTTGGAGGAAGCCTACTCCTGTGTGCTAAAGACCCCCCCCCCCCCGGTTTCATGAAGATTGGACCAAGGGAGCCAATTTTATGAGGCTCCAAAGAAGATTCCCCCCACTCTTGATTATTCCCTATGGGAAAAATATCTGGGGGCTATCTGGGGAGCTGGAAGTGGCATTTTTCTTTTATTTATTTTAAGCTTGTTAACACATTTTACAATAAATAGTGAAAGGCTGCCACTTGATCAGTGAGTCACATTGCTCAGGAGCTACAACAAAGTCCCTTTTGCCCTCCAGTTCTGAGAGAGCAAGTCCTGCAGCTCCCCTTCATCCTCACTGCCAAGATCTTCATCCTCTTTGGCCTGTGTGGCTCTCAGGTGCATCACCTCCTTCAGCTTCTCTCTCATGATCTCCTGGCAGTCACGCAGCTGCTCAACACGGTGGAAGCATTCAGTCTGTTCATCAGTTTCTCCAATATGATGATACAGTCGCCCTTCCTCATCTTCTTCAGCCACTATAGCTTCTGAAATCATGTTGACTTGTGACATGGCCTTCTGGAATTCATCCCATTCTTTGCCCATCTGATCCTTTGGGGGCATCAGCCTTTCGGACCTTTGCGTCTACTTCAGGATCATCAAGAAGTCCCTCTGGTAAGACCTCTGCTGTGTTCTCTCTCCTCTCCACAACCTTTTCTTGTTCTTCTGCTTTCTGTATTGAGCCAGAGTGAGAGACCAGAGCTGCAGGAGCTGCTGCAGTTTTGTTTCCCAAGGGATCTGATGCTACAGCAGTAGCAGAGGTTGCTTTCTGAAGAGGGGCTGGAATTGTTGTATTTTGGACACGTGAAAAAAAGAAGTGACTTGCTGCTGTGGTCTTTGACTTCATCCTCATTCTTATCTCTTCATCCTCATTCTTATCCTGTTCATAATCTCCCAGCAATAAACTGCAGCTTGAATCTTTTGAAGAGACTCTTTCTGCATCCACTGGTTTTCTTTGGCTAAAAAAGTCTGCTGGCAGCCCAGATGCAACAGTTTATGGGCAGTCAACAGAATCATTCCTTTTTTCTGCTCTGGAAACTTTGTGTCTGAAATTTTCCTTTTGAGAGATGATGATATATCAGAAGTCGGGCCCTGTGCTAACTGCTTGAGATCTTTTAACTGTGGAAGTTTCTCTTTGTGTTCTTTTTCAAGAACATGCATTTGCTACAACAGTTCACTCTTCACTGGTACACTGCACCTGTGAAGGCAACTTAAGTTCCCCAAAGAAGGCAACTTAAGTTCCCCAATCTATTATATCTTGCGAAGGGAGAGTCAACCTTCTCCTTCTGGTGCTGCTTCTCCCTCATGAGCTGCCGCAGCTCCTCCTGACCCACCACTGCTGGCCGCCGCCGCCCCAAGCTCGAGGCTGTCACCGCCATAGCTCTCTCTTCCTTTTGTGGCCGGGATCGCATCACCAGTCTCGAGGTGGCATTTTTCTATCAAACTCCACCAAATTTTCAGGGGACCTCTTACTCCTGACTGTCCTCTAGGGACAACACTGAAGTTTCTGCTTCAACTGGAATTTGGAATCTGGTAACCCTGTTACGACATAAGCTCTACTCACTCCCCCACTGTGACACAAATTTTCCCTCAAAAATGGTCAAGATTGCTTGCTGTGGCTGGGCTGCCTCTGGTAGTGCAATTTAAAGTTCCTTTTGTCCCACACTTTAAAACATGTATATTTATGGCATATATGCCAGCTCCAATATTTGGTAGGGGAGAAGCAAGAGCTCACATCTTCTTTAAATGAAATGGCACTAGAGGCTGAGTAAAGTTCAAAAGGCAACAGCAAATTTATTAAACAGGCAGGGTTGGTAAATAGGTAGGCAGGGAAAGAAAAGCTGGGGTAACTTTTGATTGTAGAACAGAATACCTCACAAGCATTAGGCACAATAGTCTTCTTAAAGCTTAGTTTCAGTAGTTACAGATTGTAGAAGTGAGAGGCTGATAGTTTCAGACTTATGTTACAACAAGGTTCCTTCATAGATTTCACTTTACAACTTAGGTATCCTGACTTCAATACAGCACTCTTTTCCCTTTTATACCAAACCTAGGGACCTCTTCAGAACCAAAAAAGCCCTTGGTAGACACTGGGCAGGAATTATTCTTCTCCAAAAGACATAACCCTGATCACTTGGCTGAACGGGAATCTCCTTTCACTATCCACTTCCTCTGCCAATAACATACCCCCAGTTCTGTCTGTGTAAATTAGTGCTGGCCTTCACACTTTAGTTCCTTAACAGAAAGTTTTCCAGAAACATAAAGCTGTCCCAGTTATGGCAAACTTCCTTTTTCCTCACACAGAGGATTACTAGATTGACCCTCCTTGTCAGACTCCAAACTTCAACTCCTCTAGCAATTCCGTCAGCACCAATTGTTACCTTCTCACTGGCCAATCACGGGGGGGGGGGGGGGGGCGGGAGCAGGTTCTCCTTTCAGGCTGCTTTGGAGGGTGGAGTCTATGGCATTATAACCCTTTCTCTTCCACTATCTGGGTGCTGCACTTAATAAACATTTCATTTAAAAGTCCATTCCGTCACACCTATTTTATCCCTGTACAGAAAATTAATGGATACGTCATGTAAGTTTCTACAGCTTTTTCCCAGGCTAGAGCCCTGGCATACAGGAATCCCTTGTGGGGTCCACAATTTCTTCGGGGAAGTCATTCAAGAGGGAAAATTTCATTTTATCTTGGCCCCACATCAGCTGACCTATCTTTCTAGGTCTCCTGAGGTCTTCTTCTTTAGTGGCAAAGTTCAGTAAGTGGAAGATTATGGCCTAGGGTGGGCTTAGGGTTGACAACTGTGAGTTGGGAAATACCTGGAGATATTGGGGGTGGAGCTTGGGGAATATGGGGTTTGGAGAGGTGCTGGAGCTCTGCAAGTTATATTACCATAGAGTCCACCCTCCAAAGCAGCCATTTTCTCCTGAGAACTGATCTCTTTTGTCTGGAGATAAGTTGTAATTCTGGAAGATCTCCAGGCTCTACCTGGAGGTTGGCAGCCCTAGTTGGGCAGCTTTATTCTTGATTTAACCAAGGGATCTATGAGCCCTTCGAATAGTAAGATCACAGTCCTCTGGTAGAGATAAAGTGTCCCTCAGTTTTGAACAAAAGCCACCATATCCTTCCCCTCCAGTTTTTCTCTGACAACCATGATCCATAAATTATTACCATGATGTCCACTTTCCAAATATAAATTTTTACCTCAAGGTGGAGCTGCTGAACAGACACTGTGGCATCTTCTAGGCTAGAGATTCTGCCTTTTGTATTTGTCAACTGTTGTAGAAAAAAAATCCTCTATCTGATTCAGTACCAGAGACAGCAGAAATCACAGCCTCTTTGTTGTACTTAGCTGCAGAAGACATTTTGCAGGCGAGTGCTAAATGGGGGGAGGAGAGCGGGGAGGGGGCACGGCGACAAGAAACACTCAGACACAGTGCTGGAGGTAAAGAGGCCACAACTTTATTGAGATTACAGCTCAGGGAGCAAAGGCGCGCATAGGGCACAGATCCGGGCATCAGCTGACCCACCTGCCAAGCCGATGAACCACCCACCCCCTCAGACCCCTGCTGAGGGGGGGAACCATGGGATGACAGTCAGTGGGATGCCAGGTGGGTGTACACCCCTGTGTGGATCATCCCCTGTCACCTGGGAGTGAGGCGGACTGACAGCCCCCGTCTGGGCATGCACCGGCCATTCCTCACTCCCCAGACCCCTTATGGGGATCCCCATAATAGGGAAACTGAGCCTGAGGGCCCTGTTTCCCCCCAAACGGATCGGTGCCCAATGCCCCAATCCGCAGCCTGCTCAGTCCAAAGTTGTGACAAAAGGGAGGGCTGGGCGGGATGCCGCCACGGGCCAAGTGCTGAGGACTGGGGATTAGCCACCTGACCAGGGGCCCATGCCGGATGTGCCTGGGTGGAGTTACCTGGCCCCTGGACACTCCCCACCCCTTCCCAACATGGCGGCCCCCATGCCGCTTCCCCGCTCGTCTCCCCCCGCATCGCCCGCAACTCAGGCCCCCAGATGAGTCTGGGAGCCATTATTTCTATTTGGCCTGTGCAGCCTGTGAGGCCTTTTTGCTATTTCTTCCTCCTGCCAGCTTGAAATGACTCCAGACAGTCTCCAAGTATGTTAAAGATGGAGACACACATGATGCTGTTGAATTTGATCCGAGCAGTAGAAACGAGAGCTGGATAAGAGTGGATTGGGCCTGTAGAAGCCTGGAGCTCACTGCAAGCAGAGGTAGACATTACTTCTGGCACATGTTTGAACCTGTGTCAGCGGAGGCCATT
This sequence comes from Eublepharis macularius, assembly GCF_028583425.1. Lineage (NCBI taxonomy): Eukaryota > Metazoa > Chordata > Lepidosauria > Squamata > Eublepharidae > Eublepharis > Eublepharis macularius. The sequence continues at coordinate 45,461,596 of NC_072800.1, forward strand.
TTTTATTGATTTGTGCTTTCTAACACAGTGCTGCGAAACCCCATCCAGAGCAGGCATGGTGTAAGGCAGCTCGTCCTCTTCCTGGCTGTAATATCAGGAAAAAAGAAAACAGGCCGTGAAATCTAACTAATAAATGTTTCTATTGTAAATCAATCAAATTTAAAGCAATATTCCAGTCAACTTAAACAAAAGAAACAATATATACAGACATACAGGGTGGGTGATTACAAAGGGCAAAGCATCATATAAAGTAATTCAAATATAATTCAACAAGAATTCCTGGGCAATATTAAAGTGCTGTGTGCCTAGAATTGACCAGAGGTCTATACAGTAATCACCAAAGTCCCAATAAGTTTATGGTATAACAATGCAAGAAGGTCTTCAGTGCAATAAATTCCTTTAAAGAAACGGCGTATATGGTCTCATATGATGACCATGAGAAGAGACAGAGAAGAATAACTGCGACGGGAAGCCAGCAATCTGCCCGTTTCATCTCTTCATCCTGGCAGTCGTTATATCACAGTCCAAGCCTAAGAGGTCCAGAGGTCCATCATATAATTAGTTTTATACATATAAGACAATAATTAACAATAATAGTTGCAATTATACTCACATATACACTTCCACTAGTCACTCAATATTCTTGTCTTTAGCATCTGCCTTCCATTTTGGTGCATGTGAAGTGCAAGACCTTAATTGCAGTATATCAAGGGACTGGGAGAAAAACCCAAAGCACATTCAGAAAGTAATTAAAGGGCCAGAACTGTTAGTACTCACAAATAAGGAGTAAAGTCAAGATCTTTCTGAATGTGCTTTGGGTTTTTCTCCCAGTCCCTTGATATACTGCCAGGTCTATACTTACTGTATAGACCTCTGGTCAATTCTAGGCACGTAGCACTTTAATATTGCACAGGAATTCTTGTTGAATTATATTTGAATTACTTTATATGATGTTTTGCCCTTTGTAATCACCCACCCTGTATGTCTGTATATATTGTTTCTTTTGTTTAAGTTGACTGGAATATTGCTTTAAATTCGATTGATTTACAATAGAAACACTTATTAGTTAGATTTCACAGCCTGTTTGCTTTTTTCCTGTATATTACCGTGATACTCTCTACTTGCTTACTGTAATATCAGGAAGCCAGGTGAGTGTGGGAAGGCAGTGTTGATGATCAGCATGAAACTCCCTAGCCATATCACCCTCTTTGTATTGCAAAATGAGGTGACAGCAACAACTCAGGATAGTGGATTTGAAAACTGTGCAGGAAAAGCTGCAAAGTTATGAAGTCCCCTTTGTGCCATATATAATGCTATGTCTATCTAGAATTAGGGCTCTGTGTGCTGCTATTGCCCTTTTAAAATGCAGTGAAGATAAGTTAGTGGTTGGTTTAACGTTGAACGAACAAATTTTAAAAAATGCCAATTCTGCTAAGTTTCCTAATACAGGCAGCAGAAACAACAGGAGAAAGACGGCAACCCAGCCAGCATGTCCATACAACCTTGCTGTCACACTCCTGCTTCCTTCTTTCTGTTGCCTTCATTCACAGAAGACAGCAACATGGCAACCTGACAAGTGACTTTGTGTGGCCCACTGTCAGCTTCTTCCTGTTCTCGCCTGGCTTTTTGCTCTCATGGCCAGGTGGAGGGCTGAGAGGCAATCCACCTCTCAAGTTGGTATGCTGAGATGAGCAAGTGAGGCCACACCTCCAGGCTAGGGTTGCCAGGTCCATCTCCTCTCCTGCCAAGAGGGTACAGACACCCGGCACTTACCTTGTGCTTGGCATGAGGTTTTTCTTTGGGTGCACTTTGCACACGCATGCCCCAGGGCTGGAAGTGATGTCACCACAGTGGCCTGGCGAGCACTTCCATGCTCTGCATGGGGCTGATTTGGCCTATTTGGGGCCCAAATTGTCCCCAAATAAAGCGCAGCAACGTTCCCGTGGCTGGAGCGATGATGTTACTTCTGGAAGCGACATCACTACACCTGTTGGGTGTGTGCGCACAGTGCATATTCCTTTTTTTTTTAATAAAATTTTTTATTTTTAATTTCTAACATAGAAAACTACAAAAAACTACAAAAATATAAAGGAAAAAAGGGGACTGGGGAAAAGGGAAGAGCAACATATAAACAGAAAACACACACTACATCTACATGTCTTGTATTCCCTTCATACTGCAATTTTTCTTAAAAGTTAACTTTCTAATATGCTATCAGATTGGTAGATCTTATAAAATACAGACTACATTCAGGATCAGGTCTTCTCCCCACCCCCACCCCGCATCTTGGTCTCAGTTCTCTCTGTGCAGCTACAATAGCTGCGCTCGTTCCCTCCCCCCCCCCCCACTCTCCCCTTCAGACTTTGGACTTTCTTCTTGCTGAAACTCCTGATGGTTAAACAAAAAGTCTCTCAGCTGTACTTCCAATGTTATCTTGTAGGTTTGATCCTTGTATCTGAACCAGATGCCTTCCGGAAACAACCATTTGTATTTTACTTCACATTTCCTCAGGAAAGGTGCAAGTCTTTTATATTTAAATCTTTTACGAGCCAAAAATGGAACGTCCTTCAATATCTTAACCTTATTGCCCAGATAGTCCAAGTCCACATTATACGAATTATATAAGATGGTGTCCCGAGTCTTCTTAGATGAAAAGTCAATAATAATCTCGCGAGGCAGCTGACGCTTCAACACAGTGCATATTCCTGAGGTGCCTGCCAGTGGCAGGCAATGTCTGGGAGCTTGCCACCTCCCACCGATTGCTGGGCAATTGGCAGACAAGGAGGCAGATCCCTGAGTGTTTGCCCACCATTGGTGGGCACCTGGGAACTCTACTCCAGGCATGCTGACCTGTCAGTGAACCCAAGCCCTAGGGCTACCTCACTCCACACCTGTTCTATATGGGGCCTCTCAGCTCAGTGTTGGAAAACTACAAATCAATTAAAAATGGCCTCAGCTAACAGAGGGTCAAATGTGCCAGAAGTAACGCATAGCTCTGCCCTCATATATGCTTCCTTATAGCTGGAAGGCTTGCCCAATCTCCTATGATATTTTGTTTCTATTATATTGGTGTGTGGCTATCTCTGCCACCCCTGTAATTCCAGTTTTCGCACAATGCTCCCTTGTGACTTTGAGAGGGAACCAGATTATACTGGATATGGGAGCATGACCTGTCCATTTGGGGAGTTCCTCTTCAATGCCACAGCTCAGTCTTTTGCCGAGGTTGTCTTTCTCTATCAAAGCCAGCAGAGGCCATATCCCTATTGCCCTTACAAATTGATTCAGCATAGATGAGCAGAGTCATGTGTGCAGATCTGATGAACTGCCATCTTGGATCCATACAGGGGTAATTAACTGACAACACTGTCACTTGTCTGGGGCATCTCAGGACCTAGATATGCCCCTAGCTAGCAACTCCAGAAAGGAATTTTTTCCACCTCTTCTGTGTGGCTTTATAGACACAGGCATGCTTGCCTTTCTGTCAGCCAGCTCTGTGAAGATCCAGCATTAGGTACCTGTTCATGGTTACAGCTTTCCACTGTTTCCTATGGAGCGGGCAGCAGCTCAGGTTTTTAAGATGTAGGAGCAGAGGAACCTGTGATCCTGAAATGAGTGGAAATGTCCTTTAAGATGCTTCAGAAAGGCTTGCTCATATAACTGAGAAGGGAAATAGGGCCTGGTGGATAGGTGTAGTTTTTTTAGTGTGTTCATTCTGTTCGGTGGACTAAGTATACCATGCTGTGTTATGCTTTCTGTTTCACTGTTACTGCCATACAATTTATATATTGGTACCAGTGTTGTCAGGGCCCCCAGGGGCCAAACCCAGGAGGGCAGAGGCCTGGGGCAGTGCGGTACTCACCTTCCATGCACGTGCAAATCACTCTCTCCTATTGTGCCAGAAAATGACATCATTTTCTGGTGTGATGGAGGAGCTGCGGGTCACGCTGAAGACAAGATTCTTTTAGCGTGAGTTGCATTGCACAGCCCTGCAGGGGAGGACAGGAGCACAAGTGCGCTTCTCTCCCCCTTGTCCCCCCTCTGCTGGCCAGGTGAGCGGGGCTGCGGGGCAGCAGGTGGGTACTGAGGAGTGGCAAGCCTAGTTGGTATATTAGTAGTATGTGTGGCCTTTTATTCATCGCATATTGATGTGTAACTCTTTCACGTCATCGTAGTACAATCACAAATACATCTAACACATGCAGACAGTGTGTCCATTTTTCTTTTAAAATCCTAATGTTTTACACTTTCTGGAAAATTACTAAAAATGTTTTCTTTGCACATCCCTAAAAGGGGGGCAGTATATAATTTCAGTATTCAGTAATATAACAAGTGCTGTATATAATTTCAGTATTTTCCAAGTTGTCAGTTTAGGGTATCTACACTTGCTTCTTGTATGTTTTGAAGTCTATCAGGTCTAGTGCTAGATAGTAATCATGTCCAAGCATTGTTTCTGTAGCTCAACATAAGTTTGTAACACATGCATATAGTCTGCACACACACACACACACACACACACACATTACAAACTTATGTTGAGCCAAAGAAACAATGCTTGGGCATGATTACTATTTTTTTTTATTTCTAAAATGGCAGCCTGGGATAGGATCCCTTTGGATCTCCGGGCATCTGTACAATCTTCTTACCTGTCCTCTGGTGCTTGATTGATGCATGATAATAATACTAAGGTCTGTTGCTGCCCCTATTTTATACAGAATAAGGTTATTGCCTGCTAAAAAGAGTAGGAACATGGATTCCATATTGAAATGAAGTAAGTTCTGGAGGTCTCTGAAACACAAAAATCTATTTAAAAGTTCCTGTGTTTAGTCATTGGCATTTTTGGAGTTAGAATATCTCAGGTATTAGGAAAAATTTGTTGCACATTGTTAGAGGCATTGCTTGTTTAATGTCTGCCTTCTCCATATTTATTAAATTATTGCAGTATTTTTTTTCATTAAATGGACAGATTTTGTCTACAATTTCAAATTATCTCCAGGTGCGTCAATGAATATTTCTGTCTTATGAAACACCTGTTGGAGAAAAGTAGAGAAAAATGTTCACAGAGAGAGAAAATTCAACAACTGGGTGCTTCTTTAATAACTCTGTTGTGTTCTAAGATAGATTATATAAACAGACAGCCAATTCAATCCTGGGTTGTATCAACGGCCGATTCAATCTTGGGTTGTATCAAAGGGGCCATAGCGTCGAAATCGCAGGAGGTCATAGCCCCTCTCTATACTGCCTTGGTCAGGCTGCACCTGGAGTATTGTGTGCTGTTCTGGAGGCCTCACTTCAAAAAGGATGTGGACAAAATCGAGAGGGTGCAGAGGAGAACGACGAGGATGATCAGGGGTCTGGAGACTGAGCCCTACGAGGAAAGGCTGAGGGCCTTGGGAATGTTTAGTTTGGAGAAGAGGAGGTTGAGGGGGACATGATTGCTCTCTTTAAGAAGGGCTGTCATTTGGAGGAGGGCAGGGAGCTGTTCCAGTTGGCAGCAGAGGGTAGGACCTGAAACAATGGGCTTAAATTACATGCACAAAGGTACCGGCTGGATATTAGGAAGAATTTTTCACGGTCAGAGTAGTTCAAAAGTTGAATCAGCTGCCTAGGGAAGTGGTGAGCTCCCCTTCACTGACAGTTTTCAAGAAGAGGCTGGATGAATATTTGTCAAAGATGCTTTAGGCTGATCCTGCACTGGGCAGGGGGTTAGACTAGATGGTCTGTATGGTCCCTTCCAACTTCTATGATTCTGTGAAGTTGTTCCATGTATGCTACATGGCTCTGAGTCCTTCGGCTTTAAAAGGTCATTGGTTTCTTGAGGCAGCAGAAGTGGCAGAAAGAAACAGAAAACCATGCACACAATATAATGTATTTCCTGCAAGCATTTCCTTTTTCCACTGCCAGCTATGATAGCAGCATACAAAGGGAACAATTCCTGTAGGACCTGGGAACCTTAGTAAATGAATATGGATAACTCAGAAAATTCAGCGTTGTTTGCTATGATTAGCAGCAATTCTCAAATTTTAGGCAGAGAAATCTAGTACTTAAGATGCTTTAACTGGATATGTCAAGAATTAAATCTAGGTCGTTCTACATTAATAACTGAGCTCTGACTCCTTTCTAAACATCTGAAGTTGACTTATTCTGAGTAGACATGGGCACGAACGGAGGGGAAAAAATGAACACGCTGTTCATTGCCATCGACAAACACAAACAGATGAACAGTAACAAACATGTCCCGTTAACAAACATGTTCATTGTTGTTTGTGGGGGCCAAAACAGCCCGTTGGACTTAGAGAGCTCATATTCACAGGGAGTGTTCAGCAGGTTCTCCTCCACCCATCACCCTAGTTTGGTCAATATTGCAATATGGAACTTGGAATTATACATTCCCAAATCTGACGCCCCCAGGAAACTCCTATTCGATACAATTGGAGCCACCAGTTGACTTTGGCCCCGTGTACAAGCAGTGGACTTGAAGGCGGGCTGCCTCCCCTCTAGGGGGTGGGGAGTTTGGCAGCTTGCCGGCAGCACCCCCATGTGCCGGCTCGCCAGGCCTCCCAGAGGCTACTTTCTGCCAAGGCATTAATGTGGGTCATGTCGGCGGCCGCTGGGCCTGGTGGGCTGGGGGCCGCGGTGGCAGGCTGCCTCCCCTCTAGGTGGTGGGGGTGTGGCTGATCGCTGGCAGCACCCCCCATGTGCCCGCCTGCCAGGCCTCCCAGAGGCCACTTTCCGCCAAGGCTGGAAGGTGGGGTTAGTCGGCAGCCGCCAGGCCTGGCAGGGTGGGTCATGTCGGTGGCCGCTGGGCCTGGTGGGCTGGGGGACGCGGTGGCAGGCTGCCTCCCCTCTAGGGTGCGAGGGTGTGGCTACTCGTCGGTTGCACCCCCCCCCCCATGTGCCTGCCCGCCAGGCCTCCCAGAAGCTACTTTCCGCTAAGGCATTAATGTGGGTCAGGTCAGTGGCTGCCAGCCTGGTGGGCTGGGGGAGGTGGTGGTGGGCAGCCTCCCCTCTAGGGAGCGGGGGTGTGGCCGCTCAGCAGTGGCACCCCCATGTGCCTGCCCGCCAGGCCTCCCAGAGGCTACTTTCCACCAAGGTATTAATGTGGGTCAGGTCAGTGGCCGCCGGCCTAGTGGTCTGTGGGAGGTGGTGGTGGGCAGCCTCCTTTCTAGGGGGAGGGGTGTGTGGCCACCCGCTGGTGGCACCACCTATGTGCCCGCTCGCCAGGCCTCTCAGAGGCTACTTTCCACCAAGGCCGGAAGGTGGGTCAGATCAGTGACCGCCGGGCCTCGCAGGAGGGGGGGTCGGCTGCCTCCCATCTAGAGGGTGGGGGTGTGGCCGCTCGCCAGCGGCACCCATGTGCCCACCCGCCAGGCCTTCCAGAGGCTACTTTCCACACAGCTGGAAGGTGGGTTAGGTTGGCGGCCGCCGGGCCTGGGGGAGCCGCTGGTGGGCTGCCTCGCCTCTAGGGGGTGGGGTGTGTGGCAGCAGCACCACCTATGTGCCCACTTGCCAGGTCTCCCAGAGGCTACTTTGCGCCAAGTCGTTAAGGTGGGTGATGTCGGCGGCTGCCAGGCCTGACAGGCTGGGAGAGGCGGTGGCAGGCCACCTCCCCCTAGGGGGCGGGGTGTGTGGCCACTCGCCACCAGCACCCCCCATGTTGGAGTCTATGTTGGACTCGACTCCCAACAGTGCGCCGTTACGGCATGGAGAACCATGGGGCAAAGTGCTGAAGTAGCCTTTGGAAGCCCACACTCTCCACGATGGATAGAGGGAATCCTTGCAGGGCAATCGTCTCTGCCACGACACGAATACCCGCCTCCTGAGCCCTTGACCTCACCCTTTTCAATGGCACTATCCCTGACCCGGATGGAACAACCTCCCCAAGGGTGGCCTTCCTGACCGTTCTATTCCCACCAGCAGCACCCTTGGGGCGAGGCTTCTTGCTTAGGATTGATTCCGGTGACCCTCCCACTGATCCCGGCTCAGAGGAGCTAGTAGCCCTCTGTCTCCCCCCGTCGGATGTTTCGCTGGCTGAGGATGGAGACCACAGGCTCAGGTGGTGCATCTTCAGGTGCCTGGTCAGGACCATCGATGACAGGTGCTTCGGGTCATTGCCCCTGCGCACCAGGCCATCACAAACATGGAGGTCATCACAGACATGGGGCTCCACATGGGGGTCATTCGGAAGGGCCCGAAAGTGCCATCCTACAGAGAGTTTGAACCGTGGCCCACTAACTGTTCCAGGGGAAGGAGGACTAAGGGTTACTGGCTGCGCTGCAGAGCTGGCAGTGGAAGACGGAGTGAGGAGTGGACTGCAGGCAGGAACAGCACCGGGAGTTTGGGATGGAGATGGGATGGATGTTTCCTCAAACTCCAACCATTCCTCCACAGATCCCTCTCCCTTCTCCTCTAAGCCCCTCCCTCCCCCCTGGTGTCTGCTCCCATGTAACCAATTGTAACCAGTTTGCAGCTCCACACTTGGAAGGAAGACCTGCCCATCAAGCTAAGTTGGTCTTAGATTGGGGTTTCCAGGGTGACAGAAGGAGTGCAGACAGAGATCAGGCAGTCCCTGCCTCCATTGCCAAGGGAATTGATTGAAGGTGCCTGAGTGTCTGGCTTCACGAACAGCAGACGAACGCAACGAACAAGGCTTGCGACGACCACTTGTTCATCTAGAATGGGGTCTCACAAACAGCTTGTTCATGAACAGCCAATTGGGTAATAACGTTTGGTAGATCAGTTGCCCAACTCAGAACATTGAACACATATGCTATACCTCTGGGATATTTCCCTTCCAACGGCAACAGTAGTGAATTACTATGGAAGAGGTGCACACGGGAAGTGATCCCTACCACTGATTATCTTGCACTCTACATGATACTTCTTACACGAGGACACTCAAGTGAAGGGAGACGCAATGTAAGCTGAGACGTAGTTTAAAATGACAGAGTGGAAGGCTCTGTAGTTTAAAGAGACAGCTGCAGAGATGCTCTGCAGAGGGTTTATTAATTAGATGAAATTAACAAACTCTTTGAGGAGCAATCCAGCTCTGTCTTTTCAAACTACCCTCCTGTGGAGTCCGGAAATTGACAGAACCTCCGGCTTTTAAATTACGCCTCCCGGCTAACATTGCATCTACCTTCACTTGAGTATCCTCGTGTAAGAGGTATTGTGTAGACACTCTGAGTAACATTTCATGACAGTTGTACCAAGAAACAAAATTAGTGAAGAAAAACCCTTAAGAAATGGGATCATTTCTATTCTGTGCCTTAATTTCTAAACCTTGCACATACTGTGATAAACTCTACCCCTAATTTAGCAGTTTTTTAAAATGTGTGTTTTTTAATTAAGGTCTTTGCCTTAATAAAATTTTCTTTAAATTTTCTTATTATATGCATGCTATAAATTCCTCATTACTTAAGCGGGTGTGAATTAAAATACTTCTTTAAAGTTCTTTAACACAGCAGGTCTGAGTAATGAAGTAAACTTAACAGTAGTTCAAATCATGGTGTCGTGCCTGCCACTGGTGTTGATCAAGTCTTAATCGTACTGGCACAGTCTTCAGAGAGAGAAACTAGTCCATAAGGTTTTTCGCATCCACAAAGCAAGAACATCTGCTGCAAAAACATGAGCAAGTTGTTGGCCAAGTTTAGTAGTTCAGGAGTTTGCAGATGACCAGCTGCTGTTCTCAGCGCTCTGAGTCCTTGCATACAGCAGGATTTTCACTGAAGGAATCCTGTATTACTCAACAGTGGTAGAATTCTTTGTTCATTTTCAGAGTTTCAGGGGAAGTTACGTGTTTAATATATTTTAATGTGTTTATATTTCATCCACAAAAAAACTCTTCACAAATATCTTTAAGTAAATGTTAATAATTTATGGAGCCTATGAAATTCTCCCTCTCCCCTCCCCACCCGTGTACACACATCATTCTCTCCTTGGTCTCCTTCACCGTCTTCACACTACTACCATTTCAGGATGATGAAGAAAAGTTTCATTTCTGGAAGTACATCCAGACATTTTGAAGTGAGCAGCGTTCAGAAGCGCTGCCAGATTGATGCACACTATAAATTGGTTTTAGCTGCTCTAATGCGAGCAATGACTTTTTGCCGCTGTCATTGGAGTGCAAACCAAAGCCTGGCAAGGGTGACAGAGCCATCTGGGTATCTTTCTATTGCAGGGGTATGCCAGTCAGATTGTGGGCATTGATATTTTAAAAGCCATTTAAATTCTTCTACACATACATACAAAAGGCTAGGAAAGATCAGAGTCAGGCAAACTTTATTTTCCCCTGTACCATTCCCCATAATGGCTTGAATTTGGTGAAAATTGGGAGTAATGTGGGGGATATTTTTAAAAAAAATCTTACCTACTACATTTATACCTTGCCATTCCTCCATGCAGCGCATGGTTCTCCCTTCCTAATTTTATCTTCCCAACAATCCTTTGAAGTAGACCAAGCTGAGAGATTAGAACTGGCCCAGGGTCACCCAGTGAGCTTCCTGAAAGAATGGGATTTTAACCTAGCTCTTTCAGATCCTACACTAACATTCTAGTGCACCATGCAGACTTAGCTTTCAAACCACTGTATATAACCACACATTTTGAATCTCATGAACTAAGCAGCCGCAACTTATCCCCCATCCAGATATTCATTGCAGCCAGCAAGAGTCATTCAGGATCTAATCTTCAGTGGACAGCCTAACTTGATGTGTACCCTGAAATGTGGGTGTGGTGGTGCAGGGACTGATCAGTTCCAACTCTGCCCATTGCATTTTTCAATACATCATTAGCCATGGCTGGATTGTAGTTATGGTTTGTTGAGCTTTCATTACCCTGTTTAAGTGCTTTGCCAATCACAGTCCCAATTTCTAGTGTATGTAGTGGGTGCTGGGGACATAGGGCAGATTAGGTATTCTGTTGTTCTGACTGTCATGCCATTCCCTGCCATTTGCCGTGTCTGTACAGAAACACACTGGCAAATAACCAGAACACAACTGAAGGAAAGTTCACCTGACTGGCCAGAGCCACTGATCATGCCTGTAGCATATGGAGGAGATTTGTACTTTGCTCCTGAGCTGTTCTGGGCTGTGAGAAAGCTCCCTCTCAGCCCTCAAGATGTCACTCCATAGTAGCCTGTCTGGAGCTTTAGGTGTCAGGTGAAGGCTTTTGTTGTCGTTCGTGGCTTTTTGTGTTTTGATGGGTTGGCTGTTTTTATTTTTTTGCTCTCTGCTGGGTTCTCTTGGGTTACCTTGGATTTTTTAAGATTATATTGTGTACATAGCTAACATTTATAAATAAAATCATTATTTGCTGGGGTTGACTTGAATGGAATTGGTAATTTTAGATCATGTTCCTGTTTTCAATTTAATTAATTAATATATGCTTCCTTTTATTGTTGCACAATGCCTCGGGACTAGTTTTACTGAGAAGTGGCTTATAAACTATTTAAATAAATAAATACCTTGTTTCCTGATGTATACCTATAAACTTTTGTATATCAAGGTACTACTATTATGAAGCAATCACTTAATACAATTAATTATAAGGAAAAAATAAGAAATGCTTGCATTAGATATTCATTTGAATTTTGCCAGATAACTTTATGCTTGCTGGTTGATCACTTTTACTAATATGAGTAACAAATATGTCCCCCCCCACTCCCCCCACAAACCCCTGCTGTTTGTAACTAGTGATTATTTGGATGTTATAAAATATTTTTTCTCTAAGAAGTAAAAAAAAAGATAAAAAAAATTATACCTAAAGCAGAAAGACTGTGTACAGTTCTTAATTGCCTTTTCGAGACTGAGTTCCCTCATTACCTGTGATTTAAGCTAAAAATGAAGTAATTATAGATAACAGTGTTTATCTGGTTGATCATGGCACCTGCAGTCCTAATGCTGAAGCGCTTCCTGTTTCTGAGGCCAGGCTTTAGCGTCTGTGGTTGGCATCACTAATCTGTGCCTCTTATATTTCTGCTGAATTTTCTGTATGAGTTGCAAATGCCATGCTGCAAAAGCCTTTTTTTTTCTTTTTTTTTACGAAGTGGACTTAGCAAAACATGGGTTATAGAGGAAGTGATTGGAATGTATGCAGTTTCCCTCATTACGCTTTATGGACACAGGATAATTTTGTAGTGCATTTGATTGATTGATTGATTGATTGATTGATTGATTGATTGATTGATTGATTGATTGATTGATTGATTGATTGATTGATTGATTGATTGATTGATTGATTGATATGCCACTTTTCTTCCCAAAGGGACCCAAACTGGCTTATAGAAAAATACTGAACTACCATTTAAGAACCAGTGTAGACAAACAGTACATTTTAAACAAAGAAACAACTATGTCCTGAACTGGTTCTGCTCCGTTGCCCAGCCAGTAAGCCAAAAGCCAAAGAGCCCGTTGGTTCTTGTCCTTGGCTCACATCCAAAGTTCTGTATCTCTGACCATGCTCAGTTTAAGAACCGGAAAACAGAAGAGAACAAAAACTTGTTAGTAAGCTAGCAGGATTTTTTCCCACTTCTTCCAGAGATGCCTCTGTTCATGCCCAGGCTAAGTATCTTCAAGCAGAGGAACAAACTCAACCCAGATCTTACTCTGTTGCTACTAGCAAGCTAACAGGATCTTTCCCACTTCCTTTTGCATACCATACCATACCATACCATACCATACCATACCATACCATACCATACCATACCATACCATATTATAAGTAGAAGCCTGCAACAAAATGTTGCAGATTATGTTATAGTGATGGGAGGGATGGGAGGGACAGGGAGCCACAGCAAATGTGACAACATTGGGAAGTGCTCTAGTCCTGGAGGGGTGGTGATGACTGGGGGGGGGGGAGAACTTGCAGGGAGGTGGAATACCATTCCTCCTGGCTTTGTTTCCCCCTGCCACCCACACTTCCCTGTTTCTCTTTCCACTCCCACTCACCCTTGCCTGTTTTTCTCCCTCCCAACATTTCCGTTATCCTTTCCCCCACCCAACTATTCCCTGCCTTGCAGCCTCCCTCCAACTTGTCATCCCTGTTACCCTTTTGCTCCATCTCCCACCCAACTTTTTCCTGTCACCCTTTCTTTCCCCTCCCACCTACTACCTATCATTCCCTGTTACTCTTTTCTCCTTTTCCACTCATCCTCACTTACCTTTTACATACTGTTGGTGGTTCCTCCTGGGTGCCATCCCATCCTTGCTTCTCCTCCCACCACCAACCCCTCATAGTCTGCATCTGTCACCACTTCATCCTGCATTTTCCATGATCTTCTAGCTGTTTAAAAATTCCTGTGAAACCCCAATCTACTGTACACCCAGTCTGTATCAGGGCCTCATGACTTTAATCTTGTACTAAGCGATAACAAGGTGACTAGAAGATAATTGGTGTGGATTGAGAAATTGGTGTGGATTGAGAGAATATTGCACCAATATTTTGTGTGTGTGGTGCTTTATCAATGTACAGGAGTGTGCATATACATCAATAAAATGTTATGCTAAAAGAATCTTGATGCACACATACATTATCCAATGTAGCTTTTTAAAAGTGTTTGATCAATATATGCATGCATAGAATCATAGAACCATAGATGGTTAGTAATATATACGACAAAAAGATATAAAAGAACTAAAATCTGCAAGACACTGTGCATGCTCTAATTCCCATGTTAATTTAGCAGCTTTTATAGTTAAAACTGAATTTAAGGAAATGTCAAATGCAGTGCAGTGCAAAATTCCAGAAGAGTAACAGAATGGCGCATTGAAAATCTGCTTATCCTTAACAAATACTCTTATATTCATTTTCATAGTACCAGTTATTTTAAGGTCAGAGAAGGCTAGAACAATCTTTCCTCTTGCTTCCTTTCTGCTCACCCCCATTCCAGATCATTTCTGGATTAGTTAAACTGTGTTCGTTCCCAAATACCAATGCCTGCCACTTCTCTTATGAAACCATTTATCCCTCTGTTCTATAGCTAGTTACTGACCTGTTGTCTTATCCTAGGACTGCTACATTTATCCCAAACCTTGACTGAGGGACTTCATGGTAGACAAAGTAAATACTATAAGCAAATATTAGCAGGTCTACACAGAATTAAGTCCCATGTTGTTAAATGGGGCTAACTCATGGGAAAGTGTACTTTGGATTGCAGCCTACGTCTACATCATTCTTATGCCATCTGCTATTTTATTCATATATTCAAAACTTTTTCATATTTTGATTAGCCAGAACTTTCCTTTGTAGAATCTATTCTAGTTTTTTCCTCACAACCCTTTTTCTTGTGTATGGTACAATTCTTCTACATTTAATAATGTTTTCCCATTCATTTGTATGTGAAAATAGTTTTATCTGTAATTTCCTGATTTCCCACTGAATTTTGTTGATAACTGGTGTGTATTTGTAACGTTATTTTTGTTACCTTCCAGTCATTTGATATTGAGGCTAATTTTCAGTACAAGTCCAATATTTTATTAGAAGATCAGCAAACTCACATTTAAGTTATTTAACAACTCTTAAGGTATATGCCATCAGGATCCAATCATTTATTATTTTTTAATTTTGTCAACCCTAGAATTTCATCCCTGGTCACCTCTATTTGCTGTGGTTCTTCAGGTACTCACCCTGATGAAACTATTTCAGATAGGTTATAGATTATTCTGGTGCAGGAGTGGAAGGGAGGATGGCAACACTATCTGTATTGGACACTTGCCAGAAACCACTGCTAATCAGTTGGCCTGGGAGAGTCTGAGAAGTATCTTTCCTGTCAATGTCAGGTATATATTACAAGCTCTTGTAAAATGACTCTTTAGTATATAAACCTCTGGAGTAGCCCTGAGATTTGAACCTCAGTGCTTATTGAAAGTGTGAAACAATGCTGTGCTTCTGGCCAGTTTCAGTGGGTCTGTTGATTATTGTTCCCCAAGGGTTCTCGACAGCTGATGGGACATAAGCATATTGCTTTTTTGCTTTGATTCTTCTATAGATGAGATTTCTTCTATAGACTACTTAAGCTTCCTGATAAAAATCTATTTTCTTTCACCGTCTCTGGAGTTCATTGCCTTCATATTCTTTACAGGAAAAAGAACCATTGCCCCTTGGCAATACAGTTGGTATAATGAACAGGGTGGTGCCCTGTTGTGGGAAGAAAAGCTGCAGGACACTGCTCTGTTTTGAGAAGAAAACCTGAAGAAGACGCAATACACAGCACTGGCCAGAGCCACTTTCCCCAGTGGTCAGGAATAACTGTCTGGTGACTCAAATATTGAAATAGTTGGCCCCACCAGAGACGTGAGAATCCAAGCTAGCAGAACATGGGGGCCGTACATCAAGTGCTGTGTCCAAGTGTCTACAGATCCTTAGGTGTGGGGAAGAAGGGGAGCAGAAAGTGTTGAAGGGAATGGGTTGGGTCTTTGGGGGTCTATATTGTGTGGAAACAATTGGAAGCTGCTCAGAAGTAGGTGCAACAACAAGCAGACAATATTGCTGCCTTGAAAGAGTAACAAGTAGTCTTATGGGAAGGTGCTGGGTGGGTGGAGATGTGGCAAAAAAATAAGCAATAACTATGGCTGTTTGTTTTGCAAAGCTGAAGCATTGAAAGCAAGTAAAGTGGAACTGTGTGCCCCTTCCTTGCAAATTCAGGATACTCACTACATCTCAGAAATGGGATCCAGCAACCTAAGATGGGGACATGAAAGATTATGAGTGAAAGGAGCGTACTAAAGGAGAGGAGGAAGAAGAAAGTGAAATGGAAATATGATTCCTAATTATTAATAAGGCTAAGGGACCACCTAGGGGGTCAGTCACAAGCTACCTAAATTGTAAGAGATTACAGTCAGCAAAAGCTGGTCAAGATTGCCAGAAATACTAAACAGCACCCCAATGGACTGCTAAACCAGTGGCTAGAGTGGTTGTGGAATCAGGTTAGCACTGGTATGTACATCAGTGCTCAAGAAATGTTTGAGTATTCTGTCAAGAGATGCTTTGATTAATATTTGAGAGCTGCACACAGAGTGGCTATATCTCTATTTGAATGGATGGTACTGGGAATAAAAGCCAGATACCCTGTTCCCTGACAATGTGGCATACCATCCCAGAGGCAATAGAACAGCTTAAAGATCTGGCCCTGCAGCCAGGGATTTATATAAGTGGATTTCAAGATCAAGATATCCTACCTTTTACAATGGGAATGAGGGCATGGCTAATGAGAGGAGCTGCATCCCAAGACATGATGCTTTACTGATCTGCTCTCAAGTCAAGAAGATTAGAGATGTGGGGGTTCTTTTGGGTCAGTTGGGAGATGTCCAAAAGGAAGGTGATCCTAAGCCCCAAACACAAACTGCCAAGGAAAGGAAAGACTGATGGGATGGAAAAACAGATAAACTAGAGAATAAAGTAACAGGAACTAGAGGTGTGCAATCCAGATTCTTCTTGCTTTAGTTTAGATTGGGTGAAATTCTCTGTTCTGACATGGTTCTTTGGTTCAGTGTTGGTCCCCTTGATTTCACTTTGTTTCTTCTTGCATCAGATTGATTTGGGTGGAATTCTCTGTTTTGACATGATGCTCTGGTTTGATGTTGGCCCCCTTGGTTCACATTGGTTCTGGGGTGGGGGGTGGGATTCCATTCATTCCCTTTCTTCAGTTTTATTCTGTTGGGCTTCCTCTTGCATCTGGGAGTGTACCTTTAGCCACTACAGCCTTGTCCCTGTGTGTTTCTGCCTAAGAGCCTGCTTAGAAATGTTTCCCTCATAAGAAACAATGGAGAGTGGTTGGGCAGCTTGTCCAGGGGGCTCTTGGATGGACTTCAGTATGGTTCTTTTGGGATTTCTCTGGGTTGAGGTTGCATTTGGGAGTTTGCTTTGGCCACTGGCAGTCTTGCCCTTGTGTGTTTCTGTCTGAGAGTTTCTGCTTGGAAATGTTTCCCCCATAGGAAACAATGGAGAGTGGCTGGGTCACCTTTTTCAGGGGCCCACAGAATTGGACTCCAATATTCCTGAAACTTGGGGGGGGGGGGGTTCCCTGCAAATTTGGTGGATTTTTTTGAAAAATGCTACCCCCAGTTCCCCAGATAGTCCACAGATAGTTTTCCCTTTAGGGAATTATGCCCAAATAAATCTAGGAGTCTCTGATCTGCCTTAACTGGATCAAAGAATTTTTCCCGAATTTCAGGAATCTCAGATTTTGGGGGGATCCCAGAAACCCGGGTCCAGATTTTCTGTATTTTTGAGGGAGGGGCTGCACACCACTAACAAGAACATAAATGTTTTTAGAATTCTTGGAAGTAGGGGTGCCTAAGCGGAAAATAGGTAGTATGCCTAATTGCCTATACCTGACTTGTATAAATTATGGAATAAGAAATGTACCAACAAAAAGGACACATGCAAAGAGATTTCCTAGATGCAGAGGACTACCCCAACAGCTCTGCCAGTGGAGTCACTGTACCCAACTGTGTCGGACATGACTTCTTTCAGCTCCACCTCTCCTGGTGAACAGCCAATGGGAGCAGGCAGAATGCTGGGATTAGAGACAGTTGAAATCCATTAAGGCAGTTAATGAGGTGGAGAGAGAGTATTTAGAGCTGCTAAGGAATAGCAACCGATTGGCTGTTGTTGACACCTGTTCATTTAAATTATAACCCTTTACTATTATAAGAGTATGGGGTTATAGGTGTGCCTCTTAATATCTATGTATTTTAAATAATTCAGTCCTGTACTAAATATCTTATAAATAAATGACAATATATTGGTCTGATGTCAATCCTCAGCAGGCAGTGGCTTTAATGAACAAAGGGCCAGAAGTGACCTTGATTCATGGGAACCCAAACAAATATAAGTGACTCACAGTGTATTATCAATGCACACGGGATATTCAATAAGAGTAATTAGTTTGTCAAGGATCCTAACCAGAATTGTAAGCTTTACCACATGGTCACTTAATGATTCTAAACCAAAGACTCATCTATATTTTGCACTTAGATAAATCTAAATATACCGATGTATTTATAAATTATTAATTTTTTTCTATCCTGTTTTTTATTTTAAAAAAATCCTCAGAATGATAAAATCTAAATTGCAAAATCCACACCAAATTTGGTGTGCAAATACACACCAAAATAATAAAAACTGTAGAGAGCAGCAACCAAAATTGCAAGACAAAAAAAATAAATACAATGGAATGAACCAGCATAAAGTTGCATAAAATATCTAATGGTACCCCAAACCAGCCTAAACTTGGAAAGCAGAATTAACTCAGCAGCCATAACAACTCCAACTGAGCATTAATTGTTTTGACCATCCTCCTAAATGCCAAAAGAGATAGTGTCAAATGTCTTTCTCGTGGAAGGGAATTCCAAAACTTAGAACTGCAGTTAAAAATGCAATGCAGTCACCCAGCAAACTTATGATAGTAGTCACATGCAAAGCAAAATCTCCCCAAATGATTAGCATGTATGGGTTGGATAAGATACTGGTTCAAAACTGTTTAGCTCCTTAAAGATCAAAATTATCCTTTAAAATGGGGCCCAGCGACAAACTGGAATCCAGGAAATCTCATCTAATGTCAGTGTGCTAACAAAGTGGCTTACCATTTTGAACCACTTGATATTTTGAGAACTTTTCAAAGAATATGTTCCAGTAGTCCAGTCTATAAATTATGTAGGATATATATCCTACATGGATGGAAATTCTATGATTGAAGTAATTCCAAGTAATTTTTCTCCAAGGAAAACAGGCATCAGTGTTCAGATTCAATCAGAGGCAGTCTGGAACATTTTCTTGACATTCGCCTACCCACATGGAATAGCAACTAATTAGGGGTGTGCAAGCCAAAAATTTTCGGCTATAGCCGAAAGTAGAAAGCCGAAAGAAGATTCTCTATCGTTAAAGCCGAAAGCCGAAACAAGAATCTCTTTCGGCTTTCGGCTTTCGGGATTCTTTCGGCATTATTTCGGCATTCTTTCGGTTTTTTTCTATGGGAAAATGCCTCCGTCTTCCAGGACGCCTGGAGGAGGCATTTTCCCACCGAATAAGCCCAAAATTGGTGGGGACCTTCCTCTAACCCTTCTCTGACAACCACCCAAGTTTCAGACAGATTGGACTTTGGGGGGCCATGTTATGGCCCCCCAAAGCAGGTCACCCCATCCTCCCATAAGAAAGCGAAGGAGCAGCATATTGTTAGCATGCTGCTGCTAATCTTTCTTCATTATTTCCTATGGGGAAAAAATGAAGAGGCAGGCTTCCTTTGCCAGGGGTGGCATTTTGCATGCAAAATGCCCCCTTACCCTCAGGGGCCCTTCTCCCACCCCTCCTCCCACCCCCCACCAAGGCTCAGCCTGCTCCCACTTGGGGGGGCCATTTCATGGCCTCCCCAAGTAGGTGCTCTAATCTCTACCACTGACAGCTGGGGGAGGCTTGTGTTGCCAGGGGTGGCATTTTGCATGCAAAATGCCCCCCAACCCTCTGGGGCCCTTCTCCCACCCCTCCTCCCACCCCCCACCAAGGCTCAGCCTGCTCCCACTTGGGGGGGCCATTTCATGGCCTCCCCAAGTAGGTGCTCTGCTCTCATCTCTACCACTGACAGCTGGGGAAGGCTTGTCTTGCCAGGGGTGGCATTTTGCATGCAAAATGCCCCCCAGCCCTCTGGGGCCCTTCTCCCACCCTTCCTCCCACCCCCCACCAAGGCTCAGACTGCTCCCACTTGGGGGGGGCCATTTCATGGCCTCCCCAAGTAGGTCCTCTCAGCCCCTAAAGTCCACCCCTTACAGCCCCACACAAACCCAATTCCCCCCCAGCTGCCACACACAGACCCAAATCCCCACATTAGCCCCTCACAGACCCAAATCCACCCCCACCTGCCCCACACCCATAACCCCAGGAACAGGCTGGCAAAGGCCAGCCCTCTCCCTTTGTTCCCTATGCTGGGAACTTCTAAACTCTCTTTCTCTGGGCAATTCTGCACAGCCCAGGGGTGCCACAATGGTGGGCACACTTCTGAGTGCCAGCTGGTCCCTGTGAAAGAGCACCTGAACCACAGACACCCTCCCTCAAATTCCCCCACCACCTACAGAGATGGCTGGCCAGCCAGCCCCATTGTTCCCTATGATGGGAACCAACTGCACAACAAAGAATAAAACAAGAACAACACAAAATAAAGTTTTAAATTTTTTTTTCTCCCTTCCAAAGTACAAGTAGGCAAAGCATTACGACACATTACACCAGCAGTCCCCCACACAGAAAAATAACACAACTCACTTAACATCAGAGAATCACAAAGCACGATTCCTGTCAAAAACACTTTATTTCTTGAACAGCTTTAGGTTACACAGCAGGGGGGAACACCAAAGGGCATGGCAGCACTATCTTACACAAAAATAACACAACTCACTTAACATCAGAGAATCACAAAAGCACAATTCCTGTCAAAAACACTTTATTTCTTGAACAGCTTTAGGCTACACAGCAGGGGGGGAACACCAAAGGGCATGGAAGCAGTATCTTACACAAAAATAACACAACTCACTTCACATTAAAGAATCACCCCAAAAAATTGCTGTCAAAAGCACTTTATTTCTGTAACTGCTTTAGGTTACACAGTAGGAAGGCACCACAGAGCAGGAAAGCAGTGTACTACACAAAAATAACACAACTCACTTCACATCAGAGAATCACACAAACACAATTGCTGTCAAAAACGGTGAAGTGGGTTGTATTATTTTTTGTAGTACATTGCTATCATGCCCTGTTGTGCCCTCCTACTGTGTAACCTAAAGCTGTTCAAGAAATAAAGTGTTTTTGCCAGGAATTGTGTTTTTGTGATTCTCTGATGTTAAGTGAGTTGTGTTATTTTTGTGTAAGATAGTGCTTCCATGCCCTTTGGTGTTCCCCCCTGCTGTGTAACCTAAAGCTGTTCAAGAAATAAAGTGTTTTTGACAGGAATTGTGCTTTGTGATTCTCTGATGTTAAGTGAGTTGTGTTATTTTTGTGTAAGATAGTGCTTCCATGCCCTTTGGTGTTCCCCCCTGCTGTGTAACCTAAAGCTGTTCAAGAAATAAAGTGTTTTTGACAGGAATTGTGCTTTGTGATTCTCTGATGTTAAGTGAGTTGTGTTATTTTTGTGTAAGATAGTGCTGCCATGCCCTTTGGTGTTCCCCCCTGCTGTGTAACCTAAAGCTGTTCAAGAAATAAAGTGTTTTTGACAGGAATCGTGCTTTGTGATTCTCTGATGTTAAGTGAGTTGTGTTATTTTTCTGTGTGGGGGACTGCTGGTGTAATGTGTCATAATGCTTTGCCTACTTGTACTTTGGAAGGGAGAAAAAAAAATTTAAAACTTTATTTTGTGTTGTTCTTGTTTTATTCTTTGTTGTGCAGTTGGTTCCCATCATAGGGAACAATGGGGCTGGCTGGCCAGCCATCTCTGTAGGTGGTGGGGGAATTTGAGGGAGGGTGTCTGTGGTTCAGGTGCTCTTTCACAGGGACCAGCTGGCACTCAGAAGTGTGCCCACCATTGTGGCACCCCTGGGCTGTGCAGAATTGCCCAGGGAAAGAGAGTTTAGAAGTTCCCAGCATAGGGAACAAAGGGAGAGGGCTGGCCTTTGCCAGCCTGTTCCTGGGGTTATGGGTGTGGGGCAGGTGGGGGTGGATTTGGGTCTGTGAGGGGCTAATGTGGGAATTTGGGTCTGTGTGTGGCAGCTGGGGGGGAATTGGGTTTGTGTGGGGCTGTAAGGGGTGGACTTTAGGGGCTGAGAGGACCTACTTGGGGAGGCCATGAAATGGCCCCCCCAAGTGGGAGCAGTCTGAGCCTTGGTGGGGGGTGGGAGGAAGGGTGGGAGAAGGGCCCCAGAGGGCTGGGGGGCATTTTGCATGCAAAATGCCACCCCTGGCAAGACAAGCCTTCCCCAGCTGTCAGTGGTAGAGAAAAGAGCACCTACTTGGGGAGGCCATGAAATGGCCCCCCCAAGTGGGAGCAGTCTGAGCCTGGGTGGGGGGTGGGGGGAAGGGTGGGAGAAGGGCCCCTGAGGGCTGGGGGGCATTTTGCATGCAAAATGCCACCCCTGGCAACACAAGCCTTCCCCAGCTGTCAGTGGTAGAGATGAGAGCAGAGCACCTACTTGGGGAGGCCATGAAATGGCCCCCCCAAGTGGGAGCAGTCTGAGCCTGGGTGGGGGGTGGGGGGAAGGGTGGGAGAAGGGCCCCTGAGGGCTGGGGGGCATTTTGCATGCAAAATGCCACCCCTGGCAACACAAGCCTCCCCCAGCTGTTAGTGGTAGAGATTAGAGCACCTACTTGGGGAGGCCATGAAATGGCCCCCCCAAGTGGGAGCAGGCTGAGCCTTGGTGGGGGGTGGGAGGAGGGGTGGGAGAAGGGCCCCTGAGGGTGAGGGGGCATTTTGCATGCAAAATGCCACCCCTGGCAAAGGAAGCCTGCTTCTTCATTTTTTCCCCATAGGAAATAATGAAGAAGATGAGCAGCCGCATGCTAACAATATGCTGCTCCTTCGCTTTCTTATGGGAGGATGGGGGGACCTGCTTTGGGGGGCCATAACATGGCCCCCCAAAGTCCAATCTGTCTGAAACTTGGGTGGTCGTCAGAGAAGGGTTAGAGGAAGGTCCCCACCAATTTTGGGCTTATTCGGTGGGAAAATGCCTCCCCCAGACGTCCGGGAAGACGGAGGCATTTTCCCATTGAAAAGCCGAAAGAAAGCCGAAAGAATCCCGAAACGTTTCGGCTTTTTTCTTTCGGCTACCCGAAACGTTTCGGCATTCCCCGAAACGTTTCGGCATTCCCCGAAAGAAGCCGAAACACTTTTGTTTCGGCATTCTTTCGGCATTCTGAATGCCGAAACGCACATCCCTACAACTAATCTCTAGAAGTCTTAGACACTGTGGAGATTTTATTGGGCCTCTCTGTTCCTGTCTTCAGTTGCTGGATATGGGGCCAGGGGGAGGGGTAGATGAAATGAAAGAACTTTCAGAAACATTTAATCTGTTTGAGAGAAGATAAACTTAACCTATTAGCCGTAATGAGCACCCTTGGATCAGAAGAAAATAGTTCAAACACATTTTGTATAATTACTATACAAATAGTTTCAGGTGGGTAGCCATATTGGTCTGGGTCCAATGGCACCTTAAAGACCAACTAGATTTCCTGGGTATAGATATCTGATGAAGAGAGCGTTGACTCTTCAAAGCTCATACAATGGAAATCTAGTTGGTCTTAAAGGTGCTATTGGACCCACATCTTCTTTTACTATACAAATACTCTGGTATTTTCTACATAGGTTTTTTTCATTAGTTCTGGTCCCGTATTGCATCAGTTTCTCATCAGACTTCTGCATGCACAGTAAAAAGACCGAGATTCAGTCTCCAAACTGCTTCCCATAGTTTTTTGCATTCCACAGAGAAAAGGGCTGCAACTGCCACAGAATCAATCTTTCCCCAGCTCTTCTGCAGATATTCTCCCTGCACAGATTCCCCGATATTTTTCTCCAGTAAAATCAAACTCGGGCTTTTTTAAAAGTGCAGATTGCTTTCTTTGGTGTGAGGCCTAGCCCTGGCTCTGCCTTTCACCCTCCCCTTTATTCCCCAGCGTCCTGATTGGGTGAACAGAAACCAATCAAGTTTTTTCCTGAATTTTTAAAAACTAAATAGGAATATTGCAACATTGGTGCCATTAAAAAAGCAAAAAAAAAAAAACAACCTTGCAAGTTTCGATGTATTGTCGAAGGCTTTCACGGCCGGAGAACGATGGTTGTTGTGGGTTTTCCGGGCTGTATTGCCGTGGTCTTGGCATTGTACTTCCTGACGTTTCGCCAGCAGCTGTGGCTGGCATCTTCAGAGGTGTAGCACCAAAAGACAGAGATCTCTCAGTGTCACAGTGTGGAAAAAATGTAGGTCATTTGTATCTACTCAGGAGGGGTGGGGTTGAGCTGAGTCATCCTGTAAGAGTTTCCCAGGGTGTGGAATGCTAATGGCGGGAGGCTTCACTGTATCCTGAGGAGGTTCTTTTGCATATGGATTGGTACTTGATGTGCTAATCTTCTCTGCAGGGCTATTGTCGGGGATAGAATGTTTTGTTAGCCTGGTGTTTTTCAGAACTGGAAACCATGCTCTGTTCATTCTTAAGGTTTCTTCTTTCCTGTTGAAGTTTTGCTTATGCTTGTGAATTTCAATGGCTTCCCTGTGCAGTCTGACAAAGTAGTTGGAAGTGTTGTCCAGTATTTTGGTGTCCTGGAATAAGATACTGTGCCCTGTTTGCGTTAGGCTATGTTCAGCCACTGCTGATTTTTCAGGTTGTCCAAGTCTGCAGTGTCTTTCATGTTCTTTTATTCTTGTCTGGATGCTACGCTTTGTGGTCCCGATGTAAACTTGTCCACAGCTGCAGGGTATACGGTATACTCCTGCAGAGGTGAGGGGGTCTCTACTGTCTTTTGCTGATCGTAGCATCTGTTGTATTTTTCGGGTGGGTCTGAATACTGCTTGAAGGTTATGCTTTTTCATAAGCTTTCCCATCTGATCAGTAATTCCTTTGATATATGGCAAAAACACTTTTCCTGTAGGAGACTGTTTTTCCTTGGTTGTTTGATTCATCCTGGGTTTGATTGCTCTTCGGATTTCATTTCTGGAGTAGCCATTTGCCTGAAGTGTGTGGTTTAGATGATTAATTTCCTCATTGAGAAAGTGCGGCTCACATATCCGTCTTGCACGATCCACTAATGTTTTCATTATGCCTCTTTTCTGTCGGGGGTGGTGATTGGAGTTTTTGTGTAAGTACCGATCAGTGTGAGTTGGTTTCCTGTAGACCTTGTGACCTAACTGAAAGTTTGCTTTGCGGATGACCAAGGTATCCAGGAATGGGAGTTTTCCCTCGATTTCTTTCTCCATTGTGAATTGTATGTTTAGGTGGATGTTGTTGAGATGATTCAAAAACCCCATCAGTTCTACCTCCCCATGGCTCCAAATGATAAACGTATCATCCACAAACTGGAACCATACACTAGGTTTGTGGGGTGCTGATTCTAGAGCTGTTTTTTTCAAAATGTTCCATGTAGAAGTTTGCTATAACTGGGCTGAGTGGGCTCCCCATGGCCACCCCATCCATCTGTTCATAGAATTCATTGTCCCATTGGAAGTAACTGGTTGTCAGACAATGGTGGAATAAGGCTGTTACATCCTCTGGGAAAATCTGATTAATAAGTGCAATAGTGTCTTTTACTGGAACCTTGGTAAACAGGGATACCAACTCACACTGATGGCTACTCCAGAAATGAAATCCGAAGAGCAATCAAACCCAGGATGAAAAATACAACAGATGCTACGATCAGCAAAAGACAGTAGAGACCCCCTCACCTCTGCAGGAGTATACCGTATACCCTGCAGCTGTGGACAAGTTTACATCGGGACCACAAAGCGTAGCATCCAGACAAGAATAAAAGAACATGAAAGACACTGCAGACTTGGACAACCTGAAAAATCAGCAGTGGCTGAACATAGCCTAACGCAAACAGGGCACAGTATCTTATTCCAGGACACCAAAATACTGGACAACACTTCCAACTACTTTGTCAGACTGCACAGGGAAGCCATTGAAATTCACAAGCATAAGCAAAACTTCAACAGGAAAGAAGAAACCTTAAGAATGAACAGAGCATGGTTTCCAGTTCTGAAAAACACCAGGCTAACAAAACATTCTATCCCCGACAATAGCCCTGCAGAGAAGATTAGCACATCAAGTACCAATCCATATGCAAAAGAACCTCCTCAGGATACAGTGAAGCCTCCCGCCATTAGCATTCCACACCCTGGGAAACTCTTACAGGATGACTCAGCTCAACCCCACCCCTCCTGAGTAGATACAAATGACCTACATCTTTTCCACACTGTGACACTGAGAGATCTCTGTCTTTTGGTGCTACACCTCTGAAGATGCCAGCCACAGCTGCTGGCGAAACGTCAGGAAGTACAATGCCAAGACCACGGCAATACAGCCCGGAAAACCCACAACAACCTTGCAAGTTTCCTCAGCAATCAACTGAGGAAACTGACTAGTTCTCAGCATATTGACTGGGGAAACTGACCAGTCTTCAAAGCCTGCAGCAGAATTGGGGCATTTTTCTAGTGCTGAAATAAAAAACAGACACCACTTCAGTTTAACTACATCCAAGTGTAGAATTAAAGAATCAAAGCAGTATGGGCTGAATATGCAGAAAGCCCGATGTAAAGTTCACCATGCGGAAGAGGACAAGGTCTGTGTTGCACTTACTTACTTAATGAGAAGTGACCTCTTGCCAATGCTGTTTTTCTCCCCAACATACCTGTGGTATAGCTGTTAAAAGTGTTGGACTCGGATCTGGAAGACCCAGGTTCAGTTCCCACTCTACCATGGAAGCTTGCTAGGTGAGGTGACCTTGGGCCAGTCGCACTCTCTCAGTCTAACCTATCTCACATTGTTGTGAGGATAAAATGCAGGAGAGGAGGATGAAAGCCACTTTGTGTCCTCGTTGGGGCAAAAGGCAGGGTATAAGTAAAGTAAATAAATAAAAATAAATACTCCTACAAACCAAGAATTCTCCCTTTTATTCATGTAAATTTCTTTTGTGAAGTTTTTAAAAAAACCTTGAAATTATATCTGACATTTCAGTGACTGAGGAAAGTCTTTGGGCTATTTCACTTTAGATCCTCAGTTGGGTGGTAGTGTTCTAGTGATTCAGTTCAGTGGAAAATAAAGGAAATATAGTTTAATACTTGTATTCAAATTTGCTAAATGGTTTGGGACAATTAATTTCCAATTGTTTCCCAGTAGAGTAGATTTACTTGTGCATTAATGAAGCACAGGTGTTAGGCCCCTGGAGTCTCTGTGCCTAGGAGGCATATTTAGGTTGTTTATCTAGTCAGCCGTAGGTACTGCAAGGTACTCAAGCTTGCCTTTTACACTTTATACAGTGAGGTTTTTTTAAAAAATTTAAAAATTGCGAGCACCTGTTAAAATTTCAAAACTGGTCATGTAGAAAGAAGAGGCAGTAATAGTAAATAGCGCTAAAAGTTAACGGAAGTCAGCTTCTGTTATGCTTAACTGCCCGGCTTGATGTTATGAAGAAAAGAAGCTTCATTTAGGCAAATATGTTATGTGAAGAAGTAATAGTCAGCACCATGCTTCTTGGTTCCATGTTTTGGAATAACGCATTTTTTTTAAAATAGGTACTGTTTTATCTATGGGTGAAACCCAAATGTGCTTATATTAATATTCATTTTTCTTGTTTATTCACTGAACTGCAGTACCAACATTTTAGAGGAAATGGAATAGCCTCCACAGACATTATGAATTTCAGTAGCTGGCTTAATTATAGTGATCTACATATTCATTAAATCCAGGGAAGAAATGTGTCCAAAAAGACAACCATGCGTTTAGAAATAGCACACTGCTAAATATATACATTTAAAACTTCCTTTCTTTTTTGTTTACCCCAAATTACTTCATGTTATATTGCTTCTCAGTCAACTAAGTCTTTAATAATAATTTTAAAAGTTCTCTACTCTTGTTTGTTCTATGTAGTAAAGAATGGGAAGCATTATTTGTAAACAACAATTACTTGGCAACAATACGGCTGAAGGGGATTAATGGGCAGCTGAGAAGCAGCAGGTTCCGTAGTGTTTGCTGGAAGGTAAGAAGAAAATATTTATTTACAGCTTGTGGTGGTAATATATCAACATATTACCTGATGCACTTAAAGATCTCTTGATGTAATGGGTCACTGAGTTTTTCAAAGAGATTTTGCCCCAGTGTTTCCCTATCCATTTTTATCACTCATAGACCAGCTCCTAATTTGAAACACCGTATTGTTGCATTGCCAGTCATACTGAGGTAGTCAAATAACTTTGACTTGGTAATCGTCTGTAGTCAGATGATTCAGTCAAATCAGTGCGTTTTGCACTGTGCGGTGCAACTAACCACTAAGCTTTGCTAAAAACTATCCACCCTCTTTTAAGTAGTTTCCTTCAGGTTTGCAGAAAGCTGCACAGTAGCCCTGATTGGTTCCATTGTGTGGATTTTTTGATGAATGATTCTATTCAGAAAGTTGATAGTGCTTGCTTTCCTTTCTAACCAACACGTTTCATTTGATTTACAGCTATTTCTGAATGTTCTTCCTCCTGATAGAAGTCAATGGATCAGTAAAACAACAAAATTACGAACATTGTATGACAAGATTAAAGAAATAGTAAGCTGGGTTTAAAACACATTCTTCATCCTTATTCCGTATTTCAATATGTCTGATGTGGGAGAGTCTAAATTCTAAGGTCTTGTTCTTATCTGCAGCATATTACAAATCCCAGGAAAGCTGGACAGCAAGACTTGGTGATCAATAACCCTCTTTCTCAGGACGAAGGGGTAATAAAGCCTTTCTGTTATGTGTTGAATATACAACATACTTTTAGTATCTGTATTCCTTAATTAAGGTCAGAGTGCATAAATCTTATCATATGCGGTTGGTCCAAAGAAAATTAAATGAGGTAGTAGTATGGTGTTCATAGACACTGAAGTTACTATAACCCATGCCATGCCTTTGTGGAATCCTTGTCCTATTTGTACAGTTACTGAGAGTATTGATATCAGGATATGAGTCCAGTGGCACCTTAGAGACCAACAAGATTGGTCTCTAAGGTGCCACTGGATTCAAATCCTGCTGTTCTACTGCAGACCAACACAACTACATACCTGAAATGATCAAAACATTGATATTTGCTTTGCCCAGCATTGTATAATAAAGGATGTTTGTCCTACAGCTGGCTTAAAAGCCAAGTGTCTAGATCAGTTGTGTCAGCAGGCCATCTTGTGGGCTAGACTCAGGTGAAAGAACAGGATGGCATGATCTACTTTGTCAAAGGCTGCAGATAGATCCATGTGGAGCAACAAAGAAGCATCACCTTTGTTTACATTCAGACAGAAGTAATCAACTGAAGCTCCTAGGTCTGTCTCTGTCCCGTAGCCTGCCCTGAAATCAAACCCAAAAGGATCTAGAGCACAGGAGTTATCCAAGAGTACCTGGAGTTGGCCTCCTACTGCTCCCTCAATCACTTTGTCAAGAAAGGGCAGATTAGAGATTGGACATTAATTGACCACATCATTTTTGTGGATGGATTTTTTAAAAGCAGTGAATGGATAACTACTTCTTTGAGTGGTCGAGGGAAGGAACCCTGAGTTAGTGATTTATAATAGTCATCAAGGGCTTACATACAATAATAGAATGCAACCATACAAAGCAAAGCCATAAATCAAATAGCATATATTTAGAATAAAAAGCAGTAAGATATTCAGCCTTTAGAGAGCCAAGATCTAGTTTTACAGCATCCCAAACTTGGATTTTCATATAGTGATCGGCTGCTTATCCAAAGCATCTGGTTGCTAGATAAATAATATTAAGTAAGGGGATATTAATTTTTGTGGGATCTCTTTACTATCTGTTCACCCAATAGCTTGCTTGGGACAATGATCATTGCCATACTGTTTATGCCTGTTGTTGTGTGGCTCGGTTCACTTCTCTTAACTCCCAGTATGTGTACAAAATTTTATGCAGGTTTTAGATATATAATTTCCTTTCTCCTTGATTTGGTTTGTTAGGGGTTTTTTGGGGTATGCTATATTCAATTTCACCTATAAGTCCAGTATTCAAGTAGCTATCTGAAAACGAAACTGATATGCCATCTTTAAACGGACAAAAGGAGTGAAGATGCTCTTCTCCAGAAGTGGAGTATGCTGCGCATTCAGTTGCTCTCAGCTGATGATGTCTTGATGAGCAAGAGATCAGAGCTGGGACTTTGTTTCATTCTCTCAGAGAGTTGCCACCTGTTCTTATTCATTTAAAATAAATGTTAGTCATCAGCTCTTTTATTTAAACATTTCTGCAATTTTAAAAGACAGCTGAATATACCATGATTAATTCTTCCAGTGAATATCAAGTGGATCCAATAATGTTGATATATTGCCTGTTGAACTAGCATCTCTTTATTATTTTTAAATCAGTATCCATTGCTTAGGGGGCAATATTTGGACGATCAAGTGACCACATGATAGGAAACATTTTGGGAGGATTCTTGCTTCCTGTTACTTTCTAGTGAACTAAGCTATTTTATTTAAACTTTTCATGAATACTGATCAGGGCCTCTTGCAAATGTTTGCAGCTGTGGCATTGTAAAAATATCTCAGGAATGGCTGTTGGCCTTAATTGGACAATATCGCAATACAGCAGTTCTGTAAATGTTTTGTTGCAGAGTTACCACACAGGCTGCAATTAGATATTGTGGGAGACATATGCACACATCCCCTTCCTCTCATCTCTGGTAATGTCCAGGAATACAAAATATGAGAGGTTACATCACTTTGCTATAAGATTTACTCACACACATATGATAGTGAAGTAAAGTGATAGAAAAATGATGTCACATCATATGTTTTCTATTACTAAATATTACTGGCAGAGAGAGGAAGGAGATGTGGACTGCTGTTTTTGGCAGCTTTAACTCCCAAAAACTTACACCCTGAAAATCTCGTTGGTCTTTAAAGTGCTACCGAACTCAAGTCCTGCTGTTCTATTGCAGATGCAGACCAATACTGCTAACTACCTGTTAATATAAACATTCTGAAAATTTAAGCCCATCCATGAACTAGATGTTCCCTTCACAGAATATTCTTTTTTTCATTTTTTACTTTATTACTGCAATGCTTAGATAGATATCGGTAGGTGGCCCCAGGGCCCAGTCCAAGCCCAGGTAAGTCCTACTGATACCATAGAATTAGACCCACTTCTTTGTGCTCTAGTTACATATTACTATTTTTCTCAAAGATTAATTTCTTGTTCTGTTTACTATTAACTTATTACATTTGAACAAAAGTGCCAAAATTTACAAATTCTGATCTTCATGGATACCAGTTTCAAGTTGCTAAATGTATCATGTTTAAAATTTGTACACAATTTATATAAGCCATTATTGTTTGGTTGGTTTTTCAGAGTCTCTGGAACAAATTTTTTCAGGACAAAGAACTTCGGGGAATGATTGAACAAGATGTGACGAGAACGTATGTGGTACTACTAAAAAATTATAAAATTTGTATCATTAACTAGCTATTGTACAATTGGAATAGTCAGTCACTCGCTGGCTCGCAGGTCACGTTCAGCTGACTTTACATTTTTGTTCCACTTTTCAAAAAAAACAGCTCACAAATTAGTTGACCGAAGTTGGTATTGGTTTTGCTATTTATAGTGGACCAGATGAAGCCTCTAGGGCTGTACATTTGTTTACTTTAAAATTTCTAAACCATTTTTGGATGGACTCAAAGTTGAACCACAGTAATTCTTGCAGGTTAGAATATGAGTGCAGTGCTTGCCCAACAGGATTTTAGGTGGTTTAAGAAAAAGAGGGAAAGAATATACCACAGTCTAGATTAGTAAGGGATGTCTTAAATGTGTCTGTCTTGCTTTAAGCCTCAACGAAGTATTTAATTTAAGATATGTATTTAAGATACCTTGGAGCAGTTGAAGTGAGTTTGTTTTTGATTACTATTACGAGATTTTACATTAGATTTTATGAAAGACAGTTTCAGTGTGGAGGGAGAAAAAGAATAAGAGGAACTGACATTTTGTGACTAAATTATGTTTATTATACAAGATTGAACAGATGATTTTCTGTAATTCTTAACACTTAATCAATAAAAAGTGACGTGTAATTAGTAAGAATTGTCATTCAGCTAGAGGAATTTAGCATTTCTATTTTTGTGTATAACTTTCCTACTGTCAGAGATGCCTTTTAAAATGTTCCTTAGTACTGTAGTATTCTTTCATCTCTTTAGCCCTGAGGTCATTCCTGTTAAGGAACTTCCCAAAGCCAGAACTCAATTCTGGAAAACATTTTGTCAGAGTTAGAACACTGATTGCATCGAGTAACTCCAGTTAAACTCGGTGACTTGATATAAAAAATGTTAATATTCTGTGTGTAGCATATACTTATACTGAAATCTGGGGCGCAAAATCGATTTTCATGGTTTTTAAAATGCACAATTCAGTATAATACCCTTTTCATTTATAGAATTGATGGGTGGCAAAACTCAAAACAATACCAAGAAATATTAACATTCTTGATTGATTGATTTTGTATACCCATATCCCCTAGATGTATTTTCAAATGCATTAATGCTATTAGATATATAATTAAAATCTGAGTGTGCATTCATGTGAATTCTCACAGGTGGCATTTTTTTAAAAAATATGGGAGCAATTCAGGATGTTTAAGATTATATAAATACTTAAGTTCTAAATGTGGAATTAAAGTTGGGATACTGCTAGTTATGGAGCAATTGTAAAAATAACATAGCTTTCAAACAGCTTTTGCTTTGGCAAAGGGAATGATGGGTTTGTGATTTATGTGATCATCCTTTTGAGAGAATGCTAGTTAATGGAAACTGTTCATATTCAAGCTCTCAAATCATGGTTGTCTGTTTTCAGTTGACAGGGTTATCCTTAAAACTTGATCACAAGTCATATTTCTTGAGTTCTCAGTTTCTCCCATTCCAGTGTTCATCACTGCATGCCTAAAGAAAAAGAAGTTAACTGTTTTGCAATCCTGTATCTCTCTTTGTGTGTATGAGAAAGAGAGCGAGAGAGAGTGGCAGTAGAGGAAGCCGGTTGTGTTCCTTCTGCCTCTCTGATAGCCTAAAGCAAATATTATTGATTTCATTTGAACTTACTTCCATATAAATGTGAATAGGCTTTCGTGTAGGATCCTAGCTTTAGACAAATTCTTGGGAAACTGTAGGTGTAGGCTAGAATTGCTACATCTGCCATTTGTACTCGTGAAAGTCACAAAGATAAAAGTATGTCTTGAATAGAAAAACAGTTTCATTTTGAAGTAGGAGCCCCGTGGCGCAATTGTTTGTGGTAGGAGCCCCGTGGCACAGAGTGGTAAGCTGCAGTACTGCAGCCTAAGATTTGCTCACAACCTGGGTTCGATCCTGGCAGAAGCTGGGTTTAGGTAGCCGGCTTAAGGTTGACTCTGCCTTCCATCCTTCCAAGGCTGGTAAAATGAGTACCCAGTTTCCGGGGGGTAAATTGTAGATGACTGGAGACGGCAAACCACCCCATAACAAAAGTCTGCCAAGAAAACGTTGTGATGCGATGTCTCCCAATGGGACTCAGTGCTTGCACAGGGGACTATACCTTAATTGTTTGTGGTAAGTAAGCCTTAGAACGTATTTTAAACAATGTTGTTTGTACTTTAAGTAAACTAGAAATACAATATTTTTCAGGTCTCAGTGTACAAAAAAATAAAAGAACAAATTGAAAAAAAAGACAGGCTGCTAAAAGAAACCTATTTTTGTATCATCAGTCCAGAAATTCAAGACGTATTTGTGAATTTTGTGGTCTCTATCAATTACATTTTTCTTCTTCAGGTTTCCTGAAATGCAGTATTTCCAGCAAGAGAATGTGAGAAAGATTCTTACAGATGTTCTCTTCTGTTATGCTCGGGAAAATGAGCAGTTACTTTATAAACAGGTAATGAAACTAGTGTACAGGTGGTATCCATTGCCTAAGTATTTTGTAGGTTTTTTCCCCACACGGTTTGACAATTGATTGAACAATAACATAGGTTTTATTATCTCCAAATTTGTGTGCTAAAGCTTAGGCAATCAAAGAACTGCTTGTTAGCTGTGTGGTAAAGAAACCAAGCTATTCATGCACATATGTTTCCCATGTGAGGTAAGACATTCCCTCAAATTGTTTTCTTCAGTGCCGCTAAATCTTATTTTCTAACTTCTTAAAAGTTAAAAAAACTTTTTATTGTAACTTAGCTAATGAAAGCTTTCTATGCTCTATTTCATAAATTGCAAATATATCTACCAGAT
Organism: Eublepharis macularius; assembly: GCF_028583425.1. NCBI lineage: Eukaryota > Metazoa > Chordata > Lepidosauria > Squamata > Eublepharidae > Eublepharis > Eublepharis macularius. The sequence continues at coordinate 45,495,478 of NC_072800.1, forward strand.
ATCTAAATATTTATCTTGAATGAACAGTGTGCATTCCCCTAGATGTCAGTGGTACTCAAACCAAGTAAAACGTACATTAATGGCACTTCATTCATATATGCAACAAAAAGTGCAGTGTGTGTGGTACAAGCAATTTAAAATATTTTTATCAGTGTATCTGTCATCATGATTTCAAGGAAGATATTTCTCTAATATCTTCCTGTTATCAGAGAAAGACACACAACTCTGTGTGTGTATGTGTGTTATGCCAACAGAGTTTTAAAATAATTTAGGTGAGATTTTTATTAGAATATCTTACTCTGCTGAAAGTATAAAAGCTATCAAGCTTTGTATGTGTTTGATCAGTACCAAAGTATCTTTTCCTGAGAAAGTTGTCCAAGAAGTCTATGTTGGAATTTGTGTAAGTAGCTGGTAGTTCATTCATAAAGAAACAAAGATAGTTCTGTTCACAGGAAAAGGCTAAATAGTATGGTGAGTAAAAATGATCTCTATAAAACTGGCATTGATTGAAATGTATATAGTAGAACGTGTCTCTTTCCAGCTATTCTATCACACGTAGGACCTTATTTCTCAGTTAATATTTTACAAAATTTAATATAGAAAACATATTATGCACAAATAGCCACAATTATTGTGGGGGAATTTGTATTTGCTGAGCACTCAAAATGCCATATTTTGTATCTGTCTAAATGTTACTTGAGAATTGTAGCGAACAATACCTTGCACACATCTGGTTTTGACACTGAAATGTGCACTCCATCAGGTCTCCTCTGTAACAAGTCAGAACACTGATTCCATGTTATGATGTTATCATAATGGTTGAGGCAGTGATATGTGTGTGGAGAAATGCACAATCATAATGTCATGTTGTGGAATGAGTACACCATTATTGGGGCAGAGGGTGTTTTAAGTAACATCCCTTTTGTCACACATGACGCATAGTTTTGCCCTTAGCTTTTGAATATTTTAGTTGAATCAAAAATGAAAAAAACATAAAGTGTACACTCACACAGTCTATGATTCCTATTCAGGAATTTAAGCCAAGCTTCCTGTTGTTGTTTCGAAACACAAGCAATGTCTATGACATTTTAAAAAAACAATTTGTAGTTCTATATTATTAGGCAATTTTTGTTCTTATTTGATAGTTCTGCACTGGCTGGTGGCTCAGTCCCTCATGAGAGAGAGCTTTTTTGCCATATTTTTTCAGAAAAAAAGACAGGAAGCTAAGCTAAAAACAGCAACTCAGGTACCTCCCCACATATGTTTCATGATATAAAATAAATATGAGATCAGCCTTACTTAGGTGTCATTGAAGAGGGAAGATTTGTTTCCACACTGTGCTGTGGCAGCTATTCTTCTTATTTACTAAAAATATTTATATCCTACTCTTCCATTATAAATCTAAATTTTCAGGGCGGATTACAACCAATTTTTAAAGAGAACATTAAAAAGAGCTCAAGCTTTAAAAATAGCCAGAAGCCAAAAAATATTTCTTTTAAACATAAAAGGCAGCCTCTAAAGGGAGACATGATAGAAGTTTATAAAATTATGCCTGAAGAAGAGAGAGTAGACAGAGAGATTTTTTTCTCCCTATCTAAAATACTAGAACTCAAGGGCACCCAGTGAAGTTGATAAGTAGTAGATTCAGGACAGACAAAAGGAAATACTTCTTTAGACAACAAGTGATTAAGATGTGGAATTCATTGTCAGAGGATGCCGTGATGAAAACAGGCATAGAAGGACATTAGGCAGATTCATGGAGGTTAGGACTATCAATGTCTACTAGCCATGGTGACTAAAGGGAACCTCCACCTTCAAAGGCGCTATACCCCTGCATATCAGTGCCAGGAGGCCACATCAAGGAAGGCCTTGGCCTCTGTGCCATGTTGTTGACCCTCCATAGTAACTGATTGGCCACTGTGTGAGACAGGATGTAGGACTAGATGGATCACCAGTCTAATTCACCAGGGCTCTTCTTATGTTCTTAAGTTTTAGAATGCTGTAAATATATTGCTCAGCTCAAAATCAGACCTTTGCTACAATTGAACTGTGTAACTACCCAAAATCTTCCTAAGGAGAACCATCTTCAATACATGGTAGAATATTAATAAAACTTCCCTAGGGAGGGTGTACCAATGCTGCTTCGGAGAAGGCGCACTATCACTTGTAGCTTTCCCCCATACTTCAGATGATTGGAGCACATTGTAAAGGATCTCTGGTGATTAATCCAGTGCCTAGGCAGGTAGATATTCTATGCATGCCTCATCAATGATCATGCCAAACAACAAGACCATTCAAATTTTATTCTTCAGCCTGAGCACACAATGCTTTTGCGAGTATATGAAAAGATGCTAAATGTTTGAAAAAGACTCTTTCATTTTATATATTAAATAGTAACTTTACCATTTTAATTATCTTTCATATATTGTCTGGAGGGGAGCTACTTATCTAGATCTAATCAACTTGTACACTATATGCTGATATTGTCCTGGATATGTTTGATATGTTTTTTTCTTATAGGGTGTAAGCAAATCTTTAATCAGCTGTGCAACCTCCTTATTTTCAGGGAACATAACTCAGTTGCAGGAAAAAGGAAAGTGATTGGTTTAAAAGAAGACTCACACTTTGAGTAATTTGTTTAACAAGAATCCACCCCCGCCCCGCCGCCCTTAACTGTCCCCTGCTTATGCTGAACATCTTAGGTAGTTCTTTACAAGGAAATAATACCTTCCTTCATACGGATTTGAGTATTTAGTTGGATTTGGGTTGTTTTTTTTTTAAGTTGAGTTCCTCACAAGCTGTTAAAGCTATTATTTTGTACTAGGTGACACCCCGTTTAACATAGACCATATTGTTAATAGTTATGGGATTTTATTGAATTAATGAGACTGTTATCATGTAGTAGAATGTCTTGCTGAGTTAATTGAAACTGGAGAGATTATATAAATGGTATTAATGAACTTTGACTGCCTGGTGCCTCTGTTTTAATAAAGACTGCTTGGTGGGCTAAATGAACATAGGCAGATAAAAGAACAGGTTCAATTTTGTGAGCCTACAGGCTGTTAACAAAGAAAACTTTTTCACCTCTGTTTTCCAATAGTATCATTTCCACAGTGTGGTAATTTTAGAAGATTGTTGATCTGGGACTAAAAGAGCTGAAGAAACACTTGATATTTCAGTGTCTAGATTTAATAACTAATAACTAACAATTATTAAATGCAATAGCAAATATTTATGAAGTGCTGCTGAAATGCCTGAACCTCTTATATATTTTCCTATTATGTTGTTCATTGGAGCCCACATTGTCTTCATTCTCCTTGATACACAGTGCTTGTATCTTGTTTTAGATAAGTTTACCCTCCTAATTAATTTTATAGTATTTTCATGTCACTAAGAAATTCCTAACAGCAAGAGGAATGTTTTTCAGATCATTTACAGGCATTCTTCGGAACTTTTTCATTTGTATCAGTATCCTCAAAAATGTCCTTTTAACAATACCATTGTGTATGCCACAGCTTTCTATTGCCCCAGCACTTCCTCTGCCCAATATGACATAAGACAATAAGACACAAGACAGCTGTGTGTAGTTTCAACTAGTTTGCTTATTCATAGGAATTTATTTAAATGGCTAACACCTAAATCACCATTTATTTAAATAAGCTGTCATGGGTGCCTACTTGACAGGTTGACGGTGGCTTCTCCACCATCCCGTTCTAATAGCAAAATGCCCACTGAAGCAAATAGCTGCCGCCTCTTCCTGATTGGCTGACTATTAGCTCACCCACACAGGGCTACCTAGAGTCACCATGGGCTCCTGGACAAAAATTCCATAAGAAGAAAAAGGAAGTGCTGTTGAGTCACAGCTAACTCATGGGAACCCCAACCATGGGGTGTTCAAGGCAAGAGATGAGCAGAAGTAGTTTGCCACTGCCTTCCTCCGTGTAGCAACACCTATCATCTAAAACAAATGTCATAAAAAATAAATCACTTGGCTTTCGGTTGCTGAGAATGGAATAATAATTGCAATAAGATATATTGCAACACACACACACCCAAGTCAACAAACCAGGAGCGAGCAGAATCAAGAAGACTCCAGCCAAGAGCCTAGCCAGAACACTGAAGCACCGTAGCAATTAAAAATAGGTGAGACACAAGTTACGAGGGAATGAGCCCCATTGAATAAAGTGAGACATCAGTCTCTCTACAAGTACTCAATTGAAAAAAATACCTATTAAAATATTTCTACTAACCCAAAACAAAAAAGCAAACTCACAGCAACATGAAGATGCTTGAATAGGGAAGGAAAATTGGGGAGATGTGAAAAGTCGGTTATCCTGCAGGAAGAGGAGGCAGGTGAGGCAAGTCTGTTTTCTTCCTGCACTTGCCTTAACTTTAGAAAGAGATTCTAGTCCCAGATGCTGAAATTCAACTAGCTCCAACTGCTTCCATAAAGAGAATAAAAGAAAACAGAAGCAGAGGCAGATTGGGCAATTGAATGCTCCTGATCAGGTTGAAGGTATAGATCAAGAGAATTGATGAGATCTTTAGGGAGCAATCCTAAACAGGTCTCCTTAGAAGTAAGACACATTTTATGCAATGGGGCTTCTGTTTCGCTTGCATGTGTGCTTTTTAAAAATTTAATATACTGTATAATATGTACTGTCTGTTGCTGTAAGTGTGCTCCTACTGGATAGTTAGTTCCATGTTCGTTTAATTTGTCATGTCTATTTATATTTTGTCTCCACATTGTTTTCAGCTCTGTACCACATTTTTGCTTTTTTCAAATTTCTGCAATTCTTACCCTAGTGTGTTGTTTACTGAATGTCCCAGCTGTTGATCGTATTGACTTACACTGTGAAAGCCACCTTGAATCTCAGTGAGAAAGGTAGACTATAAATAATGTAAACAATAAATGAAATAAATAGCAATAAAATAAGAGGCTTGCTAGATCATACCAGAGGTCTCTCTAGTAGAGTGTTGTGTTTCGCATGCTGGCTATCCAGTTGCTTCTGGGAATCCCACTAGCAGAAAATAAGGGCAACAGCTACCCACAGTTGCCCTCCTAAATTGGCATTCAAGAGTATACTGCCTCTGAACATGGAGGTTCTATTTGGCCATCACAGCTAATTGCCCCTCATGGACCTGTCCACCTCCCCAAATCTAATAGCCTTTTAAAGTCTTCTAAAGTCATCTCTGAATATTCGCTTGTTCTCTTTATATCAGCCCTTGAAGATTCCCTGTATCAAATACTGTTTGCACAGTCTATACTTCTTAATATTTCTCTGTGTAGCCACGTGCCTAATTTTGTAATTTTATATTTACACACATACACCACACCCATGTATCTACCAGTAAAGGATACACTTCTTACATCTGATGAATTAGGCTCCAGTGAAATCTAGCAAGGCCGAGTATCAGATGTCCCACCAATACAACAGCAACAACAATAACTCGGAGGTTGAACAGTGCTTTATAGGCAATTAAAATAACTTCTGATTATTTGGAAGCGGGTGTAGTTCTAATTTATAATCTCGGACTTCATATATGCTTTAACTCAGTCTAAACGAGATGTATTTTAAAACCACAAACACAAAGTATAGTCACATATTTAAATTAGAATATATATTGCTTTGCTAAAAACTAGAACTAAGGCATTCACCATTCCATGTTCACAACCATTAAAACAGATCACAGTGCATGCGAAGTGGTATGCCTGGGGCAGGGGGAAATCACCCTTTGCTAATTTGATAGATTCGTGGGAATACACACACTCCCTTTCTGAACACAATATGAAGAAATGTTTTCTGTTCTGCAGTTACATGTTTTAACTTCTTAGCCAGGGTAGGCGTAATATGAGATAAAAACGCATGTAGAATTAGAGAGGGGTGGGAATTAGGACATACCAGGTAGGTTGATGAATCCATGTTTGCTTCAGCCTTGCAGCCACGGAGAGCTTTCTTTTTTAAAAAATCGCTGCAAAAAAACAAACAAACAGCAAAATGCTGACTAGCAGGAATCTCTTTACTTCCTGGGCTCTGTGCCCCCTGGCTGCTGCAGGCAGAACTGTACCAAAAAAAGTGAAAAGCATTCTCAGAGCCAAACTACAAGTGACGTCTTACACAGGTTGGACACTAGTCGGCTTCCCTCAAGTTTTGATGGGAAATGTAGGCATCCTGGTTTTACAGCTTGGCTCTCCATTACAGCTGCAAGACCAGGATGCCTACATTTCCCATCAAAACTTGAGGGAAGCCTAGTGTCCAACCTGTGTAAGACGTCACTTTTAGTTTGGCTCTCAGAATGCATGATTTATCCAGGTTCTAGGGCCCTCAAGAGTTGATAGGCCCAGGGAATTTTGTCCTTCTCCCAGTCTCTTGGCAGCCTTGCACCCATAATGTCTCGTGCTTCATTTGCATTGCTGGGGCAAACTGATCCATGTCTTAATGTTAATGTGATCCCCCCTGAGCCTGCCGGTGCGAGGAGGGCGGGCATAAATTTAAACTAATTAATTAATTAATTCTGTTAATTTCCTTTTTAAAGGTATTTTGCTATTTCTGTACTCTAAGAAATCCCATTAAAATTAAATTAACAAGACTTGGTTGTAATTGGGAGTATCTCAAAGCACAATTTAACTGACAGCTCCTTTTTCCAGACCAAAAGATTTCTTTTTGCCTGTGAAGTTTAAAGTTTAATTATACCAGAAATTTATAGCAAAACAGGAGAAACAAAATAATTTATTCTCACACACAGAAATACATACAATTTCTTTTTTGCATTTGTGCCTTTCACTGTAGCTCTTTGACCCCTTTTCCCAATCTCTTCTGTTCCATATTGACACGGTGGGGAACTTGTAAGGACTTACAAGAGCAACCACATTTCCCCTTGTATCACCTTATCCATACTATTTTTTCTTTCCTTCCTCCTGGCCGTCCCCATATTCACACTTTTCTTTGCTCAATACTTGGCCCTGCACCCAAAAGAGAATGTCTGACCCTGCTTTGCCCCCCTCCCAAAAGAGAGGGATGGAGGAAGATGCAGCTGATCTAACTGATCAGCTGGGCAGCACTTCCCTCACTATGTTCATGTGGACTGGGGTCTCCTCTTGTTTCCCATGCTAGATGCTCATGTCTATACTTGTAATTTGTAAACTTGTATTCATTTACCCTATGACATTGGTTATGGAAATTATCTTGACACAGTATGGAAATGCCTGCCCTTGTCCTTGCTACTGATTGTACTAATTTCACACTATGTACAATCCGCCTTGCATCTCAGTGAGAAAGGTGGATTATAAATTAAATAAATAAATAAGTAAATAAATAAATAAATAAAATCGATGCTACTTCCTTCATCTAGGGCAGACTGAACCAAGCACTGCTTCCCTAACTTTGGGTGGGCGAAGCCAAACATGGCTTCCCACACCTCAGGTAGGCTGAGCCAGTTGCCAGGGGTCTCAGGCAGACTGAGCACTGCCTCCCCAGCTTCACCTCACACAGGCCTCAGGTACCTCCCCTATCTTGCATGGGGCTCAGACAGGCTGAGTGCTACCTCTCACACCTTGCACAGGGCTCAAGCAGGCCAGGCTCAGCCCTTCTGTAATGAATTTGCCCCAGCCAAACCTGGGCGGGAAGGAGGAAACCATCAACTCACTGGAAGGCTTTTAATGGCTAATTTGTGCCCGCCTGTATGGGGAATTACACTGAGAATGTCTTAACTAATGAGTCTCCATGGTGAGTAGTGATTCAGACCTGGGTCTCCCAGATACTAGTTTGAAACTGTAATCATTATTCTACATTGCTTTTTATGGGGCGACTGCTGTTGAACAACAGCAAGCAGCTGGGTCAGGATGAGTCATGAATTTGTGTGGTATGAAGTCGCCCAGTGGTTGCTGCCAGTCCTAGCCCTGATGAGAACCCCTCAAAGGCCAAAATAGCCTTCAGAAGGGCTCTGCCCCTCCCCCCACCTTTTACTAACAATCTAAGGCTTTAACTGGCAATACTGTTTTGGTTGCCTAGCAACACCACTGAGGGCATTTTTTTCTTAAAGCTACAAAAACTACTTCTTTGAGGTGGGGAGGGAGTAAAGCCAAGTGCTTTGTTTTGTTTTGTTTTAGAAATCAGATTTTTTCCCCCCCAAACTTGGGGCTTTCCTCAGGTTTGTTAAAAGATCTGTCTTCTCCGTTCATGGCTTTAGTCTCCAAGTTTAAGAATCCACAGGTTTGGCCACACTGAGAATTGGATATTAATGATAGCTCACGCAGTCAAATACTACTGGTGGTATGCATCTGTATTCCACTGTTGGTATATATACTAGTTCCCTGTGCTTCACATGCTCAAGCAACCAGATTTCTAATTCAGAGTGAATACTTGCAAAGCATAGTTTATGCTAGTTAAGAGATTCTCCCATTCATCAAACCATAGCTTCCCTCTCCTCACTCCTAGGCATTTATTGGCATTGGAGTCCTGGCAAGTTTCCTGCCCACTCAGAAAGAGTAGCCTCATTTAAGATTTTTTTATATGTTCTTTTCAAGGGCAGGCATTTCCTAGAGCTTCTACACTTGCATTGAACCTTAAAGTAAACATGCATGTCTGTTTTTATAGATCATACATTCATCTTCGTTCTTCTGTGCCTCCACACATGGGGACTGCGCAGGCGCAGGCCAGCCGCCGGAGAATTTTCTAGAGCTTCCATGGCTCCGAAGGGGCCGTTTGTCGCGCGCCTCAGCGACCGTTTTCCCGCCCAAACGGTCACGTGATCCTCCAGCGACCAACGGCCCCTTCCCTCAGTTCTCTTCTTGCCGCCGCTTGGAGAGAACGTGAGCTTCGTTGCTCTGTGCTTTTGTGCTTCGTGCTTTATTCTGACTGATTGCTTGGCTTTTGACTTCGGACTTCGTGACCTCGACTATTCTTCGGATCTCGTTTTGGACTTTGTTGTGGACTCGGTAATTTGACTCGGACTGTTTTTGACCTTCCTTTCGCGTGCCCCTGAAGATGGCCTCTAAGGCTCTCTTCAAACATTGCCTGCAATGCCACACAAAAATGGCCAAGACCGATGGCCATGAACTGTGCCTGTTCTGTTTGGGGGAGACCCATAATGTGACGGCCTGTAAAATTTGCCAGGGCTTCACCAGCAAGGCCCGGCAGGAGCGCAAGGCCCGACTAAACTCCTCCCTGTGGCAGAAGGTCATGTCCGGAGGCGCTCCGTTGCCCTCTTCCAAGGCCGGCCCAAGCCCCTCTGCCGAACGGCATTCGAGAGCTGGCTCAGTGGCCTCCGCGAGGTCGGGGTCGAAACCGCGTCCCCCGAGTGCCTCGGCGTCGAGAGCGGCCTCTCCAGCGCAGGGACCGGTGCGGCCGCCCCGTAGCGCGTCATCTACCAGGTCGGATCCGAGACCAGCTTCGGAACCGAGGATCCTGGTACCGAGTCCCCGGTCGGAACCGACGACCGGATCGGTTCCGATGAAGCCTAAGAGGTCGAAGCCGAGGTCCCCTTCGAAGGCGAGGAGCGCGTCGGTCCCGAGGTCTTCTTCGGAACCATCAAAGAAGAAGAAGAAGACCAAGCATCACCGGTCGCCGCGTCCCGCTGCTCAGGAGGAGGTCATCGTGCTTCCTCACACGCCTTCCCCTCATCTGGGCTCCCCGGAGCCGGAGGACATCTCCGTGTCGGTGCCGGATCCGATGGCCTTCGAGACGGTGCCCGCAGAGTTCTCGTCGGGGCCGGAGCCGAGCCCGCGCCGTCGGAGCCGACCATCGCTTCCCCTTCGGTCGCCGAGGCTGGAACCGAGCCCGTCTCCTCGTCGGAGCCGTCCGTCGCCTGTCCGTCCGTCTCCACCTCCGGTCGGTCGTGAACGGCATGGTTCCGGGGACAGTGTTCGATCAGTCCGGTCCACTGCGTCCCGGCATCGACAGGCTTCCTACCTCCCCTCGCCATACCGTTGCCAGTGGGAAGGGGCACCTGCAGGCTTCTCCGTGTCGGAACCGAGGCCTTCGACGTCGAGGTCGGCGTGGGCTCCCCCTCCGCTCCAGGTTCCGGAATCCCAGCTCGGTTCCGATGAGGAGGATGTGGAGAGCTTCGGCGGCTACCAGTCGGAATCCTGGTCCGAACCATCGCCACCTGAGGAGCTAGTGCCATCTGCGGACTCCCCATTCGAGGACCTCCGCATCTACGCCGACCAGATGGCAAGGATGGCCAAGGCTCTCGAGATGGACATCTCTTCAGCAGCCCCAAAGACCAAGGACAAGCTCCTCAAACGTATTTACGGGGATAATCCGGCGTACGTTGGCTTCCCCATGCTTGAGGGTATTGAGGAGATTGTGGAGAAGGTGTGGCAGGTGCCCTGTGATCAACCGCCAACATCCAAGCGCATCGAGCAGCTTTACAAGATCAAGCAGGGCACCTGGCCGGCGTTGGTGAAACACCCTCCACCTTCCTCCTTGGTCACAGAGGAGTTCAACCCCCGACGGTCGGGTCACTCCTCGGTGCCTGCGGATAAAGAGGGCAAGAAGCTTGATGCCATGGGCAGGCGCCAGTACATCGTCGCTTCGCTGGGTCTGAGGATTGCCAACTACCAGACCATCATGGCAGGGTACCAGCTGTACCTCTGGGAGAAGTTGGCATCCTATACCCGGGACCTCCCTCCTGAGCAGAAGGCGGTGGTGTCCCTGCTGCAGACAGAGGCTGTCCGGCTGTCTAAGCAGCAGATGAATGCCGGGAGCCACGCTGCTGACACTGCTGCTCGGGGGATGGCTTCGGCGGTGGTCCTCAGGCGCCACTCCTGGTTGCGGTCTACGGCCCTGTCCCAGGAGGTGCGTTCCAGGGTGGAGAGCATGCCCTTTGAAGGGGACTCGCTGTTCTCCAAATCGACCGACGAGACCCTGAAGAAGAAAAAAGAGGACAGGCAGACGGCACGGTCCTTGGGTCTGGCTCCAGCGGACAAGCCCTCCTCCAGATCACGGTACGCTCCCCGGTCCGGCCCTTACCACTACCAGGGCAGGTACCAACATCAGCGGCCGGGCTACCAACCGTATCCTGCCTACCAGCAGCGGCCATACCCTCCCGCACAACAGCAGAGGAGGCGTCGGCCCTTCAAGCCTCGCCCGTCACAACAACAACAACCGGCCCAGCAGAGAGATCAGCAGGGCGCCGGGAGGCAGTACTGATGGGTCACGCCAGCCGTATCCCCGAACTTTTCGGACAGACTGAGTCCACTCCTCTCTGAGTGGGAGTCAATAACATCTGACTCATGGGTCTTAACGATTGTTGAACTGGGATACGGGCTGGAGTTCGTTGAGCTGCCTAGATGCAGTTCACCCCTGACAGCTGTCAATAACACTATGGCCGAGCTGGATGCGGAGATCGTGTCGCTCTTGGCCAAGGGTGCTGTGGAAGAATTGCCCTATGAGGACTCTGTAAAGGGTTTCTTCTCTAGGTTCTTCCTGGTCCCTAAGAAGGATGGGGGCTTACGTCCCATTTTAGATCTGAGGGGCCTTAATGCCTTCCTCAAGGTGACCAAGTTTAAGATGGTTACGTTGGCGGCTGTGATCGCCTTGCTCAAACACGGGGATTGGTTTGCGGTTCTTGACTTAAAGGACGCATACTTTCACGTGGGCATACGGAAGGAGCACAGGAAATACCTGAGCTTTGTGTACCGGCAAAGGGTTTTCCGGTATAAGGTGCTCCCCTTTGGCCTGTCCACTGCCCCACGAGTGTTCACTAAATGTGTGGCCCCTGTGGTTTCCTTCCTACGGGAAGAAGGCTGTACCATCTTTCCGTACCTCGATGACTGGCTCATCGTGGCTGAATCGGAGTCTAGGCTGGTGCAGGACATTGGCTTGGTACTTAGCACTTGCCAACGCCTGGGGCTCCTGGTGAACTTGGAGAAATCCAAGCTGGTGCCCAACTGCAAGGTGTCCTACATTGGTGCACTTTTAGATTCTGTGGAGGGTAAGGCCCTGCTCCCCTTGGAGAGGGCTCGGTCCCTAAGGGGTCTAGTGTCCATGTTTAAAAGGAACCGATTCCAGTCTGTGCGCACTATCCAGTGCTTACTAGGGCATATGGCAGCGGCCACCTCTGTGGTGCCTTTCGCTAGGCTGCGTATGCGCCCTCTCCAGAACTGGTTTGTGCGGAGGTACGATGCTCTGCTGCACCCTCCGTCCCTCAAATTCTCTATCCCGAGGGTCATCCTCTCCTCCTTGGACTGGTGGCTGTCTGATGACAACTTGTTTAGAGGGACCCCTTTTGGGTATCAGCACCATGACATCACGGTTACCACTGATGCCTCTCTGTTAGGATGGGGAGCTTACTGTGGTGATGTGTCTGTGCAAGATGTCTGGTCTGACAGGGAAAAGACCCTCCATATCAATGTGCTTGAACTAAGGGCCATTCGTTTCGCACTTGTGTCTCTTACAGCACTGCTGAGAAATCGTCAGGTCTTGGTGCAGACGGACAACACGACTGCCATGTACTACGTGAATCAGCAGGGGGGCACAGTGTCCATGGCCCTGTGCCGGGAAGCCACACTCACTTGGCAGTGGGCTATCAAGAACGGCGTGTCGCTCCGTGCTATACACGTAGCTGGGTCAGACAATGCCCGGGCAGATGCCCTCAGCAGGGTCCCTTTCCTGGACCACGAGTGGGAACTGAACGTAGAGTGCGTTGGGCCGATCTTCCAGATGTGGGGTCATCCAGTGATAGACGTGTTCGCCACTGCGGCGACCACCAAGGCCCACACGTTCTGTTCCAGGGCAGGGAGCGACCCCCTCTCTATTGGGGATGCCTTCCAGTTTACGTGGACGCAGGGCTTGCACTACATGTTTCCTCCGTTCCCCTTGATTCCCAGGGTCCTGTGCAAGATAGAGGAGGACGGGACGGACTGCATCCTGGTGGCCCCCTTCTGGCCACGGCAGGTTTGGTTCCCGAAGCTCCTGCGGATGTCCCAACGGACATATGTGAGTCTGCCCCCTCGGCAAGACCTTCTCCTAAACGGGAGCCTAGTCCACCACGATCCCAGGAAGCTGCACCTAGCGGCTTGGCGGATCGTTCCTCCCCGATAGGCTTTACTGACGAGGTACAGAGGGTCCTCCTCAATGCTCGTCGGCCATCCACTAGGCGCGCTTATGCGGCCAAGTGGCGCAGGTTTGAGCTCTGGGCACTTGCCAGAGGAGTGGTGCCCGAAAGCAGTCCCTTGGGGGTTGTATTCGAGTATTTGTGCCACTTGCGTGGCCTGGGCTTGAAGGTGTCCTCCCTCAAAGTACACTTGGCAGCGATATCGGCTGCTCACGCCCGAGTTGAGGGTGCTACGGTGTTTTCTCACCCACATTCCCGCCAGTTCCTTAAGGGCATGTACAATCTTTACCCACCTGTGTCGGCGCCAGTGCCTCAGTGGTCGCTGTCCTTGGTGCTCTCACGTCTCATGTTGCCTCCATTTGAACCTATGGCTACATGCCCCTTGGATATGCTATCCTACAAGGTAGCATTCTTGGTGGCCGTCACATCGGCCAGAAGGGTCAGTGAGCTGTCTGCACTGCGGTCTGACCCTCCCTTTCTTGTGTTTCATCCCAACAAGGTGGTCCTGCGTCCCTGCCTCGGGTTCCTGCCCAAGGTGGTGTCCGCCTTCCACCTCTCGCAGGATATCTCACTGCCTGCATTCTTTCCTCAACCCTCCTCTAAGGGGGAAAAGGCCCTCCATTCCCTGGACTTGAAGAGGGCCCTAGCCTATTACCTGGATAGGACGAAGGGATTCCGCTCCAGTCCTCACCTGTTTGTATGTTTTGGGGCCAAGGACAAGGGTAACAGGGCTTCCTCACAGACCCTGTCTAGGTGGATTGTGACGGCCATTAGCAAGGCCTATTCCCTGGCAGGGGTGGCTTGCCCGCTTCATGTCAGAGCCCACTCCACGCGGTCCCAAGCATCCTCTTCGGCACTCCTCAGGGGGGTGCCCCTGGTTGACATTTGCAAAGCGGCCACATGGTCCTCTGCAGACACCTTTGTCAGGCATTACGCCGTTGATGTCAATGCGGAACAGGATGTATCTGTGGCCAAGGCTGTCTTACACTCCCTTTTTTCCTGAGGGAGTTTAGGAATGACTTTCTTGGCGTACCTGCTGGGTACCCTTGAGTGAAAGTGTGTATATATGTACCTGGGGGTGTGTATATATGTAAATATTGAGTATTTATGTGTCCTTACACAGTATTTTTTACATAGATGTATATATGCATATCTATTTATTGTTGTGTTTGTTTGTTCAATAAAATTGTGTTGGACTTCACCCCCGCCTTCCTTATTGTGTGAAGCTTGGTACACTCCCATGTGTGGAGGCACAGAAGAACGAAGATGAAAACAGGGTTAACATACCTGTAACTTATGTTCATCGAGTTCTTCTGTGCTGACACACAACCCTCCCTCCTACCCCGCTGTGAACTCCAATGCACGATAATGTGTTGGCTGTAACGGAAATTGGTGTTTTTAAGGTGTTATGGCTGAAGTGTGTTGGTCAAGCGGCGGCAAGGGAGAACTGAGGGAAGGGGCCGTTGGTCGCTGGAGGATCACGTGACCGTTTGGGCGGGAAAACGGTCGCTGAGGCGCGCGACAAACGGCCCCTTCGGAGCCATGGAAGCTCTAGAAAATTCTCCGGCGGCTGGCCTGCGCCTGCGCAGTCCCCATGTGTGTCAGCACAGAAGAACTCGATGAACATAAGTTACAGGTATGTTAACCCTGTTTTCTTGCCCATAATTTGCAGCTGGGTAGTGACACAATCATTCATGTTCATAATCTGGAATAGCTTGACCATGTATCCTCATTATTGGTGCAAGAAATAAATATTATTTTCCAGAATTTTTCATATGAAGCAACATTTCTGTGATTAGAAACCATTTATTTCCCTACATTAAAAAATAGTGGTGTGGGATTCTGAGTGAATAGCAAATCAAATAGCAAGTCTACTAGCATACCTGATTGTTTGACCTAATCAGTAGTGAACTGTAGTTCGCCAGCTTCTGCAGAGTCCAAGCTTTGTTTTATTATTAAGGATTCTCAGGAGGATTATAGGAGTTAGATGGCCAATAGTTATTGATTTTCTTTTGGAGGTCTTATCCTACATACTCAGCTTATCTGTTTGTAAGCAGAGTTTTTCCAATATGACCTCAAGACATTGTTTTACAACTGAGCCTGCAAGTATAGACATGAGCAATATTCAGGGAAAGCTTAAACTACTTTTTTATACTCAAGAGTAAACAATACTGCAAGCCAATGACAAAATTAAAGTGGCAAGAAATTGAGCTAAATATTGCTGCCCTTTTAATATTATAGACAGAGATCAATTTGAGTATTTGTAAATATGAACACCAAAGGCTAAAGGTAATCTGAATAGTCACCGTAAAATCATAATGCTTTCAAAATAACTTAATAACATTTGGAGAAAATCAAATGGAAATAGTGGGTTGCATCTCTCTCTCTTTTAAATTCATACTCTTTAATGGGTTGGGTTTTTCATATTTTTTATTTTATTAATAAGATTAAAAGCTTAATAAAAAGAGCAGAGAAATAGAAGAAAAAAGTAAAGGGAAAAAAAGAGAAAAAAAGAACTAAGATTGAAAAGAACAAAGAAAAATAATGCGTTTGATTTTTCATTTTTCTCTGCAACACCTATCATATTTTAACAAACATTATACTTTTAGTTTTAATATCTCCAAAATTTACCTTTTCAATACTGTCCCACTTCTATTTCTTTTTTCCCAATTTTTTTTAGAATTTTTTTTTTTAGAAATTTTTTCCCAAATCTTCTTAGAAATCAAAACTACAAATCAGTTCATTTTGCCTCATCTCACGCAGAAAGTCAATAAAGGGTTTCCAGTTAACCTTAAAGATAGACAATGTTTTATTTCTGATCAGGGCTGTAAGTTTAACCATCTCCGCTAACTCCATCATTTTCACAATCCAGTCCTCGATTGAAGGCAATACTATACTTTTCCATTTTTGCATATATGAAAGCCTAGCTGCCATGGTCATATATAAAAATAAGGTAACATGTTTATTTTCCGTTTATCCATTAGTCCCAACAAAAAGGCTTCTGATTTAAATTGTATATTAATCTTTAACATTTTTTGTATTATCATATGAATTTGTGACCATTTTTGTTTGTTTTAGGGCAAGTCCATCAAAGATGATAAAATGTTCCATAATTTATCAGGAGTGATGTACCACAATACATCATTTTATAAAAAATTTCTTTAAGTATGGAACTCAAAGTGAATTTGAGCTCCTTTACCCACATATTTTTATAGTGGATTGCATCTTCTCGATCCTTGCTTGCATGAATGAAAAGCACTTCTGTTTGTACAAAGAGGAGTTGGTGATTTGCATGGATTCCCCTTTCGAACTGCAGCCCCATTTCACACACCTTTCCTGAATGTTTCTTAACCCTTAGGAAGGTCCTTCCAGAGTCTACAAGGGAAGGAAACCCCTGTTCCATGAGCAAAATTCTACCCATACCCCCCCCCGTATGTTTATGTGTAGGATTGATCTCTGATGTGGCACCCATGGGTACCATGGAGCTTATAGATGTTTTCAGGTGCCTACTTGCTTCTTCCCTAGAACATCTCCAAAGCAAAGAGCAAATCTTGACTTTCTTCCATCTAGCAGGAGAAACTTCAGCAAACCCATGAGGCATCACCTTTGAGTCTGCAGAGAGGTCTGCAGAGAGAATCAAATTGGAAATGGCAGACCCCATCACAGGAGGGTAATTGGCTTGAAACCTCCCAACTTCATGGCATTTGCCCCCATGACAACCGTTTTCTGTTTGTTCCCACCTTCCATGACAGCCATTTTCTGGTGGTACCCACTACCCTTTCTAAAATTCCAAAAGTGCCCACAGGATCAATGAGGTTGAGGAGGACCCCCATTATAAGGAGTAGTCACAGACCTCTGCTTTATTTCTTTCAGTATTTCAGCTTTCTTTTAAATAATGTATATGGATATCATCATCATTCTTTATTGTGTTATCCAAAAGCCATAGCAACAATACAAGAGAAAATTAAATGTCCATCAAGATAAAATTTAAAATAAAGTAAAATATCATTTCTGGACATTTTCACAGAGAGGATTAAGATATAAAAGTGTCGTTTAAATATATAATAATAAAAACTCTAATATCTGATAGTAAAAGGACCATACAATCCAAAGGCCAGTAACCCAGAAAGAGCAATTACAGCCATGCTTGGGTCAGTATGCCTCATTGTCTATTTTACTTTTATGATGGCTGTCCGGGGACAGCCGCGGCTCTGCCGGCCGCTCCCTGGATGAGCAGCCTCCCCACACCAACCCCACTGGCCCCGCTCGCCGCTGGGACTTACCGGGTGGAGGAGGCTTCTCGCCGCCCGAGGCAGCTGGTGAGCGACAATGTGGGAGGCCTCCAGGGAGATCAGAGTGGCGATGTGGCGGGGAAGGGCAAGCGGCACCCAGGCAAGCAAGCCAGTGGCACCAGGGCTCGGCCGGGCTGTGGAGGCGAGAGGTCCCCGGCGGTGTGGTTGCAAGGCGCATCTTCGGCCCCCACAGGAACGTGACAGCAGCCTGTGGAGCTGGGCCAGCAGCCCTGGAACAGGCAGACTCACCCCTTTGGTGGGCAGATGCCGGCCTGCCATGCCCAGCTTGCCGTGCAGATGACCGGACCTGGGGCAGAGAGGCTGGCTACTGGGGCAGGCCCGCCCTCCAGGCCACATCCGCAAGGGGTGATTCGCCCAGGGCCCAGTGGGTCTGGGCAGGCCTGGCAGGAGGGTGGGGGCAGTGGGGAAAAGCAGGGACCAAGGCCTATCGGAGGCAGGAGCAGGGGTAGGGCCATAGGCTATGGCCTAACATGGCACAGGTGTTGGGGATCACACTGGGGATGGGAACGTGGGAGGTAGGGTGGGGCTGGCATTAGGGGATAAAAGGAGGGATCCAGACCCTGGCTGAGGAGGAGAGAAAAGCTGAGGTCTGTCCTTGAAGCCAAGGGCAGACTCAGCGGGGACCTGAAGGAGCTGTAGGTGTTGGTGCCTACTTCGAAGGGATCCCTTTCTGAGGCCATTGGGGGAACCCTCACTCACTCTCCCCATGAACTGGGGAGGTCCATGGAGGTGCTGACCAGGTGGCAGCCAGTTAGTCTAGAGAGGTGGACCAGTTGGAAGTGCAGTCAGCATTACCACTCCGCCGCCGACAATGCCCACGGACCCGCTAGAGCATGACAATGGCCATGGCAAATCTTGCATTTCGAGACTAATGGATTTGTTTCTATCTGCCGGTAATAAAACTAATGTCTCTTAATCTGACCTTCTTGGGAGGCAAGATATAATGGTCCTCAAATATCTGCCATGCTCCTATTCATTGATACTGGAATGTGACATGGGACCACTCGCAGTGTTGGAAGGCCACTTTAGTGGGATTCCATATAGTGAAAGAGTGTGCTTCTGTGATTATAGGTCCATTGAGGATTTGTCCTGTAGGTAGATGTAATACAATACTGTGTCATAGTCGCTGGTACAAAATGAATGTATTTATGATGTATTGATACATCACCTCTGCAAGGTTACTGAGATAAACAAATTTAAATAACTAAAATCAATAAAATAAATTAGTACTATAGCAGCATAATACCAGAGCGCAAGGCTTCCAGTGTATGCCTCTTGAAATCAGTGGCAGATTCATGGATGTAGGATCATCAAGTTTGGCCCTTAGACTGGAATAAATCTATGTAGGATTCCATTGCAAAAGACCAAAAGTACTGAAACCAGCAATGCACTAGAATAGTAGCATTAAATAACACAGAAGCATAAACAAATGCATAGGAAATGAAGATACTTCTGTCAGGTAAACTTAACAGACTAAGTTTATTTAATCATCATAACTGGTACCCTAAGGAATTCAATCGGTAGTTTTCCTCCTTATTGTAACAGTAATCTCTTATTAGTAAAGGTTTCTTAGCACCTTCCATGGCATAATGAGAACCTTCTTTTGCTTGTGGCCAAATGCACACTGGATAATACAACTAATGTGCTAAGAATATAGATGTCTAATGCCCACTTTTGCCTGACTTCCATTGGGTCAGATACCTTTTGACCCAATTACAGACTCTCAACAGGCAGCAGGCAGGGGAAAGTTCCCAAGCTGTCAGAGCAGGACAAATCACGGTTCCAAGGTTCAGGCACAGCTTTTTATTTGCCAACTGTTTCTAATAATCTTATCTTTAAAAAGAAGTATGAAATAACATTTTTCAATCCTTATTATTTGTCCCTTATACTGGGAACTTGTAACTGCATTATTAAAACAATAATTCTTTATATAGATCTTGATGAATCTGCTGAGCAGTGAATCGTGATCTATTGACAGCTTTGTATTTAAAAAATGGGTTGAATTTCTTGTCTATACTTTATAGAACAGCATACACTTGATTTTATCGTAATTTACAGTAAAACCATTAGATGTTAATCATTTTTATGCTGCAGTGATATTTACTGGCTCATTAGGTGCAGAGTTGGAACATTCCTGACACATGAAATAAAATCTTGCTATATTTTGGGTTTTTCTACCCTAATTGCAGGGCATGCATGAACTCTTAGCACCTATTGTGTTTATTCTTCATTGTGACCACCAAGCTTTTCTACATGCGAATGAAGCTGTACAACCAAGGTAGGATACTTTATTTTTCCCTAAATGATCTATGCAGCAACTAACTAATATAGTTTGTATTGTGCCGATTGGTTGCAAAGATGATGTGATAGTGAATAAACAGCTACAACATGTTAGTATTGGAGAATTAGGTCCTGTTCAAACTAGGCCATTTCACATGGCCCTTAAACCTTTCAGCTTCTGTCCAGGTCACTTGCATCCCTGCATTCAGGTATAGTGGTAATAAGTGCTGAGGGCAGATGTTATGTTGGCAAGTACTGACTGCTGTATTCAGACATATATCTTCATTTCTCTCAAATGATAAATACATAAGCAGTTAGGTGGTGAATGGCATTTAAATGCTTTCATTGGTCTGCCCTGCAACTAAAGCTTTTAACTTTTCTTGCCTGTTGGATCAGTTTGATGTTGCTCAGCACATTTTGTTGTAATCCTGTTACAGTCAGGCTTGGCATCTAGTAGCATTTAAAATCCCATTCTTCTTTTTACCACGTGATCATTTTTTTTTGCAGAACACAATACGGAACATGAAGGTCACCTTACAGGAATTGAATGTAGTTTCATTTTTATCCGGTTGTTGTCTAGGAAGGGTATTCCACTTCTGCATGTGGAGTGTTTTTTGTGAATGAAGGCATACTGTATTGGAAGGATGATGCCCATGAGAGATGTCAAGGGAAATACACAGCTAAGGATTCTGCACTGTTGAGTGATTCTTAGCAGTACTAATTTGCAATTGGTGTTAAGAATCACCCCTCCCCTGCTTCCATAGGATGGATAATCTGTTGCAATCATCATAGAAGCCGTAATACCAAGAGGCTAAGCAACCCCTTGCATAAGCTGAAGGCACTTGCACGTAGGCCAGGGTTGTCACCTTCCAGGTGGGGTCTGGAGATCTCTTGGAATTACAGCTGCTCTCTAGACTAGACAGATCAGTTCCTCTGGATGAAATGGTTGCTTTGGAGGATAGACTCCATAGCCTTATATACTTCGCTGAGGTATCTCTCCTCCCCAAATCATACCCTCCTCAGAGTCTACCTTCAAATCTCCAGGAATTTTCAACCCAGAGTTGGCAACCCTAACATAGACCCACAGGATTGCTTATTATAGACCAGGGCTTCATGTTCCCCCAAGCTCTAGCAGTAGCTTTTGGGGGCGCAAGGGGCAAAATTAAGAAATCATTCTGTGTGTGTTCCATACATAGCTGTATTGGATATCAGGCAACATAAAGAGCATATATTAAGAAGAAAGTGTAATAGTCCTCAAATAGAACTACTAGCCTCTAGGTTGGTGGCTGGAGATCTGCAATTACAACTGGTTTCTAGGCCACAGACATCAGTTCCTCTGGAGTAAATGGCTGCTTTGGAGGGTAGACCCTATAACATTTGTACTCCACTGATGTCCCTCCCCCCTAAACATTGCCCTCCCCAGGCTCCACCCCCAACTTCTGCAGGAATTTCCCAACTCAGAGTTGGCAACCCTATCTTCAAAGCAAGTGTGCATGGTGTATATTCTCTGCTATAGCTGTAGCCAGAGAATGAATAAGAGGTGTTGTCACTGATTAATTACTGCTAAAATATGATAAAAATAGATTCTATTAAAACAAATTACTGTTTTGATATTTTGTATTTGACCAGTAACCATATTTTTTTTGTTTTCAACAAACAGTGATAGATTGTAGAGTGATCAATTATTGTGTATCAAGCATATTCAAATAATACATTGTGGCATTCAGTAATTTGTTATTTGGAATAATTAGATGGTTATTTCATTGTAGTGCAGACAAGGCAGCTAATTTGTTTTTGATCTTTAGAGAGAGTAAGGACTTCATTTGTCTTCAGTGGTGTTACTCCTTTTAATTATAAAACCTAGTTTTACTTACTTGTGGTTCTGATATCTTAGCTTAAAAATGTACCATTAAAAACTTTGAGATATGCATTTTATATTTAACAGTGAAGAAATGAAAGTTCTCTTGAACCCTGAATACCTAGAGCATGATGCCTAGTAAGTTACAATAATTTCATTTTCTTCTCAGACTACTTGTCTTTTGCCATTGTTGTTCTTGGTATAATCACACTAAGCAAAAAACTTTATTTCTCTTCAGTGCCATGTTTATCCATCTTATGAAAACAGCAGAACACTGGTTTTTAACCTATGAGCATGATGGTCAAAAGGTAAATACTGATTTAAGAGACATTAAAGGTTGAGTGTTTCTGATTAATCAAATATGCTTATTAAGTATTTATTTGATTGGAAAAGATGCTGGAATTAACATTTCTGAAGAAAAGTTAAGAAGAGTATTCAAATAGGTGTTTTGAACTATTTCACAACGGCAAAATTGATGTGTGAATAGCAAAACTTTACCATCATAATAATTTTATTTTATATTGTAGTATTAGTGTTGGCTTTTCTATCACATTAGATCAGTGGCTGTGTGATTTTCTGTAGCAAAAACAACAATAATAACAATAACTACACTTATATACCGCTCTTCTAGGAAGATTAGTGCCCACTCAGAGAAGTGTTATTCTTACCCCCACAATACAAGCAGGGGAGTTGAGGTTGAGAGAGGAGGCTTACCCGAGGCCACTTTCTAAGCTTGTAGATGTAGTGGAATTCGAAGCAGCAGAGTGCTGATTTGCAACTCAACCACTATGCGACAGTAGCAAGAAACATTTTGTTAGAAAAAAATTGGAATATAAGATCCTGCTGCTCTGGATACCTGGTGTGGTAGAATGGTTAGAATGTCAGCTTAGGACTGGGCTAACATCTCCACTGAGCCCTGAATTTTATCAGGAACTGATCCAGTTACTTACTCTCAGCCTAAGCTCCTTCACAAGCAGAGACAAAATTGTGGGAGGGTATGTGAATTGTGTCCACCACCCTGAGCTATTTGAAGGAAAGGCAAGATAAATTTGAAATGTATTCATTTATTTAAAAATTGTTTATTTTGTCCCTCCTTTCTCTCCAAAGCGGCTTTTTGGCTAGATAGATAGAGATTCCTCTCTCTTAACTGGGAAGTTGAATTTTGTAGTGCCCTATAACATCTGCAATGTGGGGTGATTGCGCAGGACTCTAATCTCCCTGGGTTTGGTTTCCCAATCTTTCACTTGAAGCCAGCTGGGTGACCTTGGGTCAGTCACAGCTTCTAGGAGCTCTCTCAGCCCCACCCACCTCATAGGGTGATTGTTGCTGTGGGGATAATAATAATATACTTTATAAATGCTCTGAGTGGGTGTTAAGTCATTCTGAAGGGCGGTATATAAATCAAATGTTGTTGTTGTTATTCTTTGTATTGGGGTATTTTTTGTGTCTTCTGAGTACTTAATTTTGAAAAAATACCTACAGTCAGGATGTATTGTAGCCTGGAATCATCATAACAACACTTGCAGAGTCTTTCGTAATGTCTGCAAGGAAACTCAGCTGCTAAGCGCATTGCTATATTTATATTGATACTTCTAGTGGACTTTATTATGGGAACATTAACCAGTAACCTACTTAATTATGTATTTTCCATATTTTTGTCCTGTCTCCAGGATAAAGACACAATGATGACACCTGTTCCATTTGCAAGACCACAAGATTTAGGTCCATCAATTGCTATTGTAGCAAAAGTAAACCAGATTCAAGATCATTTGCTAAAGAAACATGATACTGAGCTCTACATGCATTTGAACAGGCTAGAGATTGCTCCACAGATTTATGGACTGTAAGTGTTTGGCTTGTTTGAATTATTAAATACCATAAATTTAATTAATCGAGAGGTATGATTTTGAAAATAACGCCTTTTCATCATTGTGTGCATACATTTGCCGTGCAATCCTTCTCTTATTTGATAAACTATTGCATGCTTCTGATCGCTGTTTCACATGTTACAAGGAAACTATGCAAGAAGAACTAGCAAATAAGATCTGCTTGTGTTAAAATGAGATTCATGCATACCTCCCTCACATGGAGATTTCTAAATGTGTAATGGAACTGATGTCTCTGTAAGAGAAGACCATGAATCTCAATTTAACAAAATCATTTGCGCACCTACTTTCCTGTTTCTTTCTATAAGCCTGCTCTTAAAGTGGTTTTGTAGTGTAGTAATGGACATGTAGTTCCCAGTAGGCTTAGAGTGGAAAATGTTGTTAGGAAACTATAGAAATCAAGGCTTCTTAACAACAAGCTCTTACTTTTTGTATGTTATTAACTTAGTAGATCTGAACCAAGCAGGAATTATCAGACTTTTCCCCCAAAATGGGGAGAATGTACTAGTTTTAAGTGTGTGAAGCTTTTTTTGGTTTCAGTTATTTCTTGGCAAATAATTGTAAGTAGTGTATAGAGAAGATACTCTAGCATCAGCCAGCTGTGTTCTTTTGAAGCATACAAATTCACCTTGCTCATTGCCTGTCCTACGGCAAAGAAGTACAGATGGCTCCATTAACTATTAGATAGTGTTCATATTCAAAATTTTGCAAATAAAGCACCCTAACAAATATAAATGAACATAGATTACATTCCTTATATTAGGTTAATGGCTAGTAATGTATATCTTGTTTAGCTTAAAATAATGCATTTTCCTCACACATATCAAAGTTTTATAGTGTTATTTAAAAGTAAACTATTACAAACCACTGTGCTCTGGCTTGTTTTTACAGAGACCAATTTAGTAAGAGTAAGGTAGAAGAGAGAAATAGCAAAATGACCATCTGTATGAAACACATTGCAGCAAAAGATGCTACATGTACATTATGAAAACCAAAATCATAAGGTGTAAATACTAAAGTAATCCTTTCCCTTTGAAACTTTATATGCAGGTTAGCATGCAGTTGATTGAAATCCGTTAGCATTTTGTAACTGTAACAAAACTTCATTTGGAATCTTACATTTGTGGGGTAATTTATTAATAATACAGCAAAAGAGATAAAATGCACCATAGTAAGTAACATGGCAATCAATAAATTTTCTAGCTTTTTCTGTTTGTAATATCTAACTATATGCTGTGATTTGGGAAGAAAAGCCCTAGGATAAAAAATGTCAGCGTATTGTAATCATTTTTGCCTCAAGTGCTGTCAGACATCTTTGCAGAATAATGATTTCCAGTAGTGAGTGGCTTGTGGTTTCCTTAATGTACAGGTTGCTTCTGTTTGATTCAGCATAAGAAAATGTGAATCAATTGGGACATTTTCCCCAAAAAGACAAAGAACAGGATTACATTCAATAGTCATTAGGATTACATTCAATAGTCATTGTGAAATCATAGCACAGAGTATAAAATCAGAAGATTAATAAAACCCTAGCTTTAAGAAAGACCAAAACACAATGATCGTTTATTGTTATCCATCTTGAAAAACAGCATACTGCATCCAAACAGTCAATAGTTGATATATCTTACCTAGAAATGCCACTGAACATTGCCATCTTTCCAGTCTCAACATTTTGAGACTCTACCCAAAAATGCTACTAAAAAAACCCCTCTTCTGTTTGGATGCCATGTGATAGCATTATTACAGAGGTTACTTTCCCTTGCCCTCTGTCTTATCTCTCCATCAAGGCACATGGCAGCAAATGCTGGGAGGAGAGGGAAGAGTCTCCTTTCTTCCTGCTTCCCCTTATTTTTCCCCCATACAATCTTGAAAAATTTTTCAGCATGTATCATCACTCCTAACAGTACTCCCCCCTCCCCATTGTAATCATGAAAGAAACAATATCTGGCCACCCACAGACTATCTAGAGTCTCAGAGTAGTCCCCATATATGCATAAAAACATGACTTATAGTGCAATCCTATTCAGGTCAGAGAAGCAGCATACAATTTTCTAAATAAATAATTAACAAAGAGTTACTCTAGTGTAAGTCTTCCATTGACTTAGATTGTAGTTAATTCTATATAGGATTGGATAGTTAGTAAATGAATAAAAGAGAGAGAGAGAGATTGTTCCCCTTCCCTGCTAGGGACTAATAAGGTCTGATCATGATCAAGGAGTTTGGAATATAGAAAACAGTTTAGTCAGTTAAAGGAAGATCAAGAGGATGTAAGCCTCCTGCTCAGGTGGGATTTCCAAATTCTTGAACCCCCCCCCCCCAATTCCTCACATGTATGTATACATACATATTATCTCCTATGAGAGCCAGTTTGGTGTAGTGGTTGTGAGCGCGGGACTCTGATCTGGAGAGCCGGGTTTGATTCCCTACTCCTCCAGTTGAAGCCAGCTGGGTGACCTTGGGTAAGTCATAGCTTCGAGGAGCTCTCTCAGCCCCACCCACCTCACAGGGTGTTTTGTTGTCAGGATACTGATAACATGGTTTGTAAAGTGCTCTGAGTGGGCATTAAGTTGTCCTGAAGAGCAGTATATAAATAGAATGTTATTGATGATGATGATGATGATGATGTTTTACGTAATTACCATCGTTACAATATTTGCACTGTTGCCTTGATTTTGAATCATTTTGTTCTTTTATGTTTTTAAAACAAGCTATGTAGAAATGGATTATCTTGTCAATAAGATGTTATATTTTCAGACAGTAAAGTTTCCACTATTTTTTTAACTCTGAACGAAAATATTAAATCCTTTAAAATGTTGACAGATTGAATATTCAGTTTAATTGTACAGTTATACAGGCTAACAATGATTAATGTCCTAGATTAAATGTTAATTTCTCTGACCCTTAAATCTAATATGTTATTGTGGAAATTATTGCAAACTACTTTGCTTCTTGTACTGAGAGTTACATTTGTATAACAGACATAAGGGAAGGCATTGTGTACAGATTTTTAAAAAAATATCTTGAGGAGATGGTGAACAAATGCAGGGAGCCAAGTCTATTTATTAGCAGAATATATTTATATACTGCCTCTCAAGCCCAAGGTTCCCAAGATGGCCTGCAGTTCCAGTTGGCTTTTATCTGCAGGATTCCTGTTTTTCCCAAAGGTGCATTGAGGTTGTGCTCTGATTGTGGGTCCAGTGTCAAGGGGGGGTGAAGGGCAAGGCAACAGAAGACACAGACAACTTGTTGGAATTACAAAGGCTACAACTTTATTGATTACAGTTTATGGAGCCTTGGCTCCACACTGGGTGCTGATCCAAGCATTGGCTGACCTGCCTGCTGGCTGATGAGCCCCTCACCTCTTCAGCCCACCCCTTGAAGGGGGAAACTGCGGGATGACAAGCTGAAGGATTCCACATGGGTGCAAACCTATGTGTGGCTCCCCCTGCCACCTGGGAGTGAGCATGCCCCGACAGTCCTCAGTTGCGCTTGTCCCTGCACTGCCACACACCCAAGATCTTTTAATAGGATCTCCAAGTATGGGAAAACTGGGCTTGTTGCCTGGTTTCCCCCCAAAAGAATCCATGCCCAGTGCCTACTGCTCTCAAAGTTGTGGTAGAGATATAATAGCTGAGAGCATAAAGTAGAGATTTTTAAACCCAAGAGCCATTATTAACACCCTATAATCCCTAGAATGAGAGTGGAATGGATGGGAAGCCGGTCCAGGAACCAAATGTTCAAGCCTGGCTGGCTCTGTAACTCTTTTCCTCCAGCAGGCAGACCAGAAGGAAAACTGTGTCCTCCAGGCCTGCCGGCAAGGAAGCCCACCCAACACAAGCTTTGCTTTGTGATTTTGTCCCAAATATTGGGGCATTCACAACCTCTCAACATGGAAACTCAACTGAGCTACCATGGCTAATATTTATTTATTTAATAAAAGAATCCAAGCAACTATAGCGCTTACACTGTTTATTTCTTGTGACTCTCAGTATATCTTGTGGCATCCATATTCTGAATTCAGTCACATTTCCTGGATTTTTGTGTGAGAGGGATGTTGTGTCAGTTGAAAAGTGGTTTGCAGTTTACTGCTTTAGCTTACATACGGATTTAAAATTGATTCAATAATTTGCTATGTTGTAAATGTGTTGTAAAAAGAGATGGGTACATAAATGGGATAAAAGAATGGTTGAAAATGGGTTGTATCCATTTGAGTTCTATTCTCTTGTCTCCTAATTATATGCTGAGATGTTAATGAGTAGAACTGAGTAGCTGTGCAGGTAGAATACAGATTCGTCATGTTATTTTTGCATACAAGTGATATGTTTCCAATCTCTAGTGGTAAATATAACATAGAAGATCAATTCAAACATCCCATCAAGCCATGGTTTGAACAAACCACAGCTGAGAACAGAAGTCATGGTTTGAGTTTCAGAACACACAGTAGGAAAATGGGTTTAGAGATGCTTTTCTAATTTTCATTCTCTTTCATTTTAGTATGTAACTTCACAAAGTTCATTAAGTAAGCTTCTATCTACATGGTGCTTCATCCTCTTGAGATAATGATGGCCTAAGACCTGGAAATTAATGTATTGATCAGGACATGGGCCAGATAAGTGTATCATAGAAATATGCTTAAAGATAATTATAAGGTTGCTTTTTCTATAGTTTGAATTAATATTACAATTTCACACAGCTCTGGAGTAATAATAGAAGTAGTAGTAGTTATCAGAAAAATTGTTCCTGCCATTAAACCAATCAGATATAATCGCATATGATTGCTAGCATGAAACCAAAAAAATACTAAATGCTTGATTTAAAAAAAACAACAACAGATGTACATAGGAGTTACATGAAATTCATGGACCCTTATTGAACAACAAAGAAGATAATGCAATGTGTTTCTGCTGCTTTTACTGTGACTCTTTCCTTGTTTATAAAGTGAAATTAATGCCACAGAGTCTTGATGTTTTCAAACTACAGGAAAGGTCAGCTCAGTATTTATTTATTTTACTTATGTGCAAAACAGAAATGTTCCAAGGGTCATTTTTAAAGGAACTAGATACATAATATAATGGAACAGCTCAGGAAAGTAATATTGTAGTTTATCGCACTCTTTATTGCATGTATTAACTCCCTTGCTACTACAGTGTCTTCTACCCTTTCATCTTCATGGAATGTCTTGCCTTGGATGTTTTTGTTGTCTTAGACATTCTTTGTTGTACTGTTTTCCAATTTTGTAATTCTAGTCATCAGGGCTTTTTTTCTGGGAAAAGAGGTGGTGGAACTCAGTGGGTTGCCCTCGGAGAAAATGGTCACATGGCTGGTAGCCCTGCCTCCTGATCTCCAGACAGAGGGGAGTTTAGATGGGCCGGGCCACCAGCCATGTGACCATTTTCTAGAGGTTCCGGAACTCCGTTCCACCGCATTCCAGCTGAAAAAAAGCCCTGCTAGTCATACTAGAATTATTTATTGTTTTATTGTTTATTGGAGGGGTATTTTTCCGACGGAATTGTTTTTCCTATTTTATAATTTATCTTGAATCTCAATGAGAAAAACAAGCTGTAAATGATGATGTTGTTGATGATGATGATTTTTGAAAGATTTCAACAATATATATGGATGTGCTTGTGTAATTAGTAATCAACATTCAATATGCTTGGTAATTGGGAACGTTTAAACTGGGCATGATTTTGTTTGGGGGAAAGGTATACATGACCAATTTACTGCCCTACAAACCTATCTGTATGTGTTAATTGACAAATCTGTAAAAAAAGCAGATTTATAGAACAGCAAACTTTTTGCTAGTTTCTCTTTTAACTCCGTTTAAAAGACCATCAATAGGAAACCTGTCTATAGGATATAATTCTGATAAATAGGAGTATATTCTGCAAAGAGCAATAAGAGCCAAACTGGAGTTGATGTTGGAGTTCATTTCCACTCCGACCCTGCAGTAGCTTTTAAAGGACGTTCACAATTAATTTGGCCCTAAGAAATGAAGAATGGGACTCTCACATTTAATTTGGCCCTAAGAAAAAATAAAGGAAGATTTGGAGAAAATGAAGAAAATAATAATATGTATAGGGAGCCCCATGGCGCAGAGTGGTAAGCTATAGACATGGGAACAAAACGGGGGGGGGGGGGACGACAAAACGAGAGGTTCATGTTTCATCATTTTTCATGAACCACGAACCACAAATTTTCATGAAATTGACCCGTTTCATGAAATGATTCATTAGTTTCATGATTCGTCAAAGCCAGGGCCACTGGCCCTGAAACTGGGCTTGGGCAAGAGGCCCTAAAGCAAAACCAAAGGAAGAAAGGAAATAGCAAGAGTGAGCCCTCAAAAGAGCAGAGAAAGAATTTAGAAGACACGAAGACAAGCAAATAAAAAAGAGAAGGCCTAGGCCCCAGGGCCCAGAGCCAGGCTAAGGCCTGAGACTAGGCTGGGGTATGATAGGCTGATAGACCTGCCTAACAGGGTTTGGAGGGGTGAGATTGGTGCTCCCATGGCTACAGAAGGCCCACCTCCTTGGTTGCCTAGGGGATTGACCCCCCCCCCAGCTCCTGGCTGTATAGGGCAGAATGGAAGCTCTCCAGATGGCTAGGAGAACTGCCAATCAAGGGTAAGTGGGCTATGATTGGGGTTTCCAATGGCAACAAAAGGTCTGGGCCCATTAAGGGAATTAATGGATCGGCACCAGACTGTCTGCAATTACAAAACGTTCACAAAGCGAACGATTCAAGCAAAAAATGTCGTGAATTTCATGAAAAACATGAAAACCGTGGAAGAATGAAACACTGCTTTGCAACACACGAAATGGCCAATTTCGTGACGAAAATTGGTTCGTATTTCAATTCGTGCCCATGTCTAGCAAGCTGCAGTACTACAGCCCAAGCTCTGCTCACGACCTGAGTTCCATCCTGGCAGAAGCTGGGTTCAAGTAGCCAACTCAAGGTTGACTCAGCCTTCCATCCTTCTGAGGTCAGTAAAATGAATACCCAGTTTCCTGGAGGTAAAGTGTAGATGACTGGGGAAGGCAATGGCAAACCACCATGATGTGATGTTCCCCCCATGGGTCAGTAATGACTCGGTGCTTGCACAGGGGCTACCTTTACCTAATGATATGTATAATATAGTGACATTATTGCACTCCATGCAATTATTTACAAGTAACTTACACTGTATAATCCACCTTAAGTCTCAATGAGAAAGACAGACTATAAGTAACATAAATCAACCAATAAAAATATATTGACATTATTGCACCCCGTTCATGGATAAATGCAAAGGAAGTAAAAGAATGTGATTGGGATAATATGTTGTAGTGACTTTAACACTGTGAAGGGAAAAGGAATCATTTCAGCCTTCAAGTGTGGAATGAAGAATCAGAGTGCAATCAAATGCTCATTCATGTATAAAAACTAGAGGGCTATTCTTCTTCACATGGTCCTCCAGTGTATAGGATTAAAGGGAGAAGCAATAGGAAAGCAATTTCTAATAGCACATTCATGAAAATGGATGCTGCAAAGTATTTAGCTTGCAGTTTAGTTCACATAAAGTTCTCTTCACAATCCCCTAAATGGTAAGGGATGGCATAGGAAATAAAGCAACAATTTATTTGCTGGATCCCATGACAAATGATCCTGTAAACTGCTTGCATTGGGGGTTCTGATTACATCTACTGTTATCATGGTCCAGCGGACAGAGATCCTCTACAGTCAATGAGGTATGTGACAGAAATGGCCTATGGCAGATAATGACACAGTTTGCAGGCCCAGCATAAAAGAGGGTGGGGGGTAAGGGCAAAGCAACAGAAGACACTACTTGAGAGAGTTCAAAAAATCCACAACTTTATTGGTTTAAAGCTTATAGAGCCTTGGCACCACATGGGTTGTGGATCCAGACATCAGCTGACCTGCCTGCTAGCTGATGCCCTTTCACCCCCTCAGCCTGCCTGCTGCAGGGTGAGGGAGCACAGGATGACAGTAAATTGGATTCCATATGGATGCAAACCTCTGTGTGGATCCCCTGTTATCTGAAAGTTAGTATGCCCCAACAGCCTCTGAGCTGGGCATATCACTGCATTACCCCCAAGATCCCTTAAGGGGATCGACAATTAAGGGGAAACGGGGATTGCAGGCTGTATTTCCCACCATTGTCCAATGCCAAAATCACCTTCCCTAAAGTTATGACAAAACAAGGAAAAAACAAAATAGCAGACCCAAAAACATCAGTCCTTGTTACAGAATTGTAAAAGACAAACACCCAAGGTCTAATATTCTGGGAACCAGACAACAATTGAAAAAAACCCAACTACCAGCAATGCAGAGAGGGAGGGATAGGTGAGAAGCTGATTGAAAGCCAAGTGCCAAATGCCTGGGTGGCTCCTGAATATATACCCAGCCACCGTACCAGAGGGAAGCCTGCATCTTTCAGGTCCACTGGCTGGGACCTGCCCACTACAAGCCCAGCTATCCATCCAATGATTGGCCAGCCAGGCATTTTGAATCTAGGGCTGTCTGCACAGCCCTATGGAGGCTGCCAAGAGCTGCTGGGCCTCAGGGATAATGGCAGTCATCACGTGTCCCCCATACCCCCATGGGCCTCAATCAGGACCCTCAGGTAGGTCAGTGGCTGGGGCTTCTGCAGCTCCAGCCATTTGTAACCACAGCTGTTTTTAAGGAGTGGCTTCCTTCAAGGAGCACTTGCTGCTGAACTTCAAAAGTGTCAGGATTTGTGTAATGATGTTTTGAGTTGAGTACATTAGGTGGCCATGTTGGTCTGCAGTAGAACAATAGGATTTGAGTCCAGTGATACCTTAGAGACCAACAAGATTTTCAAGGTATAAACTTCCAAGAGTCAAAGCCCCTTTCTTTAGATACAAGTAGGAGTGGAGATCTTTGAGGTTTTTTATCCAAGTCAGGAGGTCAGAGAGGTAAAGCTAAGAGGATAATCAAGATGTAACAATACAATGGTACAAGTGCAGTTTGAATAGAGCAGAAATTAGCAGCTATAGTGAGTGTAGTGTTTGTCCAATGTTTGTCCAACATAGAGAGTGGAAGGGCATTGCTGACACTTGACCGCATGTATAACGTTGGAAGATAAGTGAATGAACCTTAGATGGTATAACTAGTGTAGTTAGGTCTAGTGATTGTGTTGTTGGAGTGAATATGGGGACAGAGTTGGCATCTTGGTTTATTGCAGGCCCTGTTCTCAGAGTCCATGTCCGTGTTAGGAAGTTCATTATTTTGAGTGAGAAGTTGTTTAAGGTTAGAGAGTTGCAGTTATTGCTGCTAGATTTCAGAAGCACAAATCAGTGAGCAAGAAGGGTCTGTTTCCTTGCCTGTAGTGGACTCAAACCTCCAGATACTTTACCAGCATATTTAAAGTCCATGACAATACCTTGATACCAAGATATTTTCTTGGCTGCTAGATTGAATGCTGTACTAACTCCAGAAATGAATGGTCGTTTTTTGAAAATTCCCTTTTCAGAATGTAAATGTTTCTGTAATACAGGGAAGATAGGCATTTGGCTCATCTAGTAACTGAATGCCCAGATTTCAGCAAGGAGAGACAAAGATGGATTACTTTGATACTTGAGAAGAATGAGCTCACAAATATTAATCAGAGCCTTTCTTTTCTTTTGCAAGACAAGGACCCATACATTACCAGGTCACTGGCATACTACCTTTTAGTAATCCAGCCTAAAATTAGGATTTTTTTTGTGATTGGAGTGAGATTCTTTTATCACTATTATTGGCAACAGTAGTTTTAGTATTTTGGTCTTTGTGCATTAAAGCGGAATCAAGCTTAAGGCTATGGCCAAAAGAGCTGTACCAGGAAAGGAAGGAAAGGAAGGTTAGAGAACTGATTCCCATGAGTCCATTCCATTCATTAATGGTGTCTTTCTCTGATGTTGGGCACATTCCCTTGAATCAAGAGCCTCTTGCATTGGAAGAGAGTTAGCAGAAAAGATCCATAATATCCACCACAGAGAGCCTTGTGAATGGGTACCAACCATCAGTATCATGTTTGCCCTGAGATTTGATCTTCTAAATAACAGCCAGCCTCCCTCAACTTTTTAAAGAGATGAGAACATGGAAATGTGTGCTTAAAAGTCAGTTGCCTCGTATCACTGCATAACTCTGAGGCAGAGCTTTGTGGTAGACCCACTTGAGCAGAATCTGGAATAGAGGGCAAAGATGCTTAGAGAGTTGATGCTAGACAGCCTTGAGCTAGAGGATGCTCTTTCCTGTCCTGTGCTCTGTTCCCTTTTTTGACACCTTAAGACTGTCTTCTAACAAACTCTTATTAAGAGAGGAAATTTCTTATTAAGAGGAAATTAGATTAATGGAGGATAGCTCCATCAATGGCTTCTAGCCATTGTAAGTTAAGATCTTTAAAAAAAAGTTTTCTGAAAGTAATGGTTTTTAGGGTTTATAATAGTCTCCCAGCCAAAATACTACAAGCTTATCATTTGCCTTATTTAAGAATAAACTTTACAAAACACGGTGAAAAGAACAGTTGAGTAACATCCTGTTAAGAATGTGGATGATATTAAAATTAGAGTTAATACAGAAGACATATTGTGTAAATGCACTTAAACTTATTTAAAGTTGTTTTATAGAATAAATACTTAGGATAATTTTAATATTTATAAACTGAGAAATACATTCCAGTCCTTTTATAGAACTGAGATCTATACGATTGTCGTCAGTTCATTTTTTGAATGTATTGTTGGGTTTGAATAATCACACGTCAATGTAAACAAAGAGCATATGTAATGGAAAAAAATCCTGCTCTGTGAAAGCAGTTTCGTAAATTGTGCTACCATTTAGAATGGTTGAGTCACACAATAGTTTTCATTAATCTTGTGGAGGGGGGGGGAATCCCCTTTCACATCTGTCAGAATGATAGAAACTTTAATGAGAAGCCTGCTTTCGTCAAACCGAGCTAAAGTATTCAGACCTACAGTATTTTTCTGTTAGAGCAAGATTTTCTTAAGGCCAGTAGCACACAAAGCAGAAGACATAGACAATTACTAGGAGTAACAACTCCTGTATTCAGTTCAAAGCTGTGGGGCATCTTGGGATGGAAGTTGCAATGAATAAAAGTAATTTTATATATGGAATTAGCCTGTATTAAAAAATAAGCTGCTTTTCTTATCTATTGGCAAATTTAAGGCCGGCTGTAAAGATATACCAAACATTGTGGATTATTTGGGTAAATTGGGGGGAATTAAGGCTACTTTTAGATTAATTGATAACGAACATATGTTGACTGTGGTTGTAGTGGCAGTGTGTATGGAGATTTTACAGTTAAAATACCAACCCGCTATCATTAGGGTCTGAGCACAAGGCAAGCAACCGTGGAAGACTTACCGGGGGGGGGGCGCTCACTGGAAACATAGTGACATCACTTGTATTACGCTGACATCACTCACTGTGCACTCACAAGTGACATCAGTGCATTGTCAAATCTCCACCACCACCAGTGGGAAACTGGCAAGCCTGACTCCCATCAAATCATCATAACCCCAGCTTTTGTCGTACATGGTTTAGGGCTTCCTGCCAGCAAAAGCTATTCCCTTGTTGAAAACTAAATATGGAAAGGATCCATTTACTCTGCTGTTAAGCAAGGGTAATTCCACTCAGTTAAGACCCCCAGAAATTCCACTCAGTCACACCTTTGTAATTCCAGTCAATCACATTCACTTAGCATGAGCCTTTTGATCCAGTCCTACATCTTATTACAGTAGCTTGGTACTGCAGTCTCTGATTTTGGAGCAGGTTGAATTCTTTCTCATGTTAGTTTATGTCTCATGTTAGTTTATATGAGATCATTCCCATGAAGAAAAACCACTGTGCTGGATGTGCTTTTAGCCCTGCCCCCATCAGAGGGGCTGCTTATGTAGTTTATTTATTTGAATGATTTATATCCCACCTTGCCCCTTAGTCTCAAGGCACATAACAAAGCAACAGCAGTTGCAAGGACAAAAAGCATAACAATTCATCAGCAAAGTTTTTTTAAAAATGCACAAGTTAAAAAGCACGTACAAATTCTGCAAAAGTCATAATCATGGGGCATTCCAACTTCATAAATAATTAGTATAGTTAAAGCAATCTGTTAGAGATGTTAGTATTTTGGTAAAAATTTGCCCTCATAGGCTTTGCATGTAGAACGACCTATGAATCTCTGAAGATAGCTTCAGGTAACAATGGAATGTCAGAAGGCATAATTCCCATTTTTCACTATGCAGGAATGTGTGGAATCATTGTTGTGATGATCTTCCACTTGTGAAAGTAGCCTTCCCTGTTAAAGGTGTGCTTTTGTACCTATGGTGAGCTTCTGAGTGGAGCCTCAGAACTGCAATATTGAGCCTCGCCTGTGACATCACCAAACAGCTGTGTTGCATTGTACTTAAAATAGCATTAAACCTTTACATTTTAAATGAATATTTTTCTTTGCCATGATCTAGAATGCATAATAAGCATCTGTGGGCTATGCAATTAATGTCACTTGTGAGGAAGGACCTTCATGATGCACTAGGGCTTCAGCACTCTTAAATTATTATTCCTTTACTGCACTCATGGGATAAATTCCATGTCCCCCAGATGCTTATTATGTATCTTCTGTGTCCCTTAATTCCTATTAGCTGGATTAGCAGTTGTCATGATGTTAAGGTTTATGGTAATTTAACTGGGATTGTTCTTGCAGATCAATAAATAAACTTTGCAAAACTTAACTGTCTGTATTATCTCTCTGTTTTGATGCCTATCATGTGCCACTAATTTAATGGTATGTAAGAAAATATTTACTTATATATGTTAGAAACAATACATCAGTACAGCAATTGAAATCTGTTGTTAAAAAAATACTTCCTGTTAGCAGTTGAAATGCTGCCACGTAAAGAATGTGAATAATTTGTTAAAATTATCATTATTGTACCCAGTGGTAAACATCCTTAATATATTGTGTATATCCCATACATTAAAAGCAAAACCATTGTCTCTAAAGGTATTCATATCATTTTTAATTTAACAGAAAAAACTTTAAGACAGCTATTCATGTGTTAAAGCAAGGAGGATTCACACATGAATTATCTATAGATAATATATTTTTATGTATATATGTGCAGGTGTATTCGTCACCATTTTGAACTTTCCTAAAATAATCTTTTAAATGCATTTTAGTGGCAATAATGCCACTGTGTAAAGAACCAGATTAATTGCCATTTAACATATTATTATGCAGAGTTGTTTAAAATCTTCTGATTGTTACAGATTCTGATTCATGTATATCTTAATATTAGATAATGAAAAGACTGCAAAGTGGCTTATCTGTTATCTGTTCAGTCTCAATTGAATGGCCTATGCAGATTAAATATCACTTTGAACTTGGTGTGGAAAAGTTACACATTTATGTAACTGCTAATAATATTTGGGAAAAAAATCTTGTTAATACTTATAATATGATTACCATTAAAAATCATCCTCAGTGGACAGTTTTATAGATCCAAAGTGTGTGCGTTAGTCCACATATGATCCTATGTTACTAAGTTATCAACATTTTATGGCACTTCTGCTACTTGGTATTATTTGTGAAAGGACATTTATATATAATAACTGCTGAATCACAACTTATAGAAAGTGATATCTGTTGATAAGCTTCATTGTTCGTCTGTGAGCTTCAAAATCCAGTTTATTTTTCTTAGATTTTTTTTATAGCCTTAAGTCAATATAAAGTTAGGAGTAAACAATATTTTTATAAATTTTAGGAAATACGTTGATTCCATCAATATGTGGAAAAAGGGTTTGCAAACACAGAACTGCAGAAACAGCAGAAATTTGACCAAAACAGAAATGTGGGGAGAGCAGTCTTTTGCCTGAAAATCCACATTGGCAATTTCGTGGAATATTATTATCACAATTGTGACCATGGCTTATTTAAAAGATGTACAATAGAAAGAAGCAGCACAGCTATAAAGAAGCAATTAAGCTTGCATGGCTTGGGGCAGGCAAGATGGTATTCCATGGAAAAGCAAACGAAACGTATTTCAAGGAAAATATAGGTAGAGGTCACTATTAAATTGCCTTGGCATTAAAGATACTTTTTATATTCAAGTTTGTGGCAGATTGCTCTCTTCCAGTTACCGGGATCTAGTTGTATTTAAATGTGTCAAAGCTCTATATAATTTCAAGGAATTTGAATCAATGAGAGATCATTGTACCTTTCAATCTGAAAATACCAGTACTACAAAAGGAAAAGGAAAAAGGAAAGCATCCTAGAGAATGTTAAGAAAATGAAATTAAGTATTTTTGGTATCAAGGTGAAAAAAACGGGGAAGTAACAAATTGATGTGTATCCATTTATGCTTTGTAAAAGGCAGTTAATATGACACTTCCTTTAAATTACAAATGCTTCGTTTTACGCACATCTGCAAGATGCAGTGCTTTTTCTTAATGGATCTTTTAGTAACCTTCCACTACAGTACATAAATAAACACACTCCTGCCTACTTAGTGACTTTTTCCAATGATGATTGCAGAACACCTCATCTGAGCTGCTTAGGAAGAGATTTTAACACTGTAATTTTTACAGGACAAATTTGAACTTTGGCCATGATGCTACCATGGATCTTCCACCTGAAACTCTGCCCACATTTCTGACAATCACTTTGAAAACTCATCCAATTATATTGCTTCCAGGCAGTCTCCTAGGCAACAACCATACAGTTTGAGTAATGGGGACTATACACATCCGAAGAAACAAAAACAAATGGCAGTATTCCCAGTTTTCCAATACATTTTAATTGTAAATTGTTACTGAATAGTGTTTTAAAATCCTGTATTTGATGCACTATAAAATATAGCATAAGTATTTGACATTACCAATTCATTTGGTGCAAACAAGGACTTCAGGTTCTTTATCCTATCTGATTGTAATGGTTCAGATCTCTGTGTATACATTAGTATACAGTAGTATACAGTGTGTTTAACACATGTATCCCTTCTAAATACATTAGATGCATCAGCCCTGTCATTGCTCCCTTTAACTTCCAAAGCATCGCAAGTATGAAAGCCTAGCATACACTCCTCTTTTAAACAGAGAGGACAGGAAATTGATAACTGATAGGTGGAGCTTTTCCTGTCAAGCAGAAAAGGGAACCAACAATCAGGGATACTAAGTGTTATATAGGGGGGAACGCACAGGGACTGCAGCAGCCAGGACTGTGAAAAGCAAAATAGTTTGCTTACAACAATACTCAGTATATCATTAAACATTCTTAGTAAATAACATATACTGTTAATAGTGAGGCATTTAAATCCTTTTACATTCTTAGCCAAGCCCCGCTGTTTAAATGGCCATTTCCCCGCAGCTCTGAGTGGTGGGGAAATGCCTATTTAAACAGCGGGGCTTGGCTGGCTGGCCAGGAGTTCCCCGCTGGCCAGCCAAGCCCCACCCAAACTTTAAATGGCCATTTCCCCACCGCTCGGAGCCATTTAAATAGCAGGGAAGGCTTGGCTGGCCAGCCGGGAACTCCCTGCCAGCCAGCCAAGCCCCACAATTTAAATGATCAGCTGCTTGTCGGAGATCTCACTGACAAGCAGCTGATCCAGGGGTTTAAATGCCCCTTTCTGTGCTGCTTCGGCATGGGCAGCAGCATGGAAATGGGCATTTAAACCCCCACCGGCTTGGATCAGCTGCTTGTTGGGGAGATCCCCAACAAGCAGCTGATCAGGGGGTGTAAATGCCCCTTTCGCGCAACTGCTAAGCAGCATTGAAAGGGGCATTTAAACCCCCGAATCATGAACAGTTTGTGAATTTGCCCCAGTTCGTGAAAGTTTGTGGTTCGTGGTTCATGAAATGCAACAAACCAAGAATCGCAGGGTTCTTTTTTTCACGGTTTGTGCCCACCTCTAATACTGAATCGTAACATGTTATGATCTGTAACAGTGAAAATATAGGAACAGATTTCCAGATGTTTTGGAACCAGGTGGTATGGTTAGTTTCCATAAGAACTCTGTTCCACAGATACAGTTGTTCAATGTGATGGATTAATCTGTTCCATACACATACGGCATTTCAGGTTTCTTTCTTTTTCTGATCTAACTTTATTATATTCCATTTTACCTATGAGGACATAGGTTATTGTCTTGCTTTGCTGTTCACATTCTTCTTGTGCCCTTGGACTCAACTGCATGTGCATCCCTACTGGATGAACCATCCTGGCAATGTGTCAGGCATAGATGGTCTTAATGTAAGGTTCCAATTACCACATAATATGCAGTTTGCCACTTAAGAGGAAAACCATGCGACTGACTTCTGTTGTGTGGTTTCTCTCTCAAGTGTACAGCAATACAATACATTCTGACTTTTCATAAAGGACCAATTTAGCAATTAAGATTAAAAAAACCTGGAAAGAGTCAACCTTTGCAGGCACAGTCCACTTATCAGAAATTACCTAGGCTCTCCTTCAGCAGTGAAACATTGAGTGATTGCGCACACGTTGGATAATGCACTTCCAATCCTCTTTATAGATCATTTAGAACGGATTTTTTCGTGTGCGGAACAAAAAATCCACCTCAAACGATGGATAAAGTGCATTGAAAGTGCATTATCCAACATGTGCGGAATCAGCCATTATTTACTGTTAAAAAATGACAATGCCCCTTGATGCCTCCACGGACTTTTTACAACGCTACTTCCCAAACCGCTTGTGGGTGATCTTCATGAATGGGATTGCGCAATAGCACTAGGAATGCCCTGTTTTTTAAAAAAAAAATAAACAGGACAGGGGTGCAGGCATGCCTCAGACAGAGTTGGGACCATAAGAATTGCTTGGCAAAGAGGGACAGTGTTCTTGAAAGGCAAGAAACAAGGAAGTGGGGGTGGTTCAGAGGGGGTGGTCTCTTTGGGAACTGCTTCTATTTGTTCACATCCATGGTGAAAACTGTGCAAGAGAAGTGTTTGAAAGCATGACAACCTCGTCTGAGGCGCAGCGCAACAGATATGATAGAATGGTGGGATTGAGGTAAGAGTATGTGAACAGCCCTCTGAGAAGTGCATAAATGGTGGGAAAATAGCGGCAAATTTGAGCCGTGTGGATTCGGCCTAGGATTCAGGAGGCCCACATCTGAATCCCCACTGTGCCGTGGAAACTGACCAGGTGACCATGGTTCAGGCTCATGTTTTCAAACTAACCTAGTCCACAGCATTGTTATAAGGATAAAATGGAGGAGAGAAGAATGATGTAAGCCACTCTGGGTCCCAAGTGGGAAGAAAGGAAGGGTATAAATGAAGTAAATAATAATGAACAGTTACCAAAGGACAGTGTAAGAAATATCAGTAAAACCAACACAATATAACAACAACAACAACAACAACATTCAATTTATATACCACCCTTCAGGACAACTTAATGCCCACTCAGAGCAGTTTACAAAGTATGTCATTATTATCCCCACAACAAAACACCCTGTGAGGTGGGTGGGGCTGAGAGAGCTCCAGAGAACTGTGACTAGCCCAAGGTCACCCAGCTGGCTTCAAGTGGAGGAGTGGGGAATCAAACCCAGCTCTCCAGGTTAGAGTCTCACGCTCT
The DNA here is from genome assembly GCF_028583425.1 of Eublepharis macularius. Lineage (NCBI taxonomy): Eukaryota > Metazoa > Chordata > Lepidosauria > Squamata > Eublepharidae > Eublepharis > Eublepharis macularius. Next base: position 45,536,476 of record NC_072800.1, read on the forward strand.
TAACCACTACACCAAAACTAACATCACAGCAACATAAAATAATACCTATAAAACAGTCTTCAAGCTAGAAGCAGACCATAAAAACAGCTTTAAAAGCTGGAACTGCTCCTGTTTAAAAACCTAGGTAAAAAGTTTTGATCTGGTGCTTTAAGTACAATAGAGAATGCACAAGACAAGACCCAACTTGTGACTGTCACTGCTGTGTTGCAGGTTCAAGCTCCTGTGCTGGAAGAAAAGGCTTTGGGGGCCCCTCCTCCCAACTATGCAAAAAGGAGAAGAGAGCCAGTCTGCCACTGTTCCTCCTCTCCTTCACCCTTGTACCTCCATTCCTTCTCAGGAATCTAGTTCACTCCCAGCCACCAGCAGCGCAGGAGGCAATGGTCATCACTTCCTCTTCACTATTGGCAGGGCTTTTTTTCAGCTGGAACACGGTGGAACGGAGTTCCGGAACCTCTTGAAAATGGTCACATGGCTGGTGGCCCCGCCTCCTGATCTCCAGACAGAGGGGAGTTTAGATTTCCCTCCACGCTGCTCAATCTAAACTCCCCTCTGTCTGGAGATCAGGCAGCGGGGCCGCCAGCCATGTGACCATTTTCTCCGAGGGCAACTCACTAAGTTCCAGCACCTCTTTTCCCAGAAAAAAAGCCCTGACTATTGGTTATGGTGGGTCCCAAAATGAGTTTAAAAGCAGGGATCCCCTTCAAAAAGTTGGTGTCACTGCTTTAGATCAAGGATTTGTGACCTTCGTAGGATATTCATACCAAGCTGTAAGACTGATTTTTAATGCAAGACCTTTGCTAACATGATGTGCCCCAGATAAACTACATTTTATTACACCACTTAACCCTGTGTTCGTACATTACAGAGGTCAAAAATTTTTTCCATTGTAAGATTACCACAGCAACCCACCACAGCGTGTTTATATGGATGGTAACAGGAAGGAGGGAGAAATAAGACCATTCATTTTGATATGAAAAATATAGCCCACTTGGATAAGTAAGGTGTGTGTTTCTATGATTTGTATATCCAACCACATAAATAAATACAGGGCATTACTTATATGACTGCAGAATGGCCATTTGTACTTTTGTAACAGAAGAGAGAAATCCATGCACAGTTAGGTTAATTTTTGCATCTTATATGTGCATTTGGAATGATAAATAAGATTCATATTCACTGAACTCATTCATGTGAGCTAAATTCACAAATACACAGATTTTGTTTTTAAAGAGGGAAATGACGTTCTAACTGCTAGGTAACAGAATAGCAAAAATATTTAGTCAAACTGGTTTCTGTGAGTTTTGTCATCTTTTTTTCCTGCCTCCTATTTTCTCCAGTTGTAAAAATTACAGTGATTACACATCATAAAGCCTATCTGTAATAAAACGCATCAGCTGGCCAAGGTTTTCATCGCTCACTCAATAATCCATTAATACAGCAATGCTGCCCAGGCATCTTTATAATACCAACTCGGAGGTAATTTTAATCAGCTAGACCAGCTGGTATTTAACAGCAGCTGCTGGAGACGCCACAAATATACTCAATAGCTGACATCTTTATTTGCAGTTTTTCAAGGGGAGAAGAGATCCCCCTACGGTTACTTAGATTAAGGTTTCAAAAAAAAAAAGTGTTGAGCGTACAAATGTTACCTGACTTAGCACAAAAAGGGTTAATGTAAAATAATGAAAAGGGAAGGTAATACAGGAATTTAAAAAAAGAAAATGGCTTTGCAAACCCTTTCCTGATCATTAATAAAAAGACTTCAGTGGAGCATAATGTGCATAGCAGAGCCTAATTTTTGCCATCTTTCTGTGATATTGACGCTGTTCTGGTCTCACAGTACAAACAAGTAATAAACTGTGCTCTAGCAAACATAAAATATGCCAGTGCAATGTATGGTGCCCTTTTGACTGCCATATAGCTCTTGTTTCTTGCCTTGATGGAGTGCAGGCTGCTTATAACCATGTGCAACATTTTGTTTTTTGTTTTTTTTAACATGCAGTCCCATTTAATCCGAGGTACAAATTCCACATTGTGCAGTCTGCCACTGTAAACACTGATCGACATTTCACATTGGAGTGTGTGTGCAGGGGGAACAAGCAGAGGCAACATGAAGTTAACAGTCACGAACACATAAATAAAAATTTAATTATACTTGGGGGAGCTTGGCTTACAAAGCTCACAAATTCATAATGGAGCTTGCTGGCAATGAAGGCCTGATCTGTTTGTTAAATTCCGCTATGCCCAGCCTAACTTCTACTTCTTCATACAAAACTTGAGTTGTCTCATTGACAGCTGCTTGCAAAAATGGTCTGATTTAAATCTAGTACAAAGTACTTTCCCAGTGTTAGATAAAGATGGTGCACGTCTTTTTAAGGAAAACAGCATGATTCACTAAATGGAGAAAGCAAGGTATGTAAGCAAACTCTTAGAATGATTCACTTATTAATTGAGGTTCTACATTATATACATTTTTCTTTGAATACTCATGCTACTTTTTAAAAATACTGCTTTCTGAGTTTCTTGTTGCTCATGTGTCAATTTCTAATCCATTTTATGATGAGATCTTAGAAGTTTGGCAGGAAAAATTTAGATGGGGTTTCCAAGCATGAAATACAGTTGTATTAGTAATAAAGTTGGCAAGGGGCAAATCTGATAGTAAGTCCTTATATAATAAGTCCATATCTTTCAATAGACAGGTACAGATTACTTCTTAGATGGTTGTTCATAATCACAGCCATAAATTAATCAGTGGTATCAGCATTTGTTGGCGCAGTTCTCATTTATGAAAACTGGTTACTCCATCACCAAAAGAATAAACAAATATGGAGTAATGACTTGAGTATGTGTGTCTAGGATGATATGCTTAATATTAAGTCTTGTGACAGAAAAGACTACTGAGATTGCAGTATAACTAAAAAATTTACTTAGCAAGCATATTTTTTTGCTATTTGCAGTGATAAGCTGTTTAAGTTTGTATAGAGTGTTTGACAACAGACAGTTTGATATATTGCTAGGCACAGCGGTAGGTTGGACTTGAGTGGTATTAGCTCTCAGTGTTTTGATTAATGGTAATTGTTGTGATGAAAAGGCATGTTTTATGTGTAACTCATAGTTCTGGAAAACAGAAGTCAACTTGCAATATCTGTAATTACTATTCTGAGTTAGCATATAAAAAGAGCATGGAGAATATACAGACAAGGCACAGTAGGGTTTTTGTATGTGTATTTGGTCGGTATTGTTTTACATTTATTCACTGCTCTTATGGTCAGAAAACCTTGTGATACTGTCTTTTTAGTGATAAAATGAGATCATGTATTATGTTTTCTAAATTTCAAAGTGTAGCATAATTCTGTAGGAGGGCTCAAAAAATTTAGCATGAATCAACAAGTAAAAATTAAGAAGTCTAGGATAAGTGGATGGCAGCTTTCTTTATTTCTTGCCTTTCTTCAGAAGATATTTTAAACACTTTATTTTTGTTTCTGCATCTATTAAATTGCAGAGTTTTATTATGGTTATTAAAAAGTGATTGCTTTACATTTAAGCAATTTCAACTTTACTGGTTATTAAACTTTTTGTTGTAATAGACGTTGTGTGGATCATGGCAGTTGAAATCCTATATATAGTTTGGCTGCTTAAATCCCATTGAAACCTTAAGCAAAGTACATATATACCTGATTCCAATGGGCGTATTTACCTGAAGTGCTACTGAACTTTACATCATGAGATTTAGTCAGTTTCATGTACAATTTGCTCTCTTTTTCTTTAATACTTTTCCATTTCAGATATAGTGAATATTTTCTAAGACACAATGACAGTATCAAAACTTCTTTCAAACCTTTACAACTTATCACAAAAAGAATATACCACTTTGTAATCCATCTTTACAAGTTAGTTTTAAAAATTTCTTCTCTCTTCATATATTTCTTATATTTTTACTAATACATTCTAAAATAACAAATGAACAGCTAATATTTTCCTATATCTGAAATATATAGGGGTATGAAACCATACCTGAATTGTTCCCTAGACTATATTTTAAAAGCTATAATATCAAAATTACTAAAGACAACTGGATTTCTAATTGTACTGCCAATGTTCGAAGTCTGCAAGAAGACATCTAAAGGGAAAACATAGCCTATATTGGCAACAGCAGGATATGAGTCTTGTTATTAGTGTTTGCCTAAAAATATTAGCACACAATCCATGTATAGCTTTTTTATAATCTATGCTCTATTATATATTTGTGTGGGAAATAAAATCTGCAAGGCATGAAATTGTAGTGTTACGAAATAATTATTTCAAAGAGTAAATGTTCTCATTTCAGACTGAAGCTAGCTTGGAACACGGGGTTGGATGTCAGGTGGCTTATTTCTCAACAAAATACAAATTAATAAAACCAATCTTTAATGCACACCTCAGTCCATGGTCTGAAAATAAATCTTTTTATTCCAAGTATCATTGCAGTTTGCAGTTATGTGTCACTGAGGCATCTTTTATTGAAAGGAACTTTATTTAAGTAGCATAAACTTGTTGGATGGGCTTCAATTAAATGATGATTTGTTAATGCAAATGTGTAGCGAATGACTGGTAGTACATCTGTCTCTTCATCCATAGGCCATTACAGTGGAGCATTAGCACATGATTGTAAAAAACTGGAAATCATTATATGCAGGTAGTACATATTCAATCAATTCTGACCTTATGTCTCCGATGAAATAAAAAAACCCTAAGTAATGTAAATTATATTTAATTTGTGGGGGAGAGGGAAGGAGAATCTTGGAATATCTGTGATTCAAGCTGTTATACGATGTGAGGTGACTGAAATTTGGATATGACTGTCATTGTTGTCTCCAATGGGAAACATTAATCTTCTGTTACTCCTCCCACAAGCTCTTCCAATCCAAATAGTAATGTTTGGGTTTATGTTAGCAAAAAATATTGCCCTTTTTCTTTTCACATGTTAAATATTTTAACCTGAATCAGAGAGTAGAGTGAGGGCATGATCATTGTGACCAGCATTAGTTAGTTAAGCAGGCAGTGACAATTAATACAAAAAAATCATACAATTAGCTTCAGTTCCATAAGTATCTAATGAGCCATTTGTCAGTCTTTTGGTGAAATAAACTACTCTATCTTAATTCTCCACTCTTGCAGCAAATAAATAGAAATTATGAAACACCCGGGCACCAATAAAATATAATTTATTTCATAGGGCATGACAGAACTCTTTACATCTTAAAAATGAACATGTTATTTACAAACGACTTGTGATACTAATATATAAAAAAGGATTTCAGTGCTAACTGCTTTCGTTAGGCGGTAGATATTTTTTCCTGATTTGTTTAATCATTTAAATGTGTAATTACTCCTAAAGGCATGCGAGCTAAAATGACTATTCCTGACGTGATTAACTCATAAAGTCACAATGAACCTCACAAGAGAACCCGGGAAATGCCAGGGATCAGCATTCTGCAGCTGAAGGCATTAAGAAATTTCTGGAAAGGACAAAGTAATTATTTTCATTATGGAACATTTCTCAGCTTGCTATTTCTTTCTGTCCTCTTTAGCCTTGTCAACATGAAACTCATAAACCGAATAGCAAGGAAAGGAAATGGTTGTCTTCTTCATGAGTCAGTTGCTGAGAAGATAAGCAAGAACAAGCTTCAAGGGTTTTGCAAGGCACAGATATTGCCCTTCTGTGATGCCACTGATTCTCAATTTTCTCCCCAGACAGAAAAAAAGCTACTGCCTATGGTCCTAGCAGTGCCCAGACTTTCACAGCAAGAAGGCAACCCCTGAAATTTCCTTGAGGCTCCAAGTGCTTCAAAATTTGTTCTTATCAAGGCTAATCTGAGGAAAGGTCTTTCCCTCCTTTCAATCTTTTTAAAAAATAACCATTACATTAATGTAAGATGAGAAAACTATCTTATTCAGGGCCAGTCAGGTACACATGAAGCTTTTCCTAAGAATGCTTGATTCTGAAAGAAGAGTAGTGCTTTCTGTCTGTCTCAGATAAGCTATGCTATAAAGATTATGCCTCTGGTCCTTGGAGTCAGCAGTAGAGATGGGCATGATCCGCATTACGAACTTCAAAAACCCACGAAAATGGCGATCGCGTGATCATGACCCAGTGGATCGTGATTGTCCACGGCCAACGATCCAGCGGTCGGGAGAGGCCTGAATTGTGGCGTTTGGGCTCGGTTCAGGAATCCAGACACTCAGGCGCCAGCAATCTATTCCCCTGGCAACAGAGCCAGGGGAAGGCCTGAGCTCTGTTTACCCTCCTTCTGTCGCCCTGGAAACCCAAATGGAAGCCCAGCTTTCCTTGGTCACTAGACAACAGTGAAAAACCACCTGGATATCATGTAACAATTAATCATTGATTATTACAGTAGTTTTAGGATACATATACAACCATACAACAATTCTATAAATACAACAATATTCAGTTTATAAGAGATCCAATAAATATCACATCCAATTATTTCAATGTGCAACACAGGCTAAGAATCCTTCTATTCCATATACAGTATATCAGAGAATCCAATAAATATCACATCCAATTATTTCAATGTGCAATACATGCTCAGAATACTTCTATTCCATATATAGCATATCAGAGAATCCCCTTTAACAATTTCTTCTGTGGTAAATTCAAGTGAGGTGGGGTTTGCTGTTATGTCCTTTGCCCACAGTAGTCACATAGTACTATAAAGCGTCTCTGTTCCTTTATTCCCGAACGTTTCAATTTCCTTAATCTCTGTGGACTTTGGAAACAGATCACCCCAACTAAATATCTTCTATAGTAGGTATTTTCCAAACAAGGTATACAATCCCTGGGCTAAGAAGACAGTGTTAGTATACCCATTATTCATTTGATTTTATCTTTTTGTTACAGGTGCCTTGAGGGATCCATGAGGTAACCCTCTCTCCAAGGTTAGATGACCAAACACAGACCTCCTGTGTTGCTGAATGGGACCCATGCTTATAAATAGCCATGGGCTCCCAGGCTGGGTTTCACTTTCTGCTAGCAGTGGAGCGGGACAGAGCTCTTGCTTGCCACTTGCTAGCCTCTGGAGAGAGAGACTGAGAGAGTACAATTGTGCTTGGCTTTGGGGGATAGGGATCTATGTGGCCTCTACGATCCACGATCTGGTTTGAGAATGGGAGATGTTCATTGCTGTTCGGGAATTCGGGATCGTGGTCTGCACTGAACCACGATCCTCTGGATCGGTAATTTTTTTTGGTTCGTGCCCATGTCTAGTCAGCAGTCATGCCTATGATAACCTATTAGCTGCAGCCTGAAGGAATCTTTGGGCTTCATCACGGGAATACCAGCAGAAGATGTTCCTAGCTAGTCTTAAATGCAACAGCAAAGATAAAATGGCTGCCTCTGCCTTCTAGTGGTTCAGAAGAGTATCCGGAATACCCAGCACACTGCCAGGTTGTTACTCATTTCAAATGAGTACACCTAGTGAAGCGATTGGAAGTGGGCCACAGAACTGCATGCCTTTTGGAACATAAATGTGTCTTGTGTTACCATAGTCCGGCAAACATGTGACCATGCAGTTTCAGATTGGGGAAGTAGCTTACTTTTTTGTGCAGGGAGTGGGAACAGGGATCTCTACTTATTGAGGTGGCTGTGAGTAGCTGTGGAGAGTGTGATTCAGCAGGAAAAGGACAACAGAAACAGATATTAAAAGGTTTAAAAAGGAATGTGTTTATTGGGAGATCAGGTATAATATTAGGAAGGCAAGGAGGAACTTATCCCAGTAGCAATTTAAAACAAAATACAAGCACCTAACACATTTCCAAACAATACCCAGAAGACATCAACCAAACTACTCCAATACCACTGCAGCATGTTATCTCTAAGCTTAAACTGTAAATGTAGGGGGAAATGGGGAACAGGACAGAAAAGAAGTGTGTGTCTGGTCTTTTTAACTAGCATAGACAAGCAGGATGCCAGCTCTCTGTGTAGTACAGTGTGAATTGGAAAGTAAGGGGAGATAAATTAATGATGGGAAGCAAAGATATACGGTTCCTAGTCTGTGTAGAAATCAGGAGAAGGAAGGAAGAATACAGTGTGCAGAAAGTCAGTTGCAGTCCTTGGGGGGCTCAGAGGGAATAAGTGATTTCAGCCAGGGTAAACCAGCTGTGGGCTGAGGTAGCAGTTACGATCCAGAAACCAACTACCAAAATTTGGGGGCTGAGAGGTGGCTTTTATGCACCTTTAGTTGCATTGAGAGGAGGGATTGTGATGGGATTGGGTCCAGGCTAGAAACTTTGGATCTGATTGGAAAGTTTGAATTTTAGGGGACTGGAAGGTAGAGAGAATTTCAGATATAGATATGACTAGTTTACCTGAGAGGTGGCCAGCTCAAGCCTGTTGGACAAAGGACTGATTGGCTTGCTTGACAACAAAGGCTAATGTTCTAGATGGATAATGTTCTAGTCTTACTTGATTAATTAGCTCAGGGAACTCTGTGTGGTAAAACAAATTTCTTGATAGTTCTGGAAAATTATTGCCCAGCAAACTCTGATCTTTAACATGGCCTGAATTGTGATGACCCTCAGGAAGCCAAAGAATAGAACTTTTTGTCAAGGTAGTGTCCAGGCCACCAGGGGTACCTTCCTGTCTGTGATTCAGTTTTTTCCATTACTGCTGCCTGATCTTAATGTCTCAGTTTGATATCAAGCATGGTCTCCCTCTCTCTCCTGCAATCCCAGGCTGCATATGGCCGGAGAAGTCATGGAGGTTATCAGAAAAAATGGCTACTGCCCAGGTTTCCTTTCAGGGTTATACACTTGTTGGGGGTAGGAGCTGCTACATTCAGGCTAGTCAGGATCCCTTAGTTCCACAGCCTCTGAGAATCTCTCTACAAGAGACATCTTACACAGGGATGCTCGTGTGTTCTAAAACGGTTTGTACAACTAAAACTATCACACTTGAGCATCCCCGTGTAAGATGTCTCATGTAGAGACACTCTGAAAGTCAGTTAGCCAAAAGGACTAAGTACAATTTGGGATAATTTAGTTTGCAGGGAAATAATCAGAGGGATGGGATGCTTACTGGGGTAAGGGAGAAGTGGCTTTCACTCTTGTTAGAAACAACAGAGAGAGAAATACAGGAAGGAGTAAGAGCAGAGGATTCCTCGCCAAAGCAGATTAGGCCTTCACTGAAATCATTCTAAAACCATTTGTACAACTAAAACTATCAAACTTACTGCTAAACTCTTATTAAACATTAAAGAATCATCAGGTGTGCCTGCATAACCAATCATAAACGTACAAGTAATTCTGATCAAAAACACACTAGAAAAATTACACAGAGAAAATCTTTTGGCAAAATGTCTGGTGGGAAAGTAAGTAAAACTAGCCAGAGTTCAGAATAGAAAGTCCTTTCAGAATGCCAGGGGTTAACTGAAGGTATGACACCGAGTCATTCCTGTGGCAGTAATTTTGGGAACAATTGGAAGATTTGAATTGGGGATCCCAAGTTGTCACAGACCACTTGTCCAGATTACATTAATGGTTTGTGATTGCATACCATGTGCCAGACAATACAGGAAGAGGTACCTTGGTCTTCCAAAATGATGGGACCTGATTTCATTAGTCCTTCTTCGCAGTTTCTCCTGCAAAAAGTCTTTTTCTTCAAAAGTACAATCAGGGTGGGATTTGAGGGGGTGCAGGTAAAAATGGCAACACCTGTATTTAAGGGTTGTATCAGCAATACCTTAGTTATAATTAAATTATAGTTCTTGCTTAACCAAGGTTTTAAACCAGGAGTTTGAAGCTGCTTTCCTACCTTAGTAAAAATAATGCTTATATTGGATCATAGTTATGTTGATACTAACACTTAACTGCAGTTAAAGTGGAGAAAAGTATGGGAAGTGGAAGGGCTTGCATGATTCCATAGCTTGTTGAAATTACCTGATTGCAGCTCAGCAAATAGTGGCATTCTGCTACCCATCCTGCCCATCCTCTCTGGTCATCTTCAGATGCCCTGTTTCAGGGGTGCCCTGCCATCTGAAGCTAGATGCGGGAAAACCCAAGAATCGGCCTTCTCAGTCACAGTGCAGGCATTTTGGAATGCCCTCCACAGGGAAAGAGGGATTCATCTCCCTCTATCATTGTCTTCCACCAATGGGTGATGACTTGTTTTGTTTGGCATACCCCCAGTAACTCTTCTAAGCCTTTACCCTGGTTATGTTGTTTTATTGAATTGTCTGTCTTAGTCTATCTTTTATATTGTATATATACTGTATGTGTGAATATATATTAATGTTTTAAATGTTTTTAACGTTCACTGTTTTGGGGACCATATTTGGATGAAAAAGATAAATACTGTGAGAACCAGTACTAATAGAAGTATTCAGCCTATGCGGACGAGGTATGGGAAGAAATCACATCTAAACATTGTCTGATATGGTATGTCTAAGAGGGTTTTCTAGGGTTTACTTTGTTTGAGCTCTTCTCTCAGAACTCAAGTTATCTAGCATCTCCTATTCATTGATAAGCATGAAAGCCTTGGGTGCTGGCTGGAGGAGAGCCTGCTAAACACTGCCTGGGAATATGGGCTCTCTAAGTCCAACAGGAGCCGTTCTGATGCCCACAAACCATGAACCTTGAACCGGTTCATCAGTGGGAAATGTTTGTTGTGGTTCGCTGGTTTCGGTTCGTTGTCGGCACCGAACCACGAACCGGTGGTTCATTAAATTTTTTTGGTTTGTGCCCATGTCTAATCCTGACCTTTCTACTAGGATATCAGCAGTTGTGGCACCAGGGAGCAGAGGAGACCTATGGTGGCAAGTAAGTCCCCTAAATCCCAAACCTCAGTGGGTTTCAGATCAGTTCATAATAGGTACTGGAAGGAAAATACTTTAGTTGGCTAATATGGTTTTTGACCTTTCCCTGTTTGCTGTAAACATATTTTATTGTCTTCCTTCAGTATCAGTTTGAATAAGAACAAAGATATGTATTTTTGTTTATGCAGGACATACAATAATCAATGCAGAGTTACCAACCTTATTTGGAATAAGTATTACCAAGGGTTTTTTAACTTTTTAATACAGACCATCTTCATATGACAACAAGCCTGATACTATGCATTTTAAAATTTGGTATTTGCATTCAAATAGGATTGAAAGTAATAATCCTTATTACTTCTACATTGCTGAAATTTAATTTCAGGATTAGGCCTACATTCATCATATATTTTATCGTAAATTCTGTTTTTTGCAAATGTTGAGGAAAAAATGAGGCTGTTTGCATATAGTCTCATCATATTTCAAAAAGTTCCAGAATTACAAAACTTTTTTCATTATTTTTAGCTGAACCATTCCAAAATTATATCTGAATTAAGCCTGAGTCCGAAGTGCTCCAAACACATTTCTTCCAAGACTGAAAAAAAATTGGAGAACAATCTGAAAATCGTATATTCTTTCTATCCATAGAATATTTCAACAAATACATACATCAGAGATAGACTACCTATGTTTTCCGGGCCTAGACTGTTCTCAGTAGAAACAGACCTAGTGAATGGTTATAGAATACATGTACTTAGGCATAGCCAGGGAATCACAAAAACTTGGGACAAATGTAACATTAAAGTCTGGGCCCATCTCTATTTCATATAGCATCATTTTCTTATCAGTTGATCTATGCATGAATTTCTCAACATACTTTGATTAAAATTTGATATACCTTCTTGGCATAAAATTTGTTTCAGGGCATATCCGGGCATAGCCATCTTTAGTAAAATATTTGTTTTGTCTGACACAATGAATTTTTTTCTCCATGAGTATAATGCAAATAACATAAATCTGTATTAATCAAAGCTAAGCCCTCTTTACAGTACTGTTCTGTAAGATAGTACATCATTTTCATTTTATTATCCTTCTCTTCTTTGTATTTTCTTTTGCATCTTTTGAAATGTGCTCTAAAGAAAATAAATTTGTAAGGGCTGAATTAAAAGCAGTAGGTTAAGAACAGTAATTGGTTCACATTTATGAAGTCTGTATCTTATTGATTACTGGTTCATAATTAATTTTATACAATTATTTATATCAGGTGTGTGTGTATGTGAGAGATAGATTTTACTTTACTAATAAAGTTTCATCCTCCAAATATTTGCCAATATTTTACCTTTAACAAATTCTGTTTGGTTTATTGTTTCTGATATCAAGACCATGGAAATATTCTACCTGAGTGGTGTCCAAAGAGGTCAAGGGCTGTTCCTGTGAGCTTGGAACAATGCCTGCGCACCCGGAAACGGAGCCCATATACCCAGGGCAAATCTCAACAGTAAAAGGAAAAGGTTAGCAGGACATATCTTTGTTCTGTTAACGTGCACAGCTGTTCCATGTGCTCAGTCCACTGTCACTGAGGTATATATGAACATGATACTATGTACAAACACAGATTAACCTAACATGGTCTCAACGCCATCTATATCACAACACAAAATACAAGAACTAAAAGTGCATAATAGAGATGATCCAATATGGCCATTTTTCATTTCTTTTAAATGTTGCCATTGTAATTGGTTTTGGTTTGCTTAATCTCACTGATGATTCATTGAGGGATAGGGGTTACACCATTGATATGCCATTTATATATGTACTAGAAACAATGCCCATTGTGTGAACAAATACAACGGGCTCTAGAAAATGGATTTGGTGGGCCTCTCCTGGCAGTAAGTGGCCTTTGAGGCTAGGCCCTGCCATTGCCCTGTAAGGTCACCTCACCCTCCCAAAGCCCTGCTGCAGCTGCCAAGATGAGAAGTTTCAAAGATTAACACATAGAGAGATGCAGACCCTCACATGCTTCCCTCGGCTTGCCTCTGCTCGCCTCCCGCCCTGACTGCCTCCCTCCCTCCTCACCATTTGTCCTCCCTCCAGCTTTGGGCATAGTGGTAAGAGCCCTTCTTCTTATGTAGTCCCCGATAATTGGCAGGGCTGACTGTGATGAGCAGGGCGCTGCCATGGCAATGCAACAATGACACCCGGCAGGCCAGTAGAAAAGTGAAACAAAATGCTTTGGTCCTGTACTCACTGTGGATTTAGGGGAAAGCCTATTTGCAGGAGCAATCATTCTACTCTACAACCTGTAATTCCAGTCCAAGAACACTTTTGCTACTCCCAGGGGTTGTCATTCCATTGTGGGGCCTGTCATGCCAGTCCAAGAAAGTTTCTACTGCTACCAGTCCCAGAGTAGTCTATCTGGGACCTTTATGGAAAATCCATTCCACATTTTCTTTGCAATTGTTATTGTGCTGTAATGCTTTTCAATGGAGCCCATGCAAGTAAATTGGCATTCTGGGCTCCCATTTTCTCCAATGGGCCTTCAAGCCTCTCCCATTATTTTCAGTGGGCAATCCTGTTGTTTCTTTTATTACATGCCACGCCAACTCCTCCTGACAGCCTCACTGTGTGCCTCTTTTGGAAGCCACACCAGGTCTCTCCCACACACACACACCAGCCTCAGCAAGCTTCTTCTCCTGGGAACCACAGGTATGCCTGTGGAGACAGAGGAGGGCCGGGAGGGGCTGGGCTTCCCAGAAGGAGGGAGGGGGTCTGTCTGGGCCCAGAGACCTTTATGGAAAACCCATTCCACATTTTCTTTGCAATTGTTTTTTGTGCTTTAATGCTTTTCAATGGAGTCCATGTAAGTAAATTGGCATTCTGTGCTCCCATTTTCTCCAATGGGCCTTCAGGCCTCTCCTGTTATTTTCAGTGGGCAATCTGGTCATCCCTTTTGGTACATGCCCCGCCAACTGCTCCTGATGGCCTCTCCATGTGCCTTTATCAGAAGCTGTGCCAGGTCTTCCCCCCCCCCCAGCCTCAGCGAGCCTCTACTCCTGGGAACCACAGGGATGCCTGCAGGGACGGAGGAGGGCTAGAAGAGGCTGGGCTTCACTGGGCTCTCTGCAGCTGAGTGCAGCTGTCCAGACAGAGGGAGGGGGGAGAAGCCCAGGCACTATGCTCCAGATGCCAGCTGGGGTGGCCTCAGCCCCAGGCCTTTCCCTCCCACTCTCCACCCAGTCCCTGCCAGCTTGAGGGCCTGAGGCATGGCTGCGGGTGCCCATTGTGTTCCCAATCCATTGCGCTGGGCCTTCCTGAGTCCAGAGAGCCATGTTGGGCCTTCCCAAGACTACCCCCTGCCCCCATTGCCTGCAGATCAGCAGGGCAGGGAGAAAGCGTGTTCACCCAGCTTTCTCACTGCCCAGCAGAGTGGCGGGCAGCGGCAGTGGGCTCCTGAGCAGTGGGCCACAGCAGGCTCTTTGGCGGCAGGAAGGCTTGATGCTGCAGCACTGGGTTTACCTGTCACTGGGCCAGGTCTTCCTGGGCCTCCGAAATCCCCAAGGCAGCGGGAAGGCCCGGTGTCAAGGCATGGGCCTTCCCGCTGCCACACTGGGCCTTTCCAGGCCTGTGGAGGCTCCAAGGAGGCGGTGGGGAGGCAAACCGTTTTGCCCCCACTCACTTCTAAACCCCACTTACTGCTCATGCTTTGAGTACTGAGCATGTGCAGGAATAAAAAGTGAGTCATCGGCAACACTGTTTGACTTTTATGTCTTAGGATGCCATTAACACATTATTGATGCAAAAAAGAACATTGAAAAATATGTACATTTTAAAGGTAACTTTTCAATATTGAGAAAATGTGCAAAATCAAGATGAATAGGGAAAAACATCAAAATAAGGATATTCAGACTTTAAAATTAAGTCTTATTCCTAGAAGAACAAGATTTGGGTCCAGTAGCACCTTAGATCAACTAGATTTCCAGGCATGAACTTTTGAGAGTGAGAGCTCCCTTTGTCAGATACAAAGGTATCTAACAAGGGAGCTCATACCCTGGATATCTAGTTGGTCTCAAAGGTACTATGTGTGTAAAGTGCTGTCAAGTCACAACTGGCTTATGGCAGCCCCTGCTGGGTCTTTCAAGGCAAGTGAAAACAGATGTGGTTTACCATTGCTGCCTTCTGCAGAGTCTTCCTTGGGGGTCTCCCATGCAAGTACTGCCCCTGCTTAGCTTCCAAAATCTGAAAAAATCGGGCTATACCATGCTACCTTCTTTCCCCATTAAGGTGCTACTGGACCGAAATCTTACTCTTCTACTACAGACCAACACAGCCACCCACCTGCAACAGTCTTACTCCTAGTACATAACTCAGGTGAGTTAGCCCAGCCAAAATATAGCATACACGTATGACCTATGTAACATTTATAGATTAAGAATTATAAATTATTTTATGAAATACTAAACATTTTTATATATATAAAAAACACTGAGGCCAAGAGTCTATCAAAAGGAAAGTAATTCCCTGTTGGGGAATCCAAAATCTATCTGATGTAGAATATTGAAGGAAGCAAACCAAACTGGCTACAGGCTACACATGATCACAGTATACTCCCTTGCAGAGAATTCAGCTTCAATAGGCATGGGAAGGGCCCTGGAAAACGTTTCAGCACTGCTCATAGAAATATCATTACACAAAACCTGAACTTTTGGTTTTCAGTGGAAAACTACCACTGGTTCCTGTAATGCTTGGAAGTAGAATGGTGTCTTTCTGTCTCTGTGATGAAATCCTTTTTATTTGAAAACAGTGACTGTATTAAGACCTTATGCCTTGGTGCCCCTCAGACAATTGGAGTTCCCAGGTCTAAACTATTGGACCCATCAACTAAGTGTCTTTACTGGCAGGAGCTCTGAGGTGACACTGGAGCATGGTGATGCTGTGGGCTTCCTCTCTTTGAAAGAGAGGGAAGGAGATTTCCTCCCCTTCTCCTGAGGTGGAAAGTTCTTGTCCTCAGTCCTAGGAAACTGAGAGCTCTGTTTTCTAGGGGGATTGCCTTAATGTCCTTACAAAAGTTTCCCAGGCCCTTTTGAGTACTCTCACAGATATCCCAAGACCCCAGTTAGATAAATGCTGATCTAAAATATCCACCCATTATTCGCACGTGCAATATGTCTAGTATGTTTTTCCTACCCTTTGAAGGAACTCAGGGTGGTTACAAAGTTTTTTCCCATTTTATCCTCACATCAGCCCTGTGAGGTCAATTAGGCCTCTGTTATCAAGTTTCATAACAGAGGAAAGGTTTGAATTCTGACCTCCCAGCTTTTAGTGTGGTACTGTCAAACTGACTACACTGTATTAAATCTTCACATTTATAACCCACCATTCATTCTTTATGCAATGTGTACAGCTAGGTTCCCATGAAGTCTTTCACCAAGATATTGACTAGAATCAGACTGGTTTAAGTGCAGCAAAGTTGCAGCTAGAGGTGTTGCATCTGATCTGGATACCCGGACTCTGCTGGACTGGATCATTCAGCCACAGCAGGGAGCTGCAGGCAGCAAGCGAGAGGGCTGCAGTGTGAACGTTGTGAAGCTGAGCTTTATGCCGTGGCAGGAGAGCAGTGCAAAACTGGCAGGGTAGGAGAGGAGGAAGCAGGCAGAGTGGGTTCCCAATCCTCCTGAAATTTGGGGGGACTTTAGGGGACAGTCAGGAATAGGTTCCCTTCAAATTTGGCGGAGGTTGTTTAAAAAATGCCCCCACTCCCAACTGCTCAGACATTTCTCCCATAGGAGATAATGGCTGGTTAAATCCAGGATCAGACAATCTGATCCAGATTTCAGGAGTCTCATTTTTTTTTTAAAAAAACCATGAAATCTAGATCTCCTTTTTTCCCCTTTTTCTTTTTTCTTTTCTTTTTCTTTCTTTTTTGTTTTTTGTTTTGGTACACACACTTAGTTGCTACATCATTTGGCCTGCAAAATTCCAGTGAGAAAGGTACATTTCCCCTCTCCTACAGAAAAGTTGGGAAGGGGATCTCTTCTTTCACAACCATTTATTTTATTGACAAAACATATGAGCCTGAATTGCAAAATCAATTTTTCAGAGTAGTATGTTGAGTAAATACAGTAAAAAAAATATATCCAGTAAAATAGATATATCAGAATGGCATAGAAATTTTCAGTGTGACTATAAGGTGAGTAGCTGGGTTCATGAAAGGGTGTGCACCAAATAAAAATTTGGTTTGATCCAAGGATCAGGAATACCATAAAAATTTGATCTCCTTGATATCTAGGTCAAATTCTCTTATCCAGTTCAGTAAAATTCTGAGTTTATCTGGTCATTTTACACTATGAGGGAAATTATCTTGGGGGTGTTTTTCAAGCAACGTCCACCAAATTTGCAGAGAACCTTCTCCTTTCTGTCCAATAATGAACCCCCAAGTTTCAGGAAGTTTGAGCCCCAGAGTCCACTGGGTGGTGAGGCACTTCACAGCATTGTATAAAATCATAATAAAACAATTCAGAATGTCTAAGTAAAAGAAGGTACATATTGTTTGAATGAATAACCATCCAAAATATTCAGTCACTTGATGGTAATTTTCCTGATCAAATTGTTTTTTAAAAGAAGTCTTCCATGACAAGCAGTTTAATAAGTACCTTTGCAAAAAGATTCTGACTTGATGGGTCGTCGCATAAGCTACTTGACATTTGTCCCCAGTCAGACCGGATGCCACATGAAAAATTTACTTTGGGAAAGGGCTCCAAGGAATAAACAGTTCTCTAGTGCTGCTCACAAGGGAATCAGCAAGGTGAGCGGAACTTCAACTTGTCACGGATGCACTGTTCTGACAAACATAAGTAGATGCTAATGGCTGAATCGTGACAGAATAAAGTCCCACAACCATATGGCTAATTGCCACAACAATATCTTCAGTGTTATTAATCAAGTTTTCATAGTGTGCCATGATAATTGGAATAATTAGAAGCAGCGTAGGCATTGCTTGCCTCTCTCTCTCTCTCACACACACACACATACACACAGCAGACAGTGATGTAGAAGAACCACAGTTTCTCTGCTGCATTATTTACTGCATGTTTTCCAGCAAATATGTAGTTAATTAATGAATTATCTATATATCATCAGAGCCTTTCATTGCAGGAATGTTGAAATAACACGATCATTTTACTGCCTGAAAATTCTAAATTCAAAATTATGCCACAATAATCTCTGCCATTTTTAGACAACATTTTTGAGAAAAGTTGGAAATACCTACAGTTCATGCATGAGTTTGCAAAACATATTTTTATGTAAAACAGAATAAAATAAAATGTAAAATAAAGTAAAATATCCTTCTTTCCCTTATTTTACAAATGTAGTATAAACAACTGCATAGTCATAAAGTTGTGTTGCTAAATTAACAAACCATAATATTTTAACTGAATTCAAATTATAATCTGTAGAAAACTTTGGACCAGTTTCTTGCTAAATCCTTATACCGAATTTATTTTTCAGTTCCCAAATACAACATATCGAAACGTTTTCGTACTGTGATATTTCAAGAACCCCAAAATTATGCTCCACCTCTGAACTAAGGATGTAAATAAAGCAACAATAGCACTTTTGCTTAGCTGAGCAGCTAAATCATCAGCTTTGTACATTTCCAACTGGACTAGTTGTTTACTGGCCTCTCTCTGGGACAGTGCAAGCAATGAGAAAACACCAGTATTTCCTGGGTATGTGCATAAACAGTCAACTAGTCGGTATAACTGGAAGATTGATGATAATGACTCCCTTTGTAAATGTATGGAGGCATTTAGCCAAACGGATTGAAATAGACTGCTGTCCATGGCCTTTGAAGGGCAGCTTAATTTAGTTTTAGAACTTACAATAGGCATAAGATAAAATATTGTGATGGCATAAATCTTTCCTATGTCTGCTTTTTTGAAAAGCTGGCTCTTTTTAGCTTGAGAACTTGTAGAAGAATATATTTTCAAATGTTCTACATTTCGTTAAAAATTGGCCTCAGCAACTAAAGTCATAACCTCGTTTGATTGAAGTTCATCAACCATTCATTTGTTGAAGTCTATTGAAAATTGGAGTTAGTGCTTTGATAAAATAGGCTTGCTAGACTGAAAATATGCCACCTCTGATGTGTTGGGTTTGGGGGGGTCTCAAAATCACTTTTAATTAGATAAATAATAAATTCCAGTTCATTCTTCAAGCTGACCTATGTACTCACACACATCATCTGCTGTAAAGAAGATGGGGGCGTGGGCATGATAGAGGTTTATAAAATTATGTATGTAGTAGAAAAGATGGACATAGGTAAAGTCTCTGTAATGTATTGGTTGAACTTTAGCATAAGCAAGGGAACTGAAACCTACACTATCATTGGCTGCTAATTGCAGATAGCAGCCAATCAGGATGGCAAGATAAAGACCAATCACTGAGCTATAAATAAGTTATAATGTACATAGTTGATGCAAATGAAGGGTTCCTGTTCTGTGTGTTTCTATTGGGTGTTGAGTTATTGGGCAGTGGTTTGAGATTGAAGTTGTGGATATATATGTGTGTGTTGCTGCCTAAAAGCTGTCTGTTGTTCCTGCTGAATAAAGAGCTGTTGAACTACGTGGTGTCTGAACCCAGTATTTAACAGTCTCCCTCACCAATAATACTAGAGGAGTTAACTGTGTTAGTCTGTAGTTGCACAATAGTAGAGTCCAGTATCCAGTTGCATCTGACAAACAGAGCTATGGTTCTTGAAAGCTTATGCTACAATAAAGTTGCTTAGTCTTAAAGTTGCTACTGGACTCTTTACCAATAATACTAGAACTGAAGCACAATCAATAGATTGTTTGGCCAATAGAGTCAGGGCAGATGAAAAGAAAAACTTCTTTATTCAATGAATAATTAAATTATGGATTCACTGCCAGTGAGTGGAGTCATGGTCATTTATATAAATGGCTTTAAAAGAGGATTAGGCAGATTTATGGTGGTAATTTTCATCAGTGGCTACTAGCCACAATGACTAAAAAGAAACTCCACATCCAGAGGCAGAAAACCTCTGAAAGCCTGCGCTAGGGGGCAACATCAGGGAAGGCCTTGGGATCTATGCCTTTTGTGTTGTCTCTCCAGGGCAACTGGTTTGCCACTGTGGGAAAGAGGATGCTAGACTAGATCCAACAGAGCTCTATTTTATGTTCTTATGTAAAAGCAGCCATGATGGAAATGAAGGTAAGAAGATGATGGTGGTGTTCTTCTATCCTTCACATCCTTCTGACCCTTCAAAGAAGCAAAACTATACATGTTCCTTTCTGCTGGATTCTTTTTCTTGGTTACACTAGCATGTGACCACATGTTGGAATAAAGTCTCAAAATGTTGAGATACGTGGGATCTCCTGGAGTATGATCACTTTTCTGAATTTCTTTATAAAACAAAATGAGTAGTCTTGTCTCTTTAAACTCCAGGATGTGCACTGTCTTGGGTGAGGGGAACAAGAGAAATTGTATGTAAGATGGCTGCATGTTATCATTTTTGAAAACTTGAAGGATGCTGAATGCGTTACACGATCTATGTTTATTGGAGGAACAATGTTAAATGTGAGGGCTTGAAGATGTAGATGTTTTCTAAAATTCAAAAATGTCACTAAGGTATGCCTTTGCTTAATTTTTGAAAATCAGTTTTTCCTGTGTTACGATGTTTTCCACTTTCCATGTAATCATGCATGGACCGTAGCATGCATTAAGGAGTGCAGTGGATGCTGTTCTATCTAGCTCCTTCTAATTCTCCTGCGCCTCACTATTTTTTAAAAAATATTTTAATTTTGTTTAATAAAAGTAGTACGAAACCAATTCTCTCCACCACTTTTCCCGCTGATAGAATTTCCTGGCTGATTTCATCTGTGGTTCAGCTTGATGAAATGTGTACATTCAGGGAATTTTGTCTCATATCTTTATTCTCTAGTACCCTTAGAAGAGCCAGGATGATGCTGTCAGGGACTCCACAGGCCGTTAGTCCTAAGTTTCTTCTATTGTCTTTGGATTCATTACAGTGCAGTGTAGGCCATGGCAAAGTGCTACTTTGTGCCATCCTGTGGGGGTGGGGAACTTGATGGAGGACCAAAGGATAGGACATGCCTTTCTAATTCATTAGTTCTCCTTACTGTTTTTGTTGACATTAAGGTAAACTAGGACTTTTTAATGTGTACATTGAGAGGAGGGAAGTTGAGCATCATAAGCCAAGTTGAAACAGCAAGAACCTAAATATATATCCAATGTGACTGAATTTTCTTAATTTATTAATATCAATTGAATTGCATTTTGCCATGGTGTCCAAGTGCTTTCTCCAAACTGTTGGTTCATCTTAATGTTTCTGTGTAGTCCCACAGTGAGACTGCAGCCGACCAGAGAAGTTTCTGTCGCTTCTCTAAAGTTCCATTAGGGGACCGCTTCTCCTGGTCATGTAGCAGCTTGTTTTCCATCAAAATGACCACATGATTTCCCAGGAGAAGCCACCCCTTCCCCTCAGTTCTTTGTTAGCCACCATGAGAAGTACTTCGCTTGTGAGCTCCATGTCGTGTATCTACTATTTTATTTATCATTTTGCAGTTTGACTTTGGATTTAGCCTTGACTACTCTTATGATTGGTGATTTGGATATTGTTAGTTGTTGAAAATGTTTTTGACCTGGCTCAGCTTGACTTCAATTTTGTATTCCCTTATAATCCAAATGCCTCAGAAGACACTCTTTAAGACATGTACCCACACCGATGAGCATGATCTCTGCCTACTATACTAGGGAAAAGGCCACAATGTTGGGGCCTGTAAGGTCTGCCAGCAATTTACCTCTAAGGTCGGAAACAAGAGGGCCCTCCATTTAAAGGCTGAATTGTGGGAGAAAGTCTTTATCTGGCTCTGATCCCCCCGGGAACTAAGTTGTATGCCATGAAGGAGCGCGCATCTAGGGCTGGATCAGTGTTTTCCTTGAGGTCAGTGTCAAGGTTGGATTTGATGGGCAGAAAATCCTGCTCTCCAAGGTCTCCTTCATATCTGAGGCATTCTATGGAACCATCAGCTAAGACACCAAAGAAAACTAAACAAAGATCTCACTCCAAGTGTAGGGCTCCCCAGAACCGATATTCGGCTACAGAGACAGAGGTTGAGGAAGTTTTCCTGGTCAACTCAAGAACTCCTTTGCCTCACCTAAATTCTCTGGAGCAAAGGCAAGACTGAACTCATCATCATCATTTTTTATTACAGTACCAAGACCAATATACAAACATTATGTTACCAAACCACTTATCAATAAAAAGAAAAACGAGTTTTTAAAAAAACTTTTAAAAATACATTAAAAATTAATGTACAGAATCTGGCTACTTGCCATGTGATCATGTGGTTTTTATCAGCTAAGAGCCAGTAGAGCTTTGCTTTATTTGTAGTTATATGACTGGGAATCCTATCTAATAGTGGAGTAATAATTTTTAAACGAACCTCTCCATAAAATGGGCAACTGAAGAACATGTGCTCTGCAGTCTCTACCTCTTTCAAAGGGCATAGACATAGCCTTTCTGCATAGGGAATTTTGTTGTTCCTACCCTCAACAACCGCTGAGGGAAAAGCAGAACACCTGGCCAAAGAAAATGCCCTTCTGAAATTATTTCCACAGAGGTCAGATACTTGGCTGGCTCAGGAGTACATTTATCAACACCCCCATTTTAGATGCACTAGAGATGTCAGATTGGCGCTCTATGTCTTCTAGTCTTTGTTTAATTAACCTTTTGGCTCATTCAGCTCCCTGAGTTAGGAGCACCTGAGGAGAGAAACCTATTTTTGTAATAGACTTATAAACTGCCTTATGCCAGCTGGATTTAAATTCTTCATGGAGAATCAGGGGGAGCAAACCTTGAGGGTAGAAAAAAGCTTTCAGCCACATATGAATGGAATGGATGCTCACCCTAGCTTCAAACCTCAGGTTTCCAGACTCTAGCCGAATCCAGGCATTTGATACACTCTTGGGAACTTGTAGCACAGCTCTCAAAAATTTGGATTGTGCTCTTCCTTGCGGATTGAAACAAGTGGGGCTAGCAGGCAACCCTGCCGAACACCTCTTAGAGTTCTAATGGAGTCAGTGAGGCGACCAAGTCTACTACATCTAACTCTTAGGAAGGTATGTTCATGCAAGGCCCACAATAAGAACAGAAGTCTTTTGTCTATATTGGCACATAGGAGCTTATTCCAAAGCCGAGGTCTAGATATTGAATCGAACACTGACGTAAGGTCAACAAAAACAGCGTATAATGAAATTGTTCCCCTGGCTGAGTATTTTTCAATAAGATGCTGTAAAGTCAGACAGTGGTCAAGCGTGGACCTGCCTGACCTAAAGCCTGTTCATCAGCCAGTATATTTTCTTGTTCTAACCAATTCTGGAATTTTTCTAACAGATAACCTGCATAAAGCTTGCTTATAATATTTAACAGGCTGATTGGTCTGTAATTGGAGGGATCCTCCTTCATACCCTTCTTATATAGGGAACCACTATGTCTGTACCCCAAGACTTGAGGATACGGCCTGTATTATCAATATATGTAAAAAGGGGAGCTAAAAAGGAGGCCCACCAGACTTCATTCTCTTTCAGAAGTTCTGGTGGGATGCCATCAATGCCTGGAGCTTTGGCGATCTTCAGTCTGCTAATGAGAGATGCAAGACTGAACTCAGGGATTCACCAGTTGGGTCAACCCAGGGAAGAGGTCTGGAGGCTGGAATCCAAACCTGGATCTGAGCAAGACCCTCAAAGATCCTCTGTACCACTGCCGGATCCAAGAATATCCACCAGTGTCCGGATGGAGACTCCTCGATCCTACTCTGCATCGGATCCCAGAAATCATGGCCATCATCAGTTGGATCTACGCCACTCATGAGAACCAGCATCATTATCTTACATGCACCAGCATCACTCTTCATGATGTATTCCGCCACTATGACACTGACAGTGGCTGGAGGGTCCAAGGGGGCATGCTTCGTCAGATCTGATGCCTTCAACTTCTTCAGGTCAGAGATGGTAACCCTCACACTATCTCTCCCAATTGCAGTTCCATCTGAGATTGGATCCGAGACAGCATCGGATCCCTCGCCTGACAACTACATGGGCCAAAGTTCAGGTCCCCCTAAGAAGACCTTCAGATCTTATCAGAACAGATGTCCAAGATGGCTAAGGCATTACACTTAGATGTATCTCCATTGTATTCGAAGGCGAAAGATAGCATTCTCAGCCACCTCTACTCAGATTCACCCTCAGCTATAGTCCTCCCCATTCTTGAAGGTCTAGAAGAACTGATTACTAATATATGGGATAAGGCAGCAGAGCTCCCAACTACATCAAAAAAGATTGATCTCATGTATAAGATAAAGCACAACATCTGGCCATCCTTAGTGAAATGTCCACCGCCTTCTCCACTTGTTACAGAAGACGTGCAACAACATCTCCATCCGGACATACGTTCTGGTCCGCCTGATAGGGAGGGCAGGAAACTTGCTGATATAAGCAGAAGGCAATACTCTGTGTCGACCTTAAACTTGTACAATGACAACTACCAAACCATCATGGGCACTTACCAGTTGTATCTCTGGGAGAAACGGTCATCTTACATCTCTTATCTCTCAGAGGACAAGAAATCCCTGTTTGCCTACTGCAAACAGAAGCCCTCAGACTGTCAAACCAGCAGATAAATGTGGGCAAGCATGCCGTTGACACTTCAACCAGAGCTATGGCAGGAGCAGTACTTATGCAGCATCCTTATTTTCTTTGAGGATGGATGAAACACTGTCTCAAAAGAAAAAGAACAGGCATACTGCACATTTCTGGATGTGACACCCTCTGAGCAACACCCTTACAAGCCCAGGTACTTCCCACACCACCACTACTCATACCAGCAATATTGGAGGCCTAATTGGCATATCAGCAGAGTCATTCAACACCATAGTGCCCTTTCAATTCACTGCCGCAGGTCCAGTCAAAAAAACAGGCTCCTTATAGCTCTAAGCCTTCTCAGCACTCTTAAAATAGTAAAGAGTCCAGTAGCACCTTTAAGGCTAGACAAATTTATTGTAGCATAAGCTTTCGAGAACCACAGTTCTCTTCGTCAGATGTATGCATTGTCTTGACATGAATAAAATATGCCTTGGAAAGATTCATTTCACCTCATTGTGTGTAGCTTGGTAATCTCCCAATGTGGGACTGCACAGAAGACCTCAATGAACAACAGTTACAGGTAAGTGCAACACTGTTTTTCATCACATTCTTCTGTGCAGGCACACATTCCCCCTCCTCCTGCCTCGTTTGTGAACTCTCTGACTTGAAGGTCCAACAGGAGATCATGGCGACTCAGGAGAACTGAAGGGAAGGGGTCGCTTCTCATGGGTAATCACGTGGCCATTTAGGCAGGAAAAAGAGCTGCTACATGACCGAGAGAAGTGGCCCCTTAATGGAGCTTTATAGAAGTGACAGAAACTTCTCTGGTCAGTGGTGTGCTTGCACAGAAGAACTCAATGAACAATGGTTACAGGTAAGTACAACCCTGTTGTACTTACCTGTACATCCATCCAAAACAAACTATGTCTGTCTAATGGAACAGTATCCAACAAGCCAGTTTTTACAGTTCACAGATATAAAACCACAACATTCTTAGTGGCAGTAATGTTTCATCAGCTGTGTATTACATTCCATCTGTAAAATCCTCTGTGATTTCCTTGGAAATTTTCATTGGGATGGTGATGCTTTTTATAGGAGATGTGTTCCAAGAATAGTTATTAATACAACACATTTGTTATTTAATTAAATCTTTATTAAAAATAAAAGTAGAGAATGTTCTAAATCACCACAGAACTACATCACATAAACTAGGTGATCAAAGGCAGGTCCTGTTTCAAGTAGTAGTGGAAGTATATAGGGATGCCATAGGGAGAGAGAGTTGTTTGGTTTGGGTTGTATCTTCTGCAAGGGAGATAATTTAGAGCATGAGGATTGCATTCCTGAAAAGGAGGAGGAGGAAGATTGGTAAGGCATTTCTATTAGAGCTAAAAGCAAAAAGATGGTTGGCATCATTTAAATGGAAGAACAGGTCATATATTTGTAGTGGAGAAAGCATTTGCAGACTCAAGTAGATAATAAGTCCAATTAGCACTGATGGAGAAAGATTAAGAGGCTGAGGAGCACTACAGAAATGAAAGGTGTATAGTACCTATGTATCTGCTTACAAATTATGTATAGAGGTTTCTTGCCCTGTGGAATTTTTTTCACTGTTTCCTGTTGGCATTTATATTGGCGCTGTGTCTAGGCTGTGAAATTTACAAATGAACATCAAACAGGGAAATGTGGAAATCTTATACTCCATTTAACTTTCTTGGAACTATGCAAATAGAAGAGTGAACTGAAGTAGCATGAATGGAACATATTTAACAGCAAGTTCAGAATCTGGGAGTCCTTCTGCATATTTATCTTTTTATTTACTTATTTTATACCCTACTTTTCCCCTTAGTGGGGACCTAAAGCAGCCCACATCACTCTCCTCTGTTTTATCTGTAAAATGTGTCAGTTTGGGGTAATTTAGTGGATATTGTATACTGTTCTTTATCTTTTCCACTGCCTTGTGCTCCCCTACTTTATTGAACCATGTGTCTAAACCAGGTGGTTGCAGTGATTTTCAACATGCTACTATAGATGTTTTAGTGGCAACTAAAAGTGATGAAATCAGATCTTGTCTTATTCATGGTAATGAGTGTTCTCGCCATAAATCTAAAAAGATGAGTTCAGGCTTGAAAGGTATTTTATAACTTGTTATTAAAGCGATGTGTTGTAATACACTTTTCCAAAATTCATCTATGTAAATACATTGCCACCAACAATGTGCAAATGTTCCTATTTTACCACATTTTCCCAACATAATGGTGACTTATTTGATGTTATTCTAGACAGTTTTTGTGGGTGAGGTACCAACGATGTACTATTTTATGTCTGTAAATTTCTGTTAATAACCAGAGATCTAATTAACCTTGATACCCAAATTTGTTCCCATTCCTTTGCTGATATTGAGATATTACAGTCCTGCTGCCACTTGAAATAGTTTGTTCTTTTTTCATTTGTTTGTATATTATATATTTTAGTGATTAGACCTTTCTGAGTAGGCTTTCCTGCTCCTAGTATTTCCTCAAATTTTGTTTTTGGTTCTTTCATTATTTCTTTTATTTTAATCTGTCTTATGAAATACATTATTTGGAGGTAATATACCAAGGTATTGTTTGATATAACTTATTTTCTAGTTCAAACTTTTTAATGATGCCTTTTTTTTTGAGGCTATATCATTTAGTCGTAAATTCCTTGATATCTTATCTGATACATAGTTTACAGGGAATTTTCCATTTGTTGTTAGCAGTGAGTAGCAAGACAGGTTTAGTAGTATCTTATGCTTATATTTATCCCATTGCTTAATGATACTATTAATAAAAATATTACTTTTGCATTCCTTGGGTCTCTGCATGTGTTTTTAGACCATATTACTCCCTGTATTGTTTTTGGAGAGCAAATTGATTGCAACATAATTATCCAGTCTGGTTTTGCCTTATTTTGTAATATATCAACCACATTGGTTAGACTCATTGCTGCATTATACAGCTTGATATCCAGATAGTTATAACCACCATGTTGTTTCTCATTTTGATAGTGTCAAATGCTATTCTCGGTTGTTTATATTGCCATAAGAAGCTATTTAGAATAGATTGCCATTTTTTTAATAAGTTTGGTGGCATATATATAGGAACTGCTCTAAAAAGAAATATTAGTTTAGGGAGTATAAAGGATTTGATCATGTGGTATCTTTCACACCAAACTAAAATTTAGTTTATTCCATCTATCAATATCTGTTCTTACTTCCTGGAACTTTTGGAGGTGATTGAATTAGTCTGTCTAAGTTATTTGGGATAAGAGTCCTTAAATATAGGATTTGTGATTTAACCCACTGGAATTTGAACTGTTGTTTAATTTGTTCTTTTTTCTGATTACTGATATTTAATGGCAAAATTTGTGATTTCGATTGGTTTATTTTTAATCTACCCAAATGTGGTTAAAGTATTTTGTAGTTTTTGAAGAGTTAATAGTGGGTGTGTTACATACAACAACATATCATCTGCAAATAAGCTTATTTTATAGACATCATTGCCAATTGCTATATCATGAATTTGATTGTTTAGGATTGGAGATAGGGGGCAGCCTTGTCTAGTTCCACTAGTAAGATTAATAATATCTGAAGTTACTCCATTCGTTCTTATTTTAGCCCATGGTTGTGAGTATATAGATTCTATTGATCATAAGAATTTGTCCCCAAAGTTCATAATTTATAATAAAGCCTGCAGGTTTGGGATTTCTAGAGAATCAAACGCTTTCTCAAAGCAGTATTTTTAAAAATCTGCATAGCCAATCAAATCTCCAATGGCCAATCAGAAAGCAATGCATGCTAAAACCCCATCAGGTTCCACCCACTTTCTAACAGCACTCGGCAGGCACCAGAAAAGGTGTCAGCAGGCACAATGGTGCCCTTGAGCACCATGTTGGAGAACCCCGCTCTAGCCACTATATCACAATTTTGCTCCTGTAAACTAAGGTCAAGGCAATGGCTGAGAGTTCTGTTTGTTATCTATGTTTGAAATATAGCAAGTTCATTCTTGCTATATTTTATCTTAGTAAATCCGATGGGAAATTAGTGAATACAAGTTTCTCATACATATGAATATCTTTTGGCCCTCAACCAATACACCCATCCTTGAATAATATCTCCAACTTCTGTGAAGTTGGACATTTCTGTCATTCTCAGACACGGTCTGCGCTTGGGCCTCCACACATTTGTATTGATAAGAGTTGGGCATCTCTTCTGATTTACACATGGCCATACAGCTGTGTTACTCCTCTGTTTAATGCCCCTCTCCAAGGTTGTTCTAATCTAGGCCTCTAGACTCACTTGACAGCATGTCTAGCTAAGAGGCCAGGCTAGCCTTATTTCTGTGTTTAAAGATATCTTCTACAATTTTCTTGGTCAAATCCAACAACAGTTCCCCTGTATTTCTAGCTATAGCCATAGCTCTATTTCTTTCTATCCAAATCTGATGGTGCAGTGGAAGTCTTAAAGCACTGCCTAACTGCTATTGCTAAGAGCAAATAAATTGAAGCTGAATTCTAACAAGAGAGATAATGCTGGGTGGAAGGCAGAGATCATGAAAGACATTGTACTTCCCAACATTGCTGGAGTGCAGTTGATCCTTGCTGACTCTGTTAAGACCTAAGGGTTATACTGGATCCAGCATTACTGCCGGAAAAGCAAATTAATGCAGCTGCAAAAGGAGCTTTCACCCAACTTATTTTAACCTTCATTTAACCACTAACTTGACTTGGCTGACCTGACCACCTCGATCCATGCCATGGTGACATCAAGACTAGACTTTTGTGATGTGCTCTCCATGTGTCTGCTGTTGAAGTCAGTTCAGAGACTCCAGTTTATACAGAATGCAGCAGCTTAGTTATTGTCAAGAGCTAGGCAGAGCGTGCATATCACAACCATTCTGCACTCACTCCACTGGTTACTAGGTTAAATTCAAGATTCTAGCTATCATATAGAGAGCCCTTCATCTCCTTGGATTCTCATATCTGCAGGACTGCCTTTCCTGCTTTGCTCCACCATAACAGCTTTACTCATCTGAAGTGGGCCTTCTGAGAGTGCCACCCTGCAAATGGGCAAGATTAACAGCTGCCCATACACAAGCATTCTGTGCTGTGGTTCCCACCATGTGGAATGGCCTGCCTGTTCTGCAAACTATATAAAACAACAATTCAGGAGAGCATTTTTATAAAGGTGTAATAAGGCTACTATAGTATAACAAAATGCTTCAGGAAGGTGCTCTTATAAAGGAAATAGGACTGTGAATTATACTACTGTTGTAGTAGTATGTATTAGTTGTTTCCAAATCCATTTAGACTTTATGTAACCCTTGAAAGGCAAGTAATGTAGCCGGTCATGTCAAGTGTGGGGCCTGGTACAGACATGATGTTTAGCCACAATAAGTGTTCTGTAAGGAGAAAAGGGAGAACATTGAGCTGGATAGCAAGATTGCAATGGAACCTCAGATGACCAGAAGATAAGCAGCTGTCCTTCAGTTCTGTACCACATCCTAGTTGCACAACTAATAAGCCTTGGCCCCAGAATCACTGGGGGCCAGGTTTGCACAAGGCACAATGTGTGGGACATGAGGCAAGCATGACCTTGGCATCACGCCAGGCCCTGGGTGGCTCCCAGAGGCTCTGCGCATTCACGCAGGAGCCAATCAGTTTAAACCACCCAGCAGGCCAATTGGGAGCAGGGTGGCCATGCCCCGGGATGGTGCCTGGCCAGTAGACCTGGGCTGTGAAGTTTCCTGTCAGGTCTGCTGGGCAGGCTGATAAAGGGGATGTGCTTGGGCCCCTGAGCATGGTCGACATCCCACCCATTCCTCCTTCAGGTTGGGATTGGGGTTGTGGTCCTTGTCTGACAGGGAGGTACTTTGTAGGTAAGGGGAATGCTTGGTTCATCGTCATGTCTTCTGTGCAGGCACACTTGGGAACTGGGCATGCGCAGGCCAACCATGAACATTCTAAAACTCTTAAAGGTACAAGATACTTGCTTAGTCTTTTTGCACACTTCTCCCCAGGCGCTGCTATAAAAGGCAGGGAAGGTGTGATGCTCTCTCCCTCAGTTCTTTTTTAGCCATTGCTGAAGAAGGACATCTCTTTGCTCCATTCCTTAGTTCCTACCTCTAGATGAGAGTTAGGGCCTTTAACTCCTTGGTTTTGAAGGCTCTCTTTTAGAGTGTTTACACTGTGGGACTAAGTTGGCCCAATCAGATGGGCATGACAAATGCCTGCTATGTCTGAGTGAGGGCCATGACACCTTGTGGTGTGGAGTCTGTAAACAATTTATGCCCAAAGTACACCTCGAAAGTGCATTGCAACTTAAAGCAGCTCTTTGGGAGTCAGCCCTGAGAGGTGCTATTGACTCCAAGTATAATGCTGCAGATAATGGACAGCAGCGCCTAGAAGGGCCTCCTTGGTTCTTCCAGCACGCTGGGTGCCTACTACTGCTGAGAAGGACTAGTCAGTTCCAGTTGCACACTCGATAGTTCCACGCCACCTTCAAAAAAGGCTAAGCTCAAAGTGAAGCGTGCTGATAAACTATCAACTTTGAAGTTGCAAATGTTCAACTCCAACTACATAGGTTGCATTGAGTCCCCCCAGGGTTCTATCTCCTA
Source organism: Eublepharis macularius (assembly GCF_028583425.1). NCBI lineage: Eukaryota > Metazoa > Chordata > Lepidosauria > Squamata > Eublepharidae > Eublepharis > Eublepharis macularius. The sequence continues at coordinate 45,567,602 of NC_072800.1, forward strand.
CCCCCAGATGGTGTTCCACTTCAGTTTCATCCCTTTCAGAGGGTGAGATTCTGAATGTTGTAAAATTGTCGACAGCCATTTCTCCACTACCGCCATCACCAATACAGCCTATGGAAAGACAGAGGGCTTCCTCAAGCCCAACTGAGAATGTCAAATTCTTGAAACTGGCTCCTGATCATAGACATAATTGGTTACATTATTCTCCATACGTTTCCCCATATCATTACTATGCTTATAGGTTTGAAGGTTCACCAGGCACCAACCAGCCTCCTCATTATTTCTTCCATGATGAAGAGCCTTATGTTGTGGTTCTTTCAGAACCTAGAAGTAAAACTAAGCCTACATCAGTTCCAGGAAGACAGCACTGTGTTTCCGACTTGCTGTCATCACATGGTGCCTCCTCGACAGGCTGAGGGGGTGAGGGGGTCATCAGCTGGCAGGTGAGCCAGCCAATGCTGGAGATCCATGCCCCATGCAGCCTCAAGGCTCCTGCAAGCTGTAATCAATAAAACCGTGGCCTTTTATAACTCTGTCCATAGTCTCTGTGTCTTCTTGGCTTTGCCCTCTCCCTTGCCCCTCAAGCTTGAACCGCAAATGAAAGCTCAGTTGATGAATGTGGCAATGGTAGCTCCTACTTCTGATTACCAGATCAGGTGGCAGCTTCTACTTTAATGTTTAATGCATGCATTCTATTAAATCATACCCTTTTCCTACCACCAACATTACCTTATCCTGCAAATATTTTAAATAGCTACTGAACTCTGAAGTAGATAGGGTGTCGAGCCCAATAAAGAAGTAAAGGTTGTAGGGTTGTATGTTGCACAGTGGGAGCTGTTCAGTGGTGAAGAGGTTGCTGTGACCCCATTACACACTGCCACCCACCATAAGCCTCCCTGCAAGGCTCTGGGACTTCACAGGCAGTTACAGACGATCACAATACATCACTTTTCTAATCCCTAATTAGTAGGCATCATTGCAGTAGACTTCTCAACGTTCCTGCAGTAAGTGCAAAATAGGCAAGGCTGGGAAAAACAGCAAAAACAAAATCCTACCCAATCCCATCACACAGACAGCTAATCCTGTACAGTGCAATAAATAGGAGTGGACTGCCACTGCCATTTTAAATCAGAATGTAGTGGCCTTATGAAGGCATGCCCACAGGAAGTCCCCAGTGGTTTTGTGCAAGAGTGCTTCCAAGCACGGCCCAAATGCTTTACTCCCTGCCTCCTAAAAAGAGGATGTCTATATATGCAGGCAAGGGTGGGAGATGATGTATATGCAGAGGACATATTCATATCTACCATATTTGTTCCTGCTGTAAAATTCCTGTTTATGATAATACAATTTAATATTCTTTGTGTAATCATTGATAAGTTCAGTAGGTAGTGGTTTAGATAGTATTTGAAACAATACAGAGTAACTAAAATTACATATTGTATATAATCCCAACTGATGAATATACAAGTTTCAGATTTTACAGAATTCCTTGAGAATGGAAGCGGAGTAAGATATGCACATTGATATCAAACATTGTTATCAAACCAGACTAATACATGATTTCTACATCCACAACATTGAATTATTTAATTTTATCCTGTTCTCTCTACCAAAGATGCTTGAGGCAGCTTACGGGCAATTAAAACAATGCAAACAATGAATAAATATCAGCATAAAACAATCCTTTATTAAATAGTAATCACAATAAATATTTTAGTGAAACAATAGCAGCAACAATAGCAACAAATACCCTGAGTAAATAATTTCATCTTTAGAGAGAGGTTCCATAATCAAAATATCATCATAGAAAAAGACCTATGTTACAAGGCCACCCATTTTATTTCAGTTAATGGTGCCCCCCCCCCCCAATGTGACAACAGGTGTATCCAGGAACAGGCAGTTAATCAAATTAATCCTTTGGGCATATAATAATATTAAGATGCCTAGTGAACTTTTGTCAATCCATCTTACATTTTCTTCAAATGTTATCTCCTCCATCATTGCTATATTTCTCAGTTCATCAGATTCTGGAAAAAAAATACAAGATTTTTTAATGCAATAATTATTCTCTTTGTATGCTGGCCTCATTATTTCAGCCATGCTACTACCACAGTAACACAATAAACAGTGCAATCCTAAGCAGAGTTACTCCAGTCTAAGCCCATTGCTTTCAATGGGCTTAGACTGGAGTAACTTTTCTTAGGATTACACTGTAAATCTTCCATGAGGATAGGTATGTAATCATGTTGGCCTGCAGTAGGACAGCAAGATTTTACTCCAGTGGCACTTTTGAGACCAACAAGTTTTTCAGAGTGTAAGCTTTTGAGAATCAGAGCTCACGTCTTCTCTGACTCAAGAGTTCTGACTCTCAAAAGCTCACACTCTGAAAATCTTGTTGGTATCTAAGGTGCTACTGGATTAAAATACAGCAATTAAATCTTCATTATGCGATTCATATAGAAATACGCATAGCTAGACATTTTTTTAATTTAAAATAGTTATATGCTGATCTCCAAATTTTTATTCAAGATAGTTTCTAAAAGTATGAGCAGTGGATTTATAGAAACCCCATTGGCTTTTCAAGACAAGAGAGTAGGGACATGCACACACAAAAAAGGTAAATCCTGAACTGATTCTTTAGTTCAGTAATATAGCAGAAATTCAGTAAAATTCGGCCATTGTTTCCTATGGAAAAATCAATCCAGGGGCTATCTGGTGGGCTGTAGGGTATCAATTTTCAACCAAACTCCACCAAATTTGCATGAAACCTACTCATTCCTGTCCTCTAAAGACCTCCCAAGTTTCATAAAGATTAGACCTTAAGGTCCAGTTCTATGAGCCCCTGAACAAGGTGCCCACAGCCACTCCAAACTGAAACAAGGGCATGCCTTGTGCTTGTGTCTGGATACTGCTTAGTTCTGTTCTGTGGTGTTCCCCCACTGACTGAACTCTGTGCCTGGCTGCTGTGAATCACACTGGTTCTGTTGAGCTAAGTTGCAGCAGTGTCTCTTGCTTCAGTTTAGTTTGAATGGAATAGATGTGATCTTCTGATGTGATGTTGGTCCCCTTGCTTCACTTAGGTAGCTGTGTTGGTCTTCAGTAGAACAGCAGAATTTGAGACCAATAGCACCTTAGAGACCAACAAGATGTACAGGGTATAAGCTTTTAAGAGTCAGAGGTCCCTTCTTCAAATAAATTTCAACTGGGATCAGAAGTGACCAAGCATCCTGGTAAGATATATTTCTTGAAACTTATCTTGCTAGCATCCTTGACTCTACAGGCTTTACTAATTGAAATCTCCACGCCATCTTCAAAAGCTGTTCCATATAGAGTTAATAACAGTAATCAAACCTGGAGGTGACCAAAGCATGGGTACAGTTGGAAGACCCCCTTAAGGAACAGGATCACACCTGCTTCTACAGATGGACGCCCAGACTACAGCTGTGACAAGCTGGTGAAGATGAATCTAGTGAATACTATGCTACTGATGTTGTCTGAGCATCCATCTGCAGAAGAGGATCTAATAGATGCTGAAACTGTGAACCTTTTCCCTAAGAATGGAGTGCAAGAGACAAGATGGAGAAAAGTTGAGAACTGAAGTTAATTTTGACCATAAATAATGGTCAAAATGAATACAATGGATTACATCCACTTTGTAAATAAGCTAAATTGAGCCACCAGATTTTCAGAATGTATATTATTAAGGGTCAAATGAAGAAACCTTCTCACCATCTAAAAGCTCAGCGGGATGTCTACACAGATAAAGTAGTGAATGAGAAGAGCTCTTTGTCAACACCAGTGCCACAGAGTAGGACTGAAGATGTGCTGTCACCTGTGGGGGGGGGGGGTTTGGCGGGGGGGGGAGGTTCAGACTTGTCCCAAGTTTTCCTCCACTCCTGCTCCAGGTGTTGGCCACCTTATTCCATTGCCTTCAAGTTCTTCAGAAAGCCAGGAATAGAACTTCTGTGAGAAGAAAGCAGGTAACTAAGAGTGAACATTTCAGAAGATGACAATACACAGCTAAGATTTGTTTGTTTGTTTGACTTTTATACCGCCTCTACATCAAATGACATCCAAAGCAGTTTACAGTATTAAAAACAACAATACATATTATATATTAAAACTAACAAACATATCACTACAATTAAGGGGTCCCACTGTAAGTCTGCCAGTACAAAGATTAAAAAAATATAAAGATAAGTTGCCTTATCCCTGAGTCAGACTACTCATCCATCTAACCCTGTATTCTCTACTATGACTAGCAGAAGCTCTTCAAGGTCTCAAGAAGTCTTTCTCAAATATGTCATCAATAAAAACGATTATTCTTTGAAGATTAAATGTGGTAATATGTCACTCCTGTAGTTCAAAGTTTCCAGAGCATTAGTTTCTCTCTGTTGCAGGTCATTATTAAACTCCATATCTGTGGCTAGTAATTATAGATTGGTTGGAGATTATGGTTTAATTACATAGAAATCGTGCAGAACATAGGGTTATACATTTTAGCAAAGAGTTTGTAGTACCTTTTATACTGTTTATTATTAGTTTAAAAATTCCCTTTGGTACTTTTGGTTGATTTCAATTGCTATGTTGGTGTGGTAAAATATGAATTATTGTGTTACCGCGTGTGATAAAAGGATACACCATTATGGGCATTGTAGTCTGCAGGTGTAGCAGATGTGAGCAGAAATTAACAGGACAGAGCTATAATTAAACTATAGACCGCCATCTGAAAAGAAAGGGACTTTTCTTGTCCAATGGTATCATTAAGTGAAACTTAGATTGTCTCTAAATATTTGAAAGAGCAATAAAAGTGTGTTAATTAGTAAGAAAACACTCCAACATAGAACTTAATTCCTTAAAGCATCCCTTTTTATGAAGGCAAAGCTCAGTGAAGTCAAGCCATATGGTAACATAGTTCAGAGACAATAGGGTCCTTGGTTTATGGATGCTGAAAGGAAAATGTTGCTGGAAAAGAACAGATAGCAGTTAGTATATATCCATTTACAATTGTGAATTGCTTACACCCATTGAGACAGAGAGGTTCACACCATTAATGGTAGCATTATGGTTACTAAAGCAGTCCAGTTCTTCAGCTCCTTGCATCTGTGAAACAGAATACCTCTAGGGACTAAGACTTAATATTCTCAAGAGAAAATCTAAAAGCAGGGGGAATGGAATGATTTTGGGTTGAGCAAAGTAAACTTACATCTACAAACGATTAACACTGCATAATGAAGTGGCAAAGAAGCAAAGGAGATTTCTGATAAAAAAACTAATAACAAATCGTATTATGTTATGTTGCTTTTTCCTCTTAAAGAGTATTAGCTTTATCCATCCTACTGAATTATATTAGGTAGTGATGAGCAAAGTTAGCTCGAATGCTTGCAGTGCAGCAAACCTCTGACTCCTAACCTAACCGTTTGTGAAATGTGAAAGGTGAGTGGGTTGGGGGAAACTGCTGCTAAAAGTGATAGGCTCCCTGCAGAGTCTGAGTAATGTTTGTGACACTGAACAGTAATCATTTGCTGTAGGCTAGTCACTGAGGGGTAATTTTCCACAATTGGTTAAAACACTTTGCACAGAATGTTATCAGAATTAATTGTGCAAAGCTCGAGTTTCCCTACATTTTCTACTGTAAGATTTTTGTTCAAGTTCCACAAGAAACTGAAGGAATACTGATATGATACTTAGAGATATATATTTGCCTTTTGCTGTAATTTTCATAAAGATGTTTCTGTATTTCCAAGTATGTTTAACACACCAATAACAGGATTTGAAATCTTGAAAAAAAATCACTTCCTTCATCTTGTATCTAACCAGAACGAAATTATAATTTAAATCCTTAAAGTAAAATTTTAAGTTTATGTACCCACTAGTTTATATTCATACAAACTAATGTTCAGTGTTGATGTGCACATTTTATAAAAATAGAAGAAAAGCTTAGATCTGTTCTTAATGCCATTCCTTTAGACTGATATTATGAAGGGAAGGATTTTTAAGCTGGTACAAAACTTTTCCAGTAAAGCATGTCTGCTTTGACAACATTTGAGAATTAAAGCTTTTAATATTAATAACAACAACATTCAATTTATATATGGCCCTTCAGAACAACTTAATGCCACACAAAGTGTGTTATTATTATCCTCACTACAATCACCCTGTGAAGTGGGGCAGAGATGGGTCTGAGAGAGCTGTGACGGACCCAAGGTCACCCAGCTGGCTTCAAGTGGAGGTGTGGGGAATCAAACCCAGTTCTCCAGAATAGAGTCCTACCACTCTTATCCATTACACCAAACAGGTTCTCTTTTAAAGATCTTAACACATTACCTTCTTTACCCAAGTTAGGATATAATATAGCACTTGCTCAAATTAAATATATTAGTAAAAATATCTAATTCGTTTAATGCTTCTTATATTTTCCATTAAGTGTGTTCTGAATTCCTACTCCATATGGTACACCTTTTGATCAGTTCTGTTGCATTTCTTTTCAGACGATGGGTAAGACTTCTCTTTGGACGAGAATTTCCTCTTCAGGACCTTCTTGTGGTCTGGGATGCTTTGTTTGCTGACAGCATCACCCTGGATTTAGTTGACTACGTTTTCTTAGCCATGTTGCTATATATTAGAGATGCTTGTGAGTATCTAATGTTATTGCTAAGAAATGCACATAACCTAAATTTTACAAAGCATTACATTTCTATATTGTTTGTTGAAAACATTTTTATGCTACCTTTCCTCCCAATTCAGAGTCCAAAAGGCAGTGAACATTAAAAACATTTAAGACATTAAAAACATTTAATATACACACACTCACACACGTATATACTATTGAAAACTATTAAATAAAATACATAAATACATGCAAAACACACTAAGTGAGGGAACACCTGCTGGCAGAAGACAATGACAGAGACAGGCAAATATCACTGGGGAGGGAGTTCCAAAATTTCGGTGCAGTGACCAAGAAGGCCCTTTCTCAGGTTGCCACTTGTCTCGCCTCTGATGGTGCGGGCACCCGAAGCTGGGCTTCTGAAGACGACTAGAGTGGTTGGTTAGGTTCATATGGGATTAGGCCATCCTTCAGGTATTCTGATCCAGCATCTTGTTTTGGTCCCAGAAGCAAATTGGAAACTACTGTAAATATAACAAATCTGGAATGGTATGGTTCCTGTGACCCACTACAGTCAGCATTCTGGTTGCAGCATTCTGTACCAACTGTAGCTTTAAAACCATCTTCAGGGACAGCCCCACATATAGCACATGGCAGTAATCTAATCTAGATGTTATCAGGGCATGCATCACAGTGGCAAGATATTTCTTGTGCAGGAAGAGCCACCAGCCAAAGCTGGGTCAAATCCACATTACTCATTCTAAGTCGCATGTTCCCCCCCATTCCCCACGCAATCCCAAGTGCCGGTCACATTACCTCATTAAACAGACGCATTTCATTCGCATTTCTCCGAATATGTGGTCACAGGTTTTCAACGGGAGTTTCACGGTGGCCGTGAACGGGCCAATGCACAATTTACGTGGTTTTTTTAAAAACCACCCCCCTTCCTGTCTCTCCAGCCGTTCAGAGAGTTCGTATTGGCTGATTCAACTTGCAAGTGCTCCATAGTCTGCAAAAGACTGTTTTTGACTTCATAGCATTGGATTTATTGATTATGCTGTTTCTGAATCAAATCTGGTAGTTTGAAAAATCATTTTGGGGTGAATCCATCCTCAGAACGGACTCGCGAAACTTCCTTTTTAACTTTTTTATTTTTTTTATTTTATATTACTGTAATATCGAAATCACAAAACATCGAAATAATGACACTCCAAGGAAGTGAAACTTCAGTAAAATTCAGGCACTGAACTGTCCTGCATAGGAAATGCCCACGAAAGCTTCCCACGTGCTTCCAAATTTCCAAAAAAGAAACGGGAGAGAGCCATCAGTGCTGTCAGTGGGGGAAAGAGAGGCATCATTATCTTCAGTGATGTTTCTTTATAAGGCAAGATCAAAATAACAGAAAAGTGCGCTCAAAAATTTTTTAAAAAAATGGGCGGGAAAAAAAGGTCCCGCCCAAAAAAGCGGTTTTCGAGCGGCCGTGTGACTGGAGGGATGCATGAGAAAGACGGATTGGAAGCAGGAATGTGAATGAAGAGGAAAAAATCGCGGATTGGAGGCAAACGGAAGATATCCGATAAACATGCGGGTAATGGGTGAATGTGGATTTGACCCTGGTGAGATGCACCTGTAGTCATCACTGTCATCTGTTTATCCAAAAGGCAAGATAGAACTAAGTGTCATCCCACAATGACCCCAGAGGCCATAGAGTCAAGCAGTAGACCTCTAGCATCACATTGAAACCTGCCTTTGAGGTAGGACCAAAACCACTGCAAAATGGTGCCTTCCAGTCCTAATCCCCAGAGGCAGTCTACAAGGATACCATGATCAATGATATCGAAAGCCACCAAGAGGTCCAGGAGAATTAACAGGGTCATCCTCCCCCGATCCTTCTCCTGACACAGGTTATCCACTAGGGCAACCAAGGCTGTTTCAGTCCCATAACCATGCCTGAAACCAGACTGCAATAGATCCGAACAATCCACTTCATTTAAGAATCCCAAAAGTAGCCCAACCATTCCTTCTTCAGTCACCTTAGTTAAGAGTGGTACATTTGAGACTGGGCAGTTATTATACCCTGCTGGGTCCAGAGTAGATGTTTTAGGAATGGACATACCACTGTCCATTTCAAGGCAGAGACAACCACCCTCTAGCTCAAATCACCCCCCCTCCCCAAGATTTAAGCAGCCAGGAATGATAACAAGCGTAATACAAGCAGGTGTTAAGTTTCAAAATTATGAAAATTCTGCCCACATCATCAGAGTGAACAAGGTGAAAGATATCCTCCATAACTAGACAACTTGGCATCTGATCCTTCACTGCTAATGTACAGTTCAATTAAAAATGAATGTGAGAGATTTTATCCACAAAGTGCTGAGCAAAATTATAGCAGCAGGAGGCAGAGCCATCCAATTGCTCCTATAAGACAGAACCCAATAAGCCCCTAACCACCCTGAAGATTTCCGCAGGTCTACACTGTGCGCATGCAACAGTGGCAGAGAAATGTCGTTTCTTCACCACCACCACCATGGCATAGGCTTTAGATGACTTCTAGCCTATTCCTTGTCAGATTCATCATAGGTCTTTCTCCACTGTCACTCTAGCTGGTCCCCTTGTCTTTTCATCCTCTTCAACCCATCAGCAAACCAAGGGGCTTCCTGGGCTCTTTAACCTGAGAAAGGGCACCTAGTAGCAACTGTGTCAATTTCCTGGGTCATTTCCTCATTCCAAAGGTCAACGAGAACATGGACAGGAGTGCTGAAAAATTCGTTTTCATGAAAACTAGTTGGCAGCACATTATTTGTTATATATATTATAAAGATTCATAGATACAGCTATATTTTGCTTTTTGTATACTCTTTCTCCTACAATGCCTCTTCTGATACACTGAAATACAAATTGAACTACATAAAGTATAATGGCCAAGATAAGTATAGAGCTCCACCTTCTGTCAGAGAGAGGTGGTATACATGGATTTCTGAAATAGTTTATGTACTTTAAAAATGTTAAAATAATATAGCCATTTACAGAAACAAGTTATTTTCTATGTTGCATTTTTGTTAAATGATATCTTCTGAATATTCAAACTACTTTTAGTGCTTATCAGACACCCAGAAACTGAGATTTAATCATCTCTCTTAATGGGAATGTTCATGACAGACTTTGATTTTTATATATATCCTTATAATGTGTTGGGACAAGCCATAAAAAAGTCTTTATTGTGAATGAAAAGTTGAGGGTATTTGGGAAGATAAAAGGCAAAAGCACCAATGTTCCTGAATTAATGGAGAGAGAAACTGAAAAGCACAAACAGGTAAATAAAGCAAATATCAGTAATTAGTACTTCCAGTATTTAAGGTATATTTTCAAGTTTGCATAGAACATTTTAAAATCTTGTGAAATTGCATCTTTAAAAGTCTATATGTAAGTGGATCTAATGCCTTTTTGTGCACTTTGGCTGAATTGCAGGTAACATGCTTCTCCAGCACACCTGTGGGTATCATTTCAGAGCCAAATCTTGCATACAATTATTCACACTCAATTTTTGATAGACTTAGTTGCCTTAAATGCTTGTTTTTCCAATATTCAAAAATCTTGAGGTTGGCTCAAAAAACTCATTTGGATAAAAATCCATGAGACCATTTAAAAATGGGCTTTTTCCAGTTGTTTTCAGATTTCTAGAGCACAATACACAGATACTAAACATTATTCTGTGATGATAAACTTACTAATTGGTTGCCCAGTCTTAGGCTGTTCTGTACAAGAGCTGTAAAGCATAGGCTCTGGTGTTACATAGGGTATCACTGCTATGATAAAGGGAAGATCTGCAAGTTCACCTCTCCCAGAAACTCTTGCACTGATAGTGTGTTATTATATTGGAGTGAGGGGCTATTTTAACTGGGGAACTGTTGCAAAATGTGCAGCAGTTGCTTTATGGGGAGATGATGTTTTAGAAGCTGTAATCCATGCCTCTGTTTACCTCCTAGCAGTAAGTGAAGGATAGGATGCAGCTTTTAAAAGTTGTTAGAGTCATACAGTTTCCTGGTGGAGGTGCTTTGAGCTGTGCGGGAGGGCACCAATGTGCCTCTATAAGACTGTGGGGATCTCTCTGCATGCAGGAATAACATCATTTTATATCATGGCTTGAAGAAATGTTTTCAGTAAAAAACATCTCTTGGAAAGTCACAGGTCATGGTCATCCAAATCTTTTTAAAAAAATATTTTATTGTCGTCTGGATTCAAGCCTATCTTTAAGGAATTTTAACCTGCTTTTTCAAGTTCAAGACAATTCATAGGAATAAACAATATTCATAGGAATATCCATTTTTACATAATATATAAATGTGCTGTACTTGATAGGAAATCAATGTATCTGGTATTTTTCCAGCCGCTGCAAGAACAAAATTAAAATAACAGTTAAGAAACGTTTTTAAAAATTGCTGTAATCTCTCATGAGATCATTCGTTAGGACAGGCTGACTGAGAACTGAGTAAACATATTAAAATCAAAGTCAAAATTCCACTGACGTAATGTAAATTCCCTGTGTGAGCCTAAGCAACTCTTTGAATTCTGGCTATAGTAAGCCCTGGCACCACAACTTGCTGGGGGACAAAGTTTGCAGGATGCGCGGGTCGGGGGGGGGGAGGCAGGCATGGCCGCCTCTGTCTTCCCTTGCTGGTCCCTGGCAGCTCCAATGGCATGTTTGGCAAGCTGTGATTTATTCCCCCAGCCAGCATGCATGGCAGGAGGCTGGCTGGAGCTTGTGGGTGGGCTCTGCTGGCACATCTGGGAAGCACAGGCTTCAGTCAGGTCTGCTGGATATAAAGTTAGGGGCTGGCCGAACCTGGGTGGCAGTTGGGCTCTGACTGGTAGAGGGATCAGAGCTCTCGGGAGCAGCAGGAGCATCTGCAGCGGCTCGGCGGCAGTGACGCAGCAGCAGCGAGCCTCAGAGCAGGTTGAGTGGTGCAACAGCAGCTGGAGTGAGTGGTTTGGACATGCCATCTCACACAGGTCAGGGGACACCCAACAGCAGAATACTGTGAGGTGGTGGGGCCACTGTTCTCATTTGGCTTCACGCCCCCCTCATCTCCTCTCTCAGGCTTTGTGCTGAAAGACACATTTGCTTGGTGGCCACAGCTGGGACGCAGACATGCCTCCCAAGTGGGCAGGTGGGGCAGCTTCCTGCCACAGGACAAAGCCCCAGAATGGGCTCCACAAACCAGGGCTCAAAGACAGCTGTGCCAGAGCAGCAATGCCACTCAGGCTACTACAGGCCTCTGGGCCTCTAGGCAGGATAGACAGAGAAGGGGCCAGCCTTCTAGGCCTGGTACAACCACACTCCAGTGCGTTCCCCTGCGAAACAGCAGCAAGGGGGCCCAGCCTTCAAGGTTGGTGCCGGCCTCATCCACTGATGCCCCAGCAACTAACAAGCGGTGGAAGCTTGGCCTTCAAGGCTGGGGAGCCTTGGCAAGCTTCCTGGCCTTCTCAGAATGCAGCAGCGGGCCTGACTTCCTGCCCACTGTCCTGCACCACCTGACCTTCCTACAGGAGCAGGGCTTTGCCCCCAGGACATGAGTTGCCATCATGCAGCCATCTCATTTTTTAGCAAGGCTCATGGTTTCCTGGACCCATGTGATTCTTTTGCCACACACTTAGCTGTTGAGGACTGGAGGCAGATCGCTCCAACCCCAGCGGACCCCGCAGGTCCATCACCTATCCTATCCTCTCCCAGCTTATAGGGCAACTTCCCAGCACCTTCTGGTCAGCCTTCAAGGTACCTCTGTTTGACATTTTCTTCAGGGCCTTCAGGGTGGGGGAGCTCATAGCCAGCTCTTGCTGGGACACTTCCAGGTATGCCCTGGAGCTCGGGGGCATATCTGTCCAAAGCACCAGGGTGCACATCATTCTCCCTCAGTCCAAAACCAAAGGGGACAAGGGTCTAGAATCTCCCTAGAGACATCTAGATCCCTCATAACCTTTCCACACACTGTCATTGTAACTTGTGGGGCGAGGGTCCCCTCTGGTGTGTGAAAATGGCTCTCCTCTCACACGCTTCCAATTTGTCAGTGTACTGCAGTTGGCCCTGGGAGCTACAGGCCTGCCCTCTGGGGAATTTGGGGCCCATTCCTTCTGAACTGGGGCTGCCACGGCATCCAGGCAGTAGGAATGTGGTGGTCCAATGCATACAAGTCCTACATTCAGCCCAGGCTTGTGATTAACCCCCTTTCCTTTTAGTTCCACCAGATCAGAGCAAATCTGGATCATCAGGCACAGCATCATGCACTGGGCTGCGCACTATGCCGAGGGCTCCAAGCGGGGCCAGGACCTGTGGCTTCTCAATGTGGTCTTCGTTAGGTGGATTGGCACGAGGGAGATGCTCTGCTTCCTCATTTCCTACAGCTGACAGGACACCTTGGTGATTCAGCTTGGGGAGAATTACTTGTCCAAGTAACCTTGACTGGACTTAACATGGGTGATTCAGGTGGACTTGGGGACTTTTGGGGAACACTTCTCAAGCATGCAGATTCTATGATCAGACTTGTTAGAATACTGCTCCTGGAGCAGCACCTTTGTGCAGGAGAAGATAAATTTGGCACGGCAAAGTGTATTTAAGACTGTGGGGCGCTTTGTGGCAGTGGCTGAGGGCCTGGTCCTTTCCCATCCCGACATCTTTTGGCTGGAGGCATTATACCATCCCAATGGGGTGCACTTGTCCATCAGCGGACAGGATATTTGGCTGCAGGACACCCAGGGCAGGATTTGGTTGCAGCTAGCTTTGGCAGGAGCCATTTTGAGGCTCTTGTGGCAGTTTGGGCATTGGGCCTGGATCCTTTGGGGGGAAATAGGGGCTATGTGCACTGTTTCCTCCATAGTTGGGAATCCCCATAAGGGATCCTGGGGCAAAGCATGGCAGGGACAAGCCCCACTCAGGGGTCGCTGTCAGGCATGCTTACTCCCAGATGACAGGGGAAGCACACAGAGGCTTACAGCCCTGTGGAATCCTGCTGTCATGCCGCAGTTCTCCCCTTCAGCAGGCAGGCTGAAGGAGCGAAGCGGTCATCAACTGGCAGGCAGGTCGATTGATGCTGGGATCCACGCCCTATGCTGAGCCAACGCTCCTTAACACTGTAACCAATAAAGTTGTGGCCTTTTCACTCCAGCTGACATCTCTGTCTATTTGTTGCCTTGCCCCAGGCCCTTGACCTGCCTCTGCAAGCCCTGGCCTCAGACTCCATCAGAGGTTGAAGTTTCCGGACCACATGGGCAGGGTGGGTGGGTAGGCATGGCCGCTTTCTTTTCCTGCCAGTCTCTGGCAGCTCCCACATCTTGCTCAGCAAGCCACAATTCAAATCCCCCAGCCAGCCAATTAGCAAGAGGCTGGCTGGAGCTTGTAGGCGGGCTCTGCCAGTGGACTTGGGAAGCACAGGCTTCAGTCAGGTCTGCCACCCAAGTATGAAGCCGGGGGCTGGCCAAGCATGGGCAGCAGTTAGGCTCTGACTGGCATCCCACTGAGCCCACCCTCGTTTGGAATGGGGGCTGTACAGACTCATGAGACTACGGGCATTTGCAGGACTCTTGTGTTGGGGGTTTGGGATTTATTTAATATTGTCACAGCTTTAGATAAGGTATTTTGCATTGTGCACAGATCCTTTGGGGGAAAACATGGCATGAGTGCACTGTTTCTCCCAAAGTTGGGGATCCCAATAAGGGATCTTGGGGTGAATCATGGCAGGGATAAGACCAGCTCAGGGGGACTGTCATGGCATGCTCACTCCCAGGTGACAGGGGAACTGCGCAGAGGCCTACGCCTATGTGGAATCCCACCTGTCATCCCACGTTTCCCCCTTTCAGCTGGCAAGCTGAAGGAGCGCTGGAATCATCAGCTGACAGGCCGGTCAGCTGATGCTGGGATCCACGCCCTATGGTGAACTGAGGCTGCTAACATTGTAACTAATAAAGTTGTAGCCTTTTAACTCCAGCTGATGCCTGTGTCTGTTTGTTGCTTTGCCCCTCGCCCTTGAGCTGGCTCCACAAAAGAATTTGATTAACCTTGAGCTATAGCATTCCTAGCATATTTCACTTTCATCTGTAAATTTAATTCTTGGAACTAGAAACATCACTGGACTAAATCTCTAAATAAACAGCTCCTAGAAGCATCATTTCTCCATTATCTCCTTCCATGCTAAGTTGTATATGTCGTCCTCTGTGAGAAACCTGGGAAAGCCCCTCTGCACACTTCCAGACTTCACTATGTATCCCTTCAACTTGAAAAATGTTTTTTCTAGGACCAATTCACTAGTGCTTGGAATGGCACTTCCAGACTACACTGGAATCAGTAATAGTGGTGGGCAACCAGAAAGCACAACAAAAATCATCTCATTAAAGAAATACCTCCTGCTGTGGAGGGTTGCAGCTGTCATGAACATTCTGGAACTCACTGTATTATGCTTCTCTCATGTGAATTAATAATGATCAAAATGGGGATGCCCCACCAAGTATGCATTTTGACAATTGTCATTTTGATTCGAAGCTTTAGTTTTCCATATCTTTCCCTAATTTCTTGGCTTCTTCCATCCTGAGAGATCATAGTATAACAATTCCAGTTCTTCTGCTATATTAAGATTTTATGAGGTTCTATGAGGACATCAGAACCTTTATGTATATCAACATGTTACAGGAAAACAAGAAAAATATAATATCTATCGACACTTCTTGCCTCTTTCCAAGTCTTGTTGCCTATGCACAAAATCTCTTAGAATTGAAGTTGTGCCAGTATGTGATGGAACACTATAGCATCAGCCTAACAGTTCCAGACTTTGTTGGGTCTGCTTCTCTTCTTTCACTTCCCAGAGTTTCTTTTCTCTGGGATTGCCCCTATCAAATTGAAAGACATACTGGTCCATTAAGAGGCTTCAGTATTTGAACCTTTCCTGAACTCCAGCAGGTGACAGCCCTTTTTGACTAAACATACCCCATCAGGATTGAATACCTGGTTTTCACTTCTTCAGTGGACTGCTTTGCTGTGATACTGGCATTTTTTCAGTCATCCATATATTTGCCTTTGTTGCATAGGTGATTTTTGCTGCTTTTGTTCCCATACTTCTTCAGGTTTTCTTCCAGATTTTGGATGCCTAACTACCCCTTCAGATTTCAATGTGGTGTTTCAAGAGTTTTGTTCTGGATTTTCTGCCTGCAGGTGTGCAGGCAAGAGACAGCAAAAATACCAATGTTGGGCTATTATTGTTGTTCTGCCAAAATTTTTCCATTCCGGAGAGTTGTTTGTTCAGGGAGAAAATATCTCAGGAGATAGGTGTGGGACTCTGCATGACATCGAGCCAATCCGGGAGACAGAACCAGCAGTTACCCCAATCCCCTTCTGTAGTAGCTAAAGCCATGTGTAACTATGACTTTTATGTAGGCTGTCAAGTCACAGCTTACTTATGGTGACCTTGTAGGGTTTTCAAGGCAAGAGACTTTTAGAGATGGTTTACCATTGTCTGCCTCTTTGTAGTAACCCTGGCCTTCCTTGGTGGTCTCCCATCCAAATACTGATATGGCCAACCCCACATCTGAGATCTGATGAGATTGGGCTACCTGTACCATCCAGGTCAGGGCAACTATGACTTATAAAAGGATAAAATATAATTGTTTAACATGCAGGTAGACAGCCAGACCAGAGTCCCAGTCTTGCCCTGCTGGTCATCTTTAGTAGACTACTATGTTCTATTCCAAGGTTTGTTGAATGTGACACTATGTTGTGAATCCACATAGCAAGAAAATCAATGAGCAGTGAAATATATAGGTCATGAACAAGGGAGAGTGTAAAAGAGAGGGAGGAAACAATCCCAATACCAGGAGAAGCTATACTATCAGTACACACATTATGTCTAGAGTAGGGAGTGTAAATGATGCCATATTTCTGTTCTTAGAATCTAGAGATGGTAGAAATCTAAAATTAGTTAATTTGGTATTGACATTTTTTTAATGTTGATTTTCCTCCACAACCACCATTATCTTCATTTGTATCAGTTCTTTTTGGCCCTTCAGGAGAAATAACTTCTCACTCACGATCTAGACACCATTGTCCTCAGAGAAAACCTTGTTCTTCAAATATGTAGAAATAGCTTTTTAAAAAACTATACTTCTGCCCTGTATTTGCTAGTATACTTCGAAGAAAGACTCCAGTATCTCAATTTATCAACTTCTCTTTATTCTGATGGTACAACATACAAAGTATCAACCAATTTGAATTCATGAAGATTCCCTTTTTCCAGCCTTGAAGATGAGATAGAAGTAGAACAAAGCAGTATATAAAGGCATGCCTGTCTACATCTTATGCTTGTGAAGAAAATTACTATCACACATCACCAACAGCAACAAAAACTCAGCTTTCATAAAGGTAGAAACTACAAGCTTTTCTGTTCTCTAGGGAAGGGAATTTCCAGAAGCCATAAAACCACTCAACAAAAAACATCTCTGAAGGTTTAATATTATCAGTATTTTTTTCATCCTGAGGAAAGTTTAACATCTGGCAGTCTTCTCTTTTTTTTGCTTCCTTTTCAGGTATTGATGAAAGAACAGTTCCTTCTATGCTTGCTTAGTTTTTACAATATAGGCTGTAGTTCATGTTTTGTTCTCTTAGGAGAAATAGATTTTTATTTACATTTGGAACCCTTATACAATATGCTTTGAAAGATTGTAAGATGGAGAAAAAGTATCTTTTTCATAAGAAGATCAAAAGATATTTTGCAATTGCCAAATCTGGCACACACACAAAAATTTCTATCTGTAATAGGTGATAGCGCAATCATTTAATCTAAATAATACTGCAACTATCTTGCACAATATGTACTGTCTAGGGAGAAATATACCTCCCTCATAGATATAAGTTGCTTGTGCAATAATTTGTCAAAGCTGTTTTTTTGTGTACCAGGCTTCATATAAAACCAGAGTAAGCCCAGATTGTACCACAAAGTATTTTGATTCATATTGGCCGTTGATCTTCACCTTTGCCATCATCACCAGTTTTGATCTGGCAAGTTTATGAAATATTATGCATGTGTTATGTACGATACGTTTACTCAAGGGACAGTTTGAAAACAACACCACTGATGAAAATAAATATTTTGTGCATCCCTCAAGTATGATTATATTATTACATATTATAGTATTTTATTATTAAATATTATATTATTACATATTATTACAGTGGTCTTTCATGAGACTGCCAGTCCCATGAGTATTTTGTACATCCCTCAAGTATGATTATATTATTACATATTATATTATTACATATTATTACAGTGGTCTTTCATGAGACTGCCAGTACCATGAGACTGCCAGTACCACCACCACCATAACAACAACAATAACAATAACAACAGCATTCGATTTGTATACTGCCCTTCAGGACAACTTAATGATCACTCAGAGTGGTTTACAAAGTATTCGGCCATGCCTCCGGGCAGCTTTAGCTGCTCAAGGAGGTGGCCATCCATTGCCCTCCTGGAAGGAGGAAGAACAGAGCAGCTCTCCCGGGCATCCAGGGCTTTGCCGGGTGGTCGGAGCTAACAGCCTTGCTAGGCTGCTCCGCACGCCCGACTTCAGTCGCTTGCAACACTCGGCCCACCCTCCTCACCCTGTCTTGGTGCAGGATTAGCCGGTAGCTGTATTCAGATCCAGGTAGGAATTTTTTCCCCTTATCTCTAATTGGATATGAGATGGGCGGGGGGGTTTCGCCTACCTTGCACCAGGACTTGAGTGGTGGAAATTGGCATGTGGTGGTGCTTGTCAGGATAGAGTTTGGTTAGAAGCAGCGGGCTGGTGAGCACTCTTGGCGCTTCCCTATTGGAAGGGAAGAGGGGTCTGCTAGGAGCGGCTGGTACTGCTTGTGATGGCTGCCAGCGCGCATGGGCAGACTGCCTGGGGGAACCCCATGTGCAAGTCCTTCCCTCACTGCTGTATGGCTGAGGCTTAGGAGCTTGAAAGGGGGGAACCAATTTGCCTGGCCAGCCGAGTCTCCTAGCCCTCCCCATGGAGGGCTTGCACCCGGGGCTTTGGGGCTCGCCCAGGTAGGTCAAAGTGGTGGTCTAGGGGTGACCTGTGGCTTGGCCTGTACCACTTTACCCTTGCTGCAGTTATGGTTAATGTTCTCATTGAGGTTAATTTAATAAAGTGTCCCTTAGATCCAACACCTGTGTCTGTCTCTTCATTCCAACTAGGGGGGCAATGTTGTTATCCCCACAACAAAACACCCTGTGAGGTGTGTGGAGATGAGAGAGCTCCAGAGAGTTGTGACTACTAGCTCAAGGTCACCCAGCTGGTTTCAAGTGGAGGAGTGGGGAATCAAACCCAGCTCTCCAGATTAGAGTCCCATGCTCTTAACCATTACACCAAACTACTACACCACTACATCAAACGGGCAAAAAGAAGAGATCCAGGAGAAAAGTTGGAAGCAGGAAATTCAGTTTTCCTTACCAATCCATTAAATCACTCAGCCTACCTACTTTTAGGGATTGGGCAGCATATCTAATTCTACACACTGATCTGCTACTATCATTTTTCCTGTTTTCTGTATCTGAGGGCTTCTTGGTTTATTCATCTGCAGTCATCAGGGGGACACTCTCATGACACATCGGGGGGACACTCTCATGTAGGCAGTGTAATGCCAGAGCAGTTAATACATCCAAGTTGATCCCTTCTCTCCCATGAACTGCAAAATCACAACCTATGGGGTTTTTTTCAGTTTGTGAAGGAGAAGTTGCAGTCTTGCATAAGTTCTAGCATTATACTGCCCTCGTGTGTAGACAACTCAAGTGAACAGGTTTTCCCCTTTGGTTGTGAGCATAATGTTAGAAAGGCGATCCATTCAGCAGTGTTAAGGAGAGCATTCTGATGAAGCAGAACCAAATCATTGTATAGTTTGTCTTTTTCTCAAGTAAACCACAAAATCTAAAGGACAGGATATTTTAAGTCCATTTGTCACTGTTAGAGAATCTAGAAAATATCACATAACTCTGTTTCCTTCCTGAAAAATACTTTGCAGGTTTCAGCATTTGTAATGCACATACCATAGACTTTTAGAAATCCCTAATATCTTTACGTTTGCTTTCTTAATGGAAAGTTAGCTTTTGCACAATACCTTGAACATAATTAGGGATGATCCAGACATCTGATTAGGATGGATTTTGCAATTGCATCTTAGTTCCTTCCCCCCACAAACTGCTCTTTGGATCAAAACCTGATTGATGGGAAATGGGATCAGCAGACCAAGAGAGGCACCTGTTTGGGGAAGGGTGTTACTTGTTTTTCCCTAGTGTCCATGAAGACTATGAACACCAGAGATTTTTTAAAATCCCACAAATCCACATTACTGTGACCCTGCAGTTCAGGGATCCCAGAAGAAAACAACTATATGTTCTATATGTGTTGCTATAGAAACAAAAAAGATAATCCCTTCGAAACTAGTTCTTTGTGTGCTGAAAGCATTTTTAAATTTTTTATTTTTTACTTTTTGGCACATAGAGGACTAGTTTTGAAGCAGTTCTCTTATCTTTTTGTGTCTAAGAGACAAAAGTGCACAATTGTAATTTTCTGCAGCATGGAAACAAAAGAAAACAGTGGAATCCCCTTTAAAATGAGCCCTTCTTTGATCGCCAAGAAACGTATATTTAAATTTTTTTTAGTGTTTTAGCACACAGAGGACTAATTTTGTATTGCCCCACAATATGTTTAGGACAATGAGGAGTCTCCCTTTACTTTTTGGGTTCTGCTCTTTGAATTGACACAAAATTTAATTAAAAGATCATTGTAATGAAACCCCAGTAAAGATCAAGTAAATCAGAGTTGGGACCAATTCCTTTGCTTATCCTTTGCCACATTTGCTTTAAAGTTAAGTTCCACTTTTTCATAAATTAGATAAGAAGCTTTATTCTTTAGAGGTTGTTATTTGATATGATAAAACCACAAGGTTAATCTAAATAGGCTTCTTCCATGGGTGGAATGGAAGGACACCCTATTATCCAAACCATTAGAAAATAGAAGTAAACTTATTTACTGGCCCAGTAAGTTGATTTGCATTTTGCAACTGATGTTTTTGTTCAAACTTTCAGATTTTTTGTATTGTATTTTAATTTCATTATTGCTGCTTGTTGCACCATTTCACTAAACAAAACGAACATTTTTCTTTCTATGTATGCTTTAATCTTCATCACTATAGCCATTCCATTTTTTTAAAAAATTTATCTTTTTTTAGGTTATTGCCATTTCTGTTTATCAGGAAAAGATGTTTTAGAATCCATTTCAATAGTAAAAGAATCCTTGAGCCTAATACTATTCATGGGGGAGGCATTTTTCTTTCGGCACTTTTGTCAATGAAAATATATATATTTTTGGTAATAATTTGTTTTGATGTGGCACAAGAGTATCATTATTTCCCTATGTTAAATTTGTATTGGTA
The DNA here is from genome assembly GCF_028583425.1 of Eublepharis macularius. Taxonomy (NCBI): domain Eukaryota; kingdom Metazoa; phylum Chordata; class Lepidosauria; order Squamata; family Eublepharidae; genus Eublepharis; species Eublepharis macularius. Next base: position 45,588,667 of record NC_072800.1, read on the forward strand.
ACATTTGTAACGGAAATACTGATATGTATCTTCCATATTGAATCAGATGTGCTCATTTACAGTGCAATCCTAAAAACACTTTCTGGGATTAATCACCATTGAATAGAACTGATTAGGATTCTGAATAGACCTGGTTAGGATTGCTCTGCTTTTGTTTTGTTTTTTAAATTATATTACCCTTATCCTTATTTCCTAGAGAGGAAACAAATAAGAAATTTAAAATCTGGTATGAATTGTATAAAGGAAATGTATAAAATGTTGTTATTTCACAAAATCCATTTAGCATGTACCAGCTCCTTTCAGCTCTTTTATTTATTTCAAGAAAGTATAAAGTATTTCTATTGCAACTGTCTCATAGTGTGTTACATTTGATTTGATTGGTTCTATATAATATGTGGTCCATCTATTATACTCAGTTGAAAGAACTCTTGACTGAGCCCATTGTATTGTGTTCATTATGCTAACTTCAAGGAGAAGGAGGAAAAAAGCAGGTATCTGAACGTGAGCAAGAAAAACAAAAGGAAAGAAAAAGAAACAGGCAGAGAAGATAAAAAATGAGTAGGATAAGTGAGTGCTTTACAAATGAAAGCAGATGTATAAAATTACAAGCTGTCGGATCAGCAACGGAAATGAAGATGATAAAGTGGCTCCCTACACAGATTATAATTATTCATTTTGCCTGGTCCTGCATCTTTTCCTCATAAACCTCTGCGGGGAGAGATGGGAAGGTACCGAAGGAGATGAGGTTGATTCACGTGAAAGTGGGGATCAGTCTAGTAAGTCTCTGAGGCCATAAAACAGTCAATATATTTGGGATTTCATTTAATCAGAATGATTTTTGCATGTGCTCCAAAAGACATATCTCACTGAGGCTTTTAATTAATAAAAAAGATTTTACTTCTAAAACTGAACTTCTCAGAAGAGTAAAGTTGTTCTAAAATGTATTTACAATTAGTATCAGTGTAAGCAGTGCCTGTATGGTGCACAGTATAAGAATAATTAATCGGCACTGCTTTGACAGCTCCAGCAGATGGATTGCCAGAATTTAGATGGTGCTAAAGAAATGAAGTAGTTTACATAGGCCTGCCTGAAAAGATGTGTTTAATTTCACTCACAATTAGTTTCACTTGCCCTCCCCCCCTCAAAAGGACAGTCATACAAGAGATTAAGGTTAGAGAACAAAAATATAACATAGCCTAAAAATGTAATGATCTTTAAGACTTAACAGCATGAATTTTCCTATGTCTGGGACTCCATTTTCTATTTTTAGAAAATAGATTTAGAAAAAATTAACATACAAGGGAAAGGAAACAAGAAATACAAATCAAATTTGGCCTGTACCTAAACTGTTTCAGGATATGTATTGAAGAAATGAACAGATCAAGATTAAGTAAAGACGTCAGACACATACAGCTTTTCAAACTATTTGATGGGAGCAAGGAGTCAAGAATGTAATGTCTAGTAATAATTGTGTTAGGGACAAATTAGGGTGCTTTCATTAATGTGAGAGTAATATCTCCAATGTATGATTAGAAAAGATCAGTAATGTTTTCTATTTTTTTTTTAGTGATATCAAGTAATTATCAGACCTGTCTGGGACTTCTGATGCATTATCCACCCATTGGAGATGTACACTCACTCATCTTGAGAGCCCTTTTTCTCAGAGATCCAAAGGTAAGGCATACTAAATGTCATCAAGTGCTCAGAAAACATGAAGGGCACAACAGTTTGTCTGAGAAGGGCTTGTCAGGTTTACACGCTCTCCTTAGTCTTTCACCCTCTGTTTTGGTTTCACACCAACAGATTCCAGTTCACCTAGGTGCCCACATTTGTGTATCATGGCAAAATTGGAATTTGATTCAAGGCTTCCCACACCCAGAAGCCTTCAGGCTCTCTATATGTGCAAGCTGGGGAGAAATGATGGGAAAGAACAAATGGAATAATTGAGCACAGCATCATCCCATGTGTGTGTGCTCGTCATGGAGCAACATGTTTATGGAAAAATGTGTCACATTCCACAATGATGGACCAGGAAAGACAGATTAATAATGGGGGAATTGGTAATGTTAAGAGTATGCCAGTGCTTAAGTTTCTAAAGGAAGAGGTACCGGGACTCAAACTCTCTGATCAGTTGGTCTAAATCAGTGCCCGTGGATGGTAGTGGTGGCTGTAGACTACTCGGCACCTTTCCCAGATGCTGTGGGGTTCACAGGGAGCTACTCAGCCATTGCTTATTACTCACATGACATCATCTCTGCTTGTAGTGTCATTATTAGCCAGCTTACTGGTTTTGAAGGGAAAAAGCAGTGTTGAGGCTTCCAAGCAAAGCTAATCCCCAGGGCACTCACTTGAATGTCACTAATCTATCTTTCATCCATCTCTGCTGTTTTGAATGTCCATGAAACAAGAAAAGCTCTCCCTTAATTTTTGTTCTTTTAAAAATTTTGCAGCATATGGTCCAGGAAGTTTTTTTAAAAACAAAACAAAACAGTAAACTTAGGGAAACTACCAACAGCTACATCTCCCCAAGACAACAAGAAACGCTCCTCCATTGCACTGGGACATGTATATAGTTGCAGATGGTTAGTGTCAGTGGAAGCAGTGTGCTTAGAAACATAAGAGAATAAAAAGAGCCTTGGTGGATCATACCAGTGGTCCGTCTAGTCCAGCAACTTGTTTCATACCGTGCATAAGCAGATGCCCTAAAGGAGTCTTACATGACTTCATTATTTAAGATGCCACATCTAAAATTACCACTGTGAGAAACCACCAGCCACCTGGAAACATCTTCTGCTCATGCTTAGATGTACACTACTTCATGGGTCCTTAGGATTCACATAGCGTTTATATGCTTATGGTTAATCAGATAATAAATAGCCTGAATTGATTGGAAATTCACAATATCCTTTGTAGGATAGGCTGATGATGATTTATGGTATCTTCATAATAATCTTTATAGATGTGTTATGTCATGTGCCATCAAGTTGCTTCTGACTTATGGCAACCCTGTATCCTCCAAAAGTCTTATCATAACATCCTTGCTCAGTTAGGGGTATGCATTTCAGAATTCCCAGGCCAAAAACATAATGCAAAAATCACTTTGGGGTCGTCGTTATTATGATTTATGGAAGGGTTCCAGAAAGCTGGGATTCATAGGCATTAGAAAAAACACACACCGAAAAATTCATGTAATTTTTCACGTTTGGGTGCTTCCAGATAGCTTACTATCAGCAGCAGCTGGCATCTTGTTTTTCTTTCATTCTCTGGATTTCCCAGTCAGTGACCCAGAGAAGGCCACTACCTGCCAGCACAAGCCAGCTGCAGGGTTCAGCAGACCTGCAGTTCTGGCTTGCTCCTTCTCCTTCCCTCCCTCCTATGTGCGGGGCAGGGCAAGTAGGATGGCTGGGGGCACTTTGTTCAGGGGCACATAGAGTTGGAGCCCTTGGTCCAATTTGCTTGCAACTTGGGAGTTCTGTAACAGACCAGCAGCCTTAACTCCCTCCCTCCTTCCTCACTTAGTGAAAGAAAACAAACAACGGAATATAACAAGGAAAGAAAGGAAAAAAATATTTTAAAAATTTTATTCAGTCAGTGTAAGAGTAGGAAAATGAAATGAATGCAGACAGGATCTTCTTTAACGCCGGTGGCCAGCTGGTACTTTCCTGCTAGGCTGCTTGACCACAATTTTTGTTCCACCCCCCACCCCCCATAGGAATCAGTAGAGAGAAGTTTGTCTGTGCCAAAACTGTGCTTGAAACTTAGGGAGTATTTCGATTAAAGGGAGAACTATGTTCTCTGCAAATTTGGTGTCATTATCTTTATAAACAGCTTCCCCATACCTTTGAGTATATTCCCCATTGAAAAGAATTGTTCTGAAACTCCAGAACCCGAAAAACCACATGGATTTGTGTTTGGAACTGGTAATGTCCAACCAGAAAATCAGCAATCACAGTAAAAATCCCCTCCAGAATTTCAGATCTGAAATTATAACAATTTTTTTCTTAGAGCACACTCCTGTTGCTCAAGTCTTGCAAACTGAAGGCTGTGGCTTCCTTTATTGAGTCAGTCCATCTCATATTGGATCTTCCTCCTTTCCTACAGCTATCAACTTTTCCTAGCATTATTGTCCTTTCTGGTAAGCCTTCTCATTATGTGACCAAAGTATGATAGCTTCAGTTTAGTCATTTTAGCTTCTAGAGAGAATTCAGGGTTGATTTGATCTAGAACACACTTATTTGTCTTTTTGGCTGTCCATGTTACCCTTAAACACCACAGTTCAAATAAATCAAGTTTCTTCTTGCCAGCTTTCTTCATTATGCAACATTCACATCCATACATAGTAATGGAGAATGCCATAGTGTTAATTATCTTGATCTCCAATGAAACTTACTTACACTTAAGGATCTTTTCTAGTTTGTTCATGGCTGCCCTTCCAAGTCTCAATCTCCTTCTGATCTCTAAGAGATCAGAAATCATCAATCTCCCTTTGTGTTGATGATTGAGCCAAGAAATAGAAAATCTTTATTTCAATTTCTTCATACTCAATCTTAAAGTTGTGTAATTCCTCAGTAGCAGGGCCAGATCTATGGGGGGGCAGGGGGATTGCATGCCCCCAGCGCCAATGAGTAGGGGGCACTGAGCACGGCTGCCGGCCGGGAGCGTGCACCGTGGAGCTGGCGGCGGCAGCACTGGCAGCTAAGCGGAAGGGTTGGGAGGCCATCCACGCGCCGCCCCGGCCAACGGCTACACTGCCTGCCATGCCTGGCCCGCAGCTGCTGCACCTGGCTAGGAGTGCATGCTGGCAGCAGCGGTGTGGTGCAACTGAGTGGGCGGCCTCCCAGCCCTCCCACTCAGTTGCCCCGCACTGCTGCTGCCGCCAGCACATGCTCCCAGCTGGGCGCTGCAGCTGTGGGCCAGGCATGGTAGGTGACCGGGGTGGTGCACGGGGCAACAGAGCGGGAGGGCTAGGAGGCCACCCATGCACCACCCTGGCTGCCTGCTACGCCAATGGAGTGGCTGACTCACAGCGGCGTGCCCTGCATAATTACGTCACACATAGTGATGTCATCGCACAGTCCGGGTGCACACACGCACTTCGCACTCACACACAAGTGCTCAGGGGGGCAGCAACAGTCCTGGAGATGACCCCGGGTGCAGGCGATCCTTGCTACGGCCCTGCTCAAGTAGTTGTTACTTTCTTCTTCTTGAGGTTTAGCTGTAATCCTGCTTTGGAACTTTCTTTTTTTAACTTTCATCAATAGTAGATTCTAGTCTTTTTTACTGGCAATAATGTGGTATCATCCACGTATCTTAAAAAGTTAATGTTGCTTCAACCATTCTTCACTCTAACTTTATCTAAATCTAATCCAGTTTTCCTTGTGGTATGTTCTCCATAGAGATTGAACATAAAGTGAAATAAAATGCATCTGACACCTTTTCCAATTGGAAAACAGTTGGTTAAAAGTTGTATTTAAAATTCTGATTCTATTTCTGTCACCTTTTACTTTTGCTCTTCGTCTGTGTTTAACAATTTTAAGTTTCATCAGTCATCCATTGAGGCATTTCAGTTCTCTTGGCTACAGGAATAGTCTTTGCACATTCTTCCTTGATAATATCTCAGGTTTCAACCCATGGTTCTTCCCATTCAAGTTCAATTGAATTTAATAGTGCAAATCTGTTCTTTACATGTTCTTTAAAATCTTCAAAAATGTTATTTCGAATATATTTTGGCACAATTTTTAGTGTTTTTCTTTAGTTTTATTCTAATTTTTAATATTAAGAATTTATGGTGTGTACCACAGTCAGATCCTGTCCTTGTTTTAGCAGAGAGAATAGAGGTTCTCCATGTTTTTGTTTCCAATTATGTGATCTATTTGATTTTTGTATTGGCCATTAGGTAATATCCAAATATACAATTGTCTGGTTGATTGTAGCAGATGTTTGCAATGAACAAATTGTTGGCTTCACGGAATCCTATGAGTCACTGTCCTGCTTAATTTCATAATCCTAGTCCAAATTTCCCAGCAATATTTGATTCTGCTTTGTTTTCTACTTTTGCCTTCCAGTCAACTATGATGATCAGCAGCACTTCTTGTTTAGGTATATGATCAATTTCTTCCTGAACACTTGCATAAAGCTTTCAATTTCTTCTACAGCATCTGTAGTTGGGGCATAAACTTGAATGGTGGTTATATTGATAGCTTTCCATGAAATCTGATTGATATTATTCAGATATTATTTTCATTATAACCCCTGATTCCTTGTGCTACATCTCACCTCAGTATTCAAGTGTTTGTCGTTTCCAGAGCAAAACACTTCATAATTTTCAACTGAAAATATCTGAATCCGGTCTATTTTAGTTCACTTATACCCAGAATTACATGTTTAAACATTCAATTTCTTGTATGATTTCAGTCTTACCCGTATTCATACTTCTCACATTCCATGTTCCTTTTATATGTGTTATACAGCTTTGAAATTTCCTTTTGTAGCTGTTCACATCAGCAACTCATTGCCCTTTTGGCTTTAATCAGGTTGTGTCATTAAGAACATTACTATTTATACTTGTTAATCAATTAATCAATCAAGACCTTTAATGGCATAATAGCATAAAAGATAGACTAGTACAAATTGCAAGACTGTTACAATAAGGAGATAAAAACTTGTACAGATAAAATGTAAATATAACATCAGATCATTATTGAGTCTTATCTTGACGAATCTTAATGGCATATTGGAAAAACAAAGCAACCTTCTCAGTTGTACCAGGAAAGACATTCTTCAAGATATATTGGGCTTTAATGTGATCAGACAAACTCATCTTATTTCTAAGAAGATACTTAAAACGAATCTTTGCATAAAAGGGACAATAAAAGAGGATACGTGGGACTGTTTCAATACATTTTAACTTACACAATCTAGCAGAGTAGGCTACCTTTTGGAATCCCCCATATAAGACTGCTGATGGTATGACATTGAATCTTGCCAGAGAAAAAGCTCTACGCTGTTGGGAGTTTTGCAAAGAGTAAAAGTAAGGAGCCATGTGTCCTATTTTAAATGAAATCCCTAACCTCAAGGGAGAGCAAGTTTTGTTAGCAGCGCTATAAAGGTTTTGTAGTTCAATATCCAGAAATCTGCATTTGGTCATTGAAAAAGCCTCTACTTGTGAAAGTGTAGGCCAATGGTGCTGAGCATTTTCTCAATGCAGGTTAGCCAATTAGAAGATCTGGATGCAAAAGCATCTGGAAAATAAAGCGATGGGTATCAGGATTATAGTGTATTTGCAGCCATTACTTTATGATTAAAAGCCGTGCCCTAGTTTCGACTAGGACTTGTCCAGTTTCCAGGCATAGGGCTGCATAAGGTACACAGTAAGGCATTCCCAAATTTTTTTGGAAAAATTTAGCTTGGATGCATTTCAAGGAATGATCAAAAGCACCATTCTAGTGCTTTTGAGCACTAGATTTGGCTATATTAGTTGCGGACTTACGATGAACAGTCTGCGCTGTGTTATATTGAAAATTGATATCTAAATACTTAAAATGTTTAACCTGCTCTACTCTAATTCCATTGAGATCCCATTTAAGAGGTTTCCAAGTTCTTGAAAAAACAAGAATTTTTAAAGTTTTGAATTGAATCAGTTGAAGTTTTCAGAGGCAAAATACTTGAGGCATCGATTTAAAAGGTGCTCCAGGCCCTCTTGCGAGCAAGAGATTAATAGTGTGTCATCAGCATAAAGTAACGGGGTGCATGTGCAGAGCCAAGTTTAGGCTGTGACCAGCAACTCCAGAGAGGGAAAGCCTTTGAGGCAAAGATTAAGTAAAAGGGGAGCTAATATGCAAACCTATTTAACTCCTTTATTTGTTAGAATTTTGGGGGATAGGTTTCTGGCTGGGGTACACAGCAGGGGGGCACACCAAAGGGCATGGCAGCAGTATCTTACACAAAAATAACACAACTCACTTCACATTAAAGAATCACCCCCAAAAAATTGCTGTCAAAAGTACTTTATTTCTTTAACTGCTTTAGGTTACACAGTAGGAAGGCACAACAGGGCATGAAAGCAGTGTACTACACAAAAATAACACAACTCACTTCACATCAGAGAATCACAAAAACACAATTCCTGTCAAAAACGGTGAAGTGGGTTGTATTATTTTGTGTAGTACACTGCAATCATGCCCTTTGGTGTGCCCCCCTGCTGTGTAACCTAAAGCTGTTCAAGAAATAAAGTGTTTTTGACAGGAATTGTGTTTTTGTGATTCTCTGATGTTAAGTGAGTTGTGTTAATTTTTCTGTGTGGGGGACTGCTGGTGTAATGTGTCATATGCTTTGCCTACTTGTACTTTGAAAGGGAGAAAATAATTTTTTAAAAACTTTATTTTGTGTTCGATGTATTGTCGAAGGCTTTCACGGCCGGAGAACGATGGCTGTTGTGGGTTTTCCGGGCTGTATTGCCGTGGTCTTGGCATTGTAGTTCCTGACGTTTCACCAGCAGCTGTGGCTGGCATCTTCAGAGGTGTAGCACCAAAAGACAGAGATCTCTCAGTGTCACAGTGTGGAAAAGATGTAGGTCATTTGTATCTACTCTACAATGAGGAAATTAATCATCTAAACCACGCACTTCAGGCAAATGGCTACTCCAGAAATGAAATCCGAAGAGCAATCAAACCCAGGATGAATCAAACAACCAAGGAAAAACAGTCTCCTACAGGAAAAGTGTTTTTGCCATATATCAAAGGAATTACTGATCAGATGGGAAAGCTTATGAAAAAGCATAACCTTCAAGCAGTATTCAGACCCACCCGAAAAATACAACAGATGCTACGATCAGCAAAAGACAGTAGAGACCCCCTCACCTCTGCAGGAGTATACCGTATACCCTGCAGCTGTGGACAAGTTTACATCGGGACCACAAAGCGTAGCATCCAGACAAGAATAAAAGAACATGAAAGACACTGCAGACTTGGACAACCTGAAAAATCAGCAGTGGCTGAACATAGCCTAACGCAAACAGGGCACAGTATCTTATTCCAGGACACCAAAATACTGGACAACACTTCCAACTACTTTGTCAGACTGCACAGGGAAGCCATTGAAATTCACAAGCATAAGCAAAACTTCAACAGGAAAGAAGAAACCTTAAGAATGAACAGAGCATGGTTTCCAGTTCTGAAAAACACCAGGCTAACAAAACATTCTATCCCCGACAATAGCCCTGCAGAGAAGATTAGCACATCAAGTACCAATCCATATGCAAAAGAACCTCCTCAGGATACAGTGAAGCTTCCCGTCATTAACATTCCACACCCTGGGAAACTCTTACAGGATGACTCAGCTCAACCCCACCCCTCCTGAGTAGATACAAATGACCTACATCTTTTCCACACTGTGACACTGAGAGATCTCTGTCTTTTGGTGCTACACCTCTGAAGATGCCAGCCACAGCTGCTGGCGAAACGTCAGGAACTACAATGCCAAGACCGGTGTCATGGCCCAGTCTGAGAGTGAGGTCTCCTCTGGAGGAGAGGAGCCTCGTGTAGCCAGCCGGGACTCCTCTGGAGAAGAGGAGCCCTGTGTAGCCAGCCCTAGCCCTGATTCAGCAGAAGCCAGCAATCAGGAGCAACAGCTGCTGGCTGATCAGAGCTTACAGCCAGCAGCTGAGGCACCAGCACCCTCAAGCTCCAATACTACAGAGGAAGCTCAGCCAGGGACTTCTACAGGTGCAGCGCAGCCAAGAGCCTCCACCCCCCCAGGTTCACCCACGCCCAAGGAACGCCGCAGGCAGCGCCAGAGACTGGAACTGCAGGAGAGACGGCGCAGTGCTCGCCTCTTAAGCCAACGCCAGCTGCTGGAGAGTGATGATGAGTAGTGACAGGATAGAGCCCCAGCAGCTGGCTGAAAACCACGCCTGGCTATAAGAGCCAGTCTGGGGGAACTGCTGGGCGTGGAAGCAACGTGTCTACTGCTTGCAACCACTCCGTGGTTCATGAACCTTGCCCGTGCCTGCTTTTGGACCTGACACTATTGGTGACTGACCTTGGACTGTGCCTGACCTTGCTTTTGGACTCTGGACTCACTCCTGGCTTTATCTCGTGCTCTGACCACCGGTTTGACTTGGCTTTTGCTCTTGGAACTCCCCTTTGACTTTGGCTTTAAGGTTTGGACTTGAACCACCCTGCTTGGGCTGGCCCAGCCCGTGACAACCACGGCAATACAGCCCGGAAAACCCACAACAGCCATTTATTTTGTGTTGTTTGTGTTTTATTCTTTGTTGTGCAGTTGGTTCCCATCATAGGGAACAATGGGGCTGGCTGGCCAGCCATCTCTGTAGGTGGTGGGGGAATTTGAGGGAGGGTGTCTGTGGTTCAGGTGCTCTTTCACAGGGACCAGCTGGCACTCAGAAGTGTGCCCACCATTGTGGCACCCCTGGGCTGTGCAGAATTGCCCAGGGAAAGAGAGTTTAGAAGTTCCCAGCATAGGGAACAAAGGGAGAGGGCTGGCCTTTGCCAGCCTGTTCCTGGGGTTATGGGTGTGGGGCTGCTGGGGGTGGATTTGGGTCTGTGAGGGGCTAATGTGGGGATTTGGGTCTGTGTGTGGCAGCTGGGGGGGAATTGGGTTTGTGTGGGGCTGTAGGGGGTGGACTTTGGGGGCTGAGAGCACCTACTTGGGGAGGCCATGAAATGCCCCCCCTAAGTGGGAGCTGGCTGAGCCTTGGTGGGGGGTGGGAGTAGAGGTGGGAGAAGGGCCCCAGAGGGTTGGGGGGCATTTTGCATGCAAAATGCCACCCCTGGCAAGACAAGCCTCCCCCAGCTGTAAGTAGTAGAGAAAAGAGCACCTACTTGGGGAGGCCATGAAATGCCCCCCCAAGTGGGAGCAGGCTGTGCCTTGGTGGGGGGTGGGAGGAAAGGTGGGAGAAGGGCCCCTGAGGGTTGGGGGGCATTTTGCATGCAAAATGCCACCCCTGGCAAGACAAGCCTGCCTCTTCATTTTTTCCCCATAGGAAATAATGAAGATTAGCAGCAGCAAGCTAAAAATACGTTCACATTTCCCTTTCTTAGGCGAGGATAGGGGCACCTGGTTTGGGGGGCCATAACATGGCCCCCCAAAGTCCAATCGGTCTGAAACTTGGGGGGTTGTTAGAGAGGAGTTAGAGGAAGGTCTCCACCAATTTTGGCTTGATTCGGTGGGAAAATGCCTCCCCCAGGCGTCCGGGAAGACGGAGGCATTTTCCCATTGAAAAACCCGAAACAACCCGAAACGTTTCTGAAATCGCTGTTTCGGATTACCCGAAACGTTTCGGGTTTTCGGGTATCATATACCCGAATTGCACACCCCTACTCAGTACTAACCAGGGTTAGCTGAAGTGTCACTGTCATTATCATGAAAGAGCCTCCACCAATGTCACTTTCCTCTACTGCTGCTGCACAGTAGCTACCCTTCAAGTATTTCTCTTCCCCCATCACTATTAGAACTATCAGTTCTCTTCTGGTGATATAACCATTGATTCCTGAAGGGAATGTACAAGATGGATATTAGGAGCTTCAGCAGCACAAATAGGTAGGCATTGCCAGATTCAGTATAACTCTAATTCCAAAATAACAGCACAGTTCCAAAATAACAGCAATCCAAGAGATGTGTTTTTCTAGAAACCTTTTCACAATTCTGCTAGCCGTCACTGACATTTGAGCTGTCACCATACCTACACTTAGTAGCCTACACTCCTTCCACCCTCCAGTGAGTGTAAATTGACCGTCCAGTTGTCCAAGATCTGCTACACTGGCTGCCCATTAATTAGCATCCAACTCAAGGAAAGCTTTGAATTATAAATCAGCATGACTTTTTTTTAACAATATGTTTACAGAATTGTGGATTAAGCATTTTGGGGCAGTGTGTGGATGATTATCTTTCTAGTACCTTGGTATTTGACAGGCAATATAAATTTTCCAAATTGAAAACAAAAAGGAAATGTTGTGGCACCAGATAGATTTATTGATGTCTGTCATAAAATGAACTTTAGAATACAGCTGCTTATATCCTTCATTATGTAAAGCTAAGTACAATTTGGGCCAACAATCATCTCAAACTGGCTTTAGATGTTATACACTTATTGATTACCTGTGAATTAACTGTTAGTAAATCAAGAATCAATGTAGCCCAAACATTTATTCCCAGACGTTATGCACTGCATTTAAAAAGTGACGATTTTAAGCTCTATTCTTCACTGGTGAGTATCTTCTGCAAATCATTAAATGCACACAATGGTTTCTTATTTGGGTGGGGGGCTTTCCTTGTTTTTAATATTGGTTTTGCATGTAACACTTTGCACACACAGCATCTCATTCTTCTTGTGAACAAAAGTTTCCTTTTCATTGAGAAGCAAAATCCATCATCTTCCACAAGCTTAAAGTATTTTGGTCTCTTTAAAAAAATGTAAATTCTCCACACGTGCACAAAAGCAAAAAAATGGCTAAGATAATGTGTTTTAAGAACAGAATGTCGTTCCTTAGGGTGCAAAAACCTTGCCTGTTGGTTTCATGACTATGCATTTTTGGAATCAAGAGATTATTATTTTCTCCTTTGTATGTGCCTAATTACCAATAGGAAAGGAAATAAATACAATGCCTCTGTAGTTTTTAACATATTACTCAACTTTTCAATAATTTTTAACTCAATCTGTTTTTGTTATTAACTGAGCTCCTGAGATCCAGTTTGGTGTAGTGGTTAAGAGTGTGGGACTCTAATCTGGAGAACCAGGTTTGATTCCCCACTCCTCCACTTGAAGCCAGCTGGGTGACCTTGGGCTAGTCACAGATCACTGGAGCTCTCTCAGCCCCACCCACCTCACAGGGTGTTTTGTTGTGGGGATAATAATGACATACTTTGTAAACCACTCTGAGTGGGCATTAAGTTGTCCTGAAAGGCGGTATATACATTGAATGTTGTTGTTGTTATTAAAAGAGATTCTTCATTCTTATCTTTCAAGAAACTATCAGATCAGTATAAATAGGAGGGAATCAAGCTTTTTCCTGGTGTGAATAAGCCCCTTGTTTTGAACAAAAACAAGAAAATATTTCCTTCTAAAAAAGTACAAGGTTTCCCCCCCAGAAAAATAGATGTGGTGTGCTATAAATAAGAACTCTTAAAACAATGTACTGGAACATAAGAAAAATCTAAGGAAAGCACTCATGAATATCCAAAACGTATAATGCTTATTATTATAACTAAACCAAACTTATGTTTTCTAAAACAAGATAATTTAGCATATTCCCCTTGTTGCATTCTAGTCCTGTTGCATTGTTGGATGTCTCATGCTTTTTGATTACATCGTTTTTAAACTGTGTAACCCACAGCAAAAAGTATCAGCAAAAACAGCGGGCTATAAATAAAGTTAAAATAAAATAAATCATCAGAGACATCTCTAGTAAGTAGAAAGCTCTGTAGAACATTATATGACGTGTTCAGACTGGCACTCTTTTTTCCCATTTCAACTTAGAAACCAGGGCAGCAGATTTACTGTGTACAAGTAAATTTGACCATCCTATACCATCATCATTGCCAATCCTTTCCTTTGTTTCTCAACACCTGTTCATCTGATGATAATCACAGTTGTCCATTCTTAATTTTTAAAAAATGTGAAATCAAAATAAAGAATGCACAACTGTTTACATTTTACTGGAATAACTCTCTCTATATAAAGACAAGTATTCTGAATGACTCATCCTTGCCTAGCCCAAACCCCTGGACCCAGAAACGTGAAATTTGGGGAGAACATTCCTTTCATGATGTAAACACCAACTAAGAAGGGATTTTAAGAAATTCACCCCCTAAGGGGGTAAAAAGGAGTAAAATGTGTTTTCCCATAGGGATACAGCTTCCCTGTGTGGCTGGCAGGCTGCTGCCTGCTTCCCCCCAACCCCACCCACTGCCACCTTGGCTACTCTTCCATGATTGGGCCAGCCTTTCAAGGTCATTTGCATATGCGGCATGATTGGTCCTCACCCCAACATTCTAAACAGTATGTAGTTCAGGGCTTTTTTTCAAGGGGAACGCGGGGGAACGGAGTTCCGGAACCTCTTGAAAATGGTCACATGGCTAGTGGCCCCGCCCCTGATCTCCAGATAGAGGAGAGTTTAGATTGACCTCTGCGCCGCTGAGCAGAGGGCAATCTAAACTCCCCTCTGTCTGGAGACCAGGGGGCGAGGCCACCAGCCATGTGACCATTTTCTCTGAGGGCAACCCACTGAGTTCCACCACCTCTTTTCCCAGAAAAAAAGCCCTGATGTAGTTGCTATTGGGAGTCATTGAATGTGTCCTGAGGTAAAATGCACCTCCTAATCTTCCCCTAAAAGTTCACTAGGGCTGCCAATCTCCCTGTGGGCCTGGCTTTCCTGTGTGGCTGGCAAGCTGCTGCCTGCTTGCACCCCCCCTCTCTGATTGGTCAACTGTGGAACTCTATGTTCTGAGGTAAAAATCAGGTCAAGGAAACTGCAGGAAGTTGAAGGAAGACGGTACAAGACTCCTGAATTTTATATAAAAGTTAGTATGGCCACTGAGTTTTTAAATGTTCATGGGAAGAAGGTGCATGACCTTTCTAGGGGCCATTTCTATACAAACCTCTCACATGAACCTGCCAAAGTGCCCACCACACCACCCCTCCCTCAGTCCAACTCCACCTCACACCTCTCACAGCCATCACCTCTTACTGCCCCCAAGAAGACTCCTGGCAAACATAGTCCAAGATACATCAACGCTAAAAGGAGAAAGTAACTTAGAAATGCAGCAAAGAAATATGCATATCATACTCCTGTGGTGCACCGAGCCACAGTGGCCATGTACCAGCAAGATCACCCCGAGGTGCACAGGGCAGCAGAGTCTCTCTATGAGCAAAGCAATCCTGGAAGATGAGTAGAGAGGTGCTCACTTCCATGGAAGGTCAAGGCTCACTCAGGCATGGCAGATGATCCTTCGCTACCTTCAAGCTGCCTCTTAACTTCATCCATGCAGAAACGCCCCTGTTCAGCAGCTCAAAACAAAGCAGCATGGCCCAAGTGCTGCAAAACTGTAAGCTCATTGTTTGGGATGAGAGCACCATGGTGCACAAGGGATGTTTTGAGGCCCTGAGTATAACCCTCAAAGATGTCAGGGGCAACGAGAGAGTGATGGGGGGAGTCACTGTGTTGCTGGCTGGAGACTTCCAGCAGACTCTGCCAGTAGTTCCAAGGGGAACTCGAGCTGAATAGGTTACCGTATGTGTCAAGGCATCATATCTTTGGCCCCTCATCAGGAAACTCTCACTAAGAATGAACATGAGGGTCCACTTGAGAGGCGAGGTGTCTGCTGGGGAATTCTCTGATCTCCTATTAAAAACAGGGGTGGAGAGTATCCTGTGTCCAAGGGAAAGGTGACCATCCCTGCAGGCCTGGGCAGAGAAGTGACAACCCTAGCAGACCTAACAGCCACAATATACCCTGATATCGCCACTGTTGCAGAGAAGTCCATGGAATGGCTGTGCAAGCTTGCCATTCTAACCCTCAAGAATGACAAGGCTGCCATCATTAATGAAACACAACTTAACTCCCTTGAAGGGGCAGAATTGGAGTACAGATCTGTGGACTCAGTCGTGCAAATGGATAACGCAGTCCACTACCCCATGGAATTCTTCAACATGCTCATCCCTCCTGGCTTCCCAACCCACAAGCTTCTCCTCAAAGTGGGGGCTCCAGTGATGCTGCTCCGGAAACTCAACCCACCCAAACTCTGCAATTGCACCAGACTGCAAGTGAAAGCCCTCTACAGGAACATCATCAAGGCCATATTGTTAACTAGCAGTGCTCAGGAGGAGTCAGTGTTCATACCACACATACCATTCATACCATCAGATAACCTCCTCAAATTCGAGACTGCAACTCCCCCTCAAGGTCTGCTTTGCTATGACTATCAACAAGTCCCAGAGTCAGATGCTGAAGGTGACAGGAATTGACTTGCGGGAGGACTGCTTCTCACATGGGCAGTTCTACATGGCCTGCTCCAGAGTGAGCTCACCCAGCATCCTGGTGATCCTAGCACCTGAGGGGAAAACCACCAGTGTGGTCTACAAAGAGTTCCTTCAGTAGGAAAAAACCTATTGTACATATTATTCACTTTATTTATTGCACTATCTTTTCCTTTTAAAAATCTCTTCAATTAATGTTACATTTTGAAATTCACGTCATCAATTTTCAACATCAACACACTTCGCTTTATTCAAACACCTCTGTGAAGCTTGGGTACTATGCTGTTATACTACAAATCCAACTGACCCCCCCGCCCCCAACCAAAAAATGTTACATACCTATAAATATTATAACTGTATTTAAAGTAGTTAAATACCGTAGCCAAGCATGGGTATCAAGCTAGTTGTAAAATATTCTCCTTTTAGGACCATCCTTTAAACCTATGGGGGAAATGTTTTGTTTTTCATGTAGAATTGTTAAAAAAAATTACCCTGTAAACTACCTAGATGAAAGACCACCTGGGAAGTAAATTTAAGCTTCTCTGAGCTCTGAGGAGCTCAGAGAATGGTGATGTTGAACCCAAAGAGATAAGGTACAATAAACATACAAGACTGACATCCTGGGCACACACCTGTGAAAAAGCCCCATTGAACATAGTGGAACTTTCTTCTGAGTAGATATGCAATTATTATGCTGTAAATTGCAGAATTTAGTCCTTCTTCCAAATTTTTCAAAAATTAAAATATCAGATTTAGAATAAAACACTTGACTTCATCAATTTTATTCAAAGTCATTATTTATGAAGAATGTCCTGACCTGGATAACCCAGGTGAGTCTGATCTCATCAGATCTCAAATCTAAGTAGAGTCGGCCTTGGTTAGTAATTGGATGAGGAACCTCCAATAAAGACAAAGATTACAGAGGTAGGCAATGGCAAACCGCCTCTGTTAGTCTCTTGCCATGAAAACCCCACCAGGTGTTGCCATAAGTCAGCTCTGACTTGATGGCACTCTCCACCACCATTTATGAAGAATAGCTGTGAGATGTCTGGTTTGGTCTAAATTTGCTAGGCCTGCTCACAGTCTTAAGCTGGAACAATTATTGTAGCTGAGTAGGGTGGGGAGGAAGCAGGAGACTGGACGATTGTGCCCTGCATTGGCTTAGCCAGGACACTCTCACACTGCTATCTGCACTCCACCCCAATTTGGCCTGCTCTAAATTGGAGGGAGTTCAGCAGGCTTGATAGTCAAGCTCCAGTTTGGACCGCACTGCATGTTAAGAATGATGTTTGCAAGAGGCTAGGCATCCACATACATTTTTCTTAAAGAAAATGGCAGATTTTGTAAGACATAAAATACCAAACTTAGAATAAAAAATCCAACTTTATCAATTTTATTTAACATAAGCATAATTATATATTTTTCACGCAGTTATTTATGTACAACAGCTGACAAATGTCTGATTTGATCTAAACTTGCTATTTGCTGATATCTGAAAATTTTTAGTGAAACTCCCTTTTGCACTATCTTTTTGGTCCTCTAAAATATGTGATAAACTTATTCTTTTCACTTTGCAACATTTCAGAAGTGATGTAAGTAAAAGAGAAACTGAAAGAGCCCCCTATATGTTTCTTAAAACAGTACTTGCCTGCACGCCTTTAATGTCAAATTAGATATACAATGTATTAAGCCAGAAAGGTAAGATTTGGGTCCAGTAGCACTTTAAATCCTGGAGATTCCTGGAAATCTAGTTGATCTTTAAGAATTGCTTCCGGACCTGGATCTAGCTTTTCTACTGCAGACTAACATGGCTACCCACTTGAAACTATCACCAGAAAAGTAGTTTTCATTTGCTTCATAGAAATAAATGCAGAATATCCACATTCCATACAGCTGCACTTCTTCAGGATGAAAATATTCCACTGAAAGGACAATGTGCCGTATGCAAAGCTGTATTTTGTGAGAAATGGAATCCCACCCCCCAACACCTAGAGTAGGTGTTTTGTGTCATTTTAATATCCCCCAGTTGTCTAGTTTTTTTCCCTGCATCACCACCAATGAGAAGTGCTGTTAATTTTCAAAGCAGACGCTTTCAGATGGAAAATAGATACATAGGGGATGGCAATCACAAAAATATAAAGCGATTAAAAAACAGTTCTAACCAGAGTTGTTCAAATAAAGAAAAATTAAAAACTCAATTAGAAACAAAAGTCATAGAAAATGTGAACATATTGTGTTCCTTAAATAACCAGATGTTCTTTTCTTCCTGAAGGCAGTCAAGCCTAGGAATAAAAGGTTTTAAACTATTGTTTTAAGTTAACTGTGAATTTTGCAAATCTGTTTTACCCTATAGCAAATAAAATTCTAATACAGCAACATAAGCAAAGTAATTTTCATCTTTCGGTGTTCTTATCAGTATGTGGCTGTACTAACCTTATCATGATGACTTATTACACACCTAAACTGTTATATAGAACATTACCATTTTAGATGATGTACAAAGAAACTTGCCAGCTCTCTTTTGTTTGAGCTCTTACAGTATTTGTCCCAAGAACTTTTGCCAAAAAAAACCCTTTAACAAATCTTTTAGCAGTCATAGTACTATCATTGCAAAAGAACGCAATGATCTATAAAGATTTCAATACTAATTTTGTGTACTGAGAAGCAATACGTGAAAATAACATTACAAGAAAGTTTCAGTCTCTTCCAATTACTCTAAAACAGAGTTTTAAGGACATTGAGGTAGATTTTGAGATTAACAAAGGCTGTAATGTTCTTGATTGCTCCAAACGTGCACTCTGGGTTGTATCGTACCAACTTTTCCCCTGGTAAAAGGCCAGGGGGTAGAATTGCCAGGTCCCCTGTGGGTCTTGGGGGGTGCACCAGTGCGTGTTCATGTTGTGTGTTCACTCTGCACATTCGCACTCTGGAACACTTCCACGTTGCACTGGGCATGATGTCATTCCTGACACAATGTAGAATTGACAGGTCACAACAGAAGCTGATTCATTAAAAATTGCCCCCAAATTTAGTGTTTGGAGCCAATTTTTACTGAACTAGCCCCCAGTGCAACCCATTGCTTGCAGACTGCATCAGGAATTGTATCATTCCCAGCATGACACGGAAGTATTCTGTAGCATGCAGGAGTTACCAGCCTCGTTCCTGCATTTTCTCCCCCCTGCTGGCCAGGTGGGAGATTGTAAGGGGTGGAGGCTGGGACTGGTAACCCTAGCAGGGAGATTGTGGCCCCCAAAAGGCTATGTCAAGAATTGTGGGGCCTCTATGGATAAAAGTCACATGGGATGGTAAGTGCAGTGAGGAGGGAAATTAGACGAGAGGAAGAGGAAGAGCTAATAAGGTCCAATCCTTAATCCTTCAGCCCCACCCCAAACAATCTCTTGCAGCAGCATCCAAAGCAGTTCAAGGGATTGCAACTGGAAATCAGAATCAACAAAGCCCCATGTGCATGCGAAAGGCCCTTTGGAATGCACTTGGGGTACTTTGGCTGCCACTTCAATGCCTGAAGCTAGGGGAAGTTTTCTTATAGTTAACCTATTGAGAGTATTCCATGTGTAATAGTATTGAGTATGGGACAGATAGGATGAATATATTCGATCTTTTAAACAAACTTTTAGCAAAAACAGTCCAGCCAGGGGACTTGACTCACATGTAAAGAAACAGTTTGATCACAGTAAGTTCAAATGGCACATAAATATTATCAGCATCCTAAGCAAGACCTCAGTGTTTCAGGTGCATTAAGTTTTCCGGGCAACTTGTTCACCATGATCTTTGCAGTTCTCATATGTGAGCTAAAACAGCTTTGAGATCACCTTTCATGATTTCACTATCTCCCATTAAGGACCAAGTAGCTGATAAAAGTAGTTACTGAAATATCAGGAAATAGTTATAAACGAAAGAAGATGGTGCTTGATTAAATTTGACAGACCCGAGAGTAATTATGAAAAGACCTCTTGACTGTTACATGGTCAAGTGATGATTATATGGGTGAATACTTTCAAAATTACTATAATTTTATGCATTAGAATAATTCTACACATTAGAATTATATAATGCTAGGAAAAATTAAAATATATTCCATTTTCCACTGTATTAATTACTAAATTATATGTAACAACAGGAGTGGAGATTCTGTGCGTTCTATAGAAACCATTGCATATATTACATACTTCGGGTGTATGCCTAAAATGTTCTAAGTACTAAATTCTCTACAGATGAATATAAATTCTCTACATGCATACATCTGATATACATGTGGGTTCAATGAAAAGAGCCAATCAGCATATCAAGATGATGGGAGAACAAGCAAAAAAGCTTCAGCTTCCATAACTTCACTTTGTTATCTGCACAGGTCTCTGTAAATGCAAAATGTGAAAGAATTCAGGGGGTTTCATCTGGAAGCCATTATTGGTTGTCTGTATCATATATACATACGAATACCAGAGTGTCTTTTATATGGCAGATGATCCCCACATTTCCTATTCTACTGTATCTTATCCTGCATTTTGGACCCTTGAGTGAAGGGAGTGGTTTCTGTATGTTCAAATTCAGTTCTTTCCAGTTGGGCTGTGTACCCCACATCATTTTCTTCTGCTGGAGTCGGACAACTGAACCCCACAAGCACAGATCCTGGGAATCCACTTGATTTAATTTTTCAGTCTTCTGTACATTTAAAATGAAATTCTATTAGCAAAGAGCTTAGTGCTAGGCTTTTTTAAAATTATGATTAACATTTTTTCACACTTTCATACTTGGTATGTTCTGCTACCTGCATGTATTTCATGTATGATATAGATAGGATGTACATATTTGTTTTTGTAAAACATTAAGTCTAGATCCATTTAATTTAAAATGTATATTATTAATTTGCTTTCTTAAGAGAAAAAGTGGAAACAATTAATTTAGCTTTCTGTGCCATATGTGGCTAAACATTCAGACCTATCGTTCTATCTAGTATATTACATAGATGAAGAGAAGATTGCATGTGCCATCTAGCGGCTATATTTGGTTTAGTCAGGAAAATTATAGTCATTTTACTTCATTACCTGGCTAGTAACCTGTAACTGAGTCATAATGCATGCCAGTATGTTAATGCAGTAGACAAATAACATGAAATTTCATCCTTCATATGTCTATTTTTTATATATAAGGACTTGTATGGAAATCATATGCTGTCCATTTTAATATAATTTAAAACTATGTTTAATTACTTAGCTGAGTTTCCAACTTTGGTTTATTCACTATGACAATTTTTTCCCTCCAGAGAAATCCAAGGCCTGTGACTTACCAATTCCGACAAAATTTAGATTATTACAAAGCGTGTGGTGCAGACTTGATGAATAAAACTCGGTAAGTTCTTTTCACCTTTTACAGAACAAAAGTTATCTAATGAACAATTATAGAAAATGTTATTTAAAGGTATTACTGATTGTGAACAGGTTACAAATAATTTTATAACATTAAATGTAAGGACTGTCAAGAATTAAGTATGTGGTATTAGATCAAAATCATCTTAAGTAATGTCTTTTTCATTAGCATGGATTACAGTCCTAAATACGCATGAAAACTACACCTCAACCCTAAAAACTGGGTTCAGTTCAGACCCACCTCAGTCTCTGATGTATGTGTGGAATTGTGGCCACTACCCTGTTTTAGTTCATGTCTGCTTGAGCAGAGTAAGCCAGTGATTGGTACAGAATTAGTTTATTTTTCTCATGTTATATCCCCCAAATGCATCTTTGGGGCTTCTCTGCAGTCCCATATGGGGGGGGGGCTGCAAAGAAGACCACTCAATGAACAATAGTTACAGGTAAGTGTAATCCTGTTAACTCAGCAGCATACATAGATTTTTCTTGTTTCAGTCATTGCCTCCTTATTCAAAACTATATACCAACAGCAGTCAGGGGGCTAGTCCCCTACAAGTCAAACACTGAGAAAAGTTTTCCAGTAGTGCTCATAAGAGTTCTGAGTGCTCCAGGCTGAAACTGCTATAGTTTACGTTGGTTTAACTAGCAACCACAAATTGAGTTGTAAGTAGTGGTAGTTTTCCAGGGAAAGATTGAGGGATGTGGAGGAAAAGATTCCTGTATTGCCTACAGACAGATGGTTAAGGTACAGCTCAAGTTTCCAAAATAGTATGGCCAATGTACATAGCACTGGAGTACGAAGACTTTGTTTGGGAGTAATTCAGTATGAATTAAGAAATGGGGCAAACCCCATTTTTTACAGTTTCCCCACTAGGACAGGTGCAAGCAGCCATTCTGACTTGACATTTCAGAAACATGCTTGTGCATGTAAAAGTATCAGCAAGCCTACTTGAAGCAAAGGAGATGAATTTCCAAATGAAGGAAGAAGACATGCAAGGTAGAATAATGACCTTAAAGTATCATTTTGGGAGAAAGATAGGAATTTGAGATTTAATGTGGCAGTGGCAGCTGCTAAAAGAGATTTGGAAGCACGTGGTGATGAAGGGCATTTCCCTTGTAGACATGAGCACGAAACAGAAAAAGCCCTAAAAGAGAGTTTCGTGTTTCATCGCAATCCATGAATCGTGAATTATGAAACTTCACAAAATTGACACGTTTGCCGAAACGATTCATTAGTTTCATGATTTGTCAGAACCCAGGGCATTTCAACAGCCCCCATCTTACCCAGAGATGCCAAACTCGCAGGGAGACATCAGCAGGCTCTTCTCCACCCACACTCCCAGTTGATCAGGAAGGGTGGGAAGGAAAGTGCTGCCAGAGTGCATGACTGAAATGGGGACCAAGAGTTGCTGGATCAGAGGAGGACGAAGGACCGGTCATGGTGGAGCTGGGCCAGGAAGACAGAGTGGGGGTGGAGGGGAGGAAAAAAGGCACCCTCACCCAAAGACCTTCCTACAGCAAGGCCAAGAGCTGGAAATAAGATGCTCCTTTCAGTTTCTTTAAAGCAGCAGCAGCCAAAAGCACACTCTCAAATCCTTCCACACACTCTCCCACTCCAATCCCAGCAAAATGCTGACATAGATCAGAACAGGAGGTCTGTAGTTGGCTGACAGACCCGCCTAACAGGGTTTGGAGGGGTGAGATTAGTGTGCCCATGGCTACAGAAGGCCCACCTCCTTAGTTGCCTAGGGGATTGACCCCCAGCTCCTGGCTGTATAGGGCAGAGTGGAAACTCTCCATATGGCTAGGAGAGCTGCCAGTCAAGGGTAAGTGGGCTATGATTGGGGTTTCCAATGGCAACAAAAGGTCTGGACACATTGTTGCCTAGGGAATCAATGAATCGGTGCCAGCCTGTCTGCAATTATGAACCATTCATGAAGCTAACGAAACAGGCCCAAAGTTGTGAATTTCATGATAATTTTGTGATAACCATGGCCCCACAAAACGCTGTTTCACGATACACGAAACGGCCTGTTTCGTGATGAAATTTGCTTCGTATTTCGATTCGTGCCCATGTCTGTTCCATTGCTGGTTGTGGCTTTAGTCTTTTAAAACTGGACCAAGCAAGTTACTAGGAAATCCACTATAGAGAACAATCCAGTGAGGAAAAATGGAAGACAAAGACAAACTAACAAAGCATCTTTTATTCATATGGTTCAAATTTAAATTGTTGAATAGGTTCACAAAAATTGTGCATATTTCATTTAAAACATAAATGTGCAGTATTTATAGCAATTTTGCTTTCTCAGTGGCTACATAATGAGAAGAAATGTCTTTGAATCAGCTTTCTTTAAACAAAGCATTTCATCTTCGCAAAAGACAGCAGAGGCTGAATCATTGCACAGCTTGCTTTAAAAATATACCATTGATATCCAAGGTCAATGATGCTTATTGTGATGAAACAAAATTGTTTTTCCAGAGACTGAATTCACATCTCCTTGACATCCATGTTTTTAAACTAATACCTTGCTTTTTAAATGTATCTCTTAATGACTCTGTAACATAATCAATCCTCATTTTCCTAGTGATTGTTGTGCAATTTTTTCCTCGTACCTTGATGGTTAAAACATAGATATTGATCCTTGTTTGATGGTTGTAATCATTTTGTGCATCCATATATCAAAACATTCAAAGGTAGCAAAAAGATATACAGTGCTTAATTTGTCAAAATATTTCCTCCAAATCTGGTTTCATGTCTTGATACTTTCTAACTACAACTATAACTTAGGAAAGGTCATTCTGTCAGAGGAGCTGAAAGGGGGGAAAGTATGTCTTCACCACTAGCAGCCATTTTTCTCATCCTTGGTTTTTCTGTCTCTGGAAAGCTTCTGTCTTTACTCATAAGGGAGATCTGTGTGGAAGTTGTTGCCGTGACTACCCCAAAAGTTAGTTCCTTCTCCTTGCCTCCATGGGTAGGGAAAGACTTTGTCCTCACTTTAAAAATATCATTGAAAGCTGTGGGTTCCCCCCACCTCCAGTCCAGTGAATGATAGCTAGTTGTTTCTATTGGAGAAAATGTATCAGTGGTAGCAGAGAGTTAATCTCCTGCAATGAATGCTGAGATCATTAATAGAAGAGATAAGGGAGAAAGTTTTGCTCCATGTGAAATATATCCCCAATGGCAGTGAACTTACCTTTTCCCATACTACCACAATGGCTATCCCTGAATTCTGTGGAACGAACAGGGAACCCACCGTGCAGGGAGATTCCTTAATTGTGTGCAGAGGGCAGAAAGACCCAGAATCTTCCTTTTTAGCAGTCTCCACACATACATAATACACATATAAAGAGATATAAAGATATATATATATATACATATACATATCTCCTATCCCCTCTTCAAATCTTTTAAGCTGCCTAAAGGTACAGAAATGTCAGTTGGATCAAGATCTGGATGGGAGTCTGTAGTAGAATAGCAAGATTCAGGTACAATAGCACCTTAAAGACCCTGACCTGGATAGTTCAGGTGAGCCTGATCTTGCCAGATCCCAGAAGCTAAGTAGGGTCGGCCTTGGTTAACAATTGGATGGGCGACCTCTAACGAAGACCAGGGTTGCAGAGGCAGGCAATGGCAAACCACCTCAGTCAGTCTCTAGCCATGAAAACACCACTAGAGGTTGCCATAAGTCAGCTAAGACTTGAGGGTACTCTCCACCACCACAGCACCTTAAAGACCAACTAGATTTCCAAGGTATGAGCTTTCAAGAGTCAAAACTCTCTTTGTCAAATAAATATAAATAAGATTCCATGGAATGTTTGAGCTTTATTATGTTCCTAGAAACTTGAACAGATTGGTGACCCAGCAGACAAACTAGTGGTAAATCTACTAGCAGAAGAGTCTTTCTTAGCTGATTGGAGTGGTAAGAACAATCCCATTATTTTTAGATAGCTTTATTTTAAATATATATATCCCTGTCTTTGCAAACATCACATGTCCTCAAAGCAGCTTACAAAAAACAGGATATTATTTATAATGAAAACATACATATACAACAATAACTAATAAAAATGCAAACTCAAAATGCCCTGGTAAATAAGTAAATCTTCCCCTAACACTGGAAGTTTAACAAGCTCAGCACAGGAGAATAACAAAGTTTATGGTTAAAGGGGTCCTCCAAAGCTGAATGGGGAGGCTCTGTTAGCACCAGGCAGTAGACTAAGAAAATGGTGCCAGGCTTCATATTTGAAGCTTGTTCTATGTGGCCACAGTGAACTCGGGACACCATCCACTGAACCTAATTCTTGTGGAGGTCCACTAGAAATCTGGGAGATGTGCTTGGAAAACATTGCTTGGTCCTGTGTTGTTTTAATGTTATTCTGAAAGGTTTAGCTTTGTGCAAATTGCTAAAGTGATAGTTTTACAGTCATATTTTTTGTTCTGCTTTGTTTTACAGTGTCGGTGCTAAGGTTGCGCCACTGAACATAAACAAAGTTTCCAATAGCTTATTAAATTTTGGCCGAAAGCTGATTTCCCCAGCCTTGGTTTCAGGTGGTGCTACAGTGCCAGCTGCAGGTAGCAGCGGAAGCTTTCCTTCTTCTTCAGCAGTACCTATTAGGAGTGCAGTGGACCTTCCGCAGCAGCAGCAGCAGCAGCAGCAAAGAATGATGAAATCTGAAAGTATGCCAGTTCATCTAAGCAAAGGTAACGATATGGAATTGCTTATTTCTGTAAGTGAGCTGTGCAATAAACTAAAGCAAAAGGTCTTTGTACAGTTCTTTGAGGCGGTTATTTCACGATTAAGAGTGAACTTGGTTCTTTTTTCTTGCTCCAAGTGATATGAATCTCTCTTCTAAGCCTCCTTACCTCTCCAGTTGTTCTTCCACCCTCAAATTTCTGCCTATAGCATCATTTACATTCCTTTGTAGTGTTCCAATCACTTTTCCTACCCCCTATTGCTTACTTCTTTCGGCTGCTGCCTTCTACCTCCTTCACTTCCTCTCTGGCAGTGCAGTTCTGTGCAGAGTTACTCCAGTCTAAGACCATTGATTTCAGTGGGCTTTAGACTGGAGCAACTCTGCAAAGGATTATACCTCAAGTCCTCTTGGCCCTTATTTCTCAAGGATCTTCTTAAGTTACAGTTAGTGGATAGTGTAGCTGCACTAAAATGGCAGTTTGGTGTAGCGGTTAAAAGAGTTGTAGGACTCTAATCTGGAGAACCAGGTTTGATTCCCTGCTCCTCCACTTGAAGCCAGCTGGGTGACCTTGGGTCAGTCATAGCTCTTCAGAGCTCTCTCAGTCCCACCCACCTCACAGGGTGATTGTTGTGGGGATAATAATAACATACTTTGTAAACCACTCTGAGTGGGCATTAAGTTGTCCTGAAGGGCGGTATATAAATCAAATGTTGTTGTTGTTGTTGTTATAGAGTCACAGCCTGTATTCAGCCTCATGTTTGCTTCCATCCTTCCCAAGTCAGCAGTGCTGCTTGCCTGAAAGACACCTTTTACAAGAACACATTTGCCTGATGCATAGCAAACACAGCAACAGAGAGAAGAAAAGATTAAGAAACAATCTGATACTTATATAGAAACACATTGATCATACTAAAATTTAACTAGGTGTTGCATTGCCCATTCTGTATTACTTCAGCATTATAGAGGCTGTGCCTCAGTGGAAGAGCCTCTGCTTTACATGCAGAAAGTCCCAGGTTCAATCCCTGGAATCTCCATTTGATAGGACCAGGCAACACGTGATGTGAAAGACCTCTGCCTGAGACCCTGGAAAACCACAGCCAGTCTGAGCATGCAATACTGACCTTGATGTACCGAAGATTTGATTCAGTTTAAGGCAGCTTCATGAGTCTGCGTATAGGTTACATGTTGGGTGTCATAAGAAATCATGACAGGAGGAAGCAAAATAAATCATTGGGTGTCCTTACACACAAAGTCTTCTCCTGCAGGATCGTGGGGCTTGATTCTATGTCATAGGAGAAGGAGGGGAGAGAGAAAATGATTTGGAAATGCTTCCATTGACAAATCTCCTCTGCCAGAATTCTATAAGCAAGCCAGATCTTGAGCAGGCTGTTTCCCCATCTGCTTCCTAAATTTCTCTCCCCCTGCCCACCCACCCACCCTGCTGTAACTGACTTTAATTTCTCTCAGCATTCCATGCATCCTGAACCATGCTCAGTCCTCATTAAGCTGATTGAGGGAGAGGTGGGAAGTCTTTTTCTTTCCATTAACTTGCCAAATCATATTGTTCTGCATACTATGAATATTCAGGAACCTCTACTTTTGTCTTTTCAAAGTATACTGTAGATTGCCACAATCACCATTAGCTGCAGTCATAATCTGATGTGTTGTATATAAGCATGGAGGCTGCAAATGAAAGAATGTGATGCATGTTATACTGCCATTTGGGATTAGCATACTCAAATCACTTTGTAGCCTGTATTCCTCCTAAAATAGTCACTTCTCAGTTCAACAAAGTACCAATAGCTCCTATTGTCAACCAGAGGAATGGAAATGTATCTGACTTCTTTGGGTGCTCCACTGTTAACTAAGAGTGTCTCTACACAAGACATCTTACACAGGGATGCTGAAATGTAGGGAGATGCAATGTTAGCCGGGAGACATAGTTTTAAAAGACATAGCCTGCAGACATCGCTCCTCAGAGAGTTTGTTGTTTCTTCTTCGATTCTCCAAAGGCTCTGTCAATTTCGCCTCTCCTTGACAGAGCCTTCCAGGAGGCAAAGATGAAATTAACAAACCCTCTGAGGAGCAATCTCCACCGACTTTGTCTTTTTAAACTATGCTTCCCGGCTAACATTGCGTCTCCCTACACTTGAGCATCCCTGTGTAAGATGTCCTGTGTAGAGAGACTTGTGTAGAGAGACTCTCAGATTCCACAGACCTTAAGGAACAGATTGTTGCTGCTTCCTTTGCTTACTGAGAGGTGAGATAATCATAGAAGAACCACTAGTTTCAGTAAAAGTGGTATAGATTCTGTCGCAATTAGGACAGCGAGTTGGATCTGGCATAAAAGGCAGTGTCTCAGATATGCTGCTATTGGTTTTGCTGTCACACAGAATCGTATTCATAATCAGCTGCATAGGCTTGAATTCTATGCCATGTGAGCAGAGATGCACTGCATTAATGGTAAATTTCCTCCTCCCCCTGCAGACTTTCATGACCTCTGAAATCATGTTCTCATAGGTCAGTGGACCCCCTGAAACACCACGGGCTTCAAAACAGAAGGCTGCAGTGAGAGGGGAATTAACAAAATACCGTTTTTCCAGCAGTGGAAGTACCTAGTAAAAGCAGAAAGGGAAGTTAGGACTCAAGCCATCGTAACTAATTAGTTGAAATTGTTAGGGAGGGGGTTAGAATGTTGATTTCTTTACTATGTGTTTTTATTAAAATATGAATTCTACATTAATACAGAAGGTAGTTAAGAAATTGCTACTAATTGCTAAAACCTTTATAACAAAAATTAGCTTTTTCATCTAGATGTTGAAGTTCTTGCCACCAAGCTTGTCTTCATGCTCCTGGACTGATACACCTGTGTTACACAAGCTTTTAGAAAGAAATAGATTAATTGTGATACTTTCCATTTAGAAAGAAATAGATTGTGATACTTTATAAACTTTATAAACATTAATAGCATTTTTATATGGATCTGGCCTTACTATAGTTAAATAAAATGGCACATAGTCTTTGTTTTGGGAAGCTCTAAGAGAGTCGTTTGTCATATAAAAGTGCCACCCTAGAAAATCAGACCAGTAAATGAAGGTAATATGAACTGTTCCGAGAACGGATCCAAAAATTGATTTGAAAGGTTTTTAAAGAATTTCTGAATTGTTGCTAATGATAGTGAGTGAAGTTACTGAAGTTCTGCAATGATGTTACTGAAGTTCCCAAGCTCAGACAGGAAGTTCATAACATTTGCCTGCAATCAAATATGAACTTTGGAGCCCAAAGAGCCTTTTTCTAGTTTTGGACATAATCTCCAACTCCTTATGTGCTTCACTGTCCCCTTCCTTACTCCCAAATATGCCTCGCCACTCCCTCCATTGAATGCTGCAACAGCAGTGTCATAAATGCAATGAGCCCTAGGAAATGGCAGTGGCATGTTCACTTTCTGGAAAAAGCATGCCTGTAATGCACCCTGTGATGTATTAGTTGGTATAGGGAGAAAAAAAGGAAGGGATGCAGAGGACAGGCAGTGTAATGGGCTCCCAAATTTAGAAATGAGTTTGAAAAAACCAAACTATTGGAAAATGTATTTTGTTTGCCAAGCCAGTTCCAAGCAAAGCTGTTAGACTTCACCCATCACTGGTGGTAAGAAGTGCCATCAAGTCATAATTGACTTATGGCGACCCCTGCTGGGGTTTTCAAGGCAAGAGACTAACAGAAGTGGTTTGCCATTGGCTGCCTCTGTAATCCTGGTCTTCTTTGGAGATCTCCCATCCAATTACTAACCAAGGCCAACCCTTAGCTTCTGAGATCTGATGAGATTGGGCTTACCTGGGCTATCCAGGTCAGGGCTCATCTCTCACTAGCTGTTAGTAAACATTCGCATTGGTCAATATATGATGGATCACATCATTTTTAATGTCTTTGGGACATCCTAATATCACCCAATCACATAGACAATGATATTGCGCCCCATGATCTTTTCTCTCCATCAGAAAATACTTCTCTTAGGATGTATCCATCTATCAGTGCACTAAATCTTCTGTAGCCTTACATGGTAGACTGTAACTCTCCACTCAAACTATTGTTCTAAGCACACCATAGAGTTGCTTTCACTTCTCTCAGCAGTCTTCAGAGTGAAGCATCTAAACCCAGTGTTCTGCGATCACATCCCCACACAATAAGAATGCATTAGAGGTGATATGTCATTTTCAGAGATCCATAAACTTCTGTTATTTGTATTTCACACACACACACACACACACACAAGGTCTAGCAGCCTGTCTAGGCTCTTGACCTACACTTGGATTTCACAATTTTCATCTTGGAAAAAACTGGTTCACAGATGTATGTGGTGCAAAGACTGTGAACATGCCTGCAGCAATTTTTTTAGGTTGATAAGTGTATCAGGTAGCCCACAATAGAAATTGAACAGACTATTTTCTTTGTAAATGTCTCTGAGATTATCACTGGCTTGCAAATCAATTAGTTCCATCTGAAAAAAGTTACTTGCTTCTTCTGGTGCTACTTCAAATGGATTTTGAAACATTCTTATTTCTTTTCTGTGCTTTTGGCAATCGGTCAATCTGCAATAGGTTCAGTGCTTTGACAAGTCTTTCAACATGGAATTGTAAATTCCCGCCCTTCTCAAATTTTAGTTCATTGCAGCATGAGAAGTTTGAAAAATTTCTTTTACTAACTTGCTTCACAAAACTGTTTAGTTTTGCTTCAAAAGCTTTCAGTTCAGAATACATGTCACATACAAGCTTTTCTTTTCCCTGCAGCCTTAGATTCAATGCGTTCAGATGCTCTGTGATATCAGTTAAGAAAGCCAAATCAAAAATCCATCCAGGGTCAAAAAGTACTTCTTGACCTTTTCCTTTCTCCTTGAGAAAGACATCAACTTCATGACGAATACTAAAAAAACATTTGAGGACTTTGCCTCTGCTAAGCCACCTAACTTCTGCATGGTACAATATGTCTCCATATTCTGCATCTATCTCAGGGAAAATTTTGAAACTGATGTTGAGTAAGGCCATGATGCCTGATGTAATTAATGCTGGATACAACAATAAGCATCACACTTTCCCACTGAAGTATCTTACTACACAAGGCTTGCTGATGGATGATGCAGTGAAATTGCATGGGAAGCATACCATTTAATTTCAATATCTCTTCACTGATTCTTGCAACTACACCAGTTTTACTTCCCACCATATTTCTTGCACCATCAGTTGTGATGCTTTTCAATTTATCCCAAATCAGACCAGGATTTTCTACTGATTCACACACCTTCAACAATATGTTTTTTTCAGTTGTAGTGCCTTTCAAACTCCTGCAGTGCACACAACTCTTCTGTAATTCTGAATCTGGAATCTATTCCCCTGATAAATATTAGTAGTTGAGCAGTGTCTATAAAGTCATTGCTCTTATCTAATGCCAAAGGAAAAAAATAAAAACTTTTTGCCTTGGCAAAAAGTGACATAATGCAGCTTTTCTCCTAGTTCTTCAACACACCTGGTGATTGTAGATGCAGATAAACTGACATAACTAACACAAGATACCTTATCAGGACACATTTCCTCCGTTACTTTAACCATGCACTTTTTAACAAATTCACCATCAGTGAATGGCCTACCACTCTCAGCAATACATTTAGCAATATGATAGCTGGATAGATAGGTTCTCCTCAATGTGCTTTCTAAAACTATTTTGCTGCAAAAACATTGATTTGTAAAAGAAGTTATCTTATTCACTTGCACCTGTCCTTGATATATTGAGTAGCTCTTTCGATAGGATTCAAAGTGCCTTCTAACATTGTACTCCTTTAACACTGAGACAGTTTCCAAGACACATCAGGCAAACTGTTTTATCTTTGTTTAAAACAAAAAAGTACTCAGCAGTCCATTTGTCATTAAAGACACGGTGCTCATCTGCAATTTTTCGTTTCTTTGAAACAGCACTTTCTTTTGCAGACATCTTCTTAACAAATTTTTAGCACAGCAGCAGTTGCAGAGTTTCAATATTATCCTTGAATAAATAAAAATATGAAAAGTATAGTTTTAGGGGGTCTAACTCTTCCCTTTCCCATCAAACTCACCCCATTCTAGCTGCAATTAGCTGGGGAGTTTCATTTTGACTGTGGTAAAGAAGAGACCCCTGCATCTACAGTTCTCAGGAGCATTGGGCCATATGCACAGGCTAGGAAGAATTTTTTAAATGGATTATGAATCTGACCTACCAGATGGCAGAGTTGCAATCCTATGTACATTGAATACTATGAGAGTTGTTTCTTAATAAACACACTACTTTGAGGTTTAAATCTACACATGCTAATACTTTGAGGGTCCTCCAAAAAAGGGCCGATAGAGAGAAAGAGCGAATGAAAGGGCAGCCCCCAACCTGGAGCAGAAGACATGCCATTAAGTTGCCTTCAGATGGTACACGGGGTGTATATACACATCTCTGCCGGCTAGCTTCTCAATCATGAGAAGCAAAATGGCAGCCAGGCAGAGGGGAACTTGGCTGGAGGAAGATGTGGGAAGGGGGATCCTATTAGCTTCCCTGCTAAGGGAGTACTCCTTCACACTCAACGCAAGGGGCCACTCACCAACTCCTGCAGTCACAGATGCATGAGAAGACTGAGGGAGGCTGAGGGAGGAGAGGCAAAAGCAAGCAAGGCAAAAGTCAGAGCAACCAG
Source organism: Eublepharis macularius (assembly GCF_028583425.1). Classification (NCBI taxonomy): domain Eukaryota; kingdom Metazoa; phylum Chordata; class Lepidosauria; order Squamata; family Eublepharidae; genus Eublepharis; species Eublepharis macularius. The sequence continues at coordinate 45,621,440 of NC_072800.1, forward strand.
CTCTTGTTGAAGAAGGATGAATACTTTTGCCTGCAGCAGTAACTTCACCAGTAACCTTGGAAGCCACTTGGAAGAGCCTTGATGGGTGGCGCCTCTAGAAAAGTTCAGTATGCAAAACACTTTGTATCTTTTTTTTTCAAAAATACCAGCCCTTTTACTGTCCTTTTCCCACCTTTTTTGCAAAAGACATCTCCTGTACTCTTTCACACAGCTGCTTTATACTCATACATAGCCATCAACGTGGTAATGCATGGAGAGGGGGAGTGCAAAAGCTGAGCAGGATGGGTAGCCAGCAAAGCACCCAAAATTGCCAAAATCCTGGTATGAAGGATAAGACCAAGAGGAGGCTGGCAGAAGGAACCATGGAGACTGGAAGAAACAATGTTGTTATTGTGTTTTTTGCAAGAAAGGGACACAAAGAACAGCACTACTGGTGCCTCTTGAAACAGGAAGAATAGTGTGGGTCTGAGAGAAAATGCCTTGAGGGTGATAGCAGCAAACAAGCAGGTTGGAGGGCTGCACAGAAAGAGCTTGGGGGCCACATGTGGCCCGCTGGCCGCAGGTTGGAGACCCCTGCTGTATGGAATATGTATAAACTAAACAAGCTTAAATAATGAATTTTCAATATGATCTCAAAAGATTCCCTCTCTAATGTTACAAAATTGTAATCCAATTAAGTATCCATGAACATTTTTCCCATTATTATTATTATTATCTAAATTCCTATTCTGTAAAGTAATGAACATGACTCCTAAGATTACATTAATTGCTGTTGTTTTCTTGTCAAGGATGTGGTTCATTGATTTCAAAACATAGTTAACCATAGCCCCAGATGTCCAAAACATAGCCCCAGATGTCCTGGAACATGCTTTTGCAGCCGTGACTGGTTGGTTGAAGCAGAGTCGGCTGAAACTGAACCCGACAAAGATGGAGGTCCTGTCCTTGAGCCGGGGGATTAGGTTCGGGACTCCGGCTCCTGGCCCTCGATAGGGCGCTGTTAGTGCCAGTTCCGAGGGTTAAGAGCCTGGGGGTGATCTTGGATTCCTCCCTGAAAATGGAGGCACAGGTCACAGCGGTTGTCAGGTCCCCTTTTTTCCATCTGCGGCAGACCAGGCAACTTGTCCCTTACCTGTCAACCCGTGACTTAACTACAATGATCCAAGCAATGGTCATCTCTAATCTAGGTTACTGTAACTCGCTCTATGCGGGGCTACCCTTGTACCTGACCCGGAGATTACAGCTGGTACAAAATGCAGCAGCACGTGTTATTACGAGAATAAATAACACCATTCTTACACAAGCTGCATTGGTTGCCAGTAGAGTACCGGATCAGATTCAAGGTTCTGGTATTGACCTATAAGGCCATGTGCAGACTGGGACCAGCATATCTACGGGACCATCTCTCCCCATATATTCCCCAGAGGACACTCCAATCAGGGGCCAAACAGCTGTTGGTGGTCCCTGGCCCCAAGGAGGCCCGCCTAGCCTCGACTAGAGCCAGGGCCTTTTTGCTCCTGGCTCCCACCTAGTGGAATGCTCTGTCTGCTGAAATCACGGCCCGGCAGGACCTACTATCTTTTCGCTGGGCCTGCAAGACAGAGTTGTTCCACCAGGCATATGGCTGAGGCTGGGCCTCCACCGGCCAGGAAAAAAGTGGTGTATAAATCTTAACCCTCCCTGCAAAGGCTGTCCACCATCCTGTTTTAAATGTGTTGTTTTTAATGAACATTAATTTTTAATTGTATTTTTAATATGTTGTTATCCGCCCTGAGCCCACTCGCGGGGAGGGTGGAATATAAATTTGAAATAAAATAAATAAAAATCTCATATTCTATGTATATTTGAGAGCATGGCCTAAAACTGGAAGCAATTATTATCCTAAAATAGTATGGAAAATATGCTAAGATTCTAGGCTTCCTTGTTTCAGAGTTCTCAAAAGTGGTTAACTATTTTAATGTTTAAAAATCACATGTCTGAAATAACATCTCTCTCTTTTTCCCATTCTTAGTTATAAGCAACTGGAAGATTTAACTTGTTCTGTTACTATAAAGTATTTTTTTTAACTTTATTTACTAGGAGATGTAGTTACAGGCAGTGATGCCCAAGTGTCAGTTCCTGTCCAGAACCTAAGTGCTCTCCAAGCCACAGTTGCAACAGCAACTCATGGTATGTTTCTGCCTGTAACATTGTCATTGAGAATCCCCAAACACACATTGATTTCATTTGTCTTGTGTTTATTTTCGGTGTTTGCCATATATCGTTTCTCCACTGAGTGGCACTGTTGTTTAAAAAAACAAAAAACTTTCTCTTCATTCCAGTAGCAGACATAACCAGTGTGGATTGGATCATTGGGCTCGTTTCCTTAACACCTGGATTGTGGATTTAAAAAAAAAATTATTCAGTATTATCCATACATGATAGCATACCATTCACTTTTTAAGGAATCTTAGATTTTAAACTTCTGGTCTTCATGAGACAAACAGACAGACAGACAGATAATAGCACTTTTCAGCATATATATAATAGTTCAACAGAAAACTTCATTCTGCAAATCATTCTTTCATTAACTTTTCCTGCAAATGTTGTGTCTTTCTCTTCTAACACAACTATATTTCCTCAGGTGATCAAGTTTTCACTTCCTTGCCTGTACAGAGCCAAAAGATTTTGTTTGCATTTCTATTCTTGTCCAAGTGGCTCAGTTTTTCAATGTACTTCTAGTTATCTTCTCTTTGAGGGGTGTGTGGTCCAAGTCCATGATACTGGGGCTGAAACTACATGTTATGATTCTTAACAAGTTGACTCACTCACGTGTCAGCTGTGAGGGAATTCTTTCCCTATGCTTGCAGGGCCCCAGTCTGGATCAGGAGGGACCACAGTGCAGGAGGGAAAGGTATTATTCACCCCCACCCCCCGGTGCTGTTTTCCTGATCTGCAATGTCTCCATGGAAGGGGCTCCATATGTGCAGATGGGCTACATGCACAGTCCCCCAGTGGGGCAAACAGCAGCCCCCAGAGGTGTTTCAGGTAAGAAATGGCACAGTGGGAACACTGAAACCGCTTCTCCCTCACACACCATAGTTCCTCCTGATCCAAGCTGGGACCCTAGGCATTTGGGAAATGAGCTGATGTGTGACTATCGGAGTCAAAGTCAGGTCAGGGGAATCCAGGCACAGCATCATAATGTATAGTTTGGGCCTAGAAGAAAGTGAGCAGAAACTTAAGGTTGTTTTTAAGGGTCCAGGGAACTGCAGCTGCTGTACAGGTGGTGTTGGCTACTGCAGATGTGAGAACAAAGGAGCTGTGGAATACCACAGCTTGTCTTACCAGGCCCAGGGAAGTTACCCACACTGACTGAATTTAAGCATAGTCCTTTTATGTAGTCTTGGTAAATCCTGCTCTTAGCATGCGAGTGGTAACATTCTAGCACTGCCTACAGTCCCACAGGGTAGAAAGACAGCTTCAGAGGTAAGGGAATTCTGCTTAAATTTTAGCTTAGTTGGTCAAGGAGGTTTCACAGTCTTGATCAGACCAGCATAGCTTCCTCGCTGTCAAGGCTAAACACACTGTTAGTGTTAAATGACACGATATTATTGGTTATTCAACATTTTGAACATACACACTCATACGTCCAAATTTTGTGAAAATACAGCAATATATAATTCGCTACCTCTGTTCTTTTGAACTTTGTCTGGTCCTTGGTTAAGAAAGCAACCATATTTTACATTCAGCAAAATCACATGGCAGAACTAGTTGCACCAATTGTACTATTTGCCTCCAAATTGTGGTTTCCCCTTTCTTGTTAGCAGGCATTGGTGCTGCAAAGCCTAGTTTGCCCATTTTGGACATAATAGCAAACGATAGTATTAGGAAGTGTAGGAGCAAATTGGAGTGTGGGGAAGGGAGGGGGCCACATCCATCTGGAGGATTTTTTCTGTGAACCAACCCTCTGTCCTGTCCATCTCCTTCTCTCTGTTCTTTCTGTCCCTCTCTAGGAAATACTGAGTGAACGTGCCTTTCCACCTATTTTATAGATAGGCCGATTGGCCTTTGGCCTTAAGAGTATAAATATTGTAGAAAGACTAATTTGCACAAATATTAAAATATATCCTATAGTGATATGCCTCCAAGTACAGAATGTTCAACCTTTTTACATACAAATCATGCAGTTTCCACAGCTGAATCTTTTAAAACAGGTTTTCTTACCTGACAAGGCAAGCAACTCAACAAATCTTGTAATCGCTGATTTATTTTCAAAGGAAGAATCCAGGTAATTTGGCTCAGGGTAATCTCATGAACCAGGGGATTCAAAAATTTTAAACAGACCTCTGGATATAAAGAACAGAACATGGTAGACAGCATTCCTCGCCTCATTTGACCTGCAAACTCACAAACATAATTCAAAATATATTCTTCAAGTCATTTGTCCCCATTGTCTGAAACCCTATCTGTATACAGATGCAATATTTTCCATCTGCTTTTGATCAGACTTTTAGTTGCCAGCTGACCTTCTATTATTGAACCTGCTTAATTTTCATAATTATGGAATTAACTTTGCATTACCAGGAGCCCTTAAATAGATCTTTATCATCATTCTGCTCTTGTATGCATAAATGAGATAACATTGTTGCATCCATATGTTGAATTTTGAGCCAATAATCAAATACTTTTGTAACATTTTTACCCTCAGCACAAATTCCTGAAGCTATAATCCTTTAAAAGAGGGATTAGACAAATTCATGAAAGATAGATCCATCAGTGGTTATTAGCCATAATAGCTAGATGAAAATTCTATGTTCAAAGGAAACATGAGTAGAGAATTATTTTGTGCCATTTTCTGATTGGGTACCTCAAACCGTTCCACATCACCACCACCATCTTTGCACAAATACCTTCTTTCCTGACATCTTTGTTTGCTTTGAATTTTCAAATAGGACTATTGTTTTGTATTTTTAATTATTGTTTTCTAGACATTTCAAATCCAATCATATTTTCAGCCTTCCAACAACATGGAGGCCAAATACATTTTTAAAAATCATTTTAGTTAGATAAGAAGAAAATATTGTGGTATAATAGGGAGAGTCCATGCTGAAGAAAGTTTTTTGCAATGGATTGACTCCAAAGGCCTGCATACACGAAAAGAAGACAGTGACACAAGCAGTATCTATTCCTTTCTTTCTGATGGAGCCCCCTATTCACTGTATCCTATGCCATTCTCGAGGGCCCCAACCATCAAAAATGGCTTCTTGGGAGAATATAAAGATTGATGTGAAGGAGGGAAAGCCACATTCCATGAGCAGAATTCATTCATCATTCTTAAGATCAGCATTCAGAATAAAACCTTAACATGAAATATTAATGTAGAAGATTAAAGCTAAACTCTAGTTTGCGAAGTAATCTCCAAGATATCTGTTTGCACTTTCTAAAACCATAGGTGATTTCTTATAGTTCTTTTCCCTCGGAGACTGCTTCCAGGTGTCCTTTTTTCTGAGATTAGGTGTTCCTAGAAATCTAAAGGTTAAATAACTTGATTAAAATTAGCATTTTTGGAACAAAGACCTCATGATTGAAACTTGAAGTCTCTCTTCCCCCCCCCCTCATTTTTGTTTCCCCTGTTTGGTCTGTTTCCAAGGTATACTTCCACTCCCAATAAAATATTGGAAAAAGCAGCTTCTTCCTGTGAAATTCTCTTCTCCCCTTCTATACTTTTTCTATATTTTTAACATTTTAAATTAATAAAATAGACTGGAAAGAGTGGGGAGTTTATCAAAGGTCTGATTCATTAACTACTATTGTGAATAGATCCGTTCATAGCAGTTGACCTGAAGATACTTTATCAAATTGCCCTTCATACTAACTAAACATTCCCATATGGGAATAAACTGACAAATGACCATCAAGAACCTTAGGCTAAGCTCTTACAAACCTCGTTTTATAAAGTTTGAAAAAATGAAGGCAGAAATAGCCAACTGCATAAGCTTGCAATTATTCTCGAGAAGCAGATGTTAAATCTGGCAAAGGTCAGCACTTCTTGTTTTATGCACAGTTGAAGGGCTTTGTTCAGCATGATGGCTTTTTGTTGCAGTTAAATTAATGTGTGCACAATTACAAATTATATGGACTTTGCACAGCCAACAATCAGTCTTTATCCCATCCATCCTCCAAAGAGCTCAGGGCAGGATATGTGGGATTTTTATTCATAGTCTCTGTGGATGTACAAAGTATCATTTGGAACTTTCTCGAGCTAATCAAAAAAATATTTTGGTGCCTGACACCCAGTTCAAGAGGAGGGTCTAATAAACATGCCTCAATGGGTATGTTCCCAATCAGTTTTCATAGAATCACAAAGTTGGGAGGTACCTCTAGGGTCATCTAGTCCTGCAAAATGCAGAAAATTCCCAAAAACCTCCCCCCCACACACACACAGTAACCCTTACTCCATGTCCAGAAGATGTCAGAACTCCATCAGGATTAGAGGTGGGCACGATCCAAAAAAAATTAACAATCCAGCTGATCATGGATCGGGGCCGGCAACGATCCCAAATAAACGATCCACACCGATCATCTCCTGTTCCCGATCCGTGGATCGTGGAGGCAAAAGCAGAGGGGTGCCCTGCTGTTCCCAACGATACAGGAACGGTGGGTGATGCCGGCGGCATCTGTGTTTGTGTTTGGCCGTCTGTGTTTGGCCGTCAGAGCTGCCTATCAGAGTTTGCAGGGATGAGATTGGAGTGCCCATGGCTACAGAACACCCCCTTCCCCCTCCCTCCCTAGGTGTCTTCTCCCAACTGGTGACTGCTTTGCTCCTCCATGGTTGGAAGGAAGCCCTGCTGATCAAGGAAAGCTGGGCTTCCATTCGGGTTTCCAGGGCAACAGAAGGAGGGCAAACACAGCTCAGGCATTCCCCTGGCTCTGTTGCCAGGGGAATGGATTGCTGGCGCCTGAGTGTCTGGCTTCCCGATCCGAGCACAATCGCCCCGATACAGCCCCAATCAAGGCCCCTCCCGACTGCTGCATCATTGGCCATGGACGAGCACGATCCGCCAATTCACAATTGCGCGATCACCATTATCGTGGGTTTTTTTTTTATCATAATGCGGATCGTGCCCATCTCTAATCAGGATCCCTAGCCAAATTGGCCTGGGGAAAATTGCTACCTGACCCCAAGGTTGCAATCAGCCTTACCCTGAGCATGTAAGAAGAGGCCACAAGAACTAAGCACTGATTTAACCCTTCCTGTCCTCCCTCTCACCATCTGCCTAGGTTCACAGAATCAGCATTGCTGTCAGATGGCCATCTAGCCTCTGCTAAAAAACCTCCAAAGGAGAGCCCACCACCCCAGTTAGAGTAGCACTGAGGGACTCCAAAGGACTCTCCAAAGGAGAGCCCACCACCTCAATTAGAGCAGTATTGAGGGACTGCTCTAACTGTCAGAATATTCTTCCTAATGTTTAGCCAAAAACTCTTTTGATTTAATTTCAACCTGTTGGTTCTGGTCTTACCTTGACAGCCCTTCAAGTACTTGAAGATGGTTATCATATCACCTCTCAGTTGTCTCCTCTACAAGCTAAACATACTGAGCTCCTTCAACCTTTCCTCATAGGACTTGGTCTCCAGACCCTTCAACATTGTTGTTGCCCTCATCTGGACATGTTCCAGCTTGTCTATATCCTTCTGAAAATGTGGTGCCAAGAATTGGACACAATACTTTAGGTGAAGTCAACCAGAGCAGAGTAGAGTGATACCATCACTTTGCGTGATCTGGACACTATGCTTCTGTTGATACAGCCCCAAATCTCATTTGCCTTTTTAGCTACCACATCACACTGCTGACTCATGTTCAGTGTATGGTCTACTAAGACCCCTAGATCCCTTTTTCACATACTACTGCCAAGACAACTCTCCTTCATCCTATAATTATGCATTTGATTTTTCCTGCCTACATGCAGAACTTTGCATTTATCTCTGTTGAAATTCATTTTGTTTGTTTTAGCCCAGTTTTCCAGCCTGTCAAGATCATCCTGTATACTGACTCTGTCTTTAACTGTATTTGCTACCCCTCCCAATTTACTATCATCTGCAAATTTACTAAGCATTCTCTCTATTCCTTTATCCAAATCATTTATAAAAATAGTTGGTTTCCTTCCAACCACTGCAGCAATCATTTGGGAATCCCTTTTCATCCATGCGGCTTGCTGCATACAGCCTTTCACCACCTTGGCTAGCTTCATGCACCCCCAGTGACCACAGCCTAGCTCCCTAAAGTCATAGTTCCACTGCCACAGCTCTGATACCATGTGCTGTTATGTTCTTTATCTACACCACTGATGACAGCATCCTCACCAGAGGCACTGATGGCTCCAGAACTCGCTCCTCCTCATTCTCTAGGATACAGGTATAATTCCACAAGTTTAACCTTGTAGGCTAGAGACAGAATCAAAAGCCTCCTGCTTGATGGTGAAAAGTTATTTAACAGTGAAAATGACAATACAAGAGCTGTGGCTTACTTGTAACACCACCTGATTGCATAAAGAGAGACAACAGCAATATGCCCCAAGACAACAATGATTCTCTTGCTCATCATATGAGCAGTGTTCTTCCCTTTCAGATGAGCAGTGTTCTTCCCTTTCAGATAATATGCCTCTAACTACAACTCTTCCTGTCAGCACTCCCAATCTGCAATGCCACCATGAGCATTTGAAACACAAGGGCCCCTACATGTTGTCTCCCTATATATCTAATACTCAAATACTAAACAAGGTGATATGACAACATATATTGCATCCTGATCTCCCCATGGTAGCCCCGTTAGGCATAGATCTCTAAGCCACTCTATCAAGACTGAAGAATTTTACTACATTTCCACCCAGTCAAGGATTTTCTGTTTCACAGCTACACCCAACATCTGCTATGCGTGACCTGACATCTGCTATGCTCAGCCGCACAGCCTGGCAGATCTCCATTTAAGAACTGTCACCCCACTTCCAAGAGCTTATTTTGAACTTTAGGAAACCATGTTCTTTTTTTCACTAAATGGAAGCCTTTCTCTTCATTTGTTTGATCCCATGACTGAGCGTCATTAAACTTTTCTTGGTTTTTGGTCTTGGAATATTTGCTGCCCCTAGATTCAGACAGCCTCTCCTCTCTCCTAGTCTGCCTGCTGGCAATCTTGACCCAATATCCAAGGTTGATCTCTCTTCTCAGCCTGTGACGAAACAAGTCCATCAGCCTTCTTTCTTACTCCAGCCTGGAGCCTTTAGCTCAATCTCTTACACCTGATAAAATGTCCCTTCAAACTGCTAGCTGCCTGTGACCTTCATCCCTTTGCTCTCAAGGTAAACTTTTTTGTACCTATAACCTCAAGGAGATGAGCCAGCAAACATTGTTTGCTTCATTCAGACCTTCACACACATTGAAACAAAGTCATGTCATGAAATGAATGACTAAATGATATGAGATCCAACTCTGAAGACACCTATGAAAGGATCTGGTCCAAACCATCTGTATTTGTGAAACGCTATTCCCTTGATGTGAGATCCAGGCCAGAGGCCACCTCCAGAGAGGGTCAGCAATCTCATGACTCCTCATCCAAGAAGATTAACTTGCTGGTGTCCTATGAGAAAGAACAGGCTGCTTTTCTGTAAATGGCATTATTCGGATGGTCATCTGAACAGTCACAAATTGTGCCTTTCTACTCCTCAACTGGTTTTCTACCTGCTTGTTCTACCGGATGAGAGAATAGCTAAGCAGGAAAGTGTACCACATTTATCAAGGCATGCACATTAGTATTGTTTTCTCAAGTTGGGTGGAGCATGGTGCTATAGAAGGTTCTGAATGATGGTCCGCACAAACACAAAATGTATTGCTGTGACTGGGCATACTGCCATTCAAAAAGCACCAGTTACAGGTGTTCCTTTTCCAAATCATTTTATCCTAACAATAACCTACCTGTAAAGTAAACCTGTCTCTCATATCCTTATTTTTCCGTTCTCTAAGAAACTCAAGGCAGCTTACATGAGTCTCCCTTCCATTTTATCCTCACAAAGTTGTGAGATGATAGGCTAAGCCTGGACCTACCCAGCCCTAGTCCAACAATTTATGGGGTATCATATATAACAGAGGTGGCCAAACTTGCTTAATATAAGAGCCACATAGAATAAACCTCAGATGTTTGAGAGCCATAAGACAGTAAACATTGAAATAACTTTAGAGGAAGAGGTGGGTTTGGGGGAGTGCCATGAAAGTGACATCACTGGAAGGGGTGGGTTCTCCTTTCCCACTCTCTCTTTTCTCCCGACAACCTCTGTGGGGATAGCTTGCAAGCTTGCCTACTTCCCCCTCCTTCCCTGCTAAAATAAACTGTAAAGGCACGGTGATGCTCAGAGACCTCCGGGAACCACATGATATGTCTAGAAGAGCCACATGTGGCTCCCAAGCCACAGTTTGGCCACCCCTGTATATTATATATGATACCCCAGTGGCTGTCCATGATAGAGTGAGAGAGTTTAGTGGCTCAAGTTACCCAATAATTATCATGGTTGAGTGGGGATTTGGAATTTTTTTGACATTGGTGAGGTAGAAAGGCAGTTCCTTAACCTTATTCCTGTAGGGATTATATCTGCTCTTATGTCCATTTAAATTCAGTCAAGTCTTTTGTCTGTGGGAAGAAGTATGTGTGTGGCAGGAGCAACTCTGATCTCCTGATCCAGATAGTCTATTCTCCTCTTCTGGATTTGCAGCCTCCATTTGGTTACTGGCTCCAACACACCATAGCCATCTTGCACCAACTTCCCATTCTCAAAACCCCAGCAACTCAACGAGATCGAGGACTCTAGCAATAAACTATGCCACAACCCTCTTGTTTTTATGGCCTGATTCTATCATCAAGCATTCTTGTCTGTCCTTCTCTTCTGCCCTTCCACACTTTCAGCATTTCTCTGCCGGATTCTTCTGCCCGCTGCCTCCAGAGTTGGAGGGATGTAATTGGTGCTGTTGCCACTTCTGCCAATCCAGCCAGGCCAGGCATTCCTTCCCTTCTGGTTGGGGGTAAGCAGGGAATAGTTCCTCCCCACTACTACCCCTTTCTTGTCAAACTAAGAATCTGCTGCCTTTCCTTCTGCCTGGAAAAACTCAGTTATTTGCCCAGTTGCATACTCAGTCAGCAGCAGATGGTCATCTGCAACAATTTATTTTAAATCTAATTGAATTCATTATGTATGAAGGCTAGATGACATCTTAGGCTGTGTACATGATCAACTGAGTCTTTGTGAAAAGCAAACCATAAACAGTACAAACAAATCAAATGGTATGGTGGCTGTTTGTAATGAATGTCAGGTGCAAAGGTATATTTTTACCTGTCCTCTCCTGTTCTCATGAGGGCTTTTTGTGGGAGTATTTTGCAGCAGTACTATATAATGGTTTTGCTAAATGCTGAAAACATGTCACATTCGCTAGCTGAGGCTTGGTTTGAACTTGACACTGTTGAACAAAAACACTCATGGGATTATGCACTAGCACTATGTCTTGTTTTAACTGAGAGCCAAGCTACAAGTGATGCCTGACACATGTTGGACACTTGTCAGCTTCCCTCAAGTTTTGATGGGAAATGTAGGCATCCTGGTCTTGCAGCTGTAATGGAGAGCCAAGCTGTAAAACCAGGATACCTACATTTCCCATCAAAACTTGAGGGAAGCTGACAAGTGTCCAACCTGTGTCAGGTGTCACTTGTAGCTTGGCTCTGAGATGTAAACTGTACCCCCCCTGCCCAAATCCATGCATACTTAATTACCTACTAGTGCCAAACTCACCTAAGCTATACTTCCTGTTGTGCTAACTAAGGATGCATATCTACTTTCAACAGATGACAGCTCAGTTTAAATGAAATGTTATGTGTGTGCAAAACCCCAGAGGGCTTTCATCTTAGCCAGTATCATGTATTGGCAGTCCTTACAACACTTCTGAAACACATGGATTATAATATTTTATTGCTGGGGGGGGGACAGGGAAAACTGCTGTAGCTGAGATATAGTGGGCTACTCAGGCTACCACATGGGTTCAGGGCTGAGCAGCAGTTTATGGCTCTGCTCGTAAAAATGTCTCTGTACCATCTAAGCAGTGTTGAGATATTATTACATTACTGTCTTTCTCACATGGTACTCAGTTGACTTGATTAGATTACATGCTCAAGAAATGCTGAAGCTCTGGTTTATGCATTAACTTGTTGTGTTCTGTGTGGTACTACCTTCGAATTTCTGTAGATTTCAGGTTGTTTTTAAAGTCTTAACACCAGAGACTGAGCAGTAAATGCCTGCTAATGGTTCCAAAATTAAGACCATTCTCCCTCCCTCTTCCCTCTTGTGTGCACGCACTCAAACACCCCCACATACATACACTCTCTCTTTACCTCTTCATCTGTCACTCTTTCATTCCTTGCCTCAATATTCCTAGTCTACCCAACCTGACTCCTCTTTGTCATAGAATAAAACAAGTTGATTTTTTAAAATTATTGAGCCCAGAGTTTTCACAATGCAGAATCTTTATAAATGCATTTTGTGTTTGCTTTGGAGGCTTTTGGATGGAGAGACCTGGCTCTGTGTGGGTCTATCTGTCCCACAAGAGTACTTCAGATCTCCCTATATATGTGGACAGATGTGCTTTGATGTCATAAAATTTAACTCTGTATTGATCTGTTTGTGAAAGACACTGAGTGACACTTCAGATAAAGAGCACTTTGGTGGCAGTGTTTTCCATTGATCATTTATGTTCTCTGTTTGCTTTACAGGGCAGGGTTCAAAAAATGTCAGCTCTTCTCCAAGCATTGAAAGTTTGTCTGGAGGACGGGAATACACAGGGTCTCCACCTTTGTCGGCAACCAAGAAAGAGTCCTTTTTCAGTACTATTTCCCATTCTCGCTCTCACAGTAGAAGTATGAGCAAAAAGGAGTCAGTAAGTATCTACCACCTGTCAGCTCTATATTTATCTCTCATCTCACATTTGCTGTGCTCTGTTTTTACATTTAAGTACTTGCATTACTTACACTGGTTCATGTTGCTTGGTGGAGCATCAGCACAGAAAAAATGTGTTCAAAACATTTGATAATGGTTCTTTCCTCTGTTCTCCAGCTCCTTGCAGTTCTTAACTGATTAGCAGGGCCACCTTAAGGAGATTTATACTCTTTTTAACCCCATTAGCTTCAGGGGATTTTGAAGGGTGTAACTATGGCATTGGAAGCCTCTGGATGCTCCTGGTTTCATTTTTATTTAGTACATTTTTACGGCATTCCTCCTACAAAGAGCTTGAGGCAACATACGCGGTTTGCCCCTCCTTTTTTTTTATTCACACACCCACTCAAAGAGCTCGGTTAGTCTGAGCGAGAAGGACAGGCCTCAGATCACCCAGTGAGTTCATGATGAGTGGAAATTTGAGCCTGGATCTCCCCAGATGTAAAGTGACATTCCAACCATTACACCACACTTGTTTGCTTAAATGGGAACACACCTTGCTCCCTCTTATCTTCTTCAAAGCTGGACCTGATTTTGATTCTTCACTATCCAGTGGGTTCACTCTACTGCCTTCACATATTGGCAATCCTCTCTTCTGCTTTCTTTGCTGTGATTTAAGAAGAGTTTGTGTGGAACCACACACCAGCATCCTATACAAGGCAAGCAGGGCAGAATCTGCAAAGCTGTGACTCATGTGTGACCCCTCCCCCCTCCTGTTTCTTCTTACTGCAGCTTTTTGCCAGTGCAGTATGGCACTGGCAGCAGAGGGCAAGGCCGTCCTGCCTATCGTTAAGTGTGACTGTGCTTCTGCCGTTGCTATCTCCTCCCTGTCCTAAAATAGCCCTTTCCAAGTCCCAAAATAGCAGCAGGAGCCATTTGTGCTGCAGACCTGGCACTGAAGAGCTGAGCCAGCTCTGCAGCACAAATGGTTTCTGCCGCCCCAGGGTACAATGCGAGGCAGGCTGCCATCACTGGAGCAAATGGACAACATGTCCCTTGAACAATGCAGCGATCCTCTGGTTTGTCACCACTGTGCTGCACAGCATCAAATCAGGTGATACAGCAGCAGTAATGAGATGAGTCATTTTCAAGCAACAAATACAGGGAAACCCTAAGAACACTTTCCTAGGAGTAAACCCCATTAAATAGGCCTGAATAGGATTCTGACTAGACCTGCTTAGGGACTGTAGACTTGCTCTTGGTGAGCAATCCTGTCTGCTTGGAAATAAATCTCTTTTATTCAGTGAGGCATTCTTGCTGGAAAGTATCTTAGTCTAATAACTTTCTGTCATTACCAAAATTCCTAGTTGGGCGAATTATATTAAAGAATTCATAGTCCTTCATTAAGTTTAATTAAGTTTCCATTCTCCTTCTTGGTTAAGATGAATTTCTTTATTAGGCATTTTGCTGTGTTTTAAAAATAGAACTAATCCATCTTTGATTTCTCATATTTGGTTTCTGACTGAACAATTTATAAGTTGAAACCAAGTCTTTAAAAGTGAGTTGTGAAGCATATTTTGGCTTCTTTCATTCTGGTTTAGCAAAAGATATATGTAAACTGAGGCTAGGTAGAGAGAGAACATTGAAAATTGAAGTGTAGAGAGAAGCATGTATATGACACCGCTGCCTACTGTCTTAACTGCTCAAAGACAATATCTAGAGTCTTGAAAAGCCCTGATTGTAAGTTACAGAAATACACCAGTAGAAAATAATACATTTCGAGTCTCAACTCTTAAAATGGGCTAGATCCCACCTAATATTTATGTGAGGAAGCGGGCAATTTTTACTGATCAACCAATCCCACTGCAGACCTCCAATTTCCCCTTTATTATGTTTCTGGGGGTCCTTCATCTCCCAATAACAGCATTTCAGGGGTGGTAGTAGGAAGAGAAAAGTGAGAACGTGATTTTCAGCAGGATTCAAACAAATGCATTTAAGCAATTTTCCCACCATGAGAATACAAGTAGAGCCTGCTGGATATGACCAGTGGTTCACCTAGACCAGCATACTGTTTTGCACAGGAGTTGACTTTGTTGTCAAGGGTCAATGGTGCTTTTGGATTTAAGGACAAGAAACACACGTCTTGAAGGAAAACAGCTTTATTAAATCCCTTTGGCAATTTATAGAAAGGAACAAGTACAGAACACAGAATGCTTACATCCGTATACTGCTGTTGGGAACCTCAAGAAACAACAACAGGCAGACCCCTGATTTGGATCAGTTGTACAGCGCTGCTTCTGCAGTTCAGCATGATCAGAGGTTCTTCAGTGGATGGGTTCTCTGAGACTTATACAGAAGCTACATGGCCTTGGAAAGGCCATGAAGCTAACTGACTTTGGAAAGGCATGATGTATTCAAAGCCATGATGTATTCAAAGCCAACTGATAAGCAGTAAGTTGCAGGAGTCCAATATGAAGAGTGCTACAATCCTCTCTAAAAAACCCATATCAGATGCATAAGGTTAACTCATCAACCACCCACTACCAAATGCAGTAACAGGACACTGTGATTAGATCAGATAAATATTAAAGTGAAAAACATTTTCAAGGGAAAAACATGTTGCCAAAACGATGATCATCTCTAATGGCCTGAAGAGCAATCTGGGCACAAGATGGAGGCACTGTGGCACATCAAACCTGACTCCTCAAGTTCACAATAGTCTTCCACATGTACTACTACACCAACCAAACGGAGCATGCAGGCCAAGACCTTCCCCTGGTGCTGCCTCTTAACACTAGCATTTAGAAGTTTGCTTCCTCTGTAGATGGATGTTCCTTTTATTCACCACGGCTAGTAGACGTTGATGGGCCTTTCCTCTATGAATCTGTCTTAACCTCTTTAAAGCCATTTATGCTTGTGCCCATCACTACATCCAGTGGCAGTAAATTCCACAGATTAATTACTCATTGAGTAACGTATTTCCTTTTGTCTGTCCTGAACCTATTTCCCAACAACTTCATTGGGTGTGCCTGAGTTCTAGTGTTGTGGGAGAAGGAGAAAAAGTTATCTCTGCCCCTTTCTCTACCCCATATATAATTTTATAACCAAAAGCTAACTGACCAAAAGCTATAACCAAAAGCTATGAGCTAACTGGTGCTCCCACTTTTATTTGGATATGATCCATAATATCCTTTAAATAACTATATATTAAAAAGTAAGATAGCTATTTATTTAGTTAATTAGTTATCGTCCACATTTCTCATTGATATCCAAGATAGATTACACAGTGCAAGTGCAATACAATACAGTCAACAGTTAGGACATTCACCGAGCAAATGCAATAATGAAAATCAGTTAGGACATTCAGTAAAACAGATACAATAGGGTACAGTAGCAGAAAATTTTAAAATAAGCATAAAGTTGAGGATAGAGATGAAATCTTACTGAAACAACTCATAACTAATTTACATGGAAAGTTAAGCAACATGGAAACTCCTTAGGGGCACATATCTACATCAGCATATAGTATCTAATAGCATAGCATAAAATCCTTATCTCTACCAAAGCATCCCTCTGAGCTATTTCTTATGACACAGCACTATAATCTGGGTAGAAAGCCATGTTGGTGACACTTATGCTTAATTAGATTTCTTTACAATCCCCTAATATTTTTTCTGAGTAATTAATTTTAATAAGACCAGATCAGGGTTTATCTAGTTTTTTCTTCACCACAATTGAAAATAACTCTGAAAAGAACTAGGAGAGTGGTAATGCAAATATTATTATACAAACTATTACTATATAATAGTTTCTTTATCACACTTGTAATTCTGAACTTCTTCTTAGAGTATGGATCAAAAAATCTGCACAAGGGGGACCAGGTACAGAAAGGGAAGATGTAGAAAAGCCTCAAAAGTTTTTTTAAAAAACGGAGAGGAATGTTAAACCCCACCCCAAAACCAAAAGAGATGCATGCACCAGCAGAGACATCACAGCTTTAAAAAATGCTAGCCAGGGTCTTGCAAGGTCACAGTCAGGATTATGGGGTTGCTTAGCAACCATATGCAACCAGACATTTTTTAAAAGGGGAGGGGTGAGGGGAAGGGAAGAAAACAGCAGTAATGGGAGGGTTGGGGTGGAGACAGCAGTGATGGGAGGAAGGAGAGCTACAGGAGTGGACCCTGGGTGGTTGTCATTTCCCTTACCCTAAAATTCCTTGATAGTCCTTCTCTTTTTTTACAATATTTATAAAATAAAACAGTAATCAAAAGAAAAATTACTTTGTAGGTCATTTATTGCAACATTTTCCAATCACAACAGTCCTGCATCCAGTAATGTTTGTTAGGTACCATTAAAATCGGTAGGGGAAAATAGATCATACAATTTCTCTTCCTTCCTCAGTTGCAGATTTAGATTTCCTAGAGTGTATACTCACCATAAAAATATAAAACATGAACTAAGTGATATAGCCCATAGGTATTAGATGTGAATAATAGTTGAAGAAGTAGAAATGGGCACGAACCGAAATATGAACCAAAGTTCAGCACAAACCAGGCCGGTTCATGGTTCATGAACTGGTGGTTCGTCAGAGCCCATTTCTGACAAACCACCACAAACTTTAAGCTGGTTCGTTTGGTTTATCAATCGGTTTCCTAGGCAACAGGGGATGGACTTCCTGCTGACCCAGAAGTGGCCTTCTGTGGGCCTGGAAGTGACCTTATGCTGACCCGGAAATGATGATTTGCTGACCTGGATGTGACGTTTTCATGAACCAAACGAACCGGTTCGAGAACCAGGGCATGTTCATGAAAGTTCATGGTTCGTGGTTCGTGAAATGTGATGAACCACAAACCACACAGTTTGTTTTTTTCCCAGTTCGTGCCCATCTCTATTGAAGAGTAATCTGTAAGATCTCTGAGTTACATTGAAATAAAATGGTTAGGAATTCTAATCAAGCCGTCAGAGAAGTTTTATGAGTAATAAACAAAGGAACTGTTGGAGCATAGTGGTCAAATGGTCAGGCTATAAATCAGCACTCTGCTGGTTTGAATCCCAGGGTAAACCACTTCTCTCTGCCCCAGTTCCCCAGGTGTTGTGGGGTTAATAACAACACTGACTATGTTCACCACTCTGAGTAAGACGCTAATCTGTCAGAGGAAATTCCTACATATTGAGCAGTGCACTAAGTAGCATAAGCAGGTGGGACTGAAGAGGATGAAGAAGGTGATTGGATCATGCCTGAAATATTAATAAGATCTATTCACCTAATACCCGATTGCAAGATGGCCAATAATTATTAATACTGTACATAACTGAATTAACCTAAATCAGAGCCAAAATATTATGACCAAGTATTGGGATGAAAGTACTTTTTGTTATGCAATTAGTATTACTTGTAGGATACCTTCTCTAATGGTTTCTTGCCTGATGATGCCAGTCAGGGCTCAGCTTGTGTAAGGATAACCACAGAATTTGAACAAGGATTTCATGCAATGAAGGAAACGATAGAAATCTCACTCTTCTTCCCCAGTGCATGCATTCCTAACTGAAAGGAGTGTGACAAGCAATGTTGATATAAAGATGGAAGCTATGGAGCTTGAAGGATTCTAGATACAGAGTAGAATGATAACACATTCCCTCACATGGGTCATGAGGAGAAGACTAATATGCGACCAGAGTCTCAGAGTGTTAAACCAAATTGAGAGTGCTTGAACACAACAACAAACACTTCAATGCAAGATGTATGGAGTGAAACTGATAGAATGGATAGGAGAGGAGAAATGCAAGTTTTCAAGTATGTACTGATGTAGATGCAAACCATAGCATCTGAGACTAGAGCGAGAGATAAAGAGGATGTATGGCAGGATAGATAATTTAACTTACATAATAAATTTATAAACAAAAGGCTAATTGCAGTAAAGCAAGTGACGAAGCAGGTTATAGTTTTCCATAAATTGAACATTTTAAAAAAAGTTAACTAATCGCATGTCATGGAATGCCTTGGTGAAAATTAATCCTGCTTGCAGCCCTACAATTTCAAGTTTCTAACTCTTCCTCATAAGCAAACATTTTTACAAACATCTTAACATCAGTGTTTTTATTTGTAAACATTTATCTACACATAATTACTATACTTAAGCATTATTTCCTAAATTGTGATCATAGTAATCATAGCTCTCAAGAAACCCAGTTGTAAGTGTACAGCCCATTCCTACATGACAACAGATGTGTGTTTTTAAAAGAAATAATACCTCAACTGATAATAAAACATCTAAAATTGGACTTATATGTATGTGAGTAATATCAGATTTTGTAGTAGTGAAGGGGCTTGGTTTCATCTGAACATAAGAAGCTGCCAAATATTGGGTCAGACCATTGGTCTGTCAGGGTTAGTATTGTGTGCTCCAGGCCCTGCGGTATAGGTTTTTCACCTCACCTCCTACCTTGTCCTTTTTAATTGGTGTCTCTTGGCCTTGAACCTGGGACCTTCTGCTTGCAAAGCAGATGTTCTACCACTGAGCCCCCCCCCATCTGTGAATCCTTACTACACAGTGCCAATTTCATTTAACATAGCTCGTGTAGTCTTTCTGACAGTGTTTCTAGCCTTTGGCCGACATGTAGTCTACAGAAATAAATGGCTAGCATGCAATTTTAATCTACTTTTGAGATTTGTGTCAAAATACATCAAGTGGTATCCCATGTCAGTTAAATGGGGACAGTCTGTTGCATGTAAGTCACATATAACTCCATTTTCTCTTCCATTACTCCAACATCATATAGTGGCTTTGCAAGCACCACTATTCAAAAGTCTTTGTAATGGACAAACACCACATGTATGCTTAGATAGGCAGAAAACATTGGCGAACAGATGATGAATCGTTCTAGAAGCTAATAGAAGTAAGTGAGGAGAAATCCATGAAGATAGCCAAAATTGGACAGGGAGGCATTTTGTCTGAAATACTTAGTAATTAAAATAAAATTGTACACTTCCTCTCTCTCTCTGTCTCACACACACACACACACACCCACACACCAGTTCCTATAAATTTTGGTACAGGAAGATATACACAATGAAATGCCTATTTTGGATAAGGAGGGTGTTACTATAGTAATTATTGTGAGGATTTTTTTAATCCATTATGTACTGCAATAAGAAGTGCTTGTCGTATGAGGAAGCCTGCTGCTAGTACAGAAAATGTAAAGAAAGATTCCTTAAACATCAATAGAAAATTAACATGGTAAGCTTTGTGTGTAAGTTTTTTAGTGGTGGAGACCCCAAAATACAGAAACTGAATATTATAGAATGGAAATGTTAGATGTTCTATGATTGTCCATAAAAAGCTTGTGTGAATGACGCAAGAGGAAAAATGAACTTTGTGCAGTCACCAGTATACCATGCATTTGGCAGCTTGTAATAATTTTGTGCTGTAATTGACATGAATAATAAGAAGGTGCACACGGCCTGCATTTTGTGCATGGCTAGTACTTTCTATACCCTTCCATTTTGGCATGCTGTAACAGTGCTAAATTAAACTAATATGAGAACACTATTTTTCAGATACCTTAATAGGAAATATACTTCCACAACTCTGTTTTGTTTGTGCAGTTAATGTATTATTGCCGCAGGTTTTGGTTTATTTATCTCATATGCAACAAAAATCATCCATATCATTTTGGAACAAATCATATATATTACCAGTTTGAAACATTAATGTCAAAGATTTCATTCTGTGAAATCCTTACAATGCTAGGCTAGTATGAATATTTGTACAAGCTGGGGTACCCCTGAGAAATTCCAGGAGTAAGAGAGCAATTTGAGAATCCCATCCTGTCCCCAAATCTGGTATTTCCAGATATTAACTATTTCCCTGGCTCCCTCTCTTTTTCCCCCTTTTATAGATTCTCAGGTACTCTCAATATTTTGTGCTCCTAGAAAATATGCAGTGAGTGTTTATTTTTCTTTAGGTTAATTTAGAAATTCATGTATTTTTGCATATTTCTGGAGTCCCCCAAGTATGTAGAGATTCCTACCTTGTCTGATTATAGCCTGGTTTTGCTGCTTTTGTGATTGGCAGAGGGGCAGCCATTTTAGCAACAAGCTGGGGGCCCACAAGAAATCTTGAATGGTGGGAACAATTTGGAAAGCCCACACCACCAGGATTTGATATTCTCTTAGGGGCTACACGTCTTAAGCTGTAAAAGACTAGCATAAGGAGATGCAAGAAGTTCATTGAGCTTCATGAGTTTCAATATGATCCAACTCTCTTTGTGTGCATCTTGTTTGGGCCAAAAAATTGCAGCCTGCCCCACCTAGGAAGCTATTACTGCCAGCCTCAGATTATTCACATCCCCCTGTCTTACTGTATAGATCAGGGATCCCTAATCATTTTGAGTACGTGGGCACCTTTGGAATTCTGACACAGGGTGCATGGCAAAACCACAAAATGTCTGCTTCAGAAGGCAGAGCCAACTACAAAATGCCCGGGCTCTAATAGCAACTCTTCAACATTTCAGACAAAAGCTCTGTTTAACAGGATGCCATTTAAAATGAACATATGGTTATAAATTATTTTCTTGCATGCTCACAGCTTATTTTCCATTACCCAACTGTAGTGTCAGCTGCTGCCAAACCATAATTTTTTAAAAGTCTGTACAGACAATAAGATCTCCAATGGCCAGTCAGAAGGCCTGCTGGACAAAAGCTGCATCTTGCCCTGCCCAATTTCTAAAAACACTTGGTGGGTGCCAGAAAAGATGTTGGCAGGTGCTACATTAGGCATCTCTAATATATTTATTGTTATTTATTTAAAATATTTATATGCTGCCTTTCCATCCAGGTAGGTTCCCCCAAGGTGACAAACAACAGATATTAAAAACATTAAAATAACATTTAAAATACAATAAAAACATATACACATACAAACACATACAGACAACCAGGAGGAGGACCAGTAAGGTTTTACTGGAGATATGCCAAACAAAACAAAAAGTCTTCACCTGCTGGTGGAAGACAATGACAGAGGGAAATGAGACAGACACATTTCTGGGAAGGGTGTTCCAAAGTTTCAGTGCGATGAGGTTGCCACCCATGTCTCTGGTTGCCACCCGTGCCGCCTCAGATGGTGGGGACACCCAAAGCAAGGTCTCCGAAGATTAACAAAGTGGATGGGTAGGTTCATATGAGAAAAGACAGTCCTTAAGGTATGCTGGCCCTAAGCCATATAGGGCTTTAAAGGTCAATACCAGCACCTTGAATTGGGCCCAGAGGCAAACTGGAGGTCAATGAAGATGGAACAAGACTGGAATGATATGATCCCTACGAACCACTCCAGTTGGCACTCTGGACACAGAATTCTGCGTCAGTAACAGTTTCTGGACATTCTTCAAGGGCAGCCCCACATAGAGTGCATTGCAGTAATCTCATCTAGATGTTATCAGGACATGCGTCGCAGTAGCAAGATTTTTCCTGCCCAGGAGCTGGTGAAAGGCACCCCTGGCCATTGCTACCACCTATTTATCCAACAGTAAGCCCAGTTACATGTTCATCCCCAGGCACTCCTTTAGGGGGAGTGCAACTGCCTCCAGAACACAAGATATCCCCATCCTTGGGTTGACCTCCCCACCACCACCAGTAGCTCCTCTGTTTTGTCAGGATTAAGTTTTAGTGTCTTAGTTCTCCTCCATCCCAAAACTGCCTCCAGGCACCTGTTCATGGTTTCCACAGCCTTTCTGGGATCAGTTGGAAGCAGGAGATAGAGTCATGTGTCTGAAGCCTGAAACCATTCATTCAGGAATCCCTGTTGTCCTGCCACTGTTTTTTCAGTCACCTTGCTCAGGAATGGTATTTTTGAAACTGGATGGTAGGTAGGCATCTCTCCTGTGTTGATAGTAGGTTTCTTTAGGAGTGGTTGCACCACTGTCTGCTTCAAGGCAGAGATAACCATCTCTTCTCACAGGGAGGCATGTATTGTCTCCCAGACCCAGTCCACCAGCCCCTCACTGTGGCAGATTTAAGCAGCCAGGAGGGGCAGGGGTAGTACAAACAGGTAGTAGGTCTCAAACTTGCAAGAATCCTATTGACATCCTGTCCACCATATAGATGGTGTCTGCTTGAAAAGGTGCAAGATTTCTGCCAACCCTGCAAGGCAGGACTATAACCAAGATTGGTCTATGGATATAATTGTAAGAGTGAGGCACTGTTGCACTTGTTTTGGCTTTTAGTTGATTTGGAAGACTCACTAAAATCAGGCTTGGAAACAGTGAAAGAAAATTTACAACAACCTGAATGTAACCGTGCTGCACTTTAAACCACAAAAAGCATATTGTATTTACAATATTTTAGATGCTGTGTATGCCAAAGAACTGTGTTCCTAGCTCTGATTCGGACTACAGAAAATGGATCTTGTTTGTATAGAATCAGATATTGTAATTACATCATAATTATAGCTCTAAATATTCTGTGATGCTATCAAATTAAAAAAAACATTTATATAAATATAAATATTTGCCACCCATTCTTGTGTAAGCAAGTGGATGTATTTCCAAAATGTTATCTTCTCAGAAGAGTGGTGGTACATATGTAATCATCATTCAAATCCAGGAGAGGTCTACAAAGAATAAAAATCGTCTCCACTTATTTTGTGGAAGAGGTGACTTAGAGTTATTTATTACTCTCTCATATATATGGCACCCAGTTCACTTTTGGATTTGGATTTCAAAGGTTTCTGTGTGCAGATTTCTGAGATGTGTGGAGTTGTAAATGCGGGGAGGGGGGTGCTTTCTGCAGTGTACTGGAAATGAACTTCCTAAAAGTGGTGATTCCTTTTTTTCCTAAATGCAGATTTCATCTTTGCAGTTGCACCTCTTTAGTTGTTTCAAGTTGGTTTTGCTTTGATGTCTTATCGTTACTGCTAACAAGTCTTTCTAGCTAAGTTAGACACATAGTGCTAGATAGCACTGTTGTAGTTATTCTTCAGCTGTTTGATTTCCATTTTTGTCAGACTGACAGTTTTAGTTTCAAGCCTAAAACATTTTAACCAAAAGATACTGAATTCCTTTTAGCTAATACTTCTGTTTCTCATCAGTATACAAGTGATAGTTTTCAGATACTTTCTGTGACTTGCTCTCAATTAGACATGGGCACAAACCAAAAAAAAAACCAAACTGGGAAGTTTGAGGTTCGTACAGTTTCATGGACTATGAACTTTCACGAACTTGCCCTGGTTCCCGAACCAGTCATGTGGTTTATGAAAACGTCACTTCTGGGGCAGCAGAAACTCTGCAGAATAGGGGTGTGAGCTTCTGGTTTCCCCCCTTTTAAACACCAGCCGCTTTTCAGCTGATGGGAGGGGAATCCCCATCAGCTGAAAAAAGCTGCCGGCTGTTCTGCTTCCCATGTTTGCAGAAGTTTGCTTATTCCCTTTTGGCTTTAAAAGCTAGGAAAGGGCTAAATGGCGGGTTACCCCTTCCTCCTTTGGGGTATGCACACACTCTCTTTTTTTTCCCCCAAAGGCAAGAAAGTGTAGCAACATTGTAACATTGTAGTATTACAACATTGCAACATTACTGTATTTTCCTCCTGGCTTTAAAAGCCAGGAAAGGATTAAATAGCTGATTTTCCCTTCCATCAGCTGAGGGAGGGAAAAGCAGCTATTTAATCCTTTCCTGGCTTCTAAAGCCAGGAGAAAAGTGCAGTAATGTTACAATGTTGCAATGCTACAATGTTACAACATTGCTACACTTTCTTGCCTTTGAAAAAAGAGAGAGTGTGTGTGCATACCCCAAAGGAGGAAGGGGAAACCCGCCATTTAGCCCTTTCCTGGCTTTTAAAGCCAGCAGGGAATAAGCAAACTTCTGCAAACATGGGAAGCAGAACAGATATTGAAACGCTTTAAAGTTCCAGCTGGCATTTGAAAGCAGCAACACTTTTCTTGCATGCAAGAGAACTGTTGCTCCTTTCAAATGTGAGCGCTTTTTTCAGCTCATGGGGGATCCCCCTCCCATCGGCTGAAAAGCAGTCGGGTGCACATCTCTACTGCAGAAAGCTCATGTCCAGTTGTTTAGGAAACTGATTGATTGGTGCCAAGCTGTCTGCAGTGATGAACCCAAAATGAACTAAACAAACCAGCCTAAAGTTTGTCTTGGTTCGTCAGAAATGGGCTCTGATGAACCGCTGGTTCGTGAACCACGAACCAGCCAGATTTGTGACAAATTTTGGTTCATATTTCAGTTTGTGCCCATCTCTTTTCTGAATTTATATCACATCCTTTGTTAATTATCTTGATAGATGATTGAAGCCAAATTTCTGTTGTCTAAAACAGTACAGTTCACGGATATGATACAACTTGCACAAAGCCTCTTAGCTATAGCAATTACTACCTGTTAATCTAGTTAGTAGCAAAGCCAAATTAAGGATCATGCCTGAGCTGCAAATCTACTGAGACCTTGACAGAACAGTCTTATTAAATCTATTATCCTCACACCAGGTTTGAGGGATGAAACAGCAGTTTTAACAGTATTTCCTGAATAGCAGATTCCCATCCACATTAAAAGCAGCCTCTGATATCCCTCAGCTTCAAAAACAGCTTCTGATGTAGCACTGAGCAGCTTCTATTTGGAAATCCCAGCTTTACCTGTACGTTTCTTTGAGCTGGAACCAGTGTCTAGAATCAACTTTCCATTCACTTGATCTCATCTATATTTAGAATTCTATGCAAACCGAAATGATAGTTGATTGTTTTGTTCTTTTTAAAAATCTAGTCTGTGTAGCACCATAAATATTTTGCAGTCCTATTTTCACACAAAGAATGTTGTGAGGCAATTGGAAAAGCTTTAGAAGTATGTAGGGTAAGTGGTAAGCTGATGTCTTAATACCTAACAAACTTGCAGTTAGTTTAATGCCACTGAATCATAAATACCAAATATAACAAATTTTACAATATAAGCCATCTGTACATTACAACAAAGCTCAGATAAAAATCTGGCAGAGATGAAGAATAGAGTCATAATTTCTAGTGCCGACCTGAAGCATGTGGTGATCTTACAATCTAACGTACTAAATGAATGGAGATACAGAAAGTCATCAAGATATATTAGAGCCTAAGACAGAATCTTTCCTCCATCCCTTCACCACCACCCCATGATTTAAAACAATAATATAACAGACAATTCTCTACTCTTTAGTAGTACCCTATAGTCTGTTTCTTGAAATGGACTTCATATTGCCTTATTGTAGGGCAATCCCTGCAGACATCTCTAAGTGAGTATCAGTAAGCTTTGGCCCAAAACTTACCTGGGGTGCTAATTTGTGGCCTGCAAGGGGTAGAAGGTAGAAGCACAGCAGCTGCCATTAATCAGGGCCTGGAGGCTCCCAGCAGCCTCTGTGTTGACAATGTGGCAGCCTGCAGTTCAAACACCTGGCCAGCCAACTGACAGCAGGCTGACTGGGCTTGCATTAGGGGGCTACCCTGCTAGCAAACCTGGAGAACGAGTTTTCCTTCTGGTCCACTGGCTGGGAGGGTAGTTATGGAGCCAGCCAGAATTCCAGCACTTGGCTCCTGAACTGGCCTGTGTTTTCTGTCTCTTTGCCCTCACCCCTTGACCCCCCCCCTGATGCAGGGCTCACAAGCTGATGTATCTCTTCAATCAAAGGGGCTCTGTGAGCCCAAAAGTCATGTAGAGGATGTTCGATTTGAATCATCCTGAAAAGTCAATACAAAACTGTAAATAATTCATATTTTGGTGGCGCAACTATATCTATAAGAAGCTGGAGAAAGGTGACTGTGCCAGTTGAAATCAATGGACTTAGAAGGGTGTATCTACTTAGGATTGCACCATAATTGTCCTAATGGTATCAAAAATCTTGGAGACATGAAAAACCATGTCCAGTCATCAAACTGGAAAGTAGTATTGTGAAGCCTTTTGCAAGATTTTTTTTGTCACTACTATTATGTTATTGTTTTCTTCTTAATATCAGGAAGAAGAACTGGAGGCCCAGATTTCATTTCTCCAAGGACAACTGAATGAATTGGAGGCCATGTGCAAATATTGTGCAAAGATGATGAACACACATCTGGGTAAAAGGATTTCTCGATGTTAAAACATTGTGGGGCTGGATCCTACAGATCCATTCTACTAACTCCTCCCTTCTTTTCTTTTTTTTACTTTCCAAAACTACTTCTTGACAAACAACAAAATATAAATCCAACTTTACATTTTTTAAAAAAAACAATGACTGTCTTCAACTAAGCAAACAAATCCCTTTCTCTATTAAAGCTATTTAAAGATATCCAATTTAATCCCACGTTTATAGCTGTCACTTGCTGACACGCCATTCATGTTTTCATTTTTAGTACATCATAGATTTTTATCAGCCATTCCTTTCAGTTGGTACAGAGTTGGTTTTGCAGTGTCTTGCATACACTATGTGTGCAGATGTTAACAAATATAAGATTGCATCTTTGAATAGCTATGGCACTATTTGTACATAATTTAAAAGAAATATTTCTGTTTTAATGGTATTCATATATTTCAAATTCCTTCAACCACATTTTGTATCATTTCCCAAAAACTTTTAGCCCTACATCAGGTTTATTACATATGAATGCGATTAGCTCTATTTGAAGTATATTTACCAACATTCACCTGATAACTGCCTTTTCATTTTTGATAATCTCCAGAGCAATGAACACCAATGATTTACATTTTAAAATAGGTCTCCTTAATAGAAAAGGTTATTGAAAAAGATAGTCGTATTATATATATAAAATTCCATATCTAATCTGTTTGACTAACTGCATATCCTAAATCCTTGTAGATCGTATGTATGTATGTATGTATGTATGTATGTATGTATGTAATTAATAGTCTGACTTTCTCACAGAGACTCAAGGCGGATTACACAGTATGAGATTAATACAATCAGTATCAAGTACATTTCAATACAGTATCAAAGACATTTCCATAAACAATGCCATAGGGTAAATAGATACAAGTTTAAAAGACATAGTATTAGCAAGAATCCAATACAGAGTAGAAAAAATACTGAAGGAGAACGTAATCAGTTCTAGAGCACGGGACTCTAATCTGGAGAGCCGGGTTTGATTCCCCACTCCTCCACAAAGCCAGCTGGGTGACCTTGGGCGAGTCACAGTTCTCTTGAGCTCTCTTAGCCCCACCCACCTCACAGGGTGATTGTTGTGGGGTAATAATAACACTTTGTAAACCGCTCTGAGTGGGCATTAAGTTGTCCTGAAGGGCGGTATATAAATCGAATGTTATTATGTTATTATTAACATTAGACAATATGGTGGTACAGGAGTATGTATTTAAAGCAGCAGATAATATGTAAGGCAATATAGTGATGAAGTCTATGGTCCCTAACTCATTAGAGAAGCATCTGAGACCCCCATCCCTACAATACCCCATCCCATCTGTCTTTAGCAATTTTAAGAGTTCCCTCAGTCATCCATTTAGTCTTCTCCTTTCTTTTGGCTACAAGAATTGGCTTTGCACATTCTTCCTTGATGATATCTCTGGTTTCAGCCCATAGTTCTTCTAGTTCACCATCAATTAAACTTAGTATTGCGAATCCATTCCTTACCTGGACTTTGAATTCTTCAGGAATTTCCTTTAGATGGTATTTTGGCACTATGATTCTTTGAGTGTTTCTCTTCAGCTTTATTCTAATTGTTGATATTAGCAAGTCATGAACTGTACCACACTCATCTCCTGGTCTTGTTTTAGCAGACAGAATAGAACTTCTCCATCTTCTGCTTCCCGTTAGGTAATCTACTTGGTTCCTGAATTGGTTTCCCGATGATTTCCACGTATACAGTTGTCTTTTTGGTTGCCTGAAGTATGTGTTAGCAATGAACAGGTTGTTGGTTTCACAGAATTCAATGAGTCGCTCTCCTGCTTCATTTTGTGATCCTAGTCCAAATTTTCCTATGTTCTATTCTGCTTTGTCTCCTACTTTTGCATTCCAATCAGCTATGATTATCAACATATCTTGTTTAGGTGTGTGATCAATTTCATCTTGGACACTTGCATAAAAGTTTTCTATTTCTTCTCCTGGCTTTTTGTAAATGATGCAAAACCGAACTATTCAAAAAGACTTTTTACTCAAATGGGAGAGCTGTATTGTAGGGATGGGGTCTCAGATGCTTCACTAATGAGTTAGGGGCCATAGACTTCATCACTATATTGCCTTTCAGCGATCTACACGCAGAAACAAAGAGATCTGTTATAATAACCAGTGCAAAGAAATAGAAGAGAACAACAAAAACGGAAGAACAAGAGATCTGTTCCACAACATCCAGGAAATCAAAGGGAAATTCAAGCCACAGCTTGGGATGCTGAAAGATGAACACAGAAATACAATATCTGATCAGGACAAAATAAAGGAAAGATAGAAACAATATACTGAAGAACTATACAGAAGAGATGGAAGGATAATAGATATTTTTGAAGAAGAGTCCTTTGATGAAGAACCAGAAATCTTGGAAAGCTGCACTCAAAGCTATTGGGAGAAACAAAGCACCTGGAGTAGATGGAATACCAATAAAGCTATTTCAAGCTACAGAATGAAGTCCATCAAAATTTTAACAAGAATCTGTCAACAAATATGGAAAACAAAACAATGGCCCACAGACTGGAAACGTTCAGTCTACATTCCAATTCCAAAAAAAGGGGATGCCAAAGAGTACAGCAACTATCAGACTATAAAATTAATTTCCCATGCAAGCAAAGTGATGCTCAAGATTCTACAGCAAAAACTCTTACCATTTATGGAATAAGATGCCAGATGTTCCTCTTGTTCAAGATAAGGAATAGAAATAGATTAAAATCTTTTATAGTACTTTATATTTATATTAAAGGTCATGTTAATCAGTTACTTCAAGAAATAAGCCATTATATTGCTAATAATTCTTATTGTTAAAGATGGAAAGGATAACATGGAGTAATAATGAAATAATGGGTTTTTTCTTTTTATTATTATTAAATAATAAGCAGGAACAGTTTTAAATTCTGTTTGTGTAGTACAGACGGGAAAATATATACTAGTTAGGCTCAATAATTATATTAATTTCTATTTTAATATTGATAAAGGTTTTGGTTTTTGAACTCTGTATTTTAGTAGTCCTTGTAGAACATGGTTTTATATTTGTCTTGATTTTCCCCCTTCTTACCCCCTTTTTTCTGTACCCCTTTTGCTTTAATAAAATAAAAATTAATTTTAAAAATGCCAGATATTCAAGCTAGATTCAGGAAAGGAAGAGGCACTAGAGATCACATCACAAATTTATGATGGCTAATGGAAATCAGCCTGTGTTTTATAGATTACAGCAAAGCTTTTGCTTGTGTGGATCCTGAAAAGCTATGGATAATGTTAAAAGAAATGGGGGTGCCACAACATCTGATTGTTTTGATGCACAACCTGTACTCTGGTCAAGAGGCTACTATTAAAACAGAATATGGGGAAACAGAATAGTTTACAATTGGCAAAGGTGTCAGACAAGGATGCACATTATCTCCCTACCTGTGCAACTTCTATGCAGAGCATATTGTAAGGAAAGCTGGATTCAATCTAGAGTAGAAATTGGTCGAAAGAAAATTAACAATTTGATATATTCAGATGACACCATAGTACTGGCAGAAAATAGTGAAGACTTGAAACAACTACTGTTGAAGATGAAAGGAGAAAGTGCCAAAGCAGGATTACATCTGAACACCAAGAAGACAAAAGTAATGACTACACTGAGGAGTTACACAATTTTAAAGCTGACAATGTGGAAATTGAAATTGTCCAAGATTTTCTATTCCTTGGTTCAATCATCAACCACCAGGGGAACTGCAATGAGGAAATCAGAAGGTGATTGAGACTTGGAAGAGCAGCTGTGAGGGAGCTAAATAAGATCCTTAAAGATAAAGATGTCTCTCTGGGAACCAAGATCAAGATAATCCAAACAATGGTATTCCCGATGGTTGTTGTGGGTTTTCCGGGCTGTATTGCCATGGTCTTGGCATTGTCGTTCCTGACGTTTCGCCAGCAGCTGTGGCTGGCATCTTCAGAGGTGTAGCACCAAAAGATAGAGATCTCTCAGTGTCACAGTGTGGAAATGGTATTCCCCATTACAATGTATGGATGTGAAAGTTGGACAGTGAAGAAAGCTGACAGGAAGAAAATTTATTAATTTGAAATGTGGTGCTGGAGGAGAGATCTGTGGATACCATGGACAGCCAAAAAGACAAATAAGTGGTACTAGATCAAATCAAGCCTGAATTATCCCTAGACGCTAAAATGACAAAACTGAGGCTATAATACTTTGGTCACATTATGAGAAGACAAGATTCTCTGGAAAAGTCAATAATGCTAGGAAAAATAGAAGGCAGTAGGAAAAGAGGAAGACCCAAAGCGAGATGGCTGGAAATAAAAAAGCGACGTCCTCCAGTTTGCAAGATCTAAGCAAGTCTGTTAATGATAGGATGATTTGGAGGTCTTTCATTCATAGGGTCGCCATGGATCAGAGGCAACTAGATGGCACATAACACACACACATTATTAAGGACACATATTCAGACAAAACTCTTCTTACCTTCTTGAAACTGCTAATTGTTTAGAAGTTCTTTGTTAAATTTGTATACATACATGTAAACACCGGTCTCGAGCAAATCATCTAATTATACGATTGAAGGTCAGAACATTTCTACAGGTTTTGCGATACATAACCATAATGAATGTATTGATCCCATATTTTAGGAAACTGCCCATGGTTTTCTATCCATTGTAGATGTTAAAGAATAGACATGTTATTGACATTCATGTTTGGAAATCCTGCGGATTTTCCAGTTTTCAGTTTTAATACTGAATGGATGTTGAAACATTTTGTCAATAAAAGCCCTCTGCCAGTTTCACATTCCAACATAGGCAGTGGGAGGGCCTATGTTGATAATTCGCTGTCAGAGCTTTTATCAGCTTTTGGACTTCAGATCAATCCCGTTTACACTATAAATATTTTAATGGCATTTTCATGCAACCCTGGACAAATATTACGAACGTTGAACATGAAGCACAGGATGATATTTTTGTGGCCTACAACAGAATTTAGGAAATGCATTGAATGTACCCTGCACAGGACGGGTATTACCCATAACACACATATGCAACATTTCTGCCTTCTGGTCAGTCATGTCATTGCTTCACAGAATATGAGTAGGAGATGAGTTCCAAAAATGATATATGAGTGCAAGTAGTGAAGCCGTTTGCAATGATAGAACTTTTCATGGAACTTATATGGAAATAGGTTTATAAATTTGAAAACTTATTTCTGTAAACCAAGATAAGTTACAAGGGCTGTTAGTTAATGATACACAATATCTTTAAATCACATTTCCAGTCTAGCATATTTCAAGATGCTTAAGCACCTATAATTTTGTTTACCGATCTCACATACAGTAACTTTACCATAATAAACTGAACTTTAGATGCATTTTTATGTAATATTCCACAATTAGGAAAGTAATTTATTTTAAAAATGTCCAATTTTTCATGTCTGTACATGACAGCCTACTACTTCTACTCAAACATGCCCAGTTTGTAACCATGGGTTGGATCTAGAGGCTGCCAAAATTATAATTGTATTTCCTGGAATGTGAAGGAGGAAAAGATGAGTTAGAGCAGTAATTTTTGTTTGTGTGTTTATACAAAAGCTTCCTCATTAAGTGTTCATCCACTTCTTTTGCTGCACCACACAATGACAACATAATTATATATTTGGGGCCTGCTTCTATGTTACTATGGAAATGAATGCTGCACTTTGAATAATATAAATACAGCATGTGCAAGAATGATAAATTGGTTCTTGTGGCGAAGACTGATAAATGAAGAAAGGCTTTAGATTTCATAGTTAGTCAATTATATTAGGGCCAAAAAACTTTGCGATCACATTTCTTCCATTAATAATAGAGGAACTTTATTGGCTTTTGTACTTCCAGAAGAACATATCTTTTATAACTGCCGAGTAAATCTAATGATCCAGAAGATCTGCCAAACTTTCATTAGCTGTGGGTACTTTGATGTATTTAGTACTGAATGGAAGGTTCTAGATCATCATTTTACAGAATGGTATCTTACCATGGTATGCTTGTAGCTATTGGTGACCTGCTTTTCTGTGTGATTCTACTAAGTGGCAAGAAGAGTTTTACAATTCATCTGCTTTCAGAGATCTTTGATTTTTTTGAAAGTGCAGTTTTTAAAAAAATCCCTCAATTCCATTTGGCAAGATAATATAGACAGTAGATACAGATAACCCCTTGCTACTCATTCTTTCATACTTGTATGAAATGTATAACAAATTATTTGTTTCTACTCAGTCGGATGGTCCAGACCACCAAGCTACCTAGAGTAGATGATGTTGCTGTGGGGTGGTTTGTTAATCTGTATAGACTCAGTTTGCATATTATCTTAACACATCATTTGGGAATGTGATCAGACAGCTCAAGCTCTCTTGAAACCTTGCTAGTACAGCTTGGTGTGGACTGCTTTCATCTTGCTGCTACAAAGGGAGAAGCGCCTTTTAAATACTTGAAATTCATTTTTATATGAAAAAATAAAATTAAAAATCTTGGAAAATTTTGTAAAGAGAGAACTTCACTAGAGGAATGTCCATGTGCTGCCGTCTGCATATTGAGAGAAAGGAAAGCTATAATTCATTTTTAACACTGAAATCGGTGGTAAGCAGCTGGAACAATATACTGTTCATCATGAATATTTTCATCTGGTACATCTCAGGGGTTTTTTTTTTACATCATTTGCCTAGAAGAAAAGAAAATTAATGAACCTTCTTGGACCAATCCCTGTTTCTCACTGTGACCTACCCACAGGGTTGTGAGGGCAAATGTAAGAGGAAAGAGCCATGTACACCATGAACTCCTTATAGGAAGGGCAAAATAAAAATACAATAGATTCAGCTGCTACTGCTGGTTTGTTTTCTTTGTGGTACTCAAGCAAATAGTGAGACATATTTGCAAACCATCGCACTTTGGTCCTATATATTTCTCCACAATTGATCTTCGTGTCAGATCCATAGCCGTGAACTAGACTATTTCCACATTTTGAATTTAGTAGCTTGTTTTGTTTGTTGCACAGCAGACTAATATATTTCAGTGTCCCCTGAAATTTAAACCTCTTAGATTTTGAATGAGAGATGTCAGTACACTGTACTGAACACTAGTATAGGCTGCAAATTACACCTTCTCCCTAGACATGTTTATCAAATTGTTGATGGTGTTCTGATTAAATCCTAACCTGTGTATGAAAAATCACCAGGAATGTATCACCAATTGCGAGGCATTTATTTTGAAACAAAGACATCTACTGTTAGAGTAGACAAATTCTGAAGTGAGTACATTAATAGCATATTTTGTGAAGTAGAATCATGGGTTTCGTCTGCTGTCCATAACAGGACATAAAAAAGGCATTTTGGTTTTTTTGCAAATATTTTATATGTCTCATAAATATTTTATATGTCTCATAAATTCAGCCTCATGATATCTATGTTCATTGTTCCAGCAAAGATGTTCCAACCTATATTCTTTTTTAATGCTGCTCATGAAATTTTTATTATTTTAAGATTTTTCAAGTACTACAGTTGATAACAACTACAGCAGAGAGGAAAAATTTTTCAAAGCAAAAATGTATTCCAGGTGGCCATTTCTTCATATATGTAATACAAGATTATTGATACAAATACAGTCTTGAACTAGGGCAAAACAATAAAATACTAGCCTGCAAAATTCAAAACTCCCCTCTGCTGTTATTCCAGGTGTTCAAAGTTTTTATGCCTACATGACTTAATTGGATGACTTGATTCTTGCCATTCCCTCATATGTTTATTTCACTCTGTTAATTCAGATGGCCATGAAATTTGATTAACAATACAATATCTTGCATATATTTGGCCCCAATCTTAATTCCACTTGAATAAGAAAACTGCTAATCATGGTGAAAGCCTTTGGGTCACTTTAACACATTGACATTGAGGTTAATCCCCCCCCCCCCAGTATCATTTACCAGTGTATCTCTCTGGTGCGTTGGTTTGTTTAGACTTTATCTTTTCCCCCATTGGTTGGAATGTTATGTTCCTTCGTCTTCTCTTATTAATAATGGTCTGTCCTTGCATCCTCTTTTACTTTTTCCATAATTCTCATGTTCTTGTCCCCCCCCCCAATATCCATTAGAAGGTATGTACCCCTTCAAAGCAGAGAATGGCAGGAAACAGTCTTACCGCACTTTAATGAACACCTAGTATGTAAAGTGTACATGATAATAACTCACATGGATTGAGTCTCTCGTACATCTTGTTCCACAACCGTTTCCAGAGAAAGAAGAGATCTGTGGATATTTCATCCTTATTTTTTGAAAAATAAAAATTACCTATTGGAAAGCATTTCCACATGCACCTTTACATGAATATGTGCCGTTAGTCACAACTGACTTATGGCAACCCCATCAAGGGGCTTTCAAGGCAAGTGAGAAGCAGAAGTGATTTGCCAGTGTCTTTCTCTGCATGAAGAGTCTTTCTTCATGATCTCCCATCCAAGTACCAACTGCTTAGCTTCCAAGCTCTGACTACGTCACCTTCCCTCCACATATATCCTGAACCACATGAAAATTGGCAGATCCTTAGATTAAGGTGAACATGTAAATTGCTCTTAAAATCTGAGACTGCAAAGGGAGGGAACTAGACTGCATACACACCACAAACCATGAGTAAATTTTGGCTCTTGTGCCAGAGAAAAACTGAACAGAACCAACCACTGAACCATCAGCGCTTATCTGAATATAAAAAGAACAGGGACATGAATTGAGGTTTCCAGGGGGCCAGAACATAGGACTTCTGCTGCTACTTGGATCTTAGGGAACTATCAGGTGAGAGTGATAATAGGAAAAATGTGCACATGCCACATCATAACTCTGCAGTGACCTATGGCTTGTACTAACACTAGAGTAGAAACTATGTTTTCTTTCCTTCACTATCAAATACTTATGTAGCATGGTATATGGAAATCCTGAACAATTACTGTGAAGATTTTTAGGGGGTTCTCATCTCAAGATCCTAAAATTTAAAAAGTGTATAATTATTAGCCATCTATATGGAATTTTGTGTGGGCATGTTATCCTGTGGTCTCTTACGAACTGTGCTTTGGTGTTGCAGGAAATATTCAGGAAGTCATACTTCAGGAGCACTTAGAGAAAGAAGATGAAATTCTAGTTTCCCTGGCTGCATTGAAGCAGGTATATCGTTAGATAGATTGAAGATGCTTTGTTTGATACAAATGTATTATGAATTGCTATATTTACCACTAATTATTATGCAGAAAGTTTGCCATTCAGGTATTTCTCTCCTCATGCCAGTGCTTAAGCCATGGAATCGACTCTATCTTCCTCTGTTTGGAAATGAGAAAATTGCCTTGCTTTGGCTCCCTCCAAGCTATAGAATGGCAACTAAAATATTGTGCTGAGGAATTGTTCTGCCATCCAAATGGAGTAGAACAACAAACTGTGTTTTCATTTTCTTGCATCCAAACCAATATTCTAAACTACAGCTTAATCCTGATTTCCAGGGAAGAGAACAAACCACAGTTCATCATTGTGTTCATCTCAACAAAAAGCAGTTAGTTCTTCAATTTCTGCATTGCACATGGGGAGGGAGAATGCATGAGCCTAAGGACTTCACAGTTTGCTTTCATCACAGTCAAACTGAGATTGCAGTGCAATCCTAGACAGAAATCAATGGGTTTAGACTGGAGTAACTCTGTTTAGGATTGCACTTTAGTTTATGATGTCCGAATGCATTGCTGCATGCCAACTGAGAATCTTATGTGCGCCAGCTTCATGTAACAAAGAAATGAAACACAGTTTAAGTGGCTGACCCACTACTCTGGAATCCCTTCCCACTGGAAACTCGTCAGAATGTGATTATGTTGGATAGCAGGCTAGATTTTTTCATTTGGTGTGGTCTAGCTACCTAGACCAAAGACATTTACCTAGTAGCCAAGTGGGAGATGGAGAGAGAGGTTTAATTTTAAATAATAAGATCTGTTTGTAATCAATTAATCTTTGTCTTTTGTATTATGTAATCTGGCATGAGTCATGGGTCAGGAACAAGGTAACGCTCCTAAATTAGTAAATCTGCTACTAATTTTGCTGCCTTAACTCTCCCCTGTGGCTTGTACTAAAATAGAAATGTTCTCATTATTAAGATAGAGTACCAATATGGTGTATCTTGGAGAAGTCATACCACTTTCCTCACCTCATGTGCCAGTTTAAGCATTGTTCATGCTTATATAGCCCCCTTGGGTTCTCTCATCTTGTGAGTTCCTGTGTGATCTTAGGCATCATTGCCTTTTCCTGAGATCTTGCTAGCCCTCCTGCCAGCCATAAGCCCCATAATGCATTGTAGTTGGGAGGAAAGAATAACTTACATTCAGCCGGAATGTAAGTTATGATCTATCTCTGTTCTCTTGCAATTTGTCAGTACTGTGTAGGCTGGCCCTAGAAAGGGCTTTAATCAGCACAGTATGACATATATCAATGTTTTAATTACATCTGGGGAAACTGGCATACTTTGTTCTATTAAATGCATTCTACATATCTCGCCATCCTCATTAGAAAATTCAGTGATGCTCTAATGCTTGACCTCTGAAGCACACAATTGTCACTTTTGTAAGATTCAGTGAACAGTTCAGGCAATCGATGGCTAGGAAGGTTGTTTGCGAAGAGGGCTGCCTTTAAGTGGCAGATGTTAGATGCAGCTAAAGTATGTTTTTCCCTCCTGCCTCCTTGACAAGCAGATCAAGGATATTCTGAAAGGTTCCCTGCGTTTCAATCAGAGCCAGCTGGAGGCCGAGGAGAATGAACAGATCACAATAGAAGATGATCACTACTGCTCCAACAATCAGAGCAAGGGGGCTGCTGGTTCTGCAAAAGAGCTTTCCGTCACAAAGCAGTCCCGCCCTCCAGTGCAGCAGGTAACGTGTGGGCATTTTTTAGAAGGATCTGGGGGGACTTTTGTATTTTTATAGCTCAGAAAATAACCTGAAGGAAAGATTGACATTTCTGACCTTTGTATGTTTACTTGTAAGCAAGTTCTTAGTTCAAGGCAATATTCCTAAGAAAATATGCAATGGATTACAGTCTTAGAATGATTTTAAAAACCTATTTAAATATAGACTTGTTTTTTTTAATGCATGATAGATAGAGCTTCAGCCTTCCTGTGGTGAATCTTTTCAGGTACCAAGTTTCTGTTCACAGACAAACAGTGCAATCCTATGGTGTGTTACTCCAGTCTAAATCCATAGAAGTCAATGGGCTTAGACTGGAGTAACTCTACATAGGTTTGCACTGAGAAGAGTGATTTGCCTCAGTAAATATTGTTTTAATTACATTTGTTCTGTCTAGCTGTCTGTATAATTGGGAGTGCTCATGGGTGGTGCCAGAGGGCAAGCCAGGATTAAGCCAGAAGGTCGGTGTTTATATGTTACACAAAGCCACAGTTAAGACTAACTTCAAACACTAATTTCAGATATGGGCTTGATGGATCCTAACTAACCTTGGTTAGTAGGCTAGCCAGTGTTCGGATAGTCACATGGGCCATAGTTACTTTAATTATACCATGGTTTCACATTGTCAGAAGTCACATGATTTCCATTTCTCTTTTAACATTTCTCATTCCTTGTTAAGCCCAGTTTTTTTATCCTTGCTGGATAATATCTTGGAGTTGCCTTTAGGGTTGACACCTCCCGTACCTTAAATGGTGGTGCCAGCCAGGTGGGGGTGACTTTTTCCCTTTTTCACACTTGCATGAAGTACATATTCACTCCAGAGGCCTCTGCTGACCTCACTTTCAGTTTAAAACAGAAACAGTTGAGGCTTAATGGGGCCAAATTTTCCCCAAAACATATTTGGTTCCACTAAGCCTCTATTGCTTATGTTTTAAATGAGAAGTGACATCAGCAGAGACCTTCAGAGCAAATGATAGCCGTTTTTTCACGTGCTCTTGGTGCTCCAGCCAGGCTCCTCTCAATTCCACCCCCTTCACCATCCAGGTAAGTGGAGGGGGGCTGGGATCCCCTTCCCTAAGCAGGGCACTGGCACCCCTAGTTATCTTTGACCCAACAATTCTATTCTAATGCAAAAATCTACTCACTTGAAATGTTTATCATAATGTCAGTTCCTACTTTTCATGTATACTTGCGTTTTTTAGAAACTTAAGCACTGTGTAATGTTGGGAATGTCCAATTCCAAATTTAAGACTGAAATAGTTGATTATTCCAAAAGAAAGAGAAGTAAATCTGGGATGGTCCAAGGGCTTTCACAGTTGAAGACAAACTTTTTTAACAGTTTATTTTTCTAAGCCCTTTAGAACGTAATAGCAGTTGGTTAGCTACATTGCATCACCACGTGCTATGCTCAAGAGCTAGTCTCACTCTGACCCACTCCTCCTTGTCAAGCTCTTGGGATTTCTCATCAAATCAGCCCCCCTCCCTCTTATTTAAAAGCTTATGTAAAGTAATAACTTGAGGGTAAATAACACTTTTGTCATCATTACAGTCAGTTAGGCTCTTCAAACAATTGTATAATTTATTCAGAGTAGACAAGAATGTATCTGCCAACCACCAGCAGTAATATTTGTATCAATTATCTTGGGAAATCTGTGGCACAGCAACTCTCATTTATTGCAAGATTTAATAAAAGATCCCAATAGATAGTGCCTATGATAAAAGGACGACTATATTTGTCAGTATTTTTATATTAGCTTTGTATTAGAATGATAAATGTTTATCTGTTTCCCAAGTTTCACACATTAGAGCTGGTTGAATATAATATTCTAGGTCAAGCTAATGAAAGACTCTGCTATTTTCTTTTTAAAAGAAGAATAACTTCTTTTTGCCAAAGCATGAAACTTTCTAACCACCTAAGGACCTACCTCTATCTCAATATACTGGAGAGGCCTAAATTAGGACATCTTTACCTGCTTTTCTAAGAGTATTAAGTTTTAATTTTAAAGTTAGCAAGGAAAACACTTCCAAGAGTACTGTCTTACCTGTCAGATGCTAATCATGCCTAAGAAAGCAAACCCATCACCAAACGTAAACAGCTAAAGGACTGGCTGATTCCCCTACAACTCACCGTGCTTACATTTGGTCTATAAAATTCAGCATTAGCAGGTGTGGTGTACAATTTGATCTGTGATCTACTCGTTTTCTGCTCAGAGAAATACAGACGTGATGTAGATGGAGATTGCAGGTAGCCATGTTGTTTCACAGAAAAAAATATAAACAACAGAAGAAAAATACCTTTTCATGAGGGCCAAGATATCAGTGAACAGTGAGAAAGTAAGTTCTCTAGAACTCTTCATCAAGCTGTGTGTTCAATATCAAGACAAAATCAGGAAGGAAGGGAAGGGGAGAGAAATAGATGTTTCTGGATGTTTGGGGAAAGGAGACCTGACTCTACAATGGGCAGAGTCTTAAAATGGAATACAGAATATGTTACAGATTTAATTAGATTAAATGGTGCAGGCAGCAAAACATGTTTCAATATTTTCCAAAGGTTACTGGAACACAGAAGCAACGAAATGGCCACTCTCCTTTAAGAATATAAAAGCCAGTAGTTAACCAGATTTTAAGGAAAATGTGGTTTGTCAACTTATATGAATAAGAATAAGAATCTTTGCACATTTATACATACTTTTGAGTTAGAAGGATTCCACTGCCACTTGTAATTTTCCATTGGACTAGTATTAAAAACAATTCGACTGATGGTGTATCAACCCAGAATATTTTCTCTATGATAAAGCAGAGAAATTATCTTTTAAGTTTTGTCTCCCTCTCCAGTCCTCATCTATGCGAAGCGTACACAGGTTATAATGATAAGGTTCTGGCAGATAAGCAGATATCTTTATGGTGCTCATTGACTTAAACAGGGTTAAGTTCTGTTAGCCATTGCTGTTACCTTCCGGTGCC
Organism: Eublepharis macularius; assembly: GCF_028583425.1. NCBI lineage: Eukaryota > Metazoa > Chordata > Lepidosauria > Squamata > Eublepharidae > Eublepharis > Eublepharis macularius. The sequence goes on from NC_072800.1 coordinate 45,662,407, forward strand.
TATTCAGGTCACATTTTTTTATTTATACTACATTGTGAAAGCCACATCGACAGTAACAAACTCTTACCTTTTTGTACATCCTGTTCTTCCCATTGTGGCTTAACTTCACAGTGAGTAGGAAACTGCATATCACTACATATATCATAGAAAATAGTGCAATTTAGAACTTTCTCATTTAACAATTTGTTACATTAGGACTGGAATATTTTTGCATTTTTACTAAATTAAAGTAGATTGGTACTGTAAACTGAGACCCAGTTTGGTGTAGTGGTTAAGAGCGCGGGACTCTAATCTGGAGAGCCGGGTTTGATTCCCCATTCCTCCACTTGAAGCCAGCTGGGTGACCTTGGGCTAGTCACAGCTCTCTGGAGCTCTCTCAGCCCCACCCACCTCACAGGGTGTTTGTTGTGGGGATAATAATAGTATACTTTGGTTGTTGTGGGTTTTCCGGGCTGTATTGTCGTGGTCTTGGCATTGTGGTTCCTGACGTTTCGCCAGCAGCTGTGGCTGGCATCTTCAGAGGTGTAGCTCCAAAAGACAGAGATCTCTCATTGTCACATGGTGTGACACTGGTGTGACACTGAGAGATCTCTGTCTTTTGATGCTACACCTCTGAAGATGCCAGCCACAGCTGCTGGCGAAACGTCAGGAACTACAATGCCAAGACCACGGCAATACAGCCCGGAAAACCCACAACAACCATCGTTCTCCGGCCGTGAAAGCCTTCGACAATACAATAGTATACTTTGTAAACTGCTCTGATTGATCATTAAGTTGTTCTGAAGGGCAGTATATAAATCGAATGTTGTTGTTGTTGTTAAGATTATAGCTTTATTACAGGTCGTTTTACAAGACATCTTAAATTCAATTGTCTTGCTTTGCTAATCAACTATGCTAGTAGTAGTATCAAAGATACTATACTAGTCTCAAAAATACTAGTAAAACCAGCCAGAGCCATGAAGAAAAGTGCCATTAAGTGGTTGCTTGAAGCCAGCTGGGTGACCTTGGGTCAGTCACAGTTCTTCCAGAGCTCTCTTAGTCCCACCCATGTCACAAGGTGATTGTTGTGGGTATAATAATAACATACTTTGTAAGCTCTGAGTGGGTGTTAAGTTGTCCTGAAGGGTGGTATATAAATCAGATGTTGTTGTTGTTATAAACAGAAGATCCAAGAGAGTGGGAATGCTCATTATCGATACACACTGGAAATTGTGAATATTTGGATATTGTTTTGTGATTTTATTTTCTTACTCCTTTCCACCTGCTGGGCTGAGTACAGGCAGGAAACAGACACAAACCTAACTAGAGTCCAAAGTATGCCGAAGCCATCCAGGGAACAAGGAAGAAAACGTAGTCCAGAACACTTGAGTCCAAGGGTCAGAGCCGGGAGAACAGGTAGAGCAGAGAGCTGGGTCACAGTGGAGCCAGGCAAGTCTTTGCGCAGGTGCTTCTGCAACAAGAGAAAGGGCGTCTTGGCTTAAAAGCAATCACCTCCAAGGCAGTGCTGCATCCTGCTAGCGCTCAAGGTCACTACACTGCTGTTTCAGTGCTTGAAGCCTGGCACTTCATCTCCTATCCTGTATAACGAGACGCTATCGCACTCTACGCTGCTTATCAGGTTCAGGGTAGACATGGGCACGAACAGCATTACGAACAGAAAAAACCCACGAAGAGGCCGTTCATCTGTTCGTGAATGGGCTGTTCATGAGGCGCCATTCCAGATGAACAGGTAGTCGTCGCAAGCATCGTTCATTACTTTCAGCCGCTGTTCGGGAAGCCAGACACTCAGGCGCCTTCAGTCAATTGCCTCGGCAACGGAGGAAGGGACTGCCTGAACTCTGTCTGCACTCCCTCTGTTGCCCCGGACACCCCAATCAAAGCCCAACTTAGCTTGATGGGCAGGTCTTCCTTCCAAGTGTGGAGCTGCAAATTGGTTACAATTGGTAACATGAGAGCAGACACTAGGGGGAAGGAGAGGGGAGGGGGTGTTCTATGGCCATGAGAACACCAATCTCATCCCTGCAAACCCTGTTAGGCAGTTCTGACTGCCAACCACCTGCATTTCTCAGTGAGACCTCTGCTTATAAAAGGGCACTGTGCTCCCAGTTCTGGCTTTCACTTTCAGCAAGCAGTGGAGTGGGAGAGAACTGTTGATAGCCTTTTGGGAGAGAGACAGAGAGACATTGGAGCTGGGATTTTTTCTGTGTGTGGTGGGTGGGATAGGGATCTATCCCCTCTGGTACCAGGGCTGCTGCCAGGCTCTGTGGGCAGCTCGGCTGGGGGCTCACCCTGATTATTACTGCCTGATCTGATCAGGTATCTGGGAGTGCTGGGCTAGGGTTCTAGCCCAGCTTGTGGTTCCAGGGCTGCCGCCAGGCCCTGAAACCAAACTTTGTGGGCACCTAGGCTGAGGGTTCACACTGATTATTATTAGTATCAATATCGGTGCCTGGTCTGGTGGTCAGGCTTCTGGGTGTGCTGGGCTAGGGCTCTAGCCTCAGCCTCCAGTTTCAGGGCTGCTGCCAGGTCCTGGGGCCAAGCTCTGTGGGCACCTCGGCTGAGGGCTCACCCTGACAAATACTATTTTTAGTATCAGTGCTTGATCTGGTCAGGCTTCTGGGTGTGCTGGGCTAGGGCTCTAGCCCCAGTCTCTGGTTACAGGGCTGCTGCCAGGCCCTGGGGCCAAGCTTTGTGGGCACCTCAGCTGAGGGCTCACACTGATTATTACTGCCTGAACTGGTCTAGCCTCAACTTCCAGTTCCAGGGCTGCTGCCAGGTCCTGGGGCCAAGCTCTGTAGGCACCTCAGCTGAGGGCTCACACTGATTATTATTATTATCAGTATCAGTGCCTGATCTGGAGAGGCTAGGGCTGGGCTAGGGCTTTAGCCCCAGCCTCAGGTTCCAGGGCTGCTGCCAGGCCCTGGGGCCAAGCTCAGTGGGTACTTATTATTATCAATATCAGTGCCTGATCTGGTCAGCCTCCTGGGTGTACTGGGCTAGGGATCTAGCCCCAGCCTCTGGTTCCAGGGCTGCTGCCAGGCTCTGGGGCTAAACTCTGTGGGCACCTCGGCTGAGAGCTCACAGTGTTCTCTCCTTTTCTGTACTCCTTAGTTCTAGTTTGGTGGCACAATGAGTCTTCATGTTGTGGTGGCCATGGGTGGTTGTGGGGGGAAGTGCAAAGGTAGTCCTCCTGGTTTCCTCATGGCAAGCAGTACTGGGTGTGGCTCAGGGGCAGCAGAGAGTACTCCCGCTCCCCCAGATTCACCTGTGGGGGCTGTGGAGGAGGCCAAAGAGGTCTTTCCACTGTGGGGAGAGGATCTCTCTCAATATTTTGTGGAGGAGGTGGGTGACGGATCCCTGGAGGAATGGTTTGTGTTTTATGAAACATCCCTCCCATCCCCCATCCCAAACTTTCAGTGGTGTCCCTGCCTGCAGTCCACCCCCTCAGTTGTCCATGGCCAGCTCCGCAGTGCAGCCTGCAACTGTTCGTCCTCCTTCCCCTGGGTCAGTTAGTGGTCCACGTTTCAACACCTCTGTATGGAGGCACTTTTGGGCCCTTCCTAATGATCCCCATGTGGTGCGGTGCCATGCCTGTGATGTCCTGGTGCGCAGGGGCAAAAACTCGAAGCACCTGTCGTCGACGGCCCTGAAGACGCACCACCCAAGCCTGTGGTCTCCATCCGCACCCAGTGAAACAGCGATTGAGGGGAGAAAGGGAGCTACCAGCTCTTCTGAGCAGGGATCAGTGGGAGGGTCACCGGAATCTACCCCAAGCAACAATCCTTGCCTTGAGGGTGATGCTGGTGGGAGTGGAGCTCTCAAGAAGGCCGCGCTCGTGGAGGTTCTTCCCTTAGGGTCTAGGACAGCGCCGCTTAGAATGGCGAGGTTGAGGGCTCAGGAGGTGGGCCTTCGCGTCTTGGCAGAGACGATTGCCCTACATGGCTTGCTCCTATCCATCGTGGAGTGTGTGGCCTTCTGCAGGCTACTAAAGCATCTTGTCCCTTGGTTCTCCATGCCATCATCGCACACCCTTGCCCGTCAAGTCCTGTGGGTATCTTGAGTGAGGGCTGGCACATTTGAGTCAAGTGGGAGCAGCACAGTCAGGTAGGCCGCTCCTGCGGAGGTTGTTCCCTCGGGGTCGGGGACAGTGCCATTTAGAATGGTGAGGCGAGCTGCCTGCTGTGCTGCTGGGGTGCCCAGATCGCTGGACACCTGGGCCCCGTGCAGTGGACCTGAAGGTGGGTTGCCTCCCCTCTCGGGAGGGTCTTGCTGCTGGCCGGTGGCACCCCTTATGTGCCCGCCTGCCAGGCCTCCCGGAGGGTACCTTCTGGAGGGTCAGCAAAGTGTCTGATGTCTGTTTCCTCCAGGCCTGGCAGGCTCGGGGAGGTGGCATGGGACCGCCTCCCCTCTTGGGGGCGGGAGTCTGTCCATTGGCCAGTGGCACCTCCCATGTACCCGCCCACCAGGCCTAACTTATTGTCATTCCTGGCGGAGGCCTCCCTGCTTGTCTTCAATCCTCCCCGCTCCCACAGTTCAAGCCATTTGCATCCCCCACCCCTTACCTCTTTGTTGCAGCTGCCCACGCCAGTGCCATCAGCTCAGCAGCCAGTGGCAGTGCGGGCAGCTGCGACAAAGTGGTAAGGGGCAGTGAGCAGCCCAAACCGCAGGAGCGCTCTAAGAGGACATTGTGCAGGGATGTGCAATGGTAAGGGGTGGTGAGCAGCCGGAACCATGGGAGCGCTTCCCGGGGGGGGGCAGTGCCACTGCACAATGACGTCACTTCCTGGAAGTGACATCATTGTGCAAGGCCAGAGCATGCGCGCACTTTGCACACGTGCACCGAGTCAGGGGTGCCACCTCCTGCCCCGGGTGCCCCTGGCCCATTCTACACCACTGGCTGGGTATGTCTGCCAATCCATTCTTAGAAGACAAATCGTTTGAATGATAATAGAACATAGTGAATCAGTTTGTATGTAATGCCATATGGCATTTTTGCAGGGTTGCCAACAGGCTTGGAAATAAATGTCCTTTAATAGAGCTTTAATGAGTAGAAAGAGGCAGCTGGAGCTTTCCAAAAAATGGAGGTTCACAAAAACATCACCTAGCACATAACAGCCTATCCTATCTCTATTAAAGGGGCATGACTTTTTTTTCTCCAGGCAGTTTTGCCCTTGCACGTTTCAAGTTCATAACCTTCTTCTTCTATCTTTTCCTTCATTCCTCTTGTGCACTGCAAGTTCTCTTCTGTTTCACAGCAAACCAGTCTGCCAGTATGATCAACTGAAAAACTGTGGTTTGTGTTTGTAGCATCCTGCTCTGGCTTGGAGAGCAAGCATCAATCATAGCTTACTAGTTTGGATTTAAGAGCAAACCATCGTTTGCCGTAAAAAAAAAAAAACAAGGAGAGAATTGTATCACAGGAAAGCAGGAGGAGGGAGCACACAAGCCAAAGCTTTGTTCCCTTTGGCCAAAATAACATGTAACGTGATCTGGCCCATTATCTTTTCTTTCTACTAGGCTAGTGAGCAGTGGAATACGGTGATGCCCTAATATTTAGAATTTGCACTGGAACCAGCCAGAATAAATTTTATTTAAGTAAATATGCATATTTCTAACCTTCAGTCAAGAACAGATAATTCAATCAAAGATAGCTTTCCTGTCCAGCTACTGCAAAGGTAGTGGTGCTGTTGGGACCTGACGTTGGGGAAGGCAGCCCGGGAAAAGCCAGCTGTAGTGTCACTCTGAAAATATATATTATCATCTAAACGGGGCCCTCATAAGACCATTAAGTCCAGAATCTAAAATTAACTAAACTACACTACTGTGATTGAAAAAAAGCAACACTGGATGGAATTTATGTATGAAATGACCCAGTATAATTTCTCTCTACTGAGAATAGTACAAAATCCTTTTGCAATTCTTCCCCTTCTGTTCTCATGTTTTTTAATAAACTGAGATGGGATTAGAACTGCTTTTCTGCTCCCTACAGAATGCTTTCCATCTGTCCAGCTACCTCACAATCCATGGATGGCTAAAGAAAAACATATACTCTTAAAACTTCTGCAGGCCGTTTAAAAGTATTTTTGTTGTTGTTTGCTTCAGCTTACTATACTGTAGGTGGTAGGGACAAGTTTCATTCTTCTAGCAGATACTCATCAAGAAAAGATGTTCTGAGAAGCCATATGGCATGGGGTGTAAGGTTGTTAACTTTCAAAGCTACTGGAAGTATCATTCTGTCATTTTTCATTTATTCAATAGCAGCAGCAGATGGGAGAAAACATGCTTCATGTCACTATGAGTTTTCATGAACAGAAACTGGCAGACAAAGGAGCGGGGTGATATTTTACCTTTGGAAATATCAGCATTAGCAAAACTAGTATATTCCAAAGAAAGTTTGTATTTTGGAAGGGACACCAGTTGAGAAAATAATTGCACAGAAACTCAGGTTGTTTTAAATTATATTATCAGCAGTACTATAGTTAGCATTAAACCCAATTAACGCTTTCACACGTGACATATTTCTACGTAGAAAAAATATTCACGTGGGCTGGGGGAGGGCACACTATCATATGTAACAAAAACATGCAAGTATTCAGTTCTCAAACGTCACAGATTAGAGGTGAAGGGGGAATATTACAAGTATTCTTAACAGTGCAGTCCTAAGTAGAGTTACACCTTTCTGAATCCATTAAGATCAGTGGGCTTAAAAGGATGCAACTTTGTTTGGGATTGCACTGTAAGTTCTGTATATATTGTAGACACCTTTAACTAATATAACCCCTATGATCCTTTGTGATTTACAAGAGAGCCCTTCTTTATAGAACTGCTGAAGAGGGATGCTGTTTATGCATACCTTTACAGGCACATACCTTCATGTGACATTGATTGCAGTCAGTGGCAAGCACTCCAGTAAAGGTATGTGCCAGCTATGATGGTAGATGAAATAGACATGGCATAATAAGTGATATTAAGAGGATCAAGCTACAAAAGAGGGAAGTATTGTGCCTCTCGGTGTTTTATTAAACAAATGTTTCAGACCCAGTTTGGATCAAGGCCATGTAGGAAGGAGGCAAGGTTTTTAACTTTCCTACCTCTGCATGTTTCACCTGTCAGAAATCCCTCCCGACTACTTGCACCTATTAACCTTGAAAGAAAACAAGACAGATGTTAGTCTTTTTTTCTTCTAAGGCTCATAGGAAGGCAGAGAGGAATTCTCAAGAGGTAAAGTTGCAGGAGTAGAAGGGTTAAACCACTTTCCCCTTCTCTGTAGGACACGACTTTGGTTAGCAGCCATGCATGCCTGTATTGTATTTTTTTAAGTTGGTTGTTCCAATTGCAGATCAATCATTGTGTCCATTTTGAGCCAATGACTTTCTCTAAAACATGTTTTTGTTTCATAGGATGTTTTTGGCACAAGTGGAAGCTCTGACAACAAGCACGGTGATGACTATATCCTGGTTTCCAAAGAAGAGGAAGGAAATGTTAGCGGTGCTCTTGAGCATGTGCAAACTGTGCCACCATGCAAGGAAGCTACCACAAAGAGTGAGGCTCTTTGTCGCTCTTCTTTAGCCTTTTCAGACCCACTGATGGGTTCCATGTCTGCCTCTTCTAGTAACCTCAGTTCCAGCCCTGATGATGACAGCAGCAACAACAGCAAGGATTCTGACTTTACCATAGTGAGCCCCCTGGAAATTTAAGCAAGCTGTTTAGGAAAAGCCTCTGAGGCTGGTTATGAGTGACTTCCCAGCACATCTGCTGATGGTTCCACAGAATCTGGGGACTCTGAATCTGGGATGACTCCAGATTCCTAAAGCCAAAATATTCAGTCAAAGCACAGATGTGGGAAAGGCTATCCATTTCAATATTTTACGAGACATTTTTTTAAAGCAGGTTGTCATCATGACTGCCTTTAAAACATGCACATGTTAATATCAAGATCTACTGTATGGCTACAGGTACTTGTAAGTTTACTTTGTTAGCAGCATCCTGGAATACTGAAGTAGTAACTTGTAATCCCTCATCACAGAGTAGCACACAATACGTGATCTGATGGGTTGACAGGTGAGCGAGCACCTTGCCAGAATACGAAGAAAGCAGATACTACTAGATTATTTGGTCTCAGGAGAGCATAAGATACTCCTTCTAAAATATGTCAGCTAGAAAGAAGGAGAAATACATTTTTAAAGGTTTCAGAGAAATACTCTGACTGTAAGATAGGTTCTGAGGCAAAGGCTGACCTCCCAAACATTTTCCCGAAGATACACTGAATTTACACATGGCAGAAAAAACAGATCAATATTAATATCAGGCAAACTGAAAGCAACCTTGTAAGGTAATACAAATTAAGTGCACATCAGACTCTCCTTGAAATACTTAAGGAGCTAGCAATACAAACTTGGCCCCCAATATTTTTAAGCTTAGCAAATTTAATTGTGTAGTTTGTCCAGAATGTATTAGGACAGCTTTTTCACCACAGCTGGACAGCTGGACCACCAGAATTCTCTCAGTCTCAGGAACTAAAGTTTATAATGCTGTATTATTATTCCTTGACCTTGCTGAAAGAGTTCCCTGTTGTGCTTTTGGATTTTGAATGTTTGCATCTCCACAGTATCCCCACAAAGGGCGTTTACAATTCCTAGTACTTTTGATCTCAATGATGTCCTGTTCCACTGAAGAACCAGTTTCTCTCTCAGTATTGTAGCATGCTTAAATATTTCAGAAAGCATCTTATCCTGATAAGAAGCAAAATCCAAGGTAATTTAATATTTTAGTGCCCAGCACTAATTCACAGTGAATAACCTTTAACAGGGTGCTGCTAACGTACCCGCCTAGCTCCTAGAATCTCTTTTCAAAGTAGTCCTTGCTCTGAATTCCACCTCGACATTTATGAGAATAACCAGATGGTAACTTCATTGAAGAGCAGCAATTCTGGACTTTACCAAGACAAACTCTCCCTTTGTGTTAGGCTCTCTCTTCAGAGCCAACAGTGCTAAACTGTGTAGCAAGCATTGCCTTAGACTGTACTGGTTGATTGCACTGACCGCAAAGAAAGAATTTGGGGCTGGTAAGAAGCAGAGTAATAGGCCCAAGTCTTTTCCCTGTTGCAGAGCTTTTACCTTATCATGGCATTGGTCCCAAGCTCCTTAAATGTGAAGCTATTTGGCTTGCAGGCTGGACACAGAAGAACTACAAGGGGAAAGTGGGCCCATATAACAAACTGCATTTGTCTAGCTATTCATTATTGTATGCAAATATACCATGAGAAGATTTATCCAGGTCTGGTCAAGAGAAGAGGTCAGCAGCAGCTCAATTATGTCAGGCTCTAAAAAGACCTAATTTGTTTTTCTGCTGCACTTGGAAAGGAAAGTCTCTTGCCAACAAAAAGTGTAACGTAAAATAAGACTTCAAGACCCTTGGTGGGAACAAAAAAAAATGTTAGTGTAGATGCAGCCTATTTGGGGTGGCCACTGTTTTCTGGAAAGAGGCCTGAGAAAGGTACAAGTAGCAAGCTGTGCTTGTGCTCTGTGGGTGGGTGTGTTGATGTTGTTTTACTAAGCACACACAGAATAACTATGTAACCATGTAACTGTAATTGGAGGGTAAGTGATAGGCCTTGAAGATGTTAATGATGATTAATAGTAATTGTAACTCACATTAAGGATACTTCTGCCCATCCATCTGTAGCGTGAGTCATGCTAAACCAAATTGCAGCCTGACCCCACATCAATGAAGAACGTTGTTACAAACAGCTCTCCCGAGAATATTATTCCAGTTTCTTCCTGCACAGTACTGACTGCTGCAGACCAAGTGGGGTTTTGGTATGGGTCAGGTGTGAAGGGTGAGGGAGGAATAAACAATGTAAAATCCATAATAGCTCTTTGCCCCGAAGAAAATGAAACAACGTGTTTGGTGAGCTGGCTGTCCCAGAACTGAATGGTTTTCTCAGAATTCAATTGGGGCTGAAATGCCACGGTTCTCTTTCGTTAGTTTTGAATCCATTAATGACCTGGGCAAAAGACCAAAATTAGCATATAATTGCTTTTACATGATGACGGGTTCAAGTTGAGATACTCAGACATAACTGAGTTATTCTTCACTGGAAGATTTCCCTGTGCATTGTAAAAGTGGAAAGTAACACTGAGGTGATGTGCACAGAGCTAAACCGTGTGCACAATTTATATTATATATAGAATAATGGACATGCTAGAGCCTTGGATGCAAGAATTAAAACATACTATGGTAATGCGAGATTTCTGTGCCAGCTTAAACTTAAACCTAGCACTCCCTCTCATTTGGGCTTTCACAAAACCACCTCAGGATTCTGCCTGGTGGCAGGTCTGTTTAATTTCATTGACTCTTTAAGGATGATAACAGAGGATTACATGACTAGTGATTAATTTTAATCTTTACACTGTTACTAAACTTACTCCTTTCCCCCTAGATTTATTGCTACTGTGGCTTAGGAACAAATGCCATCAGGAGCAGATTGCTATCTAAAAGTGCAAGAAACAGACTGTATTTCAGCACGTGGGGAAAGATTACTGAATATGTTTTGTTAATTTTTTATGTTTGATTTCTCTTTTTTTGCCGACTACTGATTGCAGGGATCATATTTTTGTTGTCAGAACACTATCAGTGCCATTCATTAATAGAGTATGTTTGAAATACAGTTGAATTTTTTTTATCTTTAGGGGATTTTTTTTCAAGATTTGCTAAAAAATAGCATATATTTACTTCCTCCATGCCTGTAATTATCTATGGTTTCAGAAAATAATGATGATTAAAACTGATGGAAACAAAGGAAACCTTGGTGAGTCTATTAGAGCAGTCTACTTTGGTAATGTCATGTCCCAATCTATCTTAATATTTCAATTATAGACTGGAGTCTGCTGTGTGATAGTACTGGAAGTGTTTGGCTTTTGTATACATAACAACAACAACAACAACAACAACAACAACAACAACTCATCATGCTTTGCATTAGGTTTATACTAAGAGGGCGGTTTCTACTTTAAGTTTCAAGTTTATTCTTTCTTCTAAAGGTAACCTCATATTGTCCATGGATAATGGTAATCTGGGAAAATAATACACGGTATAAATTGCTGATTAGTGCTAATGTATGGGACTCTAAAACCTATTAGAGGCACATTGGATTTTTTTTTTTGCATCTATACCATATATGACTGTCTCAAGTGTTATGCATGTAATGTAATGTCATGTCAATTACGTTACTGCAGAATGCTGCTGACCATGTATTGACTGTGTGCTCATTTAGCTCTGGAAATGTGTATCTTTCCTCTAGAAGAATGTCCAGCCTACTTTATTAAAGAAAGAACTAACGTGCAAACTCTTAGATTTGTCCGTTGTGTTTTTTCTTTACAAAAAGAATTATCCTAAATATAAGCTTAGCTTGCAAAATAGGTAGGAAAATAAATTTAAATCCAGGCAGGCCCTTCAAGCTATGAGAAGAAAGGAGTTATATGAAGTTCAAACATCCAAGAAGTGAAGGACAACCCCATCTACCTCACACATCTCAGAACATGGATCCTGTAAGGTATTGTCTTAAAGAGGAACAAATGTTAAGGACAGCAAAGAAGAAGAAAAATCTGCTTATGGCTTATGCACAATAGAAAATAAAGACACACTTGAAGAAAAAAAGTAACAAAGGTTTTCTACACAAATAATATGATTTCCAAAAAGGAAGCACAGTGAGCCATCAATTACCTCAGTTAAATCATTAGGCAGGCCCTAATGATTCTAATAGAGTTCTTGAATTAATATGCTAAAGTTAAATTTACCAGAGGAGGCTCCTCCACAGGGGCAAATGGGGTTTGGGTCCTTCCAAGAAAAAATGGGGGGGAGAAAAATACATTAAAAAACTTAATTCTATTAAATTACTCAAAGATTCAGATGAATTAATTCTGGTTTTCGTCTTCTTTTCTAATCCCATGGCTTCTTTCTCTCTAGTTGGCTTTTCATCCAGGCCCCTCTCTGAGGCCGTCAGGGCAAAGGAGGAGGAGCCTGCAGACTCAGGGGCATAAACTTCAGGGGACAGCAGAGCTTCAGGATTTCCCAGTGGGGCAATACTCCTCACTGCCAGGTAGTATGAAGCTGCTCAGGCTGTCAAGTTCAGTGAATCCTGAGCAGGCTTTTAAGGAGGCGCAGGGCTGGTTTGTTTGCTTGTTTTTGAAAAAAAAAAGAGGGAGAGGGGATCTTCAGTGGACAATACTGTGTGTGTGAAGAAAAAAACAGAGAGAGAAAATGAGCCTGGAGAGGAGGGAAGGGAAAGATTAACAGAACTGGTAGAATCCATCTAGCAATCCAAAGGACTCAATGGTTGGACTGAAGAATGAATTTTTTATGGTCTGCAACATAAACTCTGGTGTAAGTAATGGATCAAGAGAATTGTGGTTTCCCTTCACAAATGGAAGTAATTATAATAATTATAATGGTAATAATAATAGTAATAATTAAAATATTACTGTGTCCTGACGGTCCCATCTCCATTGTATCTTTAGTTATGGATTTAAAAAACTGGTTCCCCAAAGGTGGCAAGGTTATCCTAGTACTGACACTTTCCTCTATTTTACATTTAGTTTGGTGTGACTGGGAGAATATCCCAAATATTGGAACTTATGGTGGGGCGGGGGCGGTGATCACAGGCCTTTGGCCCAAATGGTGCAAGTTAAATTGATTTTGGTATCCTGGAACTTGCTGTAGAGAAAAAGAAATGGAGGAAACGGGAATTTATCTGTCTTTGGCCATTTTTGTTTGTCTCAGAGTATCTGCCCCATACAATCTAGTATGAGCTATTTTTTCATATTCCCATTCCCCCCTTAAATACAACGGGTTCTGCTTAAATGTTGGCATAGCCAACATGATCAGTTTTCTGGCTTTTAAATGCCAAGTTTTTAACACTATTTTTGCTTTCCTTGTTCCACGCAAGAGTCTCAAGAGTATACCTATGGCAGTGATTAAACATGAAAGGTGTAATTTGGTAAGCCCAACCTGCCTCAGTGCAGGATAATAATCATCCTGCCTCCTGCTATGTGCTCTTCTGTGGAAGGTAATCGTTAGGCTGTTGGCTCTTTCATAGTAGCTGCAAGTTAAAATTAGACTAAGCCACACATTATGCCAGGAAATACATCATCTATTTCTTCCAGTTCCCTCCCATAGGAATAGTTTTCATTGAGAAAACTATATTGCAAAACTAATGGGGGGAAAGTCGCCCTTCCACTATAGCTCCGAAGGGACTGGCAGTCCATCTTACTCCTCCCCCATACCAGGATTTGAGATCCAGTCATGGATCTTGGACATGATGTGTTAATTTAGGGTTGCCAAATCTGGGTTGGGAAATTCCTGGAGACTGGGAAGTGGAGCTTGGGGAATGGGAGGGACTTCAACAGGGTGTAATGCCATAGAGTCCACCCTACAAAGCTGCCATTTTCTCCAGGGAATTTGATTTGTGTACTCTGGAGATTAATTCCAGGAGATCTCTAGGCCTCAGCTGGAGATTGGCAACCCTATGCGTTGTTCAGCCCTTTGATATGTGTGTAGCAGTTACCCAAAGGCAGCAGTTTAGCACTTCTGTATATTTCATTGCCTGTTGTGTGCAATAGATTTCTAGTGTATGGAAATGTACTTGATATGGATTGTACTAATCATGCGGTGTAATCTGCCTTGAGTCTCAGTGAGAAAGGTGGACTATAAATGACATGAATTAATAAATAAAAATACAATATGTTAAGATAGATGGTCGCACTGACCTTGGATCCTGATGGAAAAGTACAGGACTACCTGCTTCAACCTCCTTAGGCAGCAACTGAAGTAAACAGCCACATGTTTTGCCAGATCAGCAGTGCTCCATAGATAAGGCAGTTGATGTCAGAATGATAGTAGACAAGCAGCAGATTCTCTCCACTGCTTACGTTTCCCAAATCAAAAGTATGACTTGTAGAACTGCTAACTTAATGTTAGTTGCTAGCAACTGGTTTCTTTATGGTTCAGTGCAGGGCTTTTTTCTGGGAAAAGAGGTGGTAGAACTGTCATTTTGGGTCAGCTGGAACAAGGGGGGAGTTTTTTAAAGTTTAAATCACCCGTGGTGAAAATGGTCATATGGCCGGTGGCCCCGCCCCTTGATCTCCAGACAGAGGGGAATTGCCCTCAGCGCAATCTAAACTCCCCTCTGTCTGGAGATCAGGGGGCGGGGCCACCGGCCATGTGACCATTTTCAAGAGGTGCCGGAACTCCATTCCACCACGTTCCAGCTGAAAAAAAGCCCTGGTTCAGTGGATTTTCAAGGTCCCTGCTAAGGGACAAAGAGTTCCAACTGGGAATGAGGAAGGCCAGTTGTTCCTCTACATCTTCTCTTGTGTTTGAGGCACTGAACAAACCTCTGCCTTGAAAAAAAGGACTGTGACCTGTCCTACCTTAGACTTGTTACGTTAAGGACTTTTTAGGGCTGTTTTAGGGCTGTCTCTTGTATATGACTTTTAATATAAGCTATGTTGGGTCATGGTTTGTGGCAGAAAAGTGAGCTAAAAGTATTTTATAAGTATTTTAAAATTATTATAAACTGCTTTCTTTAAGTATTTAAAAGGCTGTCACTTAGAGGAGGAAAAGGAGTTGTTCCTGATGACAACAGAGAGTAGGACTCAACATAAGAGATTTAAACTACAGGAAGGAAGGTACTGGCTGGGCATTAGGAAAAACTTCTTCACTTTAAGAGTAATTCAGTGGGATAGGCTAGCTAGGGATGTGGTGAATTCCCCCTCATTGGCAGTCTTGAAGCAGCAGCTGGACGAAAACTTGTCAGGGATGCTCTAGGCTGTTCATGCATTGGACTAGATTGTCTATAAGACCCCTTTCAACTCTATAATTCTATGACTGAAATAACTACATAATCTAAGGAAGCTTCTCCTCCTCCTGTCATTAGACCACAACATAAAGGTGCTCACCCAGGGAGAGACTAGTTCCATCAAGGACAAGCGCTTACTTTTGCTTGTGACGTCACAGGAGAACCTCCAAAGAATACCAAAAAAGGTGGTTTTGGAGGGGGGATTGGGCACTTTCATCATAGCCTAAAAGCGCCTGTCCCCCTTTTAATTTTTTTTTTACTTTGCACATGCACTATTGCATGCAGCTACTGTTGCAAGCAGGCTCCCGCAGGTGAACAGGAATGTGAAGAAGGAAGGAAACAAGCTTCAGTGGAAGTACTGGGTGGAGACTGAGAGCAGAACCACAAGTGACAAAAGGCACAGATTGGACACTTGTCTGCTTCCCTCAAGTTTTGGCGGGAAATGTAGGCAGCTTGGCGGAATGTTGGACAAGTGACAGTTGAAAAGTCCATTGGACAGCAGTCAGAGAGCAAAGCTGCGAGACCAGGATGCCTACATTTCCCATCAAAACTTGAGGGAAGCTGACAAGTGTCTAATCTGTGCCTTTTGTCACTTGTGGTTCTGCTCTGAGATGAGTAGGAGGTTTCTTCAGAAGCGCTTTAAGTGATCATATGCAAGAAAAGGAAGGGGAAAAAAACCTGCACCATAAACCCACAAGAAAAGAAAACATTGGAGCAAATGTGGTCCCAGTAAATACGCTGAAGACACGGTAAACAAACTACATGTACACAGTTGGCAAACAATAATGTGTGCAAGCTTGGGGGGAAAGCCGCCACAGTACCTCTAAGAACATGCGAAAACAGCCAGTGTTAGGCTCTGTTACGGATCTCATCATCTTCATCAGCTCAGTTGATAAGCTAAGTCTTGTTTATAAGCAAGATTTCAACTAATCAGAAGATCTCTCTGCCCTATAGTCTAATAGGATGCCTCCTGAGAGAGAATGGTATAGGGGAGGGATCCAAAACTAGGCTTGATAAAAAGAAACATTATAAGTGAACATGGAGTAAAGGTAAGAAAGGTGTTCAGATCTTCAGACCATCACAACTGGCCTGGATTGTGTTTATACACACAAAGCTGCCTTATACAGAGTGGGTCCATTGGTCTGTCAAGGTCTGTATTGTATACTTTGACAGGCAGTAGCTCTCCAGGTCCAAGCACAGCTCTGGAAGGCAGCTCCAGCCCATTTCCATTCCTCACTGCCCTCTAGTTACAATCCCACACAGTTTTAGACTGGAGAGGTGAAATTGACAGAGCCTTTGGGGAGGCAAAGATGAAATTAACAAACCCCCTGAGGAGCAATCTCCACCAGCTCTGCCTTTTTAAACTACCCTTCCCGGGTAACGTTGCATCTCCCTACACTTGACAAACATGCACTGAGGTGTCCGTGTAGAGAGACACTTTAGTCTGCCAGACAGTTCAGCAAGCAGAAGAGCACCTAGTCTCCCTGCAGACAAAGGTTTGTTTCTGATGTAGCAGAATAGGAAAGCCCACAAGAGCTGAACCAGAAAGATGTTGAGAAGTAATGATCCTGATGAACAGCTAACAGTTGCACAGCAAGTGCTGCTGTTGGAAAATTGTCACAGTGTAGTTTCTTGCCCTCTTTCACCCCAGAGGCAAAATTTAGCTTTGTTTGATGTACATGAATAATGGCACCCATGTTCTTTCCATTCAGAGATTGTCTTATCAAACTGCTTAAGAATTGGTTGGAAAAAATTGGTTGCAATTTTAGCGTGTGTTTTCAGTGTTATTATAATTTTGTATTTTGCATTTTATTTAAAAGTATACAGACTGCTATGTTCTCAGTAGTTTGTATACTTAGTAGTATGTTCTTATTGTAGCTAAAAGTTTTATATTGCAACCTTGAAGAGACAAGTGCTTAATTCAGTGAATGGAGGACCTTAAAACTTTATCTATATTTGTACATACGGTGTATAATCAACAACTGCAGATTGACATTTTTAGATATTTGGAAACCCTTTATGGATGCTTATTGTAATATTTTTTATTTCTGTTGTGTATGGGATTTGTTTTATTTTATTCTTTTTAAAATAAAATTTAAAAAGTAAAAGTAAAAAGCTATGATTTCAAGATCAGTGTAGATAAGCCTCTTGACAAACTGTGGTAGAGGGATCTGTTTGCTAAGCAATGAAGACATCCATTGTATTAGCAGTCTTAAGCATCAGGCAATTTTCTGGATTTTCTTTCCATCTTTCAGCAGTCAGTATTTGGTCTACAAAGGTTCTGACAGTAGCACATCTCGAATTGCCCATGAGAGACTGAGTTATTACAGTTCTATGAACAAATTATTTTTTTATGATCAGAGTTAATTCCTCACCATGCCCAGAGCAAAGCACTCCATGCCTCGAATCTAGTAACTGACCCCAACTGAACTTGTTTTTCATTTTATTTTGAAATCCTACTGGAGTCTCTTTCAAGAACACAATTCAGCCATGTACCTAGACTAACCTTGCTTTGCCACAGCTGGCAATAATTTCTCCTTCTTGCTTTTCTGTGCCACTTTACCTTTGATTTTTATTTCTACAATTGAATTATGAGAGTTATTTTATTATATTCCCTAGAAAGATATATTTTAGCTTTGTTTCCTATTATGTGGATTTAAGTGTGCAAATAAAGATAAAATGGTGGCTAGTTCTTTTTTTAAAAAAGGCAAGAGACCTTGCCTCCTAGCCCAGAATGCTGCTGCTGCACAGACAGTAGTTGCTAGATTTCCAGAAATTATAACATAAGAAGAGCCTGCTGGATCGGACCAGTGGTCCATCTAGTCCAGCATGCTGTTTCACACATTGGCCAACCAATTGCCCTGGAGAGCCAAACAAACAGGGCACAGAGGCTGAGGCTGTTGCCTCCAAGCACTCACATTCAGATGGATGCTTAGGGTTGCCAGCCTCCAGGCAGTGGCTGGAGATCTCCTGGAATTACAACTGGTCTCCAGGCCAGAGAGATCAGGTCACCTGGAGAAAATGGCTACTTTGGTGAGGGGGTGTGTGGACTCTATGGAATTATGCCATGCCAAGGTCCTTTCCCTCTCCAAACCCAACTTTCTCCAGGTTTCTCTAGGTTTCACCCCCCCCCAGACTAGGGTTACCATCCCCCCACCCGGGGTGGGGGATCCCCCAATCCCACCCTTCCCCCCCCCGCACCCACTCACCTGGGCAGCGGGGGGTGCGCTCCCTGGGGCACCCCCTCCCTGGGTGGCATGGTGCAACCCCAAGTGGGGGGCGCGCTCCCGCACCATGAGAGCTGGCAGCTGCGGCAGCAACAGAGAGAGAGCAGGTGGCAGTGGCAAGAACAGGCCACTCTCACCACCACGGTCGCCATGGGCTGCTCTCTCACCGCTGCTGCTGCAGCTGCTGCAACCCGCTGTCTCGCTGCGACCACTGTTGCCGCCCCTGTGCAGCCCGTGCCAGCAGGGAAAAGGGGCGTGGCAGCAGCGGTGGCCATGGCGAGAGAGCGAGCTGCCTGCTCTCTCTGCCCCTTCCTGGCATGTGTGACATTGTCACACAGGGCACCCTTTGACCCTGCATGATGACATCACTCCCAGAAGTGACGTCACACACACCGGGAGTGCGCACATGCTTTGCACGCACACAGCAGACCCTCACAGGCAGCCACAGAGTAAGAGCTGGCAGCCCAGTCTCCCATCAGGAGACTTGAGGGACCTGGCAACCCTACCCCAGATCTCCAGGAATTTCCCAACTTGGAGCTGGCAACCCTATGGATACCCCCTTCAGTCACTATGGCTAGTATGTTCCCTTTTTTAGGTTGCAAATTTATAGGCTCAAAGCAATGGGTCTTTTAATGGATTTTTCAGCAGTACACTTTATGGCAATTTCACAGCAGTTTTGCAGCAAGCAAGTCAGGAAGATGTACATTATTTTCAAGATCAAAAAGAGTCCAGTAGCACCTTTAAGACTAACCAATTTTATTGTAGCATAAGCTTTCGAGAATCAAGTTCTCTTCGTCAGATGCCTGATCAAAACTGGGCAGATACAGAAGAGGCGGGGGGAAGAGAGAGAGCGAGGAAAGAAGGGGACATATATCACAAGGGGACAGAATGCAATTAGCGTGGAGGCAATCAAAACATTCCTTTGCTTGGAAATGTAAACATCTCCTTTTGGTGTGCAGTCAGTTTGCCGTATTAGTTTGTAGCAGTGAAAGGATCCAATTCCTATGTAGTATAAGCCTTCGATAACCACAGCTCTCCCTGCCAGCTGCATCTGACAAAGAGAACTGTGGTCCCCGAAAGCCCACACCAGGCGTCACTGGGCTCCCCCCAGATCACGCCTCTGTAAAGAGAATCTGTTACCTGTGATAATGTGATAACCATTCATAGTCTCTATTCAGTCCCAGCTTGACAGAGTCAAATTTGCATATGAATTCCAATTCAGCAGCCTCCCGTTGGATTTTGTTTTTGAAAGGTTTCTGTTGAACCACAGCGACCTTTAAGTCTTTGGTGGAATGTCCTGGTAGATTGAAGTGTTCTCCCACTGGTTTTTGGACGTTTCCATTTCTAATGTCAGATTTGTGTCCATTTATTCTTTTGCATAGAGGTTGGCTGGTTTGTCCAATGTACAGAGCAGAAGGACATTGTTGGCACATGAGGGCATATATCAGATTGGAGGATGAGTAGCTGTAAGAGCCAGAGACAGTGTAGTTGATGCCATTGGGTCCTGTAATTGTATTCCCTGGGTAGATATAGGGGCAGAGCTGGCATCTGGGTCTGTTGCAGGGCCTGGTACCTGTGCTGGTGACTCTGCTGGCCGATTCATGATTGTAAGTGAGAAGTCGTTTAAGATTGGGGGGCTGTCTGTAGGCAAGGAAAGGTCTTCCACCCAGGACTTCTGAGAGAGAGGTATCATTTTCCAGGATGGGTTGTAGCTCACTGATGATACGTTGGATGGGTTTGAGCTGGGAGCTATAGGTGACAACCAGTGGTGTTCTGTTGTTAGTTCCTTTAGGTTTGTCCTGGAGCAGACTGTTTCTGGGTACTAGTCTGGCCCTGTTGATTTGTTTCTTCACTTCATTTGGTGGGTACTGTAGTCTCAAAAATGCTTGTTGTAAATCTCTTAAGTGTGAGTCTCGGTCGAGAGCATTGGAGCAGATACGGTTGTAACGTAAGGCTTGGCTGTAGACAATAGACCGAGTGGTATGTTTAGGGTGGAAGCTGGAGGCATGTAGATATGAGTATCGGTCTGTTGGTTTCCGGTATAAGGTGGTATTTATTCATCCATTATGTAGTTGTACAGTGGTGTCCAGGAAGTGTACCTGTTGTGTAGAGTGGTCCAGGCTTAGGTTGATAGTAGGGTGAAAGTTATTGAAGTCCTGATGAAATCTCTCAAGGGCTTCCTTCCCATGGGTCTAAATGATGAAGATGTCATCCAGGAATCTTAAGTATAGTAGTGGTTCCAGTGGATGGGAGCTGAGGAAGCGTTGCTCTAAGTCCGCCATGAATATGTTAGCATATTGTGGTGCCATGCGTGTGCCCATGGCTGTGCCATTAACCTGTAGATATAAGTTGTCACCAAATTCGAAGTAATTGTGAGTGAGTACGAAGTGACAAAGTTCAGTGGCGAGGTTTGCTGTGGTTTTGTCCGGGATAATATTCCATATGGCTTGCAATCCATCTGCATGTGGGATATTGGTGTACAAGGCCTCCACATCCATGGTTGCTAGGATGGTGTCATCTGGTAGGTTGTCAATGGACTGTATTTTCGGGGACCACAGTTCTCTTTGTCAGATGCAGCTGGCAGGGAGAGCTGTGGTTATCGAAGGCTTATACTACATAGGAATTGGATCCTTTCACTGCTACAAACTAATACGGCAAACTGACTGCACACCAAAAGGAGATGTTTACATTTCCAAGCAAAGGAATGTTTTGATTGCCTCCACGCTAATTGCATTCTGTCCCCTTGTGATATATGTCCCCTTCTTTCCTCGCTCTCTCTCTTCCCCCCTCCTCTTCTGTATCTGCCCAGTTTTGATCAGGCATCTGACGAAGAGAACTTGATTCTCGAAAGCTTATGCTACAATAAAATTGGTTAGTCTTAAAGGTGCTACTGGACTCTTTATTATTTTCAAGAGTAGTTATTGCTGCTCTTCTTCTAGGCTGTTGGGGGATCATGGTACAAATTTTTTAAAAATACTTTTCGAGTCCATTTTTGTAAATAAATACTTCCTGTATTTCACATAATTCCTGTGAGAATTACAGAGGTACCTCAGATTATGTTGGCCATTCTGATAACAGGGCAGAGACTTGGTACTAATTTCATCTGGGGGATGAAATTGTGGCTGCCCTTGAAGCTGATGGACAAGACTGTGCCTGCTAAACTTGTTTGACTTAAAGGGTAAGGAAAAATTGCTATCTTCCCTCTTGTGCAGGGTTCCCTCACCCCACCATTGCAAATCTACTGATTGGCTATTCCTCTGTTTATACTGGTGACGACTTAGCTGATGCTTACTGATTAGGGGATAAGCACTCCAGCTTCAGAAAAAGAGGGGAATCATTCAACAGTTTGGAACTGTTAGGCTTAAACCGATGAAAGTATTTCACAGTCTGTTTGAGATTTTTTGTCTTCTAAACATGTAGATTTTAAAAGTAGCTCTTTTTTTCCTAACCTGACCTCTCTGGCTGATCCTTTTTTGTTATTCTGTTGAAGAATCTGGCCTTCTTCACAGCTTGAACCCTAAAGGAGCTGTAAATTTAATGCAGCCTTGAGATTAAGCCTTGGTGGTTATATGAATCTAGGGTTGACAACTTTTTTCCTAACAAAACAGATTTATTGCACAGCAGCAAGACACCAGCAGATGCAGCTATTTCACTCACGTTTGTTTAGTGAATTTGTATGCACCTCTCCAGACCTGTCATGGGAGCTCACAACTAAAACAATAAAACAAAACCAACCCAAACAATATAAAATTTAAGTACAACAAATCATGCAATAAAACAGATCAGTAAAACTAGACAAACCAATAGAATAATTAAAAATTGATCAATTATACATGGTAATAAAAACAAGCCAAATCAATTTAAAAGCAAGGGAGAAAGCACATAAAACAAATAGAGCAGTCTAAAATGATATTAATAAAATAGTCCTCAGCCTAGGGAAAGACCCTTAATTAGTTAAAAAAGGAACCCCTTAGTTAACCTCTGTGTTGGGGGTGGGGGGAGAAGTGTTGCTTACTGGATTTTGCACATAACACAGTTGCCAGCCACTTAAAGAAAATGGCCACCCTACAGACAACAGTGTTCTACAATTGTACCACCCAAAAGTGGGGGGGTTGCAGTGGTTACGTTTTATGCATGGAGTTTTGTATCCTTTCTCTGTTTAAGAAGGGCCATTGGGGAGGGGAAACACAGCAAGAAGTAATAAGTAATAATCAGGGCTTTTTTCGGGGAAAAGAGGTGGTGGAACTCAGTGGGTTGCCCTCAGGGAAAACGGTCACATGGCTGTGGCCCTGTCCCCTGATCTCGAAAATGGTCACATGGCTGGTGGCCCCGCCCCCTGATCTCCAGACAGAGGGGATCTTAGATTGCCCTCCAGCGGCGCAGAGGGCAATCTAAGATCCCCTCTGTCTGGAGATCAGGGGGCGGGGCCACCAGCCATGTGACCATTTTCAAGAGGTTCCAGAATTCCGTTCCACCGCGTTCCAGCTGAAAAAAAGCCCTGGTAATAATGAATTAATAGCTTGACACAAATCAGAAAGTTTTAGCCCTGAAACAAAATATTCATGTGTTGTGTCCTGACCTCAGCCAGTCTACAAATACGGTCAAAATTGCTGGTTAGCAAGGCAGTCAAATTTTCAGTTAATGAAAAGAAACAGAGATAATAATAAATACACTGGCACTCGAAATCTGTGACACTTGCCTCTTTGTGGCAGGCATAATCACAATAAATATCAAAAGCATTTTGGACCCCAGAATGAGGAGTTCTGTTGTTTGGGAACAAGTGTAGGCCAAGCCCTTGCTCTCTCCTGGGCCTAAAATATTCAAACCCAGACCATCACTGTGAACAATTCAAAAACTTATCAGGACAATCAGTCCTCTCAGAATTGATTTAACACTGTAGTATTAAAACTGGAAGGAGGGAGTACCAGAATAAGGTACTAACTGGTTTGTTGGAGGAAGGCATGGGGTTAGTTGTCATTCTTCTAGTCTGAACCATCTAAGCTGCACCAATTAGGCCTATAGAGTTGCCAGGTCCCTATACCCTCCCAGTGGGAGGGGAGAACTGGTATTTACCTCATGCCTTGTGGGTGCTTATGCATACGCACTCCCAGAGCTTGCATGAATACGCCACTTCTGGGAGTCAAAACTGGCCCTAGCAAAGCCTGGGAACATGCCTATGGCTAGTGTGATGATGTCACTTCAAGAACTGACATCTTCGCATTCCACTGGGAGCACGCCCAGTGCGCACTTTCCTAGGTTACCTGCCAGTGGTGGGCAATCTCCAGAAGATTTGCCACCTCCCACCAATCACCAGCAAATGGTCTGTGATGTGAACAAACCTGAAACATTTCAGTGCTTTCATCTGTTCCCTTAGACATGGCACTGAGACCAAGGACTCTAAACCATGACTTTCTAAAGTCATGAATTTAGCCATAATTTGAGGTTATATCTGAATTCAAATGCTTAAGAAACTGGGTTTTGTTTCTTGCCCACAAATTGCAATTCTAAACCATCGTTTAATCTTGGTTTAGAATCTCAGGGGGTTTCTGGAGCATACAAATTTGGATCTCACAACAAACTGTGGTTACGTCAAAGGCTTCTGAAATCAGTACATTTTCAATCTCTTATTTGTTATGTCTGAAGGCTTCAGAGTGACTTGCAGGTTCAGTAGAATTAAGTGATACTTCTTTATTCTGATGGGCATATAATGTACATCACTATTACGCAGACACATTCTGTTTCTTCTGTTCTCAGAAGCATGATTTACCTTGCATGCATTACTGATGTGGCCCAAAGCATCTGGTTCTTGTTTAGGAGAGGGATTTGAATGACTTCTCCCCTAATCCTGCAATCAATGGTTTGTGCTACTAAAACCTCATTGGGTCAATTGTCTGATAAACTAGTAGACTCGCTGCTGCCAAATATGCTAATATATCTGCCTCAGGATTTGTATTCCTCTATATGCTACATACAAAGTGAAGCACTGAGCTTTTCTAAAGTTTTTTTTATTTTTCCTTTGCGTATGAGTAAATCCCCATGGTGCAGAGTGGTAAGCTCCAGTACTCCAGCCCAAGCTCTGCACCTGAGTTCGATCCTGGCGGAAGCCGGGTTCAGGTAGCCAGCTCAAGGTTGACTCAGCTTTCCATCCTTCCGAGGTCAGTAAAATGAGTACCCAGTTTCCTGAGGGTAAAGTGTAGATGACTGGGGAAGGCAATGGCAAACCACCCTGTAAAAAAAGTCTGCCAAGAAAACGTTGTGATATGACGTCCCCCCCATGGGTCAGTAATGACTCAGTGCTTGCACAGGGGACTACCTTTACCTTACCTATGAGTAAAGAAAATAAAAGAGTTTTCCATAGCCTGGAGGAAAAAGTGAAGAGGGATAGCTAGACCTCCTTTAACAAGGATATCCAACAACCATCAAGAATATTCAGGCTTGATTTTTTTTAAAAAAAACCTCTTTGTATTCTGTTGGCCTTTATTCAGCCATGTGTGCTTATTTGTCAACCTTGCACTGGCCAATGTTGGGAGATTTGGGGAGCAGTGCTTGTGGAGGGTGGAGTTTGGGGGAATGTGATGTCACATCTTCCTTGATGCTCTAGGAATTTCCCCAGGCTCCATGGTAAAGACCTTAGAGACTGCATTTATTCCTAGAGTGTAACAGAGGATGTGACATCACTTTCAGATGGAGGGTCAGAGTATGTGATGACTTTTTCAGGTGACACTCTAGGAATCCCTACAATCTAGATAATCTATACCATAGAGGTTGGGGAAATTCCTAGAGCATCACCTTCAATACTACTCCCCCCTTTTTTTGCTTTTTAAATCATCAAGGCAAAGAACTGGAGCCAAGGGCAGGGGTTTGCTGCCATGGGCAGAAAAATAGCAAACCTAATGTATACTCAGAAGGTTCCTGTGTTCTCTTCCATTTCACAGCTCACTCCTGGGGTCATGGGACCTACACAGAGGAATACTCAAACAGGTCAGGGTTGTGCATTGAGGAGGGAAAGATGGTGAAATTAAGCCCTTTTCTATGTCCCATCAGTGGAGCTGCATTTGCAGAAGACATAAAGGGATTAATTTCACACGTATGTGCATGCACACATGCACTCCCTTTCAGCACTCCAATCCATGCAGCTCTTCAGCCATGTGTGTCCCATGAACCCAGGAATGATCTTTCTTTGGGGAAAATAAGCATTTAGCGCACACATGGTTGAATACAGGCCACTGTTTCTCAAGCTTGTACAAATCTGTCCTCATTTTCCTGGCTAAAGGAAAGGCAAACCCATGTACCATGGACATGTAAGTTGCACAGTGAGTACTAAAATGAAAAGAAACAGTGCAAGACATGAATACTATTAAGACACTCTCCAACCCAATCATAGTGAAATCCATTCAGCAGGCATCTGAGTTGCATGTGTAAAAAGAGAATATATTTCCAAAAACAGAGAGAATTAATATTTACAGAATAGCAACTTTCCTAAGATTATTTAAATAGCCCCAAAACAACTATCTATTAGGTAGGAATTTCAAAAATCAGTTAATTGGCTAGTGATATTTATCTTGGTGTCACTGATTCTCTTCTTAATATCCTTTTTTTTCCAAGTTGGTGTTTTAGGCTGCTGTTGTCTCAAAAGCACCCCATTTTATATTCACTGACATTGGTGACAACAAAATTTTAAGTGTTGCAATCTATAGAGTAATGTGTCCAAAAGAAATCTGTGCAGTTGTGCCACCCTCTAAAGACTTAACAGATCCATCTATTCTGACATTAAGAATTGCTGTCTTTTCCTTGATGAAAGATTTGAAGCAACTCATAAAAACCCACAGTGAGTTTGCTAATGTTGTCAATAAAATAGTTTGCACACATTCCTTGACCTCTTTTGTCTTCCATGATAACGTGCATAGGTGATAGATGCTAGTGGTTC
Organism: Eublepharis macularius; assembly: GCF_028583425.1. Classification (NCBI taxonomy): domain Eukaryota; kingdom Metazoa; phylum Chordata; class Lepidosauria; order Squamata; family Eublepharidae; genus Eublepharis; species Eublepharis macularius. Next base: position 45,688,418 of record NC_072800.1, read on the forward strand.
TTTTCTTTCTTGATGTCTCAAAAAAAAAACAGGATTTCAGACTGGCAATCAAACACCTGGCCCTGGAAATGTACACTGGCCAAAGCTAAGGCCTTTTGATTGGTAGCTTGCCTTCTAATACTTGCTGTACAATCAATTCAAAATGACTGAAATCTTGTTGCAGGGTCTTTTTATGACAACCATCATAAAAGGCTGTGCTGTCTTCATTTGGGCAGTATAACATTTGATTTATATGCCACCCTTCAGGACAACTTAATGCCCACTCAAAGCCGTTTACAAAGTATATTATTATTATCCACACAACAATCACCCTGTGAGGTGGGTGGGGCTGAGAGAGCTCCAAAGAGCTGTGACTGCCTCAAAGTCACCCAGCTGTCTTCAGGTGGAGGAGTGGGGAATCAAACATCCTGACATTCCTTTCATATGCTATCTTCTGAAGATACTCTAATATGTACCTTGCTGGACTCTTTTGTTGATATAAAGGCAAGAGAGAATAGCATAGGAAGTTTTTCTGCAGGTTTTGAAAAAGTACAGTCCAGCTACAGAAAGCTTCATTAGTTCTTCCAGACATGAAACTTGTTTTTTTTCTTCTTTAAAGAAAAGGCATGGTGATGTTCAGTAGAATTCACCATGCTTGGAGGGAAATGCCCTGAAGTACATACACTCATGCACGTACGCATGCACGCGCGCACACACACACACACACACATTTCTACCTGCAGCATGGGATACCAACAGGAAAGGCACAGAGCTGATATGTTTAAATAATAGCACTTAATTATATGGGGCTATCAGTTATGCTTCTTCACAGCAGTCACCATAATGTGAGGTTGCCTTTTTCTTCTAACAACATGGCATTTATTGTATTGTCGAAGGCTTTCACGGCTGGAGAACGATGGTTGTTGTGGGTTTTCCGGGCTGTATTGCCGTGGTCTTGGCATTGTAGTTCCTGACGTTTCGCCAGCAGCTGTGGCTGGCATCTTCAGAGGTGTAGCACCAAAAGACAGAGATCTTTCAGTGTCACAGTGTGGAAAAGGTGACCTGCCAACACTTTTTCCACACTGTGACACTGAGAGATCTCTGTCTTTTGGTGCTACACCTCTGAAGATGCCAGCCACAGCTGCTGGCGAAACGTCAGGAACTACAATGCCAAGACCACGGCAATACAGCCCGGAAAACCCACAACAACCATGGCATTTATTATTTACTAAAAAGAGTGGTTTGTGCAAACCGCTCTTCTGAATAACGCTTTTTATAGCATAAGGTAAAATAGAGTAAGAAGCATCAGGGATGAGTTTATGGAACCCAAGGGACAGTGGCCCAAAAAAGTTTGGAAATCACTATAGTAATCTATATACAGATATAAATGATGAGCAGATATTAAAGAGAGGGTGCAGAAGCACACACAGAGCAGGAAGTGTTAATGACTCAGCGCACCAAAAAAACCCTAAAACAGTTAAATGGCCAACAGTGCCATCTTAAACAGAGTTACACCCTTTTAAGTCCATCAGTGGCTCTGTTAATTGCCCCCGCTGCTGCTGTTTAGTCTCCCATTGCCTGGTTTGCTAGACCGAATCCAGAAAAAAACCCTATTGGTTGTTCTCCAGTTCTTTTTGTTATTTTTACTGCTCATTTTATTGGCACCACTTGGCAACTTTTCTATAGAAACATTTAAAATATAAATAAAAATCTGGCAAGAAAACTGCAACCTTTCTGATGAGATTTGGCCATGGCCATCGGCTTTCATCAAGTCTTCATCACGTCTTGCTTGTGGGTGCTTTCTAAAAGCATACTAAAACCATCATATTAAAACAAACATTTACTGGTTGGGAATAAACTGCTGTTCTTCAATGTACTTTCAGTGTATTCCCACCAATGGACTCCTTGGGTTGTTGTTAAACTCTATGGTTTATGTATCTTAGGAATTCTGAAAAAATGTTTCTTGTCTATAGCCTAAAGAGTAGGTGATTAGGTTATATATCAGAAAACAAAGGAACATACTATATTGTCAACAGGTGGCACTTGAGTAAAACAAAATCTAACTTGATGGCATTTTTGCTATAGTTAATATTAAATTCTTGTAACTTTATAAGTGTTTTGAACTGTCCTATCTTGAGATGTCTATTGTGTTGCTGAATGGAAAATATTTGTGTGGTTCATATGAAAGTTACAAGGAGATATCTTGGTATCTTTCATCGTGCAAGAAATGTTTCATTTCATTGTTAACGTTTAGGGTTTATGTTTCAAATGTATAATTATCAGAGTGCGTTCTGTGATACCTGCCAAAATACAAATACAAGTTGCATTGTGCTGAACTTGGGACAAATTGATTGGCCAAAACACCTCTATTACACAAAGTCAACACCATTAAGCACAATGCATTGGTTCTTGCCTGTCTACTTATAATTCACACTGTTCTAAAGCTGAATGATCAAAACTAGTTGCCAACGTTTCTTTTTTTCTTTCAACTGCGTTATTCTGGCTGGAAAATTGTCCCAAAAACATTTCTTGTATCTGAATAGTCAGACATGCCATCATCAAATACATATGATGTCACTAATACATTAATGGATTTAAGCAGGAAGTGACATTCCTCTTGTCTAACCCCTAAGGGCAGTGTTCTCCATTAACCATGGAGCTGAACTCTCACTAAGTATCTAACACAAGTAGAACTTCCCTAAATAGACAAACATGGTTTAAATGGAAGCAATGAATAAAAGGAAACATGTAAACTATTTACATGTTTGGTGTAGTGGTTAAGAGCGTGAGACTCTAAACTGGAGAACCGGGTTTGATTCCCCACTCCTCCACTTGAAGCCAGCTGGGTGACCTTGGGCTAGTCACAGTTAGGGTAGTCACAGTCTTAAAGGTGCTACTGGACTCTTTTTGACAGTTAGGGGTGTGCGCTTCGGGAATCTGATTCGGGTAGAATACCCGAATCAGACCCAATCTAAAAAGCTTAGGGATTTCTGAATTGGGGCCAGCATGCTTCCCAAAGCATTTGTAATGCTGAATCAGCTGCTTGTCAGGGGCTTCCCCAATGAGCGGCTGAGTGCCAGCGCCACTGTTGGGGCCAGGAAACTCCTTGGCCCCATCAGCGCAGGCGAAGGAGGTGGCGGGGATGCAGGCATAAGCCTGCACCACCACCACCTGCCGGGTGCTCCGTTTGCCCACCAATGTCGGGGCCAAGGAGCTCCTCGGCCCCGACACCGGCAGGCGAAGGAGGTGGCGGGGATGCAGGCTTAAGCCTGCGCGCACGCACACACACACACACACACCCCGCCGGGTGCTCCGTTCGCCCACCAATGTCTGGGCCAAGGAGCTCCTGGGTGAAGGAGGCGATGGGGATGCAGGCATAAGGCTGCACCTCAGCAGAGCAAAGGTAAGTGGGAGGCTGGGGGGCTGCGGGTTGTGGGAGTTTTAAAGGGCCCTGCTGTAAGTGGCAAGTCAGGGCCCTTTATACTATCAGCTGGCAGGTGGCAGGGGGAATCCCCCCCTGCCACCTGCCAGCTGATAGGGAGGGGGGCTAAGGGGGTGTTGGGAGTGGGGGATAGGGTTGCTGGGAGAAAACCCAGCCCCCTGAATCACTTTGGAATGTTCCAAATCTTTACATAGCATTCCGAAGTGATTAAAATACCCGAATCCAAAGTGGCTTGCTGCTTCAGATTTTGGGTATATCCAAATTTTGGGTAAACCCAAAGCAGGAAATCTGAATATTTTCGGCATCCACACCCCTAGTCAGAGTTCTCTGGTGCTCTCTCAGCCCCACCCACCTCACAGGGTGTTTTGTTGTGGGGATAATAATGGCATACTTTTTAAACCACTCCGAGTGGGTGTTAAGTCATCCTGAAGGGCGGTATATAAATCGAATATTATTATTATTATTATTATTATTATTAAAACAACTCCATTAATGTATTAAGGATTAACATATTAATGGATTTAATGGACACTCATAAGAAAATTTGTGGCTCCCTTTTACCCACTATCACAGTTCAACATTGCATTCAGCAATTGGCAGATTAGAATGCTGCCTGAACTTCAATTTAGTTAGGTTTCTTCAGAATTTGATTCAAAATTTATTACGCCTCCAAATACAGAGGTTTGTAAGCCTGCTTTCAAAGTTTAGGTGCCCATGAGGACATCCCCATACACTACAATGGAAAAGGAAGCACCGTGCCCACACTTGTGCATACACACGGTCATAGCTCCAGAGGACTGCAAACAGAACAGAGTTTATGGATTAGAATGTTGCTGCTTTCTCCTTACTGCAGCACCCTGTTCCACCTGAGAAGCTGTTTCTGGGGGAAGGGGAATTACCGGGAATCAGTGGAAATGTCTCCCCTACTTGTGCAAGCTTGCTTTAAGGTCAAAGTTGCTTTGTCACAGCTGTATGGAGGGGATACAGAAAACCTGTGCACCTCCACAATCTCCATGCACCCAAAACCAAATCATGGTTATCTATCCTTATCACACCATACTGCAGTGAATGCAGTACCAGTATGTTGTGTTCTGCCTGCAGTGCAAACTTTAAAAACATGTTGCTTCTTCTGTGCATTTTCAGTCTAACAATCACAGGTCTAACCATAAACAGAGGACATTGCAATTGCAACACACACCCTTTCACTACTGGGACTGCCAACTCCAGGTTTAGCTCTGGTTTTAATTCGCTTAATGATGTGCTTTTTGTTGGTCTCAATGTTTATCACTGTAAAATCTCCAGAGAAGCAGAAAGAGAGAGAGACAGAGAGAGACAGAGATTTCCCCTAGAAAGAGCAATTCTACATCCCAAACGTGCTTCAGCCAACTCACAGCCTGTATGTCTGCTTCTCCCTCAGTCTCTTCCAGTGTTGGACTGCACAGCACTTTCTTTTCACATGGACAAACATCCCTCCCTTTCCATCAGCTAGGAAAGGGGCTCTCCTCATCCAATCTTGATGGGTACTTGTCCCAATCACTTCCTGCCACTGAAGCTCATTGCAGAGATATTTACAGTTGTGTAGAAACATTGTCATGTTTTATCATAGGCTCTGGCTCCTCCAGACATGCTGTTTATTTATTTACTTTATTTATACATCACCTTTCTCCCTGAGACGCAAGATGGATTTATGCACCCATAAGACTATGATGATGAAACAAAGCAAACAGGCTCATGTAGACTATTTGATTTGCTGGACAAGAGATCATGTTTTACATACAGTGTGTTTTGTTTCAGCCTGGTTGCTAAAACACAGAAGTTAAAATGTTTTCCAAAAGCTCTCATGCACAGCATTCAGGCCAAAAAGAGCACATTGTGAAGCACATTGACACCTGACCGCAGCCTCAGTACTGTCATTTCTTGCAGAGAGAGAGAGAAAAATAATCCCCTCTCTCAATAATTGGTTGCTCTGCTGTACTTATCCCCATTTTTCTTTCTGTCAAGATTAATTTGCTCATTTACTCTGTGATTTAGATTGACAATCTCCCCCTGCCCCCACATGCAGACTGTATGGCTCATTACAGCCTGAAGTACATTGTGGTCTAGCTTCACACAGGAAGGCAAAAGTCACCTGTTATTGCTCTGCTCCAAAGGTTCTCTTTGGTGGCTGATGACCTTTGATCCCTTCACAGATCCTTGTAATAGGCTGGACAGCACAGCTAGAATGGCTGCAACTCAACATCCATGTTCTTCCTTATATAGATGGTAGCCAAGTAGTGTATTATAACTGGTTAAGGATAACTGAAAGGGAGAGATTTTCCCTATTTTGTATTAATGTGAATGTGTGTGAGTTAGGGGGAGGCTCCATGACAGAATACACACACAAGGTCCTCAGTCCTACCCCCAGTTGAAAGATTTGAGCAGGTAGCAGGTGTTAGGAAAGCTCTTTCTCTGCCTGAGGCTCTGGAGAGAAGCTGCCAGTCAGAACACTGAGCTAGATAGAAGAATGGTTCTGAATGCATATAATAAGGCTGCTTCATGTGTTCCTATGTGTCAGGGGGCTGAAATAGGTAGCCATGAGTCACATTCCTGCCTGTTGAAGCATAATAGATAAATGCCATTAACTGCATGGGCCAGTCCATTCCTGGTGGGGAGGAATTGAGGAAGATCCTGCCAGTTAGCAGCAGATGAAGACCATCTCGCTGAGTTTGTTGTCGTCTCTGCACATAGGGATATAACCTGGGTGTGCCCAGAAGTGCATCTGCCAAAGAGTCAGGCCTTGAGCTGGGCAGAAGATCAACTAGTGGAAACAGACCTACCTGACCACTGGAAACTTCCCCTCCCTTTCTTGTTTGGTTTTTTCCCCTCTGTGTATTGTTAGCCACTTTGAGTCCCTTCTGGGAGAATAGCTACATTGCTATAAATATGCTAAATAAATTCCACAATGTCCCCATCTCTGGTCACTTGTGTGCTACAGCATTTTTTGAGTCATGTTTCAATGCAAATTTGAGAACATGCTACATGTGATCACCATTTTGTCTGAAAGGGGCAATGTGAATGTATTCAGCCTCACTAGGTGTATAGGTATATCAAAATTTAATGTACTTGTGCTGATGTTTTCAGACAAAATGGTGATTGCGCATAACATATTAAGTGTATTGCATTCTCCCTGTATGCATAGGCAAACTTAATGACTGAAAAGGGCAAAATAGGCCAAGCGACGTAGTAAGAACATTTATATGTGACAAGGTGGGAGCAGAGCGTTTACCCAGGCAAATTCTACCCATCACATTGAATACATGTGCAAGTATGAGTAGCACATACCCGATTTACAGAAATACATGTATGCCCACTCACTTTAAACAGAAATGACTGGGTAAGAAAAAAGACGATTCACTTCAACATGGAAGGGGGAGGTTTGCTAGCACTATACTTGTCACTAGTCATAAGAAAGAATATCCTTCATGGCTTTCATATAATTCATTACCATTTCAGTATGGAAAAAAGGTTTCATTCCTCACAAGCCTTTTATCCCCTAATTAGATTTTCCTGTTATTGATGCTCTCATAATAAAGGCTACGGCTGAGTGGAACTTTATGCAGTTAGATGACATTTTAAAACTGCACAGAAGCAGCACATGAAGTCACTGCATGTAAAATGCTATTAACTCCATAAATTTCCCTGATAAACTTGCCGCCCCATTAATCTCGCCTCGCACGCATGCACACGCGCACTCCTTGCCCTAGAGGGTGTTTGACGTCTATGGCATTTGAATGTCTATGAAGCATTCCTTCCTTCCATAACACATCCTCTGTAACTCTGAAGCAAATCCTACACAGCCAACAAAGGGAGAGTTGGAGAGATCAGAGGACACGGGCTGTTTCCAATTATATCATCCCAAGCTAGGTTGAGTGGTTAGTTGTAAAACCCAGGCACGCCTGGCGCTGTAAATCTCTCTGAGGTCGAGAGAGCTGTTGGCTGGTAAACCAGAGATTTATTTACACATATGCAGGGGATACAATGAGTTACCTCCAAATTACCCATTGAGAAGCCTTGTGATTTATTTGTGAAGTGTAAACATTATGCCAGCAGCATTTCATGGTTCAATCTTGTTTAGGTCCACAACCATTCAGAAGACAGCAGCCACTTAGTTGTGTAATATATAAAATGTGGTTGATGAATGAAAAATTAAAACATAATTTAATTTACGCAAAATGATAACTAACTGCATAGTAGGGATGTTCACAGGCTGTGCTTTGTTTGCTCCCCTCATTTCAATGCCTATGAAATTATTATTTAATGCATGCTGAGATGCATCTCATGCAACGTGATGCTTGAAATCATAGACCATGCCTTGTAGGTTGTGCAACCAAAGGAGGAGTGCTGATTTCAGAGGCGGGTGCTTTGGTTTGCCTATCCCCCCACCCTGAACAAGACCTTGGGGACGAACCTATAACCAGGCATTCATTGAGACAAATAATAATAATTAATTGCTGTCAAGCTGAAACTGACTTATGGTGACCCCATCATGGAATTTTCAAGACAAGATGATTTGAGAGTCGAGACTCTTTTGCCCTAGATCCCTTCCAGTCTGGTTTCCGCCCGGGACATGGGGTCGAGACATTGCTGGTTGCCCTCACAGACGATCTCCACAGACATCTGGATTAGGGCGGATCAGCACTGCTGATTTTACTGGATCTGTCAGCAGCGTTTGATATGGTCGATCACGAGCTTTTGACCCACCACCTTGCCGATGTGGGGATCCAGGAGACAGCACTGCAGTGGCTGGCCTCCTTTCTCCATGATCGGGGACAGAGGGTGGCGCTTGGGGAGAGAGTGTCATCTTGTAGGCCACTGGTATGTGGTGTGCCACAGGGAGCGATACTCTCTCCATTATTATTTAATATCTATATGTGCCCCCTCGCCCGGCTGGTGCGGAGTTTCGGGCTTGGAGTCACCAATACGTGGATGACACCCAGCTTTATCTGTTGTTGGACGGGCCGCCTGGATCGACCCCTGATGCCCTGGAGAGTGTTTTTGAGGCTGTGGCTGGTTGGTTGAGACAAAGTCGGCTGAAATTGAATCCCACAAAGACGGAGGTCCTGTATGTGAGTCGTGGGGGGATGGCTTTGGGACCCCGGCTTCCTACACTTGATAGGGCAGCACTTACACTGGCCCCGAGAGTTAGGAGCCTGGGGGTGATTCTGGATTCCTCCCTGAAGATGGAGGACCAGATCACTGCAGTTGCCAGGTCTTCCTTTTATTATCTTCGGCAGGCCAGGCAGCTTGCCCCTTATTTATCTCCCCGCAACTTGACTACAGTGGTCCAAGCAATGTTCACCTCTAGGTTGGATTACTGTAACGCGCTCTACGCTGGGCTTCCCATGGGCCTGATCCGGCGGTTACAGCCGGTACAGAATGTAGCAGTGCGGGTCATTGCTGGAGCACCGGTGTGGGAGCATATTACACCGGTGCTACGCCAGCTGAATTGGCTGCCAGTGGAGTACCGAATCAGGTTCAAGGTTTTGGTGTTAACCTACAAAGCCCTATGCGGACTGGGACCGATGTATCTGCGGGACCGTCTCTCACCGTATGAGCCCCGGAGGACTCTTCAATCTGGTGGAAAGTATCTTTTAGGTGTCCCTGGCCCTAGGGAGGCCCACCTGGCATCGATCAAGGCCAGGGCCTTTTCGGTCCTGGCCCCGGCCTGGTGGAATGCTCTGTCTTGCGAGACTAGGGCCCGGCAAGATTTGCTTGCATTTCACTGGGCCTGTAAGACAGAGCTATTCCGCCAGGCATATGGCTGACGCCAGGTGGTGCCCCCCCCGGTGGAGGGGGGGTTAAACCATCGCCCCTATGTGAAGACAGTTGCTGTTACCACACTCATTACCACTGCATGTATTTGCTCTGGTAGAACCGCTGTGCTGTAGAAGCGCTGTACCATTTAATGCTTTTAAATGTTTTTAATGGTATGTGATATTTGTATTTTGTTATCTGCCCTGAGCCTGCAAAAGCAGGGCGGGCGGAATATAAATATAATAAATTAAATTAAATTAAAATTAAATTACATAGCAGGGAGCCCCGTGGCGCAGAGTGGTAATCTCCAGTACTGCAGCCCAAGCTCTGCTCACGACCTGAGTTCGATCCTCACGAAAGCTGGGTTTAAGTAGCCGACTCAAGGTTGACTCAGCCTTCCATCCTTCCAAGGTTGGTAAAATGAGTACCTCGTTTCCTGTGGGCAAAGTGCAGATGACTGGGGAAGACAATGACAAACCACCCTGTAACAAAAAGTCTGCCAAGAAAACATCATGATGCAATGTTCCCCATGGGACAGCAATGACTCGGTGCTTGCACAGGAGACTACCTTTATCTTACCTCCTCTACATAGCAACCCTGATCTTTCTTGGTGATTTCCCATCCAAGTATAAACCATGCTTAGCTTCCAGGCTCTGATGAAATGAGGCTAGTCTGGGCAACTCAGGCTGTTGCTCATTCAGACAAACATATAAAAATGTCATATTGTATAGCAAACTAAAATTCTAGTGCATATTTTCAGGTGAAACAACCAATAAAAGATTCTAAAGAATGGAGTGCAATATCAGGAGTGTGGGATGCCTATATTCACAGATAATTAGAGAAAGGATGATGCAACAATCTAGAGAATTCGTCATTAAGAATGAACATGGCAAACTCAGTACAGCCCATCATTCTTTATTAGGACACATATGTTTTCTGAAAGACACTCTAACTATAAAACAATAAGAACCCTCACTCATGACCATGTGCATGCAGTCTCTCATGGAAGTCTTAAAATGTTTTGAAGTAATTGCACTGTTCTATAACAATAAGATTTAGACCTCTGATACTCAGTGGCTCAGGAGACACTTGTCAATCTTCTAAGTGTGGCTTTTGCCTCATATACAAGGAAAGAAGGCAAGAACGTTGGCTGGCTAAGGTCCAGTGGTGGTGGTGGGGGAGCGACAACCCAACATCCACACAGGTACACTGGTAATTTGAAAGGCTAGACATTTAATATTAATAATATTATATAGTGTGTCTGGTGGGGTGGCATGCAGTAGTCAAGTGGCTCTTAGTAGTAGCTCTATAGTAGTCAAGTGGCTCTTTTGGTTGATGGTAAGTGCAAATGTGGCTCCCCACGAGTGGCAGAATAGCTTACAAAGCAACAATAGCTTACAAATCAGAAATATTCACTACATTGGCAGAACTTCCCTCTTTTGCCAAAAGGCCCTGCTTATTTCTCTACCTATTTTTTTAAAATGAGTTTCGATCAAGTTCCCACCACTGAAGCATATTTTTATTCATTTATTATTCAATTGTTATACCGCTTCTCTTCAGTTAAGATCTCGAAGCATATGAGGAAGACCATGTGAACTTAACAGACCGTGGATCTGCGAGTCAAGTCAACTCACAGGGGTGCAGTGAAAACCTCTTCATGCAGATATGCCACTGAAACAAACTGAAACATGCAAAGGGCTTTCTAGTTTAGTTTTCAAAGCAGAAGCTTTGTTACAGATAACAGGCATGAACACTAAAAGCTAAGTGTATAAGCATATCACATCCTTTAAAATGATGAATCTGGAAGAACCTCAGTGAATTGGAAAAGAAGCAGACCTTGTTTGGTTAACAACAAGGTAGAACATGAAATAGTGCAGCGCAATGGGTTCGCTCACAGGGAAGATCTCTGCATGTACAACAGTTCTCACACAAGCAGAAATGACAAAATTACTCCTCATTGTCTGCTTGTGCTAAGGGAAAACTATTGTATCACTAATATCACTTTTGTGCGTGCATGAAGTATCATGTATTGCTTGCGATACAATTTCAAAATGAAATTCAATGAAATCATGCACATCATCATTGTTGCGCATTGTAATTCCTTTAGAAAACTGTATTAAAGCACTGTGTGTCACTAAGTACATTTTTCTTTTTGCTCATGCAGTCCCATTATGTAATGCCAGAGAAGCATGTTCTTCACAGTGATGAGCCTTACTGAGGACCTGGACCATAATCAAGTTTACTAGTCACCTAACTGTAAGATGTTCAAAGCACTTCAAGTACAGGATCTTTTAAGAGCGGAGGCTCAGAGGTAGAACATCTGCTTGGCATGCAGAAGGTCCCAAGCTCAATCCTAGCATCTCCAGCTGAAAGGAGCAAGTGGGAGATAATGTGAACGACTTCTACCTGAGACCCTAGAAAGCTGCTGCCACTCTGAGTAGGCACTTGACCTTGATAAACCAATGAGCCAATTCAGTCCAAGGCTGCTCCATGTGTTCCAGGCAGGCAACCAATATTATCCCCATATTGCCAAGATGCAAGAGAGGGTTGAGGAGGCTTCTCTAAGGCCACCGGATGCAGTGCAAGTTCCAGACCTATGACTTCCTGATTCGGAGCACAGATGCTTAACCACTACACCTTGCCAATTCACAAAAAGAGATGCCAGCTGGCAATTTGGCTAAGGCCCTCACGACTTTGCATGGGATCTTTGGCTGGTCTTACAACCTTGTTCCTGCTGTTTCTTGAAATTGAGTTTTTAACTGTGTAGTTGGCCTGAATTAATGTTTTTAAGCTGCTCTATGGATTTTTTTTTCTAACTTGAACGATGAGGTATGACTAGTTCAATAAATAATAGTGAATAGTTCAATAAATAAAAATAAACACGACTGCTAAGCCAGCGCTGCCTGCAATGCTGCACAGACACGGCTGTTTGTGCATGACTAGCTCTGAGGTTACTTATTGTGCTCATTTTATTATTATTTTTTTTTAAGTCTGTTCCATAAAAGCTGCTTTTGGAAAAGGACTCTGCACTGGTTTACATTTTAAAAACCTGGAGATGTCATTCTCCTGAATTGTATGATTTATGCCCCGTTTGATGACAATGCTAGGCTTGCTCTGAATTATTACCACATATTGATAATGTACTTAGACGTATCCGTTTCCTTCACTGCGTTTCCTTTTAATTGGCCACATCCCTACATTACTGCTCTGTCCATTAAAACCTGTCTTAAGCTACTGATCCACGTTATCTGCCCAGTAAAAAACATATACCACCACCTGCTGACATGCTCTGATGAGCAAGCTTTACAGATAAGCTGAATGAAAACAGAAACCAATTTTTAGAGCAGCTTCCCTCTCCTAATTTAGCATTCGGTCTATGATCGATTTTTAAGCCAACTGAACAGCTTATGCACACGAGGGTGATGTTGTAGCACTGGGATCTCAAGTTGTGCTTGCAGAGTTAATTTTATTTTTCCAAACTAGCCTAATTATGTGGTCTGTGTAATTCTGAGAGAGTATTTGCAAACAACTTGTGATTGTCATCATTAGACTAAAGACCTCACAATTGATGGGGATAATTTTGTCTTAACAGCCTGTAACCTTTTTCAACCCAATATCTATTGGAGGGAAGTGCTTCAATTAAATCAGTAAGTCTTCAACGAAGAAAGACAGCATTTGCTTACAAAAAATGTCAACAGAGATGACATGATCTATTGGAAAGTTCCAAACTGAGCTTGTTATTATATATTTGCTGAGGAAAACAAGCTTTCTGTTAGTTTTAGCATTGATAAAGTTGATGGTAGACAGTGTGTTGTATTTTCTGCTGAAATCAGTAAGGCTAGAATGCAATCTTCAGTACAATAAACCCGGACCTGACTTAAACATTTATGCTTATTGTGTGAGAACACACATTGCCAGAAGATGGCATACTGGTATGCAATGGTTAGCACAGAGATCAACTATTGTGGAGAACACACATCAGGATAGGGACGCCAGACCCCCAGTGGGGGCAGGGAATTCCCAGAAGTGACGTCATCACACTTGCAGGAGCGCGCGCACCCCCCCCCCTCAGGTAAGAGCCAGGCCCCAATCTCCTGCTAGGAGATTGAGGGGGCCTGGCAACCCTACATCAGGAGGACTCACATATACCCTTTGCTGTAGGGTGACCACTAACAGATATGCCATTTCAAAGGAGAGTATTACATTGGCTCCAAAATAGCATTATCTAACAAAATAATTTTTGTATTTGCAAACATATAACAATTGCTTCATGGTAAATTAAAAGCATTTTGTACATGTTCTGACACACACTTTCACACAAGCAATTGTGAGGCAGGGCACTCATTTTTTCTCCTCCCCCTCCCTGCTTGGACCCACCTACTCCTCAAGCAAATTCCCCAATGCAACCCAAGCAGAAACAGTAAAAATTTCACTCACATTTTCTGCCCACTGCTCTCGCTTGTCACAGCTGTCAGTAAAAAAGAAAGTGCAGTAAAGAAGAAAATGAACAAGACAGGAGAGAAATATGACTGTAGGAGGCAGCATGTTTGCAGGTGCAGCCTGTCATGTACAGCTTTAAAAAAGCTGGACTTTCTGCAGAATATTTTTGCCACTGAACTAGTAATAGTATACATGGCTTGTCTTTGCATTTGGTCCTCCTACAGCACACACAAGCACAAAATAAACCCAGGGAGCACCAACATACCCTGGGAGTGTCTGTCATGCTGCCAATGTCTTTTAGATTATCAGTAAATAAATGGCTTGTAATATAATGCTGCCTGATTTCACAAACTGTTCCAGCACAAAATGCTTCCTTGTTCAGAACAGCATCCCTTAATTTCAGGAAATTGTTCCTGAAGCAACTTGACAGCATTTTGTAACAAGCTTTCCTAAAAAGGCCTGCAACCTATCGAGTTTTACATATGGGAGGCCATTTTGGAGACTTAAAGTGTGGACCTAATTTGCTTCCCATTCTGAGAAATGACTGCAGAGAAAGTCTGCTGCTTCCCTATCATTCATTAGACACAAAAGTTAACCTCTCCTTGGTGAAAGGCAGAGACCCCACCACCACCGCAAACTTACAGGAGATCCATACGAGTCCTTTCCTTTCAAGCTCCTTTGATCCGATGATCTTGAGCAGCAGATTAGGAGTCTTTATTTCTTTAATGAAAATACGGTGGAGAGATACTTGGCCAAAGCAAGCATGATCCTTGGATCTCTATCCACCAGCAAATAAGGAACTATATTGTCTTTTGATACAGTAGGAGGTAGTTTAGTTAAAATAGGAGCAATCCACAGTTCATGATAAAAACTGTAATGAGGGCATTCCAATATTATATGGGTCAAAGAGTCGACCTTTTCCAAGTCACATTGACAAAGTCTATTCAAGTAAGGTATATTATGGTATCTTCCATATAAAACTGCTGAAGGAGCAGCATTTAGATGTGTGAGCATAAATGTTCTGCAATAGCAAGGAACTGTTAAGAGTTTAACGTAGGTTGGTATTGTTGGAGATGGAAGGATGCCAAAGAACTAGGTAAAGCACACTCTCTGAGCATGTATAACTGAGCTAGAGTAATCTAGATCTTTTATACATTTCTTGATAATTAATATTCACTTTTCACAAGTCTCATATCATCCTTTACTAAATTGAGACTAAACAGTTTCTTATCTATTTCTTGCATCCAACAGTAGCAGCATTGGTCTTGATTTAGCTCCTTCCTTCTTTGTGGAGAAGACCTTTAGCCTATGTTTGAACGCATGCAGCCATGCTTTGGCTTCAGTAGAGCCCTGACCCAGTTCTAATCTTAAAGCTATCCCAGCTATACATCTGAGGGTTCCTGTGATGCATCACAGAAAATGGCAAAGAGGATAATCTAATTTCTCATTTACTTGGAGAATCCATACTGAAACTCCATTAAAGTGTTATGTAATAATTTTCATATCAAATACATGCATACCTCGTGGGATTTATTTGTATCCCTTGGAACAAAGAAGTGTTCAATTGCTGATACCAAAGGTTTAATTTTATTTGTTACTAATTTAAAATGACATTGCCATCCCCAGGTATGGAAATTTTGAAGACTTGTTCTAATTGAACACCATCAACTCTCCAGACTGAGAGGGTAATGATCCATATGAGTAAAAGAGCACAAGCAACTCCAGTTGTGTCCCCCCCCCTTCTTTAGATCAGGTTGACAGACATTAGTTGAAAATTTCCATCAGGCAGTCCTTAGTCCAAGAATTGTGGAACAGGATGAAAACCCCTTGGAAGAGAAGTTGGACCATGTGTAACAGAGACTGAAGTTCTCATCCATTCTCATCCTACATGGTGGCAGGAAGGGGTGGTAACATGTGAAGGGGGGAATGGTATGGGCTATCAGAAACTTGACTAAAGGATGTTTGTCCTCTGGTAGCTGATCTGAGACCTATGAGCTGATGTCACGGACTGTTCATTTTGCCAACCTCCAGATGGGGTCTGGAGAGCCCCTGGAATCACAACTGATCTCCAGACTACATAGATTAGTTCCCCTGGAGAAAATGGCTGTTTTGGAGAATAGACTTTATGGCATTATACCTCAGTGAGAGCCCTTCCCTCCCCAAACCCTGCCCTGCCCAGGCTCCACCCCCAAATATCCAGAAATTCCCCAACCCAGGGCTGGCAACCCTACTTATACATAGCATATGTGTGTGAGCTCCAGGCTTCTACAGGCCCAATCCACTGTCATCCAGTCCTCCTTTCTACTGGATTGATCCTAATTCAACAGCACTGTGTGTGTCTCCATCTTTGGCATACCTGGAGACTGTCCTGAGTCATTTCAAGCTGCCAGGAGGAAAAAACAACCGCAAGGCCTCACAGGCTGCACAGGTCAAATCCAAAATGGTTGCAGCAGCTGAGTACAAGGTGGCTGCAGTTTCTGTTGTCTCTGCTACTGATTCTAATTCCTTCAGGATACCAAAGGTATTAAAAGATTTGCAGAAAGGTCTCCTCACTGTTAGATCTAAAATCAACAAACTGAAATCTCTTCAGAAGCAGACAGCTGAACAACTTACAAGTGCAAAAGGCAGAAAGATGCCACAGCCTGTGTTAGGAGGTAAAATCTTTAAAATCTAAAATTCCAAAATTTGGAAAGTGGACATCATAGCAATAATTTATTGCGGGGGGGGGGGGGGTGGTTAGAGAAAAACTAGAAAAGGATATGGTGGCTTTTGTTCAAAATTCAGAGGCACCTTGTCTCTACCTGAGGACTATGATGTTACTATTGGAAGGGCTCACAGATCCCTGGGTTAGATCCAGAATAAAGCAGCCGGCCCCAGAGCCATAATCTTCCACTTACTGAATTTTGCTACTCAAGAAGACCTTCTGAGGTAAGCTAGAAGACTGGTCAGCTGATACAGGGCCCAGATAAAATCAAAAATTTTCTCCTCAACTTCCCCAAAGAAATTGTGGATCCCCATCAAAGATTTCAGCTTGCAGGGGCTCTATCCCAGGAAAAAGCTGTACAAGCCTGTATGACACATCCAGAATTTTTTCTGTGTAGGGCTTTATACAGGGTTACCAATGACCAGATTCCATAGTCCAGTTAAAGAGGCTGTTTTGACTGCCCTATAACTGCTGCACATTTCACTTTCCTACTTCCTTGAGCTCTGCCACAGAGATTGATTATACAATGCAGCAGCTTAAATTTCTGAAAGCCTCACACACAAGGATCTATCTAGAAAAACCCTAAGTTGAAGATAGGGAACATGTTTTTTTGGGGGGGGGGGGGCAGAATTCTGAGTGTTTATGGTCTAATGTTCCTGTCTCATTAACTGGACAGAATAATTTTAAACCCTTCAACAATCTGTACACCGAATTTAATCTCTCAGCCATATCAAGTTGGCAGTAAATTCAGTTAAAACATTGTCTTACCTCTGTTTTTAACCTTGAGGCTTTTGCAGCTCTGGACCCTGTTACCCTAAATGGTGGGCCTCCTTGTGAGTTGGGGGAATTAGCATTAAAGGAGATGTAGCAAGAGCGAGTAACAGGGATCTCCACCAAATGTATACCAGGATTGTTCTCTTAGAGAAACTCTTAAATGAACAGGCAAATGTTCTAAAGGAAAGGTTTATTAACAGCAATAAAAGGCAACTGCACAGAAAATCACACACAGCATACACACAGGGCTAACTAGAAAATCAGGAAGAGAAATTCAGGGTAGGATGATATTTACCAGTCTAGGAGAGGGAGGATGTCCATAGAGGTAGCAGCATGAGCGGCCAGCACTTTGCGGCAGGAAGAAGGAGGCTCAGACACGTGCCTGAGAATGTGCATATGGATCCAAGGAACACGCACACTGCACATGGTTGGGGGTAGCCTAGTTATAGTGCAAAACATATCCTGGGGGGAAATTACGTTTCTGTTCCCCAATCAATAGCTTGATGGCTTGTCCAGAGGTGAATAGCCCTAACTGGGAAGGTGGGTGAGGGAAGGTATGGAAGGGTGTTGATGAGATAAAGCAGGAACTCCTGGAAGATCTCTTTGATTCACTGAAGTGCTCCAGGGCATTGAGGGGCAGTTAGAGCCAAACTACATGAGACAAATTACACGTGTATGAAACGTGAATGCACCTACTCGAGTTTCCCCATTGCTTTCCTGTTCACTCACACACCATGGCCACACTGCACTTGATCTCGTGCTCGGATTGGCACGTTTATTCCCCCTTCCTCCCAGATGACAGATGGTATCTTATCATGCACCTTCTCTTTGCGCATGATCAACCCTTCCTCTGCAGCTTTTCTGAGAGGGAGACTTGTTTACTCAATTGGGGGGGGGGGAATCCATCGGGTTTCCTGGGGGGAGGGTGCTGAAAACGGGAATTCCACACCTCTGCTGAGATCTTGCAGCTCAGCCTGCCACGAAGGGGAGCATCTATGCAAAGGGGGGCAATCCCTACTTCGGAAGCCACGGCAGAATTTCTTGCTGTCAGCCAGAATCAGCTCTTTCCTGCCTGTTAACTATGGGGGCTATCCAGGAGGATGGGGATGGCGTTTTCCAAAATAAATCTACAAAATTTTCAGGAGACCCACTTCTAATTGTCCTCTAAAGACAAGTTTCAATCGCCCTGAAACTTGGGGGAGTCTTTAGAGGACAGTGAGTAGTAGGTCTCCTGTAAATTTGGAGAATTTTGCTTGCAAAATACCACACCAGCCTCCGAGTTAGCTTCCCTAGTTTTCCCCACAGGGAATAATGGAGATTGGAGGTGGCTGGGGGTACCTTCTTTCAGGGCCCATAAAGTGGCCCCCCAAAGTCTAATCTTCATGAAACTTGGGAGTCTTTAGAGAATAGCTAGAAGTAGGTCTCCAGCAAATTTGGAAAAATATGGTCCTAAAATGCACCCCCAGAAAGCCCCAAATTGCATTTCCCATTGGAAATAATGGCCAAATTTTACTCAATTTGCCAAGCCAAACTGGAGAACAAGTATCTACCAACCCGTCCTTTTCAGGTTCATGTATCAGGCATGTTTCTGAACTTTTGCTCAAATGTTCAATTATGTTGCCATGATCTTTCTTCCCACCTCCTCCTTATCCTGACTGAAGATGCTGCATGGAGAGGAAGAGGAGGAAGTTACGGGAGGAGGAGGGTGCAGGAAGGAGCAGTAGGGAGGTGGCAGTGTCAACTAGAAAATGGAAGAATTAAAAACATGCCACATTAAAAGCAAAACAGTTTGGTGTAAGCCAGATCTAAGGGCAAAAATAGAGGAGAGGGAAGCAGAAGCCATCCAAAATCGATGCACTGCAATGACAACTTGCTGATTATGATCACTGACACTTGCAACTGCGACTACACCAGTTCCCCAATACGTGCATAAACTAGGGCTACAGGACACATGTTCACCCAGGGTAAAATGGATGCGGGCAGGTAGGAGCAGACATGATTCTAGGCACTCGCATAGCCTTGTGTAACTCGTCTCATGTAGTGTGGCTCTCAGTCAATCTGACACACCTCATAATTTTCCAACTCCAGCCAGGGTTGGCATCTGTTCTGCCTAGCCAGGCACATGAGGAAAAAGGGGCTCATGATATTCCATATTCATAAACTGCCTTTCAGTAAGGAGAAGGGGTATGACCACTAACACCCTCCCATGCTTTCTCTATTCCAATCCTCAGAAATTCTCCCTAAACATAGGCATTACATGCAGCTATTGAAGCCAAACAAAACAATCTAGATTCTACCCATTTCCAGTGAAACTTTGAACTGAACATCCCAATCCACTTGTCCCAATGGCAAAATGTATTAGACTCATTAAATCTGTTACCCTGAATTTGAGTTTAAGGGCTAGTCATCAAAAAACATCCCACTAAAGTTGGCCACTTAGAACTTGCTGACAGTGATACCTGTTAGTCCTGCCAAACATTTAATCTGATGCACATATTCTGGGAGTGCCCCAAAATTGCACATTTCTAGTAATATGTTTTATCTCGGATTAATCTTACAGCTAATAATATATTCCTAGGCTATATATTATCCCTATGGATACTTCCCAAACATTATGTTACAGATTCAAACAGCAACCTTGGCTGCCAAACAAATTATCTTATAGCACTGGAAATCTCATATTTCTCCCTTTTTGGATGACTGGGTTGATATGTTAGATCTCTGTGTGTAAGAGAGAGAACTGCACATTACAGATGAGAAGCTCCTAAGACCTTCACTTCTTGTATCTCTTTGAGCAGCAATGCCTCACTTTCTCCATTCGTTGTTTAGCTGGATCCAAATTACTTCATCTTATACACCCATTTTTGTTCTCCATCCCTCTTTTTAAATTTCTGCATTAAGCAGGCTGTGCGTGTGCAGTTCTTGGGGAAGAGGGTGGGTAGGAGGGTTTCATGAAGTTTGTTGTTATATTTACTATCCTATGTGGAAAAACAATTTTAAAACATCTTTATGGGGAAAAAAATTATACCTCACCTCTCTACAGAATCGTATGCAAAGACTTACAACATACCAAAATGACAAAACCTAGTTAAAATCCTTAACACACCCACCCTGAAAATCAATCTGCCATCTTTCTAGGCATCTTTCTAGGTTGTTAATAGGCTTCATAGCTATCACAATTTCAACAGTTACAACTCTGATTTTTCCCCCCATTCCCTGAATCAAGGAGCCCCAGGCCCTATAGAAAAAATACGGGAAAACAATATGATGCTGCAATCAATATGGGGAGGTTGCTGTGGTTTTCTTCAAGAATTTGCTCTCTCCAGCAGCAGTTCTATATTCTTATTATTTGTGTGGAGAGAGCAATGGAGCACAAAAGAAGGTCTACAGCAAATAAGATTGCTCCATCAAAAGGAAACCATTGCATTATACGTTTCCTGTGCTTAAGTCTTGGTTAGAAAGTTTCTGCTGGTAAAGAAAACAAAACAACAGCAGGGTAGGAAGCACAACTTCCCAGTAATTTATTTCAGTTGCATTTTGATGAATTAAAGTAGCACAGTGGCATGGAATTCTTGCACCTTTCAGTTGTTTGCAGTAGAGAGGAATGAAGTTAGGCAGGTTTGGGCTTTATTCTGTACTGACACAACAAACAGCTTGAGTGTTTAAGGTACAGGAGCTCTAGGCAGGGGTTACACAGAACAGAATCGTAATAGCTTTCAAACTGCCAAATAAGGCACTTGTGTCATGTTAAAATTGGGTAGTGGGGAGAGAATGGAGCAGTATTTGAATTACAATAAGACACTGCCATATCTAGTTGTATGTATATACCTAGGTGCTTGAGATGTTTGAAGGACTGCAATCTATAATGATAAAACTTGAGATAAAATTCATTGAACAAAAATGTTTCCACCCAGTGGTGGTCAAAACAATTCCAGTAGCTGTGCAAAACCAATTTTGAACTTGATTTATCCAGCGGTTGGTGATATGCTAACCGCTTGGTTTATTAAAAACAGTTGGTAGACCACAACAGTGCCACACCCATCATATTGTCACATTTGCCAGAAAATGGTTAGCAGCCCAATCTTATACATATCTACTCAAAAGTAAAACCTGTATTGCTCAAAGGCTGAGCCTCAGTACACAGGACTGCAGCCTCAGAAATTCTTATAGGTTCAAGTCAGGTTGTGGGTATTGTGCAAGAACCAGATATTTAAAAAAAGTTTGTGCAGATAAATCCCGCACTTGATAAATGCAGTCAGAAGTCAGCCACGGATCAGGTATCAGGTAACTTCTGAACTCCTTATAACTAACTTCTAGCAACCAGTTACTATGAAATAAAAGCTAACCGTTACAGTCTGCCAATCGCTAAAATCTCAAGCTACAGTATTAGAAATAGTGTTTCATATCGGCTTTAATGTTTACTTAAAAACTTATGTTTATATTGTTTTCTGTTGTTGTCGCCTGCCTTGGGTCCTGAGATACTCAGGAGAAAGCAGGTATATAGACAAATAAATAACATCGTTATCAGTCTTGAAAGAGAAGTTATAACTGAAAGCAGAGGGAAACAGTGGAAGTGTCACTGCAGGAAACTGAGAATGAATATTATCAGGGTTTTTTTCTGGGAAAAGAGGTGGTGGAACTCAGTGGGTTGCCCTTGGAGAAAATGGTCACATAGCTGGTGGCCCCGCCCCCTGATCTCCAGACAGAGGGGAGTTTAGATTGCCCTCCGCGCCGCTCAGCGGGGCCACCAGCCATGTGACCTTTTTCAAGAGGTTCTGGAACTCTGTTCCGCCGCATTCCCCCTGAAAAAAAGGCCTGAATATTATGCATCAAGAAAGGGGCCTTCTGAAAGTAAGAGAAGCCCTCCTGATGCAGGATCAGATAAATAGTTCATTTTAGACTTTATCTGCTGGGTTGCCAATAGACATTGTTTTGGGTTATCCTGACATCATTTAACTTTTTCAAACCATCAATCATCTTTCTCTTGCTTCAGATGGCAATGCAGAATAAAGTTTCCATGAATATAGTATACAGTTTTGGAACACTTCATACAGCTTTAAAATAATCTTTTTAAAAAACCAGGGGAAATCCCACTCTATATAAGCATACAACTTTGCCTCTCTAGAATGTGATATTCAGGACAAAGGGAGCCCTAGCACTAAGTAGTCAATTCCTCTGTTCCTGTACCATACCCACACATTTGTTTACAATTTTCTAGCTCTCCTATGGAAGCGCTGGCTTTGGGTTCTGATCTCTGATCAAATACATACATGACTGGACATATATTAGCACTGTACTTGTACTTTAAGGTAGAGAAAATGCTAGTTGAAAATGCTAGTCCACAGAGAGACATCTTGATAATGTCAAGAACATGATTGGACTGACTGCATAGGGACTAAGAGAGCATTCTGGCTGTCCTTTTCTTTTGCAGGATGGCCTCCATTATTTCCTAGTCTCTGAACCCTATTTTAGACAGAACTTGGATTTTGAATTATTCAAGTCGCAGACTCCACGCTTACAGTCATTTATAGCAATTCTATCTCAGTAAGATGTTTCAAGCAAGTGACTTAATTGAAGAAATATGATCCAGAACAGGGCCTATGGTTCTTTTATTGAACAAGCTTTCTGGAAGGAAAGGAAGCTTTTTGAGATCTACAGAATTTGGGATTTTGGCTTTCAGGAAACTGCCATGTTCATAAAAATAAAACGTGTCAATCTCCCTGAACAAAAAGAGCATTTAAAACCGCTAGACTCACTTCATTGGCTTCAAATTTATTGCACCTTGTGATGTCGTACCCCATTTTACTGATTACAGCAGAAACATAAGGAGGCAGGTCTTGGTTTGTATATTTCAGCAAACAGTGAGGTTATTTACTGCTGTAAGACTAAAAAAATAAAACAGAAATAAATTGATGTTAAAACCATGTAATAAGAATATTGACGAATCTGTTTTAGAAATCTATTTAACAAACAAACAAAATTAAACTTGTTTAGGCCAATAACATGGGGATAGGTATCATAAAACATTTTAATGTGAACACATCTTCACTTCCACAAAATGATAAAACTATTTACAACGTTTTGCTTGCAGTTTGGTCACTTTTACATTAGCTATAGACATCAGCAGATGTTCTTGGAGGTGGAAATAGGTATGTGCCTAATTTGGGCATTTGATGACACAGGCTGGTTACACGTTTTCCCTCTATGCTCTTCCACAGTGCACTGTGCCGCAAATAAGCACTTTCTATTTACATTTCCCTTTTTATTTATGGCTCAACAACAAGACAAAAAAGGAAAAGAAAAGATCCAAAAACAACAGTGGCACTTCCAAATCCAAATGCTGCCAAGTATCCCAAAATTGCACAATTTTGTAAAAAAAAGTGTGCATTTGCCTAAATGCTTAGCCCCGATTTTTTTAAAAGTTAGGTGTGCAATGACATGTCTAATTACCACAAACAGAGAACTGTACTGTCTTCTTTCTTCTAAAAATCAAGGCAATAGCTCTGCACACCTAATTTTTCCCCCAAAATCAAGGCACTTTTCTGAGCACAAACAAAAGCTCTTTTCCTTGCCCTTGTATCATTTTTCCATTCAGGAAAACTATTTTTCCCCTATGGAACAACAATGATAGTTTTTGCACAAGGTAATGTGATATCTTTCACACATATACAATTTTAGCCAGCAATATTATTTCCATGTTAAAACAATTCCATTGTTTTTGCACATAGAATTCCTACATACATTCACAGTTTTCATGGATTGTAATTAGCTTCTCCAGTTGTGCTTTTTAAAATTCCAGGATTTCTCCTCCCCTCCCTGGTAAGTGCAAAGCAAAATGTCCTGTGCAGCTACAATGGTTGCAGAGTTATAAACTCTATAATGATGGGAATGTTCATTCATTCTCCATTTTCTTCACCTGCCTTTTCAGGTATTGCTTCCAGGCTCCGGCGGGGCTTGGAAACATCAGCATTTTCAGATCCTGGCTTATTCAATCCACATGATACAGCGGCATAATGAATTTGCTTTAGATTCTCCTGTGCTTCGTTTTTAGCATATTTAAGAAGATCAGACTGGCCCTGTTAATTAACAAAAAAAAAGTAATCACAATTATCAGTATTGATTTTTTATTCCATCATCCTGTCTATCATGACAAAAAAACAAAGTACATGCAGATATGGTTTCTGTGACAAGAGATTTTTGTTAGATTTTGAATCTATTGGATGGACCTGGCACTTACCTCAAGTTTCTTCTTGAACGTACGGTGCAATGACATCACTTCTTTGACATCATCATGCAGGCCCTAGGAAAGCTCCTGGGTATTGCGGCAGGCGAATTTGGGCCCCCAAATAGGCTGAATCAGCTGGTGCAAAGCCTGGGAGCACTCCCGGGGCCTGCGCGATGATGTCACTCCTGGGAGTGACGCCATGCAGGGAGTGTGCACCCGAAGGCCTGTTCCCACACCTTTCTCCCTGCCAGCCAGGTGAGTGGTGGCAGAGGAAGGAGGATGGGAGTGGGGAATCCTCCACCCCCCACTGGGAGACTAGCAACCCTATTCTAATATATGTACTACTTGTTTGATGGTATTTCTATATTTAAGACCCTTGAAAAGTGTTATATTAACCTTTAACTGGAATACTAAATATTTTTCTAGTAAGTTTATCATGGCTTAGTTTCTTTGTTGGTTGGGTACGGTACCGTGATACTCTTTTTTTCTCAGTACCCTATTACGGGGAGCAGCTCAGGTGATTTATTTCAATGCTGCTCTGCGCTCCCTGAGAGGCAGAAGTACATTTTTCACCAGCAACTCTTCTGGTGTTGATTGCCTTTTTCACCAGCAACTCAGAAGTGTTAATTGCCTTCCTGTAATCACCTGTCTGTACCAAAGCACCAGGTCCACCTCAGCCTGCTAGCCACAGTCTGAACTGGCCTTGGGCTCCACTGTCTCCTTGCCCAGATGGCTACTCTCACTTAGCTTCCCCTTGAGGCCCTCCACCACCTGGCTTTGGAGCTTCAAGGAATCCTCCAGCTTAGGAATGATGACTGACTTGGCTGCATCGGGCCCCTGATCCTTGGCCCTGCTCAGTCCCGATTTGACCAGGTCCGTCAGACTAGGGGCTTTGGTCAGAGTAGGAGGAAACATTTGCTTCCAAACTACCAGTAGTTCAAAGGACATGACAATGAGTTTCTAGTACAAATGTCTTTACTTCCTGTAAAGGTGGAATCCTTTGCAATGGGAAAGGCAACAAGCAAGAAACAGATTTATAAAACAGAAGCTGTATTCCCTGAGGACTGTGCTGTTCTTGAACAAGCAGCCCGGACAATATAATCCTGACACAATAGTTCTTTACAGAACTAAGCAATATGTTTGCATTCAAATTTCTATGCCATGAGATTATATAATATTTAGATTCAGGTTGCCTAAATTACTTTTTGCCAATCACATAAATGGGGATTTAGAAATGGGGCAGGACGTACTAGGGCCCTTGAAATTTGATCTGGTCATTTAGATTTTTTTCTGTAACTGAGAACATTCATTCATAGCATTTTGGTTTCAACAACATTAATTTGTCCTAGAAAACATGGGTTTAAAAAAAATCCATAAAACTTAGTATTACAAATGTTTCCATGAATTTATCACAAATGTTTTCATGAATTTCAAACACTGAATGGTTTGTTTTGATGTTATTCAGGCCCCTTTTGTTTGAATTCAATCTGTTTAAACTTGAGCTAGTCAAGTTTTGCTTTTGCTAAAAAAAAATGGAGTGAATTGCATGTTGCACACTATCTATAAAGCTCTTGGAATCCAATTCAAGCCCCACTGAAATTAACAGAAACACTTAATAAAGTGGGACAAAAGCCAGACAGTTCTTGACTTTCTTTCGGTATACCAAGGTAGCTTCATGTGATAACTGACAGGGAATGTAAATCAACAGACCACAGACTAGCCTCCCCCTTCCCTACAAATAACAAAAAAGCACTGCCAACAACAACTCTATTTAAAATAATTCATAGTTACTTTGACACATCCCACAAACATTTGTTTCAGCCAAAATATATCATATGCCTAATTCAAAGATCACTTGCAGCAGCACAGGAACAACAGAAGACTACCGTGCAGGCGTCAGTAGGGATGCGTATGTAGTTCTGTATACACTAGACCTTTTACTTTCCAGTGCACTTTGCATCCCTAGTAGAGCTGACCCATGACTGAATACCTATTCTATACAAGATGGGTAGGTGTATTAATCTGTGTGTAGCAGTAGAAAAGAGCAAGAGTCCAGTAGCACCTATAAGACTAACAACATTTGTGGTAGGGTATGAGCTTTTGTGAGTCACAGCTCACTTCTTCAGATACCCTGAAGAAGTGACCTATTTCTGTACAGAAACTGTGTCTCTCTTTAACCATCATTTTTTATATTCGATAGATTTTCCCCCCTCAAAGAGATGGCCATCATTTACCTACTGGCAACTTTTTTCTATACAAAACTGTGTTGGTGAATTCTTATAAAATTGCTAAATGTTTATTCATTAGGTCTTGTGCAGCAGGCATTCTTGCGGCACTTGTACTAATTGTTATATGGCTTTATCTCAACACTGAAAGAGCATAACATGGGTTTGTAGGGCTACCTACAAAGATGTATTTCTTTTCATGGACTTTTTCTAATACAAATCAATATTCTCACCTTGGCAACTGTTTCAGGCATATCCTTCCATTAATTTTTCTCTACTGTCTAAGATAATTACCGTGCAATCCTAAGGAGAATTACACCCTTTTCAAGCCACTAAATTTCAGTGGCTTAGAAGGATTTCTCTCTACTTAGAATGGTATTGAATACTGATAGGAGCCACAAAACTTTTGTACCACAAATTTTAGAATATTGAACTAATTTCACATTTCCCATCTTTCCACATGCGTGCCTGGGGAATTTTCTCTGCAGAGTTCACGTTATTAGGTGGTCTTGTGAACGATACTTCACATGTTGTGACTATTAAATACTAACCCCTGCAAATGTTTCATGCTTCCAAGACATGATATATTCATCAAGCAGGAGGAGGGTTCTGACAAGATAATTTCTCCATGTGTAAAACTATGGGAATCCATATGGACTTTTCCTCATCACAAATGATGAAAAGATTGTGGTCCTTCCAATATTTTGTTAGATGAGGATCTATATTATGTGACTACGCTAGACATCTGGCCCCAACTTCATCCATTCTATTGAAGGAAAAGAGGCCGTTCTGTGGAAAGATATTGTTAATTGTGCTAAAATTCTACTTTTAATGTAATCAGTGTTTTATTTATGAATTCTCAATCAATACTAATTACAAATAGGGCTTTTTTCTGGGAAAAGAGGTGGTGAAACTCTTTATTACCATACACTCCCAGAAACACGTGATGACACTTCCAGGAAGTGATGCCACTACTTGGAAGTGGCGCATCATGCAGGGCACAGCCCCCCCCCCCCAGAGCACTCCCTCGATTAGCCTTCGTGATGCCTTTTCCAAAACCAGAATCCATTTGATTAAAAGACTTTTGAATGAGATTGTCTGAGGCCTTGGTATTGTGTGCCATCAATATGTTGATGACACCCACTTATGCATGTGGTTCTCGAAAGCTTATGCCTCAGTAAAGTTGATTAGTCTTAAAGGTGCTACTAGACTTTTTACTATTTTACAACTACAGACTAATACTGCTAACTCCTCTGGATATTAAAGAGTGCATCTGTGATATATGGAGTTCACTGCTACATGAAGTGGCGACTGCTAGAGAGTATTAGGGACTTTAAAAAAGATTAGAGGCAAAGACTTTCTTACATGTACTAAACTCGTGGGCTAATGTTCGTGTTCGTTACTCTACAAGTCTTGCAGAGGCAAAAGCCAGAATGCAGCAGGTACAGCTTCCAGCTCTGACACCCACCCAGCCAAAGTAAAAATAAGAAGCTTTCCTGATTACATTAACTGACACTGAGGGGGAATTTTATCTCCCTCCAGAGTGCCCTCAGAAATGTATTCCTAGGGCCCTCCTGGAAGATGTGGTTGCATTGCACAAATCAACTGACATGTATTTGCAGTCTCCCATTTTCTGAAGACCATGCCATTTAGGGTTGCCAGTCTCCAGGTGGTGGCTGGAGATCTCCTGGAATTACAACTGATCTCCAGGCCACAATGATCAGCTCCCCTGGAGAAAATGGCTGCTTTGGAGGGTGGGCTCTATGGCATTATATCCCAGTGAAGTACCTCCCCTTCCCAAATCTTGTCCTCTCCAGTCTCTATCCCCAAATCTCCAGAAATTTCCCAAGTAGGAGCTGGTAACCCTACACTGCTATTTCTATTTCTCCTCATCACATGGTATAAACAAGCACCAGTACTGATGTTCCTTGATAATAAAAATAATAATAACATTTGATTTATATACTGCCCTTCAGGGTGACTTAACACCCACTCAGAGCGGTTTAAAAAGTATGTTACTATTATCCCCACAACAAAACACCCTGTGAGGTGGGTGGGGCTGAGAGAGCTAGAAGCTGTGACTGACCCAAGGTCACCCAGCTGGCTTCAAGTGGAGGAATGGGGAATCAAACCTAGTTCTCCAGATTAGAGTCCCGTGCTCTTAACCACTATATCAAACTGGCTCATGAACCTGTAATACTTCGAGAACCGAGATGATGCAGCCAAATGCTATCTGGAACATGATCTGGCTGCATTGCCACACAACTCTTGTTAGCTTGCTGCACCTGCTGTCCCCCCAAAATATCTGTTCCTGTAATGCAAGCCCATTAGACCTAGCCCTGCCCTCCTGAGCAGCACAGAACAAGTCTTTGCCCCACTTCCTTGTGATGCTCCTTAGACAGTTGAAGCACCTTCTGTTCTCTATTCTAAACATACCCAGTTCCTTCAATAATTCCTCAAAGAATCTGTTTTCCTGACACCCCCTCAACTTCTTTGGCATCCTTCCCCAAATCCTTTATAATTTGACTATATCCTTCCTACAGTATACCATGCAGAACTGGACTCAACACTCTAGATAAAGACTGACTAGTACAGAGTAAAGTGGAGCTATTACTTCTTGTGATTTGGACACAGGCTGCTATTAATGCATTGCTCCCTAAGATTGCATTTGTCTTTCTTACAGCCACACCACAGGGCCAACCCATATTCAACTTGGAATCAACTGCAACCCCAAGATCCTTAGCACCTGCACAACCACCCAGCCCATAGCCAGTGCTTGAGTCACAAGGGAGAACCCCAGAACTGACTCACAATTTTTGAAGGGGTATATAAGCAACCCTTCACATGGTTGAGAGAGGGAGAGGGAGGGGAAGGAAAGAAGGAAAGAAAGAGAAATGAAGGGAGAGAGGAAGGAAGGAACGGAAAGGTTGGAGAAGAGGCCAGGGAAGCAGATACAGGGAGTAGTGCCACTGCCATCAAGCCCACCAAATAGCTGAGCTGTGGCAGAGCAGCAGCAGACACTGCACTCTCCCTGACCCCACAGGAGGCAATCATAAGCTAGGCTACACCCAGGTCGGAAGCTCCACCCAGGGGGGTGGGCCCACGGGTCTTTGGGCAATGGGGGTGAGGCCACCAGTCACGTGGGTGTTTGCCGACTGAAAAAAGCCCTGTTTATAAACCAAAGCGACTCAGTTTATTTCTTTTCTTTTTGCTGATTAGCATTTGATCACATGCACTTTGCGTTTTCCACATAGATACCTTAGCAGTACCGTTTTTGGAATATTTTCTTAAAGCAGCATTATCACTTTTTTAGATATACTTCTATTAAACAAATTTACCAAAGGGTCTTGCATTTCCTAAAGTTCCTATCAAGGGAAAAATACCCCCACCCCACTCGCAGCCACTCTTAAAGAACATGTTCTCTTTCTAAAGGACTAGGGCAATAATCCATTCACCACAGGTGGAGGCCGATTACAGACGCTAATTTTCTGCATTTCCATCTTCTGTGCATCTCTGTTAACATTTAATCAAGCTGATTACATTTTGCATTGTACCCCTGAATCCTTACTCCATCTGGCCCTTCTTTGTAACACACCTCCCACCTTCTGACATGGATATAAAGACTGATGGACTTTGACTCAAGAAAGCTTATTCTTTTGAAATTTCTGCTGGTCTTTAAAGTGCTACTGGATTCTAATTTTGTTCCACTGCAAATACAACTGTGCCCATGAGAAGGTATCTGCAGAGGTCTCAACAAAGCCTTTCCCTCCCTCTTCAGGGGCCCGTGTGCATTTGCCATGGAGAGACTTTAATATCTGCATTATGCATTTTGTTAACAAAACAAGTGCAAAACCGATTTACTGATGACTTGGTTTCTTTCTCATTCCACTTATGTTGTGGCTACCCTAGCATCCTTCTGGGAAACAGAAGATGAGATTTCCTTTCAATTCTTGTGCCAAGGTCATAGTCTGATTCATGTGACACCCAAAAAAGTGTTGTCAGTTGGTCATTTCCAATAGCTGATGCCCTTGTGCTGGTAACATATGAGACTGTAAGATTACATGAATAAGAAGAGTTGATCATTCAGGAATTTTCCATGCCAGTGCCACTGCCAATCCCATGCACTTGACTGGCAGATCCTTAAATACTAAGGAACCATATCACAGGGTCCATATCACAGAACTGGATATACACACTGAGCCCTTCTGAGAGTGAAAGAGGTCTCCCACTCACAGAAGGACGCTTTCCATGAGTGGAAAGGCACTGCTGGATCCAACCCCATGCTTTGGATCCATCCAACATGCTATAAATTAATGTGATGTGTGGGAGAATTAAGATGAGAGATACAGTTTGCATGTTTTAACTTTTTCTACAATAGATCTTCTAACAAGTCTGAGTGGGATGAATTAAGCTGAAAAGAGGTGAGATGGAACTATTTTCAATAAATTGAAAGAAGGCTTTAAAATGTGTGGGAGAGAAAGAGTGGCATAAAATGTTATAACATTAAAATAGATTCCACGTTTAGAACACAGATGAGTTACTCAGTGAGTAAAGAGAATCTTTATCTACAGGAGAAAAAAAGATGGGGATGGTATTAAACGATGAGATTTAGGCAGACAGCTGGACTAACTTTGCCACACTTTTTCATTCTGCTGAACAGAAAAGACTGCAGCTGACAAATGGAAACAGTTCTGCATTTTAATTGTACACTCCCATATGAAAAAGCTTTGTTTAATACATGATTTTATATTCATGCAAAATATAAACCCAAAAAATATTCTGGAGTTAGAACACCAGGGGTGATGCTGGTGTATAGCAAGCATTTTCAGTTACTAAAAATGAAAACGTTAAAACTTTCCCTGCGTACATCATTAAGTGCTATTGACTGATTTCCAAAAGAGCAGCTAAGTATTTAGTTTTCTCTCCCTAACTGCATTAATGTTAATACAGCTGCATCTTTTCAGACAAATAAACAAGAGTCCTAATAGCTACACAGAGCCTCTTTAGAGCCCTTGTCGCTTCACAGAAAAAATAGTGATCACCACTCCATCCTTATATTCAGACAATGGAAGATTCTGCTGGCATTAGAACATTTTAGGAGTATCAAAGATAAGCAGCAGACGGGGTGGGATAGGGGTTGGGGAGGGCTCAGTGAAATGGCACACTCTTTTAAATGTCATTTTTAAAAAAAACAAAAATTGAAGTGCAATAACCTCTGATGCTTCCTCTAACTCTTTAATTTCCCCTGTGAAAATTCTTACATGAAGTTAGATTAACCAGGATGTAGAAGAGTGAAGTAGCTTGAGGTGCACTGGAGTTTGTATGTGGAAGGCCCATATTTGGTTTTTTAGAAAATTATTATTGTTGTTGTTATTGTCCACCTTTGTCGCTGAGATCCAAGGAGGATTACACAGTGCACATGAAAATATAATATAATTAACCGCAAGGAAATTCACTGAGCAAAGTACAATAATGAACAACAAGACAAGCAGTGAAAAGAGATGCAATAGGGTATGGTAGTAGAAAATTTGAATAACAAGCATGAAGTTGAGCACAGAGATAAAATCTTTCTGAAACAAAGCATCATTAATTTACATGGCATGTTTAGCAATCTGGAAAACTCCCTAGTAGGTGCATGTCTACATCAGCAGGCAGTTCCCAGAGTAGGGTGTAGGCCCTCGTCCCTTCTAAATGAAGCTTCCTTGATGGTCTTGGGCAGGGGTGGGCAAATTGCGGCCCGTGGGCCAAATGCAGCCCGCTACAGAGTTTTTTGTGGCCCGCCAAGATGGGCGGGCGGCCCGGCCGGGCATGTCCAGCGGCGCTTCCCTGGGCGGTGCTAGGGGGGCTTCTCGGCCTCCCGCATCTGCTGGCCGCGCGTCCAGGAGGTGCTCCCCGGGGCTGCGCTGTTCTCCCGGCCCTGCCGCTGCGCACTGGGCCACCATGGAAAGCGCCTGGCTGCCGCCGGCTCAGGCTGCGCGCCACTCAGGCCGGCTGGACGACTCGCAAGGAGGTGAGTTTTTTTGCAGGACGCGCCGACCGGCTGGCACAAAGCCCGCGGGTCCCTCCGGGAGGGAGACGCTGCCATCGCCTAGCAACTGCTTGTCAATCTCCTCCGGCTGTCCGCTGATTGGGTGGGGAAGAAACAAAGCCCCGCCCCGCTCCGCCTGTTGCCTGGGCGGCCGGCGCGCGCGCTGCATCCTCGCCGCAGGAGGTGGGCAGGGGAAGCGCCACCCTCGGGGCGCCCAAGAGCCCCTGGCTCGCCTCCCGCAGGGGCCTCTGCCCCCTACTCTGCAGCACAGGGCACGGGGCTGGCCGTGGGCAGGGGCCGGCAAGCCGCGGGCAAAGGCAGTCCAAGGGGGAAAGGGCGCCTGCGAGCCCCACAGTGACCCCCGGTCCAGCACGAGTAAACAGAAGGGCACAGCAGGCGGGGAGGGGGCGCGACCACAAGGCCATAAAGGAAAATGAATGGATGGGCACTAATGCAAGAGCATCCTTTGCAAGATGGAGGCAGGCAGGCTCTCGGTCTGAGGGATGAAACTTCAGGGCACGAGGGGAGGAAAGTCAGCGAGGGAGGGAGGGAGGGAGGGGGATTCTTCTGCAGCTCCTGCTTACCAAAAGGACCCACGTGAGGACCCTCTTGGAGCCAGGCCTTCCGCCTGCTGGCATCTGGGCAGGTGCAAAGCATTTCCTTGGCCCTCGGTGCAGGTGCGGGTCACGTCCAAGCCCTGCAGTGACCCCAGCTTGACAGAGAATGCCCGCCAGCTCCCATTCCCCTGGTGGTGAGGAACAAGCAGCACCTTCCTGGTTGCCTGGTGGGCAGCTGGGATGCAGAATTGGCCCTGGGTGGCACCCCTTGGAAGGCAGAGGGGGAAAGGCCAGATGAGGGAGAAAAATAAAACATTTCTGGACACGAAGGAGATATATCATGATTTTGTTACAAAAATGGGATGTGAGGAGTGGAGATATGAGATGATGTTTGCAGCTGATGTATTTGAGAAATTGAATGAACTGAATGTGACATTGCAGGGAAAGGGGTTGTTTGCACATGAAATGTGGAAGCATGTAAAATCATTCAAAGCAAAACTAGGTCTATTTGCAAGGCAAGCAGGTGAAGGCAATTTTTGTCATTTCCCTTTATTAGAAAAACAGAAAGTGCCTGAAAGTGTTTCTGCTAAGATTAGGGATCATCTGCAGAGTTTGGAGGACAAGGTCACAAGAAGATTTCAGGACTTCAAGAAAATTGAGCCTAAATTCTGAAATTGAGCCTAGAATCTCAACAAGCAATCTCACTCCTGATTTCAAAAAAATTGTAGAAAAGTGTGCTAGGGTACATTTGTCTCATTAAACTGATTCTAAAATTAAATGTGCTTGCAGCTATAGATGATATGAAATTAGCACAATAAATAAATTGAATAAAACTACCACTATTTTATTTAATTTATATTTATTGATTTTTATGAGATAATTTATACCTTTTCTGAAATGCAAAGTTAACTAATGAATGCAATTATTTTAAAAGGTGCGGCCCTCCGCTAACCTCTGCTCCCACAAAGTGGCCCCCGAGCCAAAACAATTGCCCACCCCTGGTCTTGGGTATTAGCCTCTCAGTTTAATCAACTTCAAAAGGTAGATAATTAGGACTCTCATATGTAAGCTGAATAATGTAGTTTAAGCTTACATACTATGAATTCTTGTCATATTTTCTAGTTGATACAAGGGAATAGAGTAGACTAAGGAGATTGAAACTGGAGAAGAGATGAAATGGATAGAAAAAGTCTGAACCTAGAAGGAAGTTTCTATTGCTCAGAAAACCCATTACATTGTCCAGACAATATCAGACCAAATTTGCAGTTCCACATTAATGCAGATCAGTACTGATTCACAGGTACATTTGCTTAGGACTTGTACTGTGATCTTCCTTTGCCCCACTCCACACCGTGATTTTACTGTTTACTTTAGACTGTACTCATTTCCTTTACCTTTTCTTCTGAGTCCTCCATAATCAATCTTGACTTTTTCCTTACCGTCCCATCTTATTCAAGATTACTCAAACAAACATTCTAGTTGTGTGCAACCAATGCTGCTACAAAAAAGAATGGAGCTATAACTTTTCATGTCTTAAGACTCAAAATAAAAGCTGAATTTCCTTTTAAAAATAAACACTTTTCTTACTCTGTAGAACTGTACATGATATCAGTCTGTTGGCAATTTTACTTTTGGTCATGAATTAAAAGTGGCAACTTGAGGTTAACTCATCCAAATAAAAAGCATACATTCTGTATGGAAGTTAAACAGATCCCCCCTGAAGTCAAAAGAATTTTAAAAGAGGGACAATTTTCCCCCACTTCTCTTCAGTTTGACCCCACTTTTTCTGAAACACAAGTAGATAGTCATTACCTTTAGAATTGTAATATTCCAGGTAAAACTCTCCATGGCTTTTTGTAGTTTTCTCTCCTTTAAACCTTCCTTTGCACCAATATTTTGCAAGTTTTCATGGAACTCCATTGCTGGGGGAGAAGGGAAAAGATTATTTAAATGGTTGTATTTATTCTTATTTTACCCTCAGATTTCCTTGAAACACATCTCACATTATTAGCTTTCCATTCACAACTAAACTTTCAAACAGAGGCAGAATGAAGTACAGAGGAAAGTCATACAGGTTGCTATCCTAAGAACATCTTCTTAGAATAAAATGGGACTTACTTCTGAGTAGACTTCATTGTTCTCATAATATAGTGGGCCTAGAAGTGCAAATTATATACATACGCATTTCAAAATTATCAGCAATACCAATTCTCTATTATCCAGAACACAGCAAAAGATGCTATGTACTACTGCATTAAAAAGGCCCCACCATGACCAACAATCTACCAGACTGAAAGACATGATGCAAACAGGTTCCTGGCATGAGACCAAGGCCTATTTCTTGTCCCATCCTGCTTCACACATCATTAAATGTCACTGATTTCCATTTATCTTAAAAGCTACTGTACTGGACTAAGTTTTGTTGGAACAAACTAATGTGAATCAGACTGGTGTCAAAATAGAGTTGCTAGGTACCCCTACCCTCCCGGTGGGAGGGGGCATCTGGCACTCACCTTTTTGATGTCTTCACATGTGCACTCCCGGGATGACCTGATGATGTCACTTCTGGGAAGTGACATCAGCATGCAGGTGTGGGAGCACTCCCAGGGCAGCATGACATCATTTCAGGGAGTGTTGTCATCCCGTCACTCCGGGAGCACACCTGGGAGGCCTATTTCCCTGCCTTTTCCTCTCACTGGCCAGGTGAGTGGTGGTGGGGAGTGGAGGGAGGGACTGGGGAATCCTTCATCCCCACCAGGGGACCTGGAATCCCAATGTCTAAATCAGTACAATTTGTTTGATTACCACTTAAGACTCAAATGGTCTTCTTTTCCCCCTCCTTTGCTTTATGCAGTGTGAACTCAAAGAAAAATGATAAAGCAAGCATGGCGTCATTCCTTTAGACCACTTTGATGAGAGTCACGAGTCACGACTCAATTTTGTCTCCAGTGGAATTCTGAGATTTTAATCTCCTGCTTCAATAAACACCAATCTCAGTTCATGCACCACAAGCAGATTATTCGCAATTTGAGCACAGCAGCATGCTTGTGGCACTTTGTAGAGGGTTCCTGAATGCTGGGAAATATGTCGGAATCACATGTTTGCTTATGTATTTTCTATTTCAGATAAGGACACACACATGGCAGTGTGCTTCCATGACAGACTGGTGCTGGTGTGTTAACTGCTTCTACAGAATAGCCAATGTAGATATAAAATAAGATCAAAAGAGAAATCTAGTCTGTGTTAGACTTCTATTGATTAATTGTAGTATGGCCAAACTATTGAATGGCTAGTTAACTGCAGAAAAGATACATGTGTGTTTAATTAAAACACAGGAGAGGACTGTTTTTCAGTGTCCTTTCACTGGGGAAATGGAGGCCAACTGACTGAAAGAAAAATTAAAGGATGACCTACAGAAGCAGAAGCAGTCTCCATTAGTGAAATACTGGAGGCATTTTAAATGAATCACATAAGATTTGCTACAACACAATGATTAATTCGCTTTCAAATAATTTGTGTGTGTACATGATAGCTGCCAAAAGAACATGAATCCAAGCTGCCCAACATTTCACTTTGGTGAGTGCCAAAACACATCCCAGGATGGTTTTAAATGGCATGACAAAAAGCCTTATTATTCCTTTATGTCTCTGTCTTAAATGAAATTAATTCTTCTCCAGGCCTGCTACCTCTGAAACGCTTTGTTAATTGGAACTAAAACTATACATAATCTAGTGAAATGATTTTAGTCCATTAAAAGCCCCATTTTCCTTTCATATTTTAAAATTTCTGTCACACCTAACAAAGAAGGACAGGATGTAACAGTTGTTGGGAACTGATGACTCTCACATGACTTCCATCAAATTGAACAATCAGGCAATTAGCTATATTAGTACACTTATAGTTTTTTATATCAGGTGATAAATCAAATATATCTTCTGCAATTTTATTCTGGTTCAAGCGTGAAATGGCTCCTCAGTGCTATGACAGAAAAGTACTCTTTAAGCTAGGCCCTGTGTCCGGTACCAGAGTGACATATATAATAAAAGTTCAGCTTTTCAGGGGAAGAGAAAATGTTAAAATTATTTTTTAAAAGCCCACAGTGTAGATTATAATGAAATAACAAAGGAAATAATTATATAGCTAGAAAATTTCACACTGCATAAATTGCCCCGATTAGATACAAGAGGAGCTATTTTTAGAATGGATGGAGATGTGATGGTGAATAAGTATAAGCAATTTTAACAGTTTTATCCAGTAATATTAATTGCTCAGCCATTCATCTGTTATTTGGTTAATGAACAAAATTTGCATGCCAAACATTGTTCCATTGTCTCATCATTTCCTGTGATGAGATTCTGAGGGCACTTTGGGCCATATAAAATATACTACACAAGTAACACATTACAGCCCTTCCACGAATACATTTCCATTTCACTATGCATCACCAAATCATGGAGAAGCGTTCTGAACTGAGTATCAGTTTCTCTTTATTTTGCATTGGTGAGGTCATGGAGAGCAGTACAATTCCACATGAATCCCACTGAGAAAGGAAAACTATAAAGAAAGTACATAAATAAATATTCCAAAGCATCTGCACAAGCCTCTTAAAATCAAGCCCTTAGTAATGGTTAATACACATCCTTTGTAGCTCATCAGCCCAGACCTAAATTAAACTCAGCTAATGACTTATTAAAAGCAGTCAGAAAATCCCAGGGTAATAAGCACAACTACAAACATTATATGAAAACAATGGCCCACAGACTGGAAACACTCAATCTACATTCCAGGAGATGTCAAAGAGTGCAACTACCAGACCATTGCATTAATTTTCTATGCAAGCAAAGAACTGCTCAAAATTCTACAGCAAAGACTCTCACCATATATGGAATGAGAAATGCCAGGCATTCAAGCTGGATTTAGAAAAAGAAGAGGCACTAGAGATCACATTGCAAATTTACGATGGCTAACGGAGCATACCAGGGAATTTCAGAAGAAAATCAGCCTGTGTACAGATTACAGCAAAGCTTTTCACTGCGCAGATCATGAAAAGCTATGGATGGTGTTAAAAGAAACAGGGTGGCATAACATCTGAGTGTATTGATATGCAACCTGTTCTTTGGACAAAAGGCTACTGTTAGGATAGAATATGGGGAAACAGAATGATTTCCAATTGGCAAAGGTGTCAGACAAGGATGGATGTATATTATTTCCCTATCTGTTCAACCTATATACAGAACATATAAGGAAGGTTGGATTAGATTTAGAAGAAGCTGGAGTGAAAATTGGTGGAAGGAACATCAATCATTTGAGATATGCAGATCACCAGGTCAGTGGCAAAAAACAGTGAAGCCTTGAAATGACTACTGATGAAGGTGAAAGAAGAAAGTGCCAAAGCGGGATTATAGCTGAACATCAAGAAGTCAAAAGTCATGATTACTGAGGAATTACAGAATTTTAAGGTCAACTATAAAAAGATTGAAATTGTTATCGGTTTATTTTTCCTTGCTTCAATTGTCAACCAAAAGGAAGACGGCACCCAAGAAATCAGAAGGCAATTGAGACACAGAAGAGAAGGCATGAAAGAACTAAAAAAGATCCTCAACAATAATGATGTCTCTTGGGGACCAAGATCAAAATAATCCTCACTATGGTATTACCTATTACTATGTATGAATGTGAGAGTTGGACATGAAAGAAAGCTGACGGGAAGAAAGTTGATTCATTTGAAATGTGGTGCTGGAGGAGAG
Source organism: Eublepharis macularius (assembly GCF_028583425.1). NCBI lineage: Eukaryota > Metazoa > Chordata > Lepidosauria > Squamata > Eublepharidae > Eublepharis > Eublepharis macularius. The sequence continues at coordinate 45,727,332 of NC_072800.1, forward strand.
TTTTGAGGATACCATGGATGGCCAGAAAGACAAATAAGTGGGTTTTAGATCAAATCCAGCCTGAATTCCCCCTAGAAGCTAAAATGACGACACTGAGGCTATCATACTTTGGCCACATCTCGAGAAGACAAGACTCTCTGGAAAAGACAATAGTGCTAGAAAAGTGGAAGACAGTAGGAAAAAAGGAAGACCCAAATGAGATGCCTTGACTCAACCAAGGAGGTTGCATGCTCTAGTTTACAAGATCAGAGCAGGGCTGTTAATTATAGGGCATCTTGGAAGTCTTTCAGGCAGAGGGCCACCATAAATCGGAAGTGACTTGACAGTACATAATGCACACATTTAATACAGAAAAAAATGCTGAAAGTATAACTTGGTTGAATGTTTCAGTCAAATTTGACTGCTGTAATGTGTGGAAAATTACGAAATCTACCTCACTAGAAAAGAGAGCTAGTTCAACAGCTGTGGAGCAAACTGCTCTGCTGACAGCTTCCAGGTCCATTTTTCTCAGGACTACTGTAATGTAAGATCATTCTGTAGTGCAATTAAATCACAATGTGATCTTGAAGTTCTAACAGGTTAAAAATTTTCTATCATTTTTTTTCCGTTTACAAGTAACTAAAGGAACATTTCATTGATTTGAAACAATCACTTCTTTTTCTTTAAACAGCCATTCCTCTTGTATTTTTTCAAGCCCACAACTTCAAGTATTCCTGGATAAAGCGGATTGTTTGGTTCCTTTCAAATCTTGTTTAAAGCCTGGTTATGGGACAGAAACATCCTTCATCGCCCTGGTGGACCACCAGTAGTGGGTGATGGGCACAGGGAGTGTGACTTTGTTGATTCTCATGTACCTCTCAGTGGCTTTCAATACCATTGATCATGGCATCTTTCTGAACCACCTTAGCATGGCCAGGAGTGCTTTTTACCAGTTTCAACTGGTTATCCAGCTGTGGCCTTTCCTGAGCAAAAGAAATCCAGCCACAGTAGTGCATGCCCTGGTTACATCTAGATTAGATTGTTGCAATGCACTCTGCTTGGGGCTGCCCTTGAAAAGTGCTTGGAAACTTCAACTAGTGCAGAATGCTGCAGTCAGGATGTTAACTGGAGTGGGTCATAAGGACCATTTCACTCCAGTCTTGGCCCATCTACACTGGCTCCCAATTTGTTTCTGAGCACAATTCAAGGTGCTGGTGATGACCTTTAAAACCCTATGAGTCTTGAGACCAGCATACCTGATAGACCATTTACTCCCTCATGAACCTACCTAACCACTACAGCCATTTTCTGAGGCCCTGCTACTGGTGACCCTTCTGAGATTAGGTGGGTGGCAGCACAGGAGAGGGCCTTCTCAGTCATGGCATCAAAACTCTGGAACTCTCTCCCCAGAGAGAATCGCCTGTCCCCTTCTGTTGCCATCTTCTGCCAGCAGAAACACTTTTTGTTTCATCTGGCATTCCCTCAATGATCCCGCCTTCCTGCTCTATGTTTTGTTGTTTTTATGTTTTTGTATGTGTATTTTAGCTCTGGTTTTAATTGCATTAATGATGCATTTTTGCTTGGTTTTAAATGGTTTTTAAGATGTATTTTTATTATGAATGTTTGTTCTTAACAGAGGTGGGCACGAACCGAAATATGAACTGAAGTTTGTCACGAACCGGGCTGGTTCATGGTTTGTGAACCAGCCGTTCGTGGGAGCTCATTTCTCACGAACTGTGATGAATTTTAGCCCAGTTCATTTGGTTTGTATTTCAGTTTGTCACTGCAGACAGCCTGGCGCTGATCAATCAGTTTTCTAGGCAAGGCGGGAAGATGGGCTCTCTGCAGACCTTCTGGTGACCTGGTAGTGACGTTTTCACAAACCGAACGAACCAGTTCGCGAACTGGGGCAAGTTCATGAATCGCAACAAACAATGAACCGCATGGTTCAGATTTCCCCGGTTTGTGCCTATCTCTAGTTGTTAACTTTTTAATTTTTTAAATCTTTGGTGGCCCTGATGAGGACCTAAAGATGGGGTACAAACTTTGTAAATAAAAATACTTCACTTTCACTTATCTGTATATATCCATCTAAAGCTTTCCTCTAGCAATCTGTTGAAGCAAATATATTTCTCAGAAATAATATTACATTGTGGAATATACACTGTTTTGCATCAATTCTCATTACTGGATTTTGATAGATAGACTAAAGGCATCCTTTGTGCCAACTAAATTAGATTACAGTAAATTACAGTTCTCTTATTTTGTAGCACAGTGGCTTACGTGTATTGGTTATAATTTCAAGTAGGGAAACACAAAAATGCAAAGGCTTTCAAGTTAATGGGAAAAAATGCAATGGCTTTCAAGTTAATGGGAAAAAAATTCCCCTTCAATACAATGCCTACAAAGAATCTTAAAGACAGACTATGGTAAAAAGTGAATGACACTTTGCTTTAGGAAGTATACTTTAAGGATTGCTATTTGTCTGAAGAACTTCTGGTGTAGGAAGAAAAGAAGAACCAGCACTGCTGATAAAATAGCAAAATTAAAAAGAAATGTCTTTTCTTTTTTTAAAGAAATAGATCTCTCTGATGCAAAGAATCAGATTAAAGTTTTCTGGAGATGGCTTTATCCAGTTAATGGTCTGTGGAGATCATTTTCAAGCATTCAGAAAACACTTTTTTTATGCTGGCCACTCCAAACAATTTTGTGCTGTTTGAGATCAAACAGAATAAAAGTTCTAATGAATGTATTGTGAAAATGAGATATTCCATTATCCTGAGAAAAGATGTCTGAATTCCTCACAATAAATGTGTTAACATGTTTATTTTCCCAAATGAAAAAAAATCATAGGAAAAAAATTCTATAGTATTATGAGCTAGTGGGAATTCTTAGTTTAACACTGCTTCCTACAATATAATTCCAACGTAATGGATTCTGGCTCCTTTAAGCAGCTCAATGTTTGTGGGTACAAGCTTCTCACACAATGTGAGTTTGTCTTCATAATACACCATCAAACATGCCTAGTGGCATCTTGCAAGATGTGTGGTGGTAAATTTTATGGTGTAGGCTAATTCTTGTGGCACATTGATGTGCTCAGTATACCATACCCAAGACCTGCCACACCAGAGGGCCTTTTATGTAGCTTTCACTTGACAACTGTTTAGAGAGAAATCATGGTGGAGAGTACCTTCAAGTCAGAGTTGACTTGTGGTGACCCCTGGTGGGGTTTTTATGGCAAGAGACTAACAGAGGTGGTTTGCCACTGCCTGCCTCTGCAACCCTGGTCTTCATTCCAGTTACTAACCAAGGCTGACCCTGTTTAGCTTTTGAGAACTGATGAGATCAGGCTCACCTGGGCTATTGTCAGGATGTCACCTGTCATACTCTGCAAGGTCCTGTGTACTGCTTGTATTCTGCAAGGCCTTGTGTACTGTTTGACTCTGATGATAGGGGCTGAAGCTGTTCTCTGACTGGAATGTGAAAGTCTGCAAGGGAGGGGGCCACTCTGCTGTTATCTGTGTGTTTTCTCTTTAGCCTAGGAAGCAGAGCCTCACGGCCTTGAAGTTTCCAACACATCCTCTCTGCTTTGTCCTGCTGTTCATCTCTTGAACTTAGCTAACTTTTTCGTGAAGGAGATGGGGACTCCGGGGATTAGGCTGTGCTTAGAATCCTATATATGTTATGTGCTTGTAGAGAAACACAAGCAAGGAATGCAGTAGGGGTATGAGTCTAGTAACTTATCAATAAAGTGCTTTAACTCATGCAGTTCCTGGACTCATGCAGTGAAGTCTTTGAGAGTTACTTGGCAGTTCCTTACAGTTATCCAGGTCAGGGTACAGAGAGAAATAAGCAACCTTAATACTAAGTTATAATGAATTCTCAGCTATGTTACTCGCATCATAAACTATAGCTATAGCTTTGTCATTCTTCTATCAAATACAATGGGATCAATTTACCCTTTAGAAGATTCTCAAAAATATTTTTAACCTTTTTTCACCAAACATCAAAAATTGGCAAGAGTCTAAGTTTCCATTAATACAAACTGAGGCTTCATAAAATAATGCCCAAGAATCAAACCTCAACAAGTAACCCAGAAAAACAATGTGTCTTTTTAAAAAACGCTTCGTTTCTCCTTGTCAGTGGAATTTCATAGCGGTTGCATTACTATACCAATAAACTAACTTGGGCTACTCTATCATTTCTGCATAGCACCAGGAAATGAACCACTGCAGCCACTATGCAGATGTTGCACTCTATCCTAACAGTTGTCATTGCAGTGGTTCACAAAACCAAGTTGTTCCATGCCTATTTATTGCTTTATTTGTTTACATCTTTTGATCCAAATAACTGTTTAGTACTTAAGGGCTCATTTCTCAGACATGCTATACCATCATATAAATAATTACATATAATATTCTTGCCACATTAAAAGCAAATATGCACAAACCAGCGCACAGACTAAATTACAGATTTAGGCATCAACTAGGATCTAAAGTGTGTACTGGAATCTCAGTCCCTGCCTTTACCCCCCTACTTCCTCAGATCCCCAACGCCTACCCACATTTCCAGTATATTAGTAGACCAAGGTCATTTTTACTGAGGCAGTAAACATTGCAGACCACAGACAGAAGCTCATATGGTGGAATGTTCTTCCATTTAAAAAAAATTACAAAGAAAACTAGCATGCCAAGGAGATGGTCATTAGTATCTTAATTACAACTGAGAATGGTGTGACTCTACTTAGAATTGCAGGTTGGAAGGCCACAGAGACACGGTAGAGCTCGGTGTCCTTCCAACCTGCGTCCTATCCCAAGGTATGCTGGTTGTGGGGCTAGGAAGATAGATTGCCTCCCTCCGATACTGTTGTTGTGCAATGCCAGGTCCATTAATAATAAGACCAGGACATTGCAGGACTTTTCTGCAATGGAGCAAATGGACCTGGTGTGCGTGACTGAGACCTGGGTGAGGGAGGGCGAAATGGTCACCTTGAAAGAGCTCCCCTACCCGGGGTTTTGGGTCCTTCATCAGTCTCGGATGGATGGTTGGGGGGTGGGGTGGCTATTCTCAGGTTTTTTTCTGGGAAAAGAGGTGGCAGAACTCTCAAGAGGAAAATGAGGAAGAAACACATGGGATTCTTTGAAATCATATTATTTTCAAGCACTATTGCCGAGTATTTTCAAGAGGTGCCGGAACTCCGTTGCCCCACGTTCCCCCTGAACAAAAGCCCTGGCTATTCTCATTTGGGAGTCTTTCCCCTTCAGGTCACTCCCTGCACCAAAGATCACTGGTATTGATTGTGTGGGCCTGACGTGGGATGCTGAGGAGAATTTAGCTATCTGCTTGGTGTACTGACCGCCAAGCGCACCAGCAGCTACCCAGTCGAGCCTGTTGGAGGCAGTGGCGGAGTGGGCTTTGGAGAACCCTAGGCTATTAGTCCTGGGTTACATCAATGTCCATGTAGATGACATCGCATTCTCAGAGTCTGTGGACCTAGTGTCATCCATGGCAGCACTGGAACTCTCCCAATTTGTTTCAGCACCCACATATCAAGCGGGTCACACACTGTATCTGATCTTTGGAATGGGGACTCAGGTGGACCTTGATTCCATTAAAGGAGTGCCATGGTTGGACCACTTTGTCTTGAGGGCCCATTTGGGAATGCCAACCCCCTCCTGCATGGACAGCGAGCTAATTTATGCTCGCCCGTGGAGACTCATGGATCCAATTGGCTTCCAGAATGCTCTGCGAGATCTGATGCCCCCTGGAGGTTCGTTGGATGAGATGGTGGAGGACTAGCATGGCCATCTCTCAGAAGCCATCGACGCTATCGCCCCCATTGCCCTCTCTGTCCCTGTACTAGACTGACCCCCTGGTATACAGAGGAGCTACAAAGGATGAAGCCAGAACTGAGACAGCTGGAGCAAGTGTGGTGGTGGAATCGGGACAGAGAGACAAGATCATCCTATAGAGTGTTTATGAAGGCCTATGAGGTGGCTGTGAAGGTGGCAAAGAAGGATTTCTGTGCCGCTTCCATAGTGTCTGCAAACTCATGCCTGGAGAAATTATTTCAGGTAGTTCAGTCTCTGGTCTTCCTTTCGCAGGGAGATTGCCAAATTAAAAATTTAGCTATTAGCTGTGAGGCTTTTGGGAGCTTTTTTGCAGACAAAATTCTGTCTCTCCGCCATGGCCAGCCAGCCACAGTTTATACAGTACGAGAACTGAAGACCCCTTGGCCGTCTTCGGGTTCAACTTTGGATCACTTCAGTCTAGGTCTCCCAGGAGGATGCTGACAGGATCCTGCAGCTGGTGAGGCCTACTACATGCTCCCTGGACCCCTGCCCTTCGTGGCTGGTCAAGGTTAGAGTGGATGGGCTGAGGGCCCAATTGGAGGTGATTATTAATTCATCATTGAGCTCTGGGAGTTTTCCCAGGGCGTTGAAGGAAGCCATAGTGAGGACTCTTTTGAAAAAACCTACATTAGACCTCACCGATCCATCCAGTTACTGCCCAGTCTCGAACCTCCCGTTTCTGGGTAAGGTGATTGAATGTACGGTGGTGGAGCAGCTGCAGGCTTTCCTGGAAGACACATCAGTCCTGGACCCATTCCAGTCCGGCTTCCATTCAGGCCACGGGACCAAGGTAGTGCTGGTCGCCCTCACAGATGATCTTTGTAGGCAGCTGGATCGGGGTGGGGCGGCGCTGCTGGTGTTATTGGACCTCTCAGCAGTATTCAACATGGTCAACCATGACCTGTTGACTCACTGCCTCACTGCTGTGGGGATTTGAGGGACTGCCTTGCAGTGACGTGTCTCTTTTCTCCATGGTTGGGGACAGAGGGTGGCGCTTGGGAGGAGACTATCAGCATGCCAGCCACTGGTGTGTAGTGTCCCGCAGGGGGCGATATTCTCTCCTCTGTTATTCAATCTGTATATGCACCCCCTCACCCAGCTGGTATGGAGTTTCGGACTGGGCTGTCATCAATATGTGGATGACACCCAGTTGTATCTGATGATGGACGGACGGCCCAACTCTGCTCCTGACTCCCTGAATAGAGCTCTGGAGGCCATGTCTGGGTGGGTGCAGCAGAGCAGACTGAAGCTGAACCCTATGAAGACGGAGGTCCTGTACTTGGGTTGTGGAGTAATAGATATCGGGATCCGGCTCCCAGCGTTTGATGGGGCACCACTTGTGCCCATTCTGACAGTCAGGAGTCTTGGTGTGACGCTGGACTCCTCCTTATCAATGGAGGCCCAGATCATGGCAGTTGCCCAGTCTGCCTTTTTCCATCTTCGGCAGGCCAGGCAGCTTGCCCCCTCTCTCTCAACCCAGGACCTAGCTACAGTGATCCATGCAAAGGTCACCTCCAAATTAGACTACTGTAACTCGCTCTACGCAGGGCGTCCCTTGGGTCTGACCTGGAAGTTGCAGCGGGTCCAGAACACTGCTGCGCTTGTCCTGACGGGTACACCGTGTAGGGCACATGTGACTCCAATTTTGCAGCAGCTTCACTGGTTACCCATGGAGTTCTGGATCAGGTTCAAGGTTTTAGTTCTAACCTATAAAGCCCTTAATGGACTGGGACCAGCATACCTGAGGGACTGCTTCTCCCCGTATGTACCCCAGAGAGTGCTCAGATCAACAGGACAACATCTACTGGTGGTCCCAGGCCGTAGGGAGGCTCAACTGGCCTCGATGAGAGCCAGGGCATTCTCGGTCCTGGACCCAACCTGTTGGAACTCTCTGTTGGAGGACACCCGGGCCCGCCAAGACCTTTTGTCTTTTCGGCAGGCCTGTAAGACAGAGATGTTCCGCCAGGCATATGGTTGAGGCCAGTTCCCTAGATCCATCTAGCCTCCCACCCTGTCTCCTATCAGCGAGTGGGCAATATTGGTTGCTGCCCCCTTGTAAGAATAGTAACAAATAGTATGCCAACTCACATGCCCACCCCTCCCTTGGATTGTAGGGAAGGGTGAAGGAAATCCCATCCCGGGATAATAGGAATTATGAGCAGAATTTTATGCCACTGAATTGATTTTATGATCTGTGATTTTATTGTATTTTATTGTAAAAGACACAAGGTATTATTGTGTTTTTAACAGTTGTTGTAATCCTCCCTGAGCCCATTTGCGGGGAGGGCGGACTATAAATGTAATAAATAAATAAATAAAATGGTTAGTCGTCTCCCTAGTTTCCTATTTAAGTGGTGGGCGGGTTGCATAGAAGAACATTTCACCAAGTTGTACCCCACCCCTTCCCGGAAACTTGAAATGGTATAGCTCAGACAAGTTCAGTGTGAATTAGGCTTAAAATAAACTACTTTACCCTCTACTTTAACATTACTAGAGAACTTTAATAAAGGCTAAGAATATATCACTCACTTGAACCAAGATTTGGTTTAATTAACTCAAAACCTCCAGTTGAAAGGTCTTCTTTTGAGCTTGTTAATTACTCTATAAATTTGTAGGCACTTTGCAAGGATAAGGATTTATTTTAATTCTAATCATAGCTCATATCTTTTGTGGCAGCCACAGGAAGAGCACAAGAGGAGATCTCTCTCTCTTTCAGACACACAGAATGTGATTCTAAACACAGTCAATTTATTTTTAAAAAATCCCACAGCAATCCATTCTTTTATTTATGAGTTTGTGTAACTAAGAAATGTAACTGAATACTGGTACAATGTGAAATAATATGCTGTCATTATATGACTACATGAAGCCAATTCTAAATCCAGAACATTAACATACCTTAAACAGAAGTCTGAATAAATTAATTTTAAATAGTGTGGTATAGTGGCTAGAGTGTGAGACTAGGATGTGCAAGATCCAAGTTCAAATTCCCAATTTGCCACAAAAGCTTGCTGGGTGACCTGGAGATAGCCACGTGCTCTCAGCCTAACCCACCTCACAATGTGAGGATAAAATAGGAAGATAGGAAAACAATGTACAACACTTTTGAGTCCCTACTGGACAATAAAGGTGGAGTATAAACAAAGTAGATAAAATAAACATATGTTAATTGGAGATTAATTTACCTGAAGGGGGAGCTGCTACAGCCTCAGAAAATCACCTATGATCTGACAGCCCCTCTCAAACAAATCTTGTCTCTGCCACAAACTCATTCGATAACCTTGAGCAAACTACTTGTTCTCAGCCTCAACCTACTCCATCACTAATCTGATGAGAATACCACCATCCAATCTTAAAAGTCTGCTGTAAGGCTTTAAAAGTTTTATTACTAAATTGACCTTGCTAAAAAGATAATTAAGACTGGGATCAGGCCTCTCCATCTTCAAACTGGTTTCACTTTAATGCAGGCTCACAGAAAAAAATCAAGAATAAGCTCAGACACAGCATGAGGATTTTCTTGAAATCTTTCATAAATAAGGAAGTCTTGGCCTTCATCAGATGCAAAACCGAAACTATCTGGCAACATTATTAACACAGAACAAACACAAGAGGCTTATCAAGACAGAGCAACATTACCTATTAATACAAATATTTGCTAATGTATTACTATCCTGAATATTATGCTATGGCACACTAAATGGAACCCAGAAAACAGGTCAGACCTTTCTTTCTCACACACGTACCCAATATACCAATTTAATTAAGCAATTCTGTCATTTCACCAACTCAGCTTTAGCATTCTGAAATACAATGTAGGATTTGCTTGACTTAATAGCTTGCCACATGGACTACTGGCATTGCCTTCGAGAGCAGTGGGCACTTGCGTGAAAATGCGCCCTGTGATAGCAATGATAAAATTAAGCCACTCTACACATTACAGCGACCATCTGGAACATCTCAAAAAACTTACACTTAGAGGTTATAACAACCTCCCGAAACAACCTCCTAAAACAGCCTCCTCCCAAATTTGCCCAAATCAGACTTTATCTGTTTGGCACAATAAATGGCACCTCTGGTACTTTTAACAGACCAACTGTCTTAATGGGTGAGGTAGGGCAGAACTCAGGATCCCACTGGACTCTTCTTCAGGCAGAAGACAGTTGTCTAACTCAAAAGCTTGCTCTGCTACACCATCAAAAACAGCAAAATCATAAAAACATCTGTCATATTGAAACAATGGACTCACTAATATTTCTAATAATTCAGTAACTAGATATTCATCAGTTTACTTCAAGGGCTAAATACATTCCTTTAGAGTCTATCTGCCAAATTTGCCTAGTTCTCTGAAAGTCAGTATTTCTTCAAGACAAATGTATCTTTCTGCTTTGTAAACAGGGAAGCTGGAACAGAAATTAATGTTAAGAACCCTTGGATCACAACCAGTAGAATCAAATGCCTTCTTTCCAAATGGTAAGATCTGACTGTGACATAAATCCATACTAAGCGAAAAATAAAAGTGTGCTGGCATGATTTTTCTGTTTCATAGTCAAATATAAGCTGGAAGTAATTGAGAGAGATTGGCTATATACTCTGCACTATAAATGTTATATATAATTTAAAATGCTATTAAACTTTCATTGTCAAGTAGAAGCTATTCATTTAATTCTTGTCCCAGTTAACACTTTTAGATACTGACAGGCTGAGGCAGCTTTGGTTCTTATCCCAGTTAAACTAATTTGTGACCTGTGGCATGTCACTTAACTTCTACATGATTCATAATGATAAATATAGTTTAAAACTACTGAGAATGGGAATGGAAAATTAAGAATAGATGAATCTACGTAGGAGTCATAGATGGTTTTTGTAATGTATTAAAGGAACAATAAGAGAACACAAAATCAAAAAACAACTAGATGCATTTGTTACATTTTAGCAGCTACACAGAATCCTGAAATGGAACCTTTATATGATTTTGTGCAGTGATTCACGACCCAGGTTTTGTGAAACCCAAGTGTGTTACCAGTTGCCCCGAGATGTCATAAAATGTTCAAAAAATTCTCAAAACAAAATTAATTTAACTTAAATATAAAAGATATGCCATGCAGGGCAGTTTTCAAAATTTTAAGTGTATGGGCTTGGATTCCAATGATCTTCCCAGTACACATGCAGCTGCCATCAGTCCCCAGGAACTTAATTTTGGGGTACAGACCAAGCTGCAGCATTAAGGCCAAAAAGCAGTCCTCCATGAATTGAAATTTATTAAATTGGGATATGTAATTTCAAGCACAAAACTACATGATCATTGTTCTAATTGAATTAAATGCTGTTAAAATACTTTACTTTGTTCTACATTAATTATACTAATTAATTATAATTAATAATTTAAACTAATTGATAACTAATTATACACATTTACACTAATTGATTACCTTGATTGCAAATCTATTTAATTTATTTAGAAAGAAGAAATATAGCAATACTGGTTAACACATGCATTTTTAAAATGAGAGTGTCCCTTACCTGCTTTTTGGCACTGGACTATTTTTTCATATACATTATCAGCATTTTCTATCAGAGTCTTGATAGTATGAATCATCTGTGCAAAACAGAATAAAGTTGTTTAAATATTTTGCTGAACATATGAAGCTTTTTATTAGTCCACCAAGGGCTTTTTTTCTGGGAAAAGAGGTAGTGGAACTCAGTGGGTTGCCAGCACAGGGGGCAACTCCTGACAGGAGGTGGTGCCCCTGGTACGACATACGCACACGCAAAATGCACGCAAACTTCTGGGACCACGCAATAATGTTACTTTGGGTCAGCTGGAACAAGGGTGTTTTTTTTAAAAAAGTTTAAATCGCCCTCAGTGAAAATGGTCACATGGCCAGTGGCCCCGCCCCCTGATCTCCAGACAGAGGGAGTTTAGATTGCCCTCTGCGCCGCAGCTGTCAGGGCCACCTACCATGTGACCATTTACAAGAGGTGCCGGAACTCCATTCCACCATGTTCCAGCAGAAAAAAAGCCTGGACTCTACCTATTCCAATATGTACTGGCTCTTTGGGATTTCAGGCAGACATCTATTCAACCCTAGCTTTGTTACTGGAGATTCTTTACCTGGAGATACAAGAGGACAAGTTCAGGACTTTTTGCTTGCAAAATGTATGCTACGCCACTGGGCCTTTGGACTTCTCAAAGTATCTCTTCCAACAATTTATCTTACCTTAAGAATAGGAATGATTGCAGAGTTGATGACAATATTACACATGATGGATACCTTAAAATCACTTTTTTAAAACAAAGACAGATTTCAGAACAATAATCGTGAGCCTTCTGCAGCCAAAACAACCAATAAACTTATGGTGCCTTAAAAATTAACAGTCTGATTGTGACATAAGTTTGTGTGCACAAAATTCAAATACTCAAAGCAATCCTAATGAAGGTTAAAAGATGCATTTTTTCCATTGAGATGTACTACACTCTCTTTCCTTCTCTGTTTCAGTTTTACTTCCAAGGTTCTGGGAGCTCATGGAAACATCTATTTCTTTATTCATAATCACTTTATGTTCACTGACTTTTGCTGTACTCCATTCTGCTGCATTCCTCTTTTCTGCATGGCACATTTTGCCTCCGATTTACTTTCAACTTCCTTGTACTGAATTCTAAGCCCAGAGTCATAACTTTTCTGGACTCACTGAAGCATTTTTTTAAAATTATGATTTGAAAAGTAATATTTTAGAAATGCAGGATGATCTCACCTACTTTTGTATTTTACATTTTAAGTTGTGTAAGCCATCCAATGTGGTATCCATCCATCCAGAGCCAATGCAATGTAGTGGCTAGAGCGACAGACTAGCATCTGGGCAACCCAGGTTTGACTTCCTGCCCTACCACAGAAGCTTGCTGTGAAACCTTGAGCCAGTCACATACTCTCAGCCTAACTTACCTGTAACCTTCCTCACAGGGTGTTATAAGGACAAACTGGAGGAAAGAATGATGTAACTTACTGGGGAGAAAGGTGGGGTATAAATGAAATAAAATAAAAGTAAATCCAGAGCAATTTTTATTTGTGGAAAAGCGGCAAATAAAAGTCTGCTAAACAAAAAAATAAGCATCCATATTCTGGTATCCTGTTTTCACAATTACAATGTCGCAGACCCTGGTCTGCAAACTGTATTGAGTGAAAAGGCAGGCCTGAGAATTTGCTTTAGTTTTCAGGTATGTAAAAACATAAGTTTTACTGTCTGAGCAGTGTTCTTACTCTAACATCCTTGGAAAGAGATAACTATGACTACATGGCTTGCTGCCCAGAATAAATTCTCTGAACAAGCTGAACTAACAGTACACAGATTTGATACACATATTTCTATATGGGAAATTTCTTCTAAGCTCAGAGAAGGACTTACTTCAGGCCATCAAAAGTGGCAAATTAGAAAGTCATGCGGGTTTTATGTAATCGGGCCCAACCCAAACACCCCTGAATCTCTCAGACTTGGGTTGCATGAGACTACCTACTCTTTCTGAAACTGCTTTGATGAGCTCTCTTAGAAATCGTATTTTATCTTTTATATTAAAGAAAGTTAGGATATCATCATATTAGGATGATATGCTTATCTGTTTTTTATTTCATTGGCACATGCAAGTGTTTTTCGTATCACCGTGATTCTTTCACATCTGATCATTTCAAGAATGATTAGATTGATTTTAAATAAAACTAATTAAAGATGACTGAGTGATTTTCGGCTGGTTTTCACCTTTCACCTGGGATAAATAAACTTCTGGTATCTTCATTAAGAGGGCCATCTCAGTGCAGTTCTGTGGTTTAGAGGCTAAAGCACTGCTTAGAACAGACAAGGAATGTCTGTTTTAAAAGGAATGCTTCATTCACAAGTGCGATAACAGAATGAATTTAAAATCCTATTATTTAACAATGTGAGCGTATAAAACAGCTGCATGCTGATGTCTCTGAATCTTTGGCTTAGAGAAGTGACCACTGACCATCCTAATTATTTGATTGCCATTATAGATTACTGCTTATCATCAGTCTCAGACTACAGACGGTCAAAGAACGGACTGTAAATCTTCTGCCTAATACACTGGCAAATGCAACAAACAAAAAAGGACCCTTTCTGATCAAGATAGTTACTGTTATTTCTACCACATTACAGCTGCAATCCTTAAAAGTCTCCTGGAAGTAAGCCCTATTGAATAAGCTGAGACTAACTTTTGAGTAGACCCACCAAGGATTGCTATTTACCCTGTGTAAATGTTCTTTTTGTACATGCAATGGAATTTGCTAACTAAAGAGTGTATTTTCTTTGTTTTGCAACACATTAGCATATCTTTGCTTTATGCATCCATGTAAGGCTTGTGTAACATAACAAATAATATAGTTATAATTGGTGCAACCAAAAGATTGATTCTAAGCATTGCTCTGCTTTAGCTCCTGTGTTAGCACTGGGTTTCTGAACTATTTTTCCCTATTCTTGATAGCATTTTTATTTTCCAATTACAAAACCTTACACTGCTCTGGAACAAAAATATGTAACAGACTGTAACTCTGTGGCAAACTAATTCAGTGGAAAGTGTGACAGAAACTGTTCTTCCCATTCAGAAGTATGTGCTTTGTTTTTAAACAAGCTTTCAGAAACACTGGCATTTAAAACCATTAGCCTGCCTGCCATATGTTAGCAATCTTTGTAAATGTACTTGATATCAAAATTAGACATGGGCATGAACCGGGGAAAAAATGAACCACATGGTTCGTGGTTCGTTGCTGTTCCACGAACCATGAACTTCCATGAACTTTTCCTAGTTCACAAATTGGTTTGTGGAATTCAAACACCTGGCGCCAGCTTCTGAAGCCAGCATGGGGTGAGTGAAGCTGACAGCCCCCTTCTCCTGTCGCCCCGAACAGGCAAGAGAAGTCTGTCAGTTTCAAAACACCCAGTGCAGGCTTCATCTGATCGGGTGAAGCTGGCGCGGGACATTTGCAACAGACAGCCCACTTTTCCTGCCGCTTGAAGGCGGCCGGAGAACAGGGCTCTCACTTTCACACACCCCGTGCCGGCTTCAGCCCATCGGCTGAACCCAGCACAGGGCATGCGAAAGTGACATCCCCCTTCACCAGCCACTCATGGGCAGCAGGAGAAGGGGGCTGTTAGGACAAGTGTGCAAAAAAAAATTCGGAGCACAGTGAGAAACTACCCCCGTTGCTTATTTCAAACGATGGGAGGGGGAGGAAGGAACCCTCCTCCTCCCATCGGGTGAAATAAGCGGTGGAGGGTAGTTCAAACCTCACTGGTGCAGATCAGTTGGTTGGCGGGGTTTTCCTGCCAAGCAGCTGATATGCGCCGGTGGGGTTTTGAATACTAAGCAGTGTGGGAAGGGGCATTCCCTGGGCCCTTTCACCACCACTTACACTGCATGCAGCAGCCAGAGCAACCTTCTGTGCTCTGCCTGGATTGTGAGGAGGGAATCCCCCCTCCCCACAATCCAGGGGGACTTTGAAAAGTGCTCTGGTCACCGCTTGCAAGGGGCAGCCAGAGTGCCCTTCCATGCTCTGCCTGGATCATGGGGAGGGGAGGGGATCTTCCCCCCTCTTCACAATCCAGGGGGAGTTTAAAGGGCATTCTGGCCGCCGTTTGACAGCCCAAGCAGCAGGAGAACGGCACTATCATCTTCACTCACCCCGCACTGGCTTCATCCCATCAGCTGAACCCGGTGCAGCGTCTATAAAACTGACAGCCCCGTTCTACTGCTGCCCGAGCAGCAGGAGAATGAGGCTGTCAGTTTCACACACCTTGTGTGGGAATTAATCGATCAGTGGTGCCAGCCTATCTAGCTTTACAAACCACTCATGACTCTCACAAACCAGGTAAAAAGTCATAGAGTTTGTGGAAAACGTGGCCCCACAAACCCCGTTTTCACGAACCACGAATCAGCCTGGTTTGTGTGTTTTTTTGCTTCGTACTGCGATTCATGCCCACCTTTAATCAAAATCTGTGCCATTCTATTGCTGGTTCAAAATCAATTTGTTTCTACTCTTGTCTGTTTCTCTAGCACAGGTTATTTTTTCTGTTTTAGCTCTGATATTGTATTTTGGGACAAGATCAGAACCTAACAAAATGGCTTTTTCATCCAGGAAATCACACTGAATAAAAATTTTAACCGAAAATGAGTTCATAAGCTCTTTTGTTTATTTTGCTTTTCAGCAATCTGTAATTGGACCCATGCTGGTAACCTCTCTCTCTCCCATGGTTTAGGTGTGATGGAGAAAGGAACATGGGAGAACAGAGTGAAGGAGAGAAGTACACACTGGCCTCTTTCCTGTATTCCTTCTTTGTGCTCCCTTTCTCACAGATATATTGGATGAAGGACATGGAAAAAGGTGAAAGGAATTTCAGTCATGTGTGACCAGGCATGCCTTCCCTACCACCTGCTGGTTGTTTCAGAAAGTAAGGGATGCGGGAAGATTCGACACTGTACTTGCCAGCATGACATTAATGCCTATTCAAAATGATGCACCTCAGAAGTAGTTCCTAACTATGGGCACAAGAAAGGCTAGTGCATTCACAACGTAGCACTCTTTGGTATAGTGTGTGGTGTACTGACTGACTGTCAGGTTAGGATTTGGAAGACCTCTCTGGCTATATCTATCTATATATTTTTATTCCACGTTTTCTCCAAGGAGCTCAATGTGGTGTACATAGTTTCTCCTCCCTCCCATCTTCAAAAGAGCCATATGGTAGATCAGGCTGAGGTCACCCAACAGTGCCATCCTAAGCAGAGCTATATGCTTCTAAGCTCACTGACCTCAATGGATTAAGAAGGAAAGCTCAGGATGCCTCTGTCAATGACTTTCATATCTGAGCAGGAATTTGTACCTGAGCTTCCCAGGTCCTAGTCATCTCAAGTCTCTCCTGAATACTTTAATAACAACATTTGATTTAGATACCACCCTTAAGGACAACTTAACACCCACTCAGAGCAGTTTACAAAGTGTGTTATTATTATCCTCACGACAATCACTCTGTGAGGTGGGTGGGGCTGAGAGAGCTCTGAAGAGCTATGACTGACCCAATGTCACCCAGCTAGCTTCAAGCAGAGGAGTGGGGAATCAAACCCGGTTCTCCAGATTAAAGTCCTGCTGCTCTTAACCACTACACCAAACTGGCTGATGCAACACCAATATCAGGGCACCTTATGAAGAATTCAACTAGACATACTTAGCCCTTGCAAAATAAACTCTATGAATCAGTGGCATATAGACATTTGTTGAATGCAGAACAGACATGGCATGAATGTCTGAATCATACACAGAGGAAGAAAGTGTAAACCAAACATGAAATAAGCCAAACTTAACTACTGCACACATTTGGGACCACTTCAGACAAGACCTGTCCCGGTACCTGGGAAGGCTCTTGTCAATTTCACCTCCCCTTCTAGGAGGTGAAGAGGAAATTAACAAACCCTCTGAGGAGCTATCTTCCAGGCTCTGTATAGAGGGGAAATTGACAAAGCCTTCTGATCTCTTTTAAAACTCAGCTTCCCAGCTAACATTGCAACTCCCTTCACGTGCAGTCCTTCTTTAATCCGTCATTTGTAGCTTGGCTCTGAGTTTCAAGACTATTGCCATGACAGTCTATTTAGGTTACTTTGGAATTTTTTTCTTCCACGATTCGTTCATTAGATGTATTATTGGATGCTACTATCATGTAAGTGTGGAAATCCTGGCTGACAAGTTGATACTGGGCCTAGAAACATAATGCTTGGGGCCTTGTATGGGTTACATGAAATGACCGATCCTTGAATTTTTGCAATGTGTTTGTCACTCTTTTTGTGTTTTCTTCCAGAGCTGGTAAAGCGCAGGCCTTAAGTTAAGAGAAGCTTTTCATGTCAAGTTGTGCAGCACATTGAGAAAAGAACCTGCAAACAAGTCAGCAATCAATAGTAACCTCATTACAGACCAGCTGTGGTTAGTCCTAGACAGTCAAAGTCAATTTATAATGAAGTGTAATTGATCTTTCTACTGCTTTGAACGCTGTCCAAAATTCCCTATCTAAGGGGGGAGGGAAGCATTTAGGTGTTACTTATGGTTAAGAATGAAGTACCTGACACCCCATAGCACTGTTCAGGTAAGGTTTCAGAGATCAAATCTGTCTGAGGTTGTTTGGAAATCTTGTACTCCGTTTTGCTACGCAGCAAAAACAGATATTATATTGTTAAGCCAGATCTTCAGAACTGGCTGGAAGTACATTTTGTGTAGTATGCTGCATAGTGCTGTTCACCCAAGACACAAGGCTGCATCAGAAGGAGGCAGACAGATCCTACAGGTGATATTGTCAACATCTCTAAGAGCACTACAATAGAACTGTTTCCCATTTCAATAGATTCAAAGAATACATGCTACAGGGTTGAGCAGCGCAACAAAGCAGCCACTTTCTCAGTGTCCTCACCTCCTATTTGTCTATGTTCCATTAAGCAAGCACAAGGTCCTTTCGATCTGAGAAAATGAAGCCTTGAACCTGCAACCTTTATGCCAGATCACACTTGTAAAACAAGAAAGTACAACCTGCTATTAAATGATAGTGTTACAAAAGCAACGGTGCATATGTACAGCCCTTGGGTCCCTCTCAATGCTAACATTCTGGGCTGGGAGGGCACTTTCACATTCACTGACAGAAGGGAATACTGAGCACAACTGGAACACTGGTTTTCATTTCTTTGTTACAGACTTCCTAGTACCATACAGGGAACTAATTTTAAAAGAAGCTTGTCTATAGCCATATCAAGGAGCAAAAGCAAAACTCTGGCTGCACATATGAGTCCCTTCCTCCTTTTCAGCAGTCAATTCCTAGTAAACAAATGTTTTACAAAATATTCTTGTCTTGCACATTTCAAAAGAGGATATTCTCGGTGTTTCTTTTCATCCACTTATAATTACATCACATAGTTCACTTATCAGAACTTTCAACTAAAGAGAAGTACTTCTTCATAGCTTTTCAACAAATTGCAGTTATTACCATAGGATAAGAGAGGAAACTACACTTGCATAACCATGTTGGTTGGAGATTGGTAGCCTGAATGAAAACTTCAATTTCCTTACAGGACAAATTAAACACAAAAGTATATGTGCGTTTGATGTAGTGTTGGAGTGCTAGATGCTGTCCATTTTTGACACAATTGATTTTCCAGATTTGGTCTATCATATGATTCCCCGTGCCAAATTTTTCTGCCATTCATTCAAAGAAGAATCAGAATCAGATCATCATGAAGGAAAATAAGTTTGATTCAGTTCAAAGCTCTGTAATCACAAATATTTTGCATACAATTCCGTGATGGAAACAGCAATGTTTATTCTATGATATAAATATCTAGTGTCTTTCCTAATATACATCATGAGAGTGTAGGTTCAACATCCATTTGACATCATTTGCAACTCTCTCCACTAAGTCAAATGCCTGAGACAAAATACACAAATGAAAACTCAATGGTTTGCATGCATTCATGCAGAGTAAGGTTGTAGAATAAATTTTGTTATGATTCAGTTTTATGGCAAAAGTCTAACGTAACAAGTATCTAGGGATGATCTAATTAACTGAAAACGCTTGTTCACTTGACATTTGTGCTTTAATAATTATACTTTACTCCCATAATACAGCACACATTTTCATTCTACCATGCTTCAATCCCCTACAGTATTTTTCTTTTTTAATTACTCTAATAGGGGAAAATTCCTTATTGGAGAAAACCTACATTAGCGGTCACGCAATTTAATGAGCAAGTATTCTAAGCTCTATATTTACTTGCTGTGCAAAAATTCTCTCAAACTAAAAACAGAGACAGAGGGAGACATTCGCTCCAGTCAGTATAAATGTTTACTTTCATTTTTATTACTAGGGAGGTATATCTGACAAAGAAATGTTAAATATTAAATTAGTTTATTTATTCAAGATGAACTGACCCTGAAACTACTACGCCATTGGATCAGTGCTAACCGAGATGCATACTCAGAAGGGAAAAAAAATGTAGTTCAGGAATTACCATGGTAACCAAGGTTTGTTTACAAAACACTCCATGAAGAAGTGCCCATTTTCACCTTTATGCACAGCAGAAACTACTGCTGAAAACAAAAGTACTACCAACCGGCTATGCAACGCAAAGTAATTTTTTTGTATGTTTCAAGCTAATGTGAAAATGGCCGGTCATTATAACACCACACTATAATGTTATAATGAATTATATGTTCACTTTCTAATATGGTATTTACATATATCAATATATTTAAATCTCAACATGGTCACATCTGTAGATACATAAATCCAGAGATTGGAGCCATGAACAGAGAAGCCTGAAAAAAGACACAGGTTAGCAGAAAAATCTGAAATCTAACCCCCTCCCTCCCCCCAATGACAGAAGGGGCACCTTCTATCATTATGAGGAACACACCAGTACTGCCACCCTTCAAGCAATGGTTTCTGTCAGTAAAACACAAGGGGAAAGCAGTAGCAGTAATCAATACAAAAGGTAGAGTTCTTTTGCCATTACTTTCTAAAACAATATTGTACTATAATTTTCCATGCCATTCTTTGAATGCTTTTGGTGTGGCAGCTGCACTATCACTACTTTTATATTGTGGTGCAGTATTATGGGACAGGGAAGGAGGGAAACAAGGGAGATTACTGTGGTAACTGCTCTCTGGACTTATGGCTGTCCAAATCCTACACTCTGGATTCTCCTTTGTTTAAATTTCCCTCAGCTGCCCACAATCAGTACAAGCTTTCTTTAAACTAGCTGGTAGTGTGTAAGTTTTATGTTCTCTAAAGGGTTCTTATTTGTGGAGAATAAAAGAATAACATGGTACTTAATTATGAGTTAAGCACAATCTCCCCTCCTCCTGCTTTTCGCAGCTATTTTGACTTGTTAGACCAGATGCAGATGGAACAGAACAAACATTTATTCAAAGAATATAAAATACATAACAAGTTAAAGGTTTTGTGTGGAATAATCAGTATGGAATGTACAACTCTTCTCATCTTCACTCACCAGAGATCATAAAAGCTTTTCCCCCTGGGGGTTAACATATTAAAACTGTGCCTTACTTATCAAATAAAAACATTGAGGGGAGATTTGATTCCTTTATCTCCAGATAAGGTTCCTCAGTATTCAAGGATACCTTTTTACCACAGCTGACAGTAGGCTTGCCATCCCCCTGCTCCCACCTGCAGCCTCCCGGCCCTGTACATCTGGGCGGGGGGCAGGGGGGCGGATGAAGTGTGATAGAGGAGCTGTGGGGCGCACTGAAATGCAGTTCAGTAAAAATTGTCTCCAAACAGGCAATTTTTACTGAACTGGGCTTCAGTGTGATGTCATTTGGGGCGCAATGGGGGAGCACATGTGGAAGGTAAGTACTCCGCTGCCCCGCAGTTTTGGCAACCCTAACCGACAGGCTTACTACTCAGATTCCAGGACACTCCTTTAACTCACACAAATCCTGGTCATAGAACCTGTACACAGAAAGTTAGATTTGACAGGCTGTTAATTTGCTTATTTCACTAAAAACAAGTTTCCTTCCCCAACCTGAACTCAAATCCTAATTAAAAGCCAAAATAAAAGGCATGTCTAAGCTTATGATGTTATCCACACCCACCAAAATCCCTGTTCTTGGGGGGGAAGTATCTCTTTCCGCTTCTTAAGCTGAGGCTAGCTCACCCCCACCCAACCAGTGCATTTCCAGAGGTTCTGATTGTCTGGCAATCACTTGGATTTGCATAAAGCTTAAATCACAGGATTGGTTCAGAGTCCTAGAGGATAGGCAAGACTCTGGGGATGATTGCCATGCTGGACTTTCACAACTTTATAAATCTCTGCTTCATCTCACCCCAGAAGTTGGAGAAATGTGTATCTATTGTATCATAGCCAGTTTCAAGCACTGGTTAAGTTTCTGGTTCTCACAAAATATTAGGGGTATACCTTAAGGTAGAAATTAATAAAAAATCTGATCTACACAGACTCTGTTGGTCAATACAATTACTGTAACTAAGTTGAATAGGAAAATTAAGTATATAAAGAAATAATGAGGGAAAGCTTACATTTTCTGGCACCTCACTGATCTTCTGTAATGTGTTTTCACTTTCTGTCAATCATTGTGATGTCTTGATGGGTTTAGGAAGCTTTCTATTTTCATATAAGCAAAGGTCCTGTTTCTGATTTATTTCATTCTACAGAGACCTGGATAATGGAGCGTGCCTGCCAGTTAGGCAGCCAGAAAGCAAAGCACTGCTTTATATTCAAAGAAATGTGAAGTAAATAAATTGGCAGGCAGACAGCACAAAAGATGATGGGGGGGGGCAGGTGAGAGACGGAGGTCAACACACAGACCCAACCAGAGAACCCTAAGCAGACTCTGTCTATGGGCAATATTGCTAATATGGCTAAAAACATAGCAAAGATGCAGCCATCTCATTCTGTAGAAACATAGGGGGAGGGTGACAAAGGTTAGAAGAAGAGTATGCTGGGTAGTTGAATGAAGATCCATAAATTCAACAGAGAGCTTTGCTGCTGTGCCTTGTCTTAAAGGAAGAAACATATATTGCCCAATTAAATGGTTCTGGTGGAAGACAAAAACTTCTGTCACAACTATATGGATGACTGCCAAGTCCACAACTTTGCAGGGATCAGAACTTGGATCCCATGTCCATTCTGCAGTACAGAAATTCTTTCCACAACCCTGGATGGATGTCTAAGTCTACCTTTTCTTAGGCAAAAAAATGACCCGTTTGACGCTTGACACATACTATTGAGGGAATGTAGCTTGGGAAAATATAACAGGGAAATGTAAATAATTTACAGCTGTTTCATTTTTATTTATTAAAAAGTGACTATTTTTTCCTTTTTTCTGATAATGAACAATGTATACTTTAACAAATGCCATTTTCACACTTAGCAATAAATTGCTTCAACGTATTTTTATGTTTACTATTCAGTTTCAAAACAGTTTTGGCAAAACATATAAAAATGTTAGAACTTACAAAAATAGTTTGAAAAAATGGCATGGAACATTTAGGATTAATCATAGTCTTCAAAACTGATATTGCAAATAAAATTAAACCCTAAGAACAGTATCATTTTCCAGTTTTTCTCTTGAACTGATGAAAGAAAGAGCTGAAACTTAGGTATGAAGTTGCCATCACTGAGACGGCAATGTCCTCTTCATGGCCTTTTCATGTTCCTGACTAGCTGCATAGGCCTTGGCCCCACTGTTTGCCCACTTTGGGTCCTGGTTATCTGGCAGAAAAGCATGCCTATAAATAGATTAAATGAATACATAAATTTCTACAATTCTAAACTCATGTAAAAACCTCTCTTTATGTTTGTTTGTGACGAGACTGATCTTCCAAAAATAAGTGATGTAAAACACTGAGTTATCAGATGGCATATTGAAAAAGACATTATTTAAAAGATTATTTTTAAGACATGAAAGACACTACTTACCGTTTCACATGCTGTTATAATTTTTTTCAGAACCTCTGGAACAACCCCTTGCAATTCCATCGTGGGATACTGATCATGGAGATTCATTACCACTAAGGGTGTATTATCAGATCTCACCAAGAGTGTTGATACTGCCAATATGCATTGCATGAGATTTGCTACAGGAGAGAGGCCACACAACTCCTTGAAAGAAACTACTGCATTCTGTTTTTAAAAAAATTAAAAGGAAAAATTAATGACTCATTCAATATGTATTTCAGTTATTTTTCATAATATGTAAACAATCCTGATTAACAGACGTTAATACAAATAAGCTATCAGTTATCCATGACTATGTCTTGGGAAAATACAGGTGTCAAAAGCAAGCAAGATTTAGATATTTGTAGTATTTCTCAATTACATTAAACAGGTAATCCAAGACTGAAGTGAATGTAGACCTTGTTACCTTAGAATTAATGTAACAAAGATCCCATAATTCAGGCTTAATTATCAATCAAAGGGTCATCCTAATTTACACAATTTGGATGGCCAATGTATCTAACAGAATCCCATTCTCTACATTACTGTGCCCCCCTCCCAATCCAAATTTTCTCCAGTGTTTTGTAGTAACAGAAGTCAGAGCAAGGTGCTGGATGTATTCAGATGTTTCAAACATACCAAAGTTGTTTGAGATGAGAATGAGAATAACTTGTCCGGCTCACATGCTGTCTACCATTCCCTTTGTATGCAAAGCTAAAATTGAAGAATTCCTGGTTTAGGAAGTCTGAATCTTCTAACTCCAGTTTGTTTTGATTTCTGAATTCAGGAGCCTCAACAAACTGAAGTTTGTTCCTTATCCATGTACTGTGATTATAAAACTGCCATCTAATCTTGATTTAAAATCCCAGTTTTGGGTCAAGAAACTAACAGTGCAATCCTAAACAGAGTTACTCCATTCTAAACCCATTGATATCAAAGATCTACTATGTCAAAGATCTACTAACCAAGAAGTCTTTGATCTTGGTTGTGTGTGAGAGAGAGGAAAAGGAGAATACAAGCCAAATAATAAACCAAAGTCATTCTCAAAGATCAAAACAAACTGAAGTTAGAAGGTTAGGTCTCAATACAAGCTTAGCATGTAACCTACCACACCGCTCAACAAAGTATGAAGACAGCCATTTAAAATTAAAGGAAGAATCCCTATGCTGGAAGAAGGCTTCGTATTTTGCTGAGTGGAATAGTGGGAGACTTGTTATTGCTTATAATTGATGGAGTTACAAAGTCCAACCACAGATGCAAAAATGTCTTCCCTATTGCCAGAAAGAAGAATGAGCTCGTGGTATTTTTAAGCTCCATTTGCCACAGCCAACAATGAGAATCCCAAGAAGTGCAAAGTTCTGGAGTATACCTCTATTTTAGCACCTAGCTTGCTATATATACTTTATTAATTTCACCAAGAACATAAAACATTTTATAATACTACTACTTTCATGACAGCTTTTAGCATAGTGGTTAAGTGGCTGGGCTGTGAATCAGCAGTTTTCTGGTTCGCATCCTACTATTGCCATGAGCTCAGTAGGTGGCCTTGGGAAAGCCACACCTCTCAGCCCCAGCTGTATTGTGGAGATAATAACAGCACAGACTTTGTCCACTGCTCTGAGTGGGACACTAATCTATCTGAAAGAGCAGTATGTAAGTGTAGTTATTATTACTACTATTATTAAAATTGACAAATGTATTCAGATGCCACTAAAATATGACTTTAAAAATTGTAATTTTAGCCTTGAAATCTCTGTAAGACAGAGAAAATGGATGAACAGAGAAAATGGAAAAATAGTCTCATTTGCTTGATACATATAAAATTATGTGATGCTTATAATGATTTTAACAGCATACGCCATTTTTTTATTTTGAGAATCTGGCAGCTTGGGATAATTCTTGTTCAAGAAAACTGGCAAACAATTATTTACTGAGTGTCACTGTGCAGTTGGAAACCAGCTTTCACAGTTAAGCATTCCAAATAAACAGTTATGCAGTCAAGTTCCATAGATCTGCCTTGACTGTGCCTTTTCAATAGAGTGTGCCAAATCTAAAAAAGATAACAGCTTCTTCAATTTCTTCTGCCTCAATATTCAAACTGAAAATATATCACATAAAATCTAATCTACAATTTGCTGTAATCCTCGTACAATATTCTTTCCACATTGCAATGTACTTCTCCAAAGTTAAAAGTAACATTTTCAAATATATATGCCATTCCAAATGTGTTTTAAAATAATAGTGCTTTTAAAGACTACAGCAAATTAAACAATCTTGTGGGGGGGGGGAATCACGACTTGTATGTTAGAAAAACTTGTTGGGTCAAAACTCCATTTACAAAGGACATAAAGGGTTTGTATATGTTTATCTCTTACATATTATTGCTGCTGCTGCTGCTGCTTCTCCCCCCCTCCCCTGCCCCATCAATCTGACAAATTTCATTTAGCATCTTGTCCTTGAAAAGAGACAGCATGAAGTGGCTGCCTGCCTATGAGAATGACTGATCACAGATCACACACCACAGAGACTCTCATGCACCACACTCATCTGATCTCAAACCCAATGCTTTTCAATGCACTTCATTCATACATGAGCAAGCAACCATATGTTCAGTAATCCAGTTACATAAATGTAAAAGTAAACCAGCCCTCTGGCTTCTGTATTTCTATATCTATCTCTAAATCTCTCTCTCTATACATATCCCAAAGACCGTACTGTACCTCTATACCTCATCAATAAAGTAATGCTAATTGCCTGCATACATCTCAAGGAGGATGCCTGCAAGATCAAAGCTGAAGATAATGGCCTGAGAAATCTGCCTCCTACCCTTCTTTCTCTTAAAATTTTGTAACTTCCAGCCTGATGAAGAGCTCTAATGAGTTCTAACACTTGCACATTATGTGTCAATTTGGTTCATCCTAATAAACGGTATTATTCAGATTTTGTTCTTGCTTTTGGATTTAGTATGGACCAAAATGGTTATACCACTTTTTCTATATCTGCTATCAGTTGAAGTTCTGAAAAACAGGTAGCATTAAATAGCTTGTAGAACAAAAAATATGGAATTTGGTTAATATCAGTTCAGTTCTAATCAGAGTTACATCCTTGTAAGTCCATGGACTTAGAAGGGGGCAACTCTGTTTAGGACTGCCAACTATGTCAGATTTTCTCACGCTATCATCTACCTTTAGTTTATAAACTGCCGTCAAAATTACTGAACATCTATCCTTAACTATGTCATGTGATTTGCATTAAACACATTTATTAACGTAAATATTAACTTTCTGTGAAAGTAAATCAAACACGATACCTGCATGTTTTCCTTTAAATCCGTGGCATCCCGTATGGGCTGGAGAGCATTCTTGAATACTTCATCAATGGTTTTAATCCACAGTGTCCTCATACAGGCATACTCTCTGGATTTCTTACTTTTTCTGACAGAAAGACCCCGTTTATGAGGCTTCCCACCACCCCGTCGATTAGTAATGGCCACATGTACAAACAAGAATGCATGTGCTAGAGCTTCTCCTGTTAAAGATTGAAGTGGAACATGCCGATAACCTGCCTGTAAACACTCAAAAGGAATTGTGTACTGCCCAATAAATTCATCCCCAATATAATCATCATCTAGTACTACAAACCGCACCATAGCAAGTTCAGGTAGATTAATCTGAAATTCAAAACTTTCATCAAATATTGGATTGTCCCCATTCTGATGCACAGTTTTTGTCCTTTGCTCTGCACAATCTGCAGGGATCCCATGGATTTCTACATAGACGTAAGGATCTACAACATCACCTTTGGCACCTGATCCTTTTGGTTTTGGAAAGTTCTGCCCACTAATAATCTTAACATGAAGTAGCTGAGGTGAAACTCCAGGCACAGTGTCTTTTGTATTTGCACTAAAGAAAGAAACTTCTTCTCGCATGATAGCAGGTCGCAGTACATAACCACAATTGCCATTTTGCCGAAACCAGCCAATGTTGAGGTCCATCATTAATCCAGGTGTCTGAAAGTTCATTGCCACTATCTGACAACCACACTTCCAAAAATCCTGTGGATTCATATTACTTGAATCAATCCGCATGGGACTAGGGAAAACTCTGGCAAGAAAACGTTTGTTGTAATTTACAAAGTCTCCAGCATTTTCACTGGCGTATCTGTTAGCAAGCACTTCATTAAAGGAGCAAATTTCCCAGTATTTTTGAAGCTGAAACGAAGCCTGGAAATCTTTGAATTGAACTGACTTACATATGCTGACAAGTTCCGAAAGCTCTTTACAGAGCTGGAACCTTTTCACTGGCACAACATTCTGCTGCTCTGCACTCTCCTTACTCATTCTCTGGGACATTTCTGCGCCTTCATCTTCATCGGTAACATCTCCCTCCAGCCCAGAGCAATTAGAAGAAAGCTTCTTGGCTTTTAATAGTACTTTCCCTTTGAGGGATTCAGGAGAAGGCAGATAAGATTCTTCTACATTTGGAGGCTGCGTATGCAGCTTGTCCCCCAATATTTTCTTCATATGCTGAACCATCACTTTTTGTTGTTTGAGAGAACAATGATTTTCTAAACACAACATAAGAGGGTAGTCTGAAGCAAAAAAGGCGTATTTGTTAATAATGTCAATTACACTGCGGAAGACTATTTGTGAGGTCATTGTATGACCTGTGTAAATTACAGGCTCATTATCAGGACCATCCCAAACGTCCAACTCAACACTTCGACATCCCATTTTAAGAGCACGAATATATCCTGTGATATCAGACGGGCCTCGGAACTGATCCTCTATCAAGTACGTGTTATGAGATGAGTTGATGAAATAATGAGATAAAGGTTGTTTCATGTCCTGGCACACCTTTTTATGCTCTGGATCAAATATATGACATTCTGGGGAAGTAAGGTAATTTGTAAAACCATCTATGGAAAGCCATCCCTTTTCTTGGCCATCTCTAGAAGGCTCATATTTGCGAATAATTTCAAGGCTTATTTCTTCTGTGACATGGGCCATACCCTGTTCTGCTTCTAAAAACATCATAAGGTCCTTGGTGTCAAGGAATTCTTTATTGCTAGAAAACTGAACTAACAAGAAATAGATCTCAGGGCGAGTACAAAGCTCATGAAAAACTTCAATAAACTCCTCTTTCGTGACTTCAGTACCAGGGTTGTCTTTTGATCTGTGTAACTCTTTGAATTTCAGTTCAATTTTACTTGTTTTCAAGCCAGGGTTTAGGCTTTTGATAAATTGCACAGCCCTACACAAGGATACACGTCCCAAATTATCTACATCTGTTTCACTAAACATTTGTGAAACCCATGACGTCCGCATTTTATCTTGGCTACTTTCTAGCATATCAAGTGTATGTTTTCCATAAGAGATCAGGTATCGTAGCCCAGTAACCCAAATATTTGCAACATCTGCAGAATTTGCAACAAGATCTAGAGACTCATAATTGTCCCCGTAGATAACAGAAAATGCACAGTCTTCTGAAATCTGATCATAAATTCCGTTGCTACGAAAAATGTCTGTATTCTTCCCTGTTCTCACTTCTTTGACTGATTTAATATCAATCTTTGCTTTTTCTGAATCCTTCTTTGAAGGTTCCCAACGCAGGGACTGCATATCTGCATCTAAAAGGAAGTAACGGTGGTATACTCTGGAGTTGGATCGAACCTTTTTGAGTTCTGAGCCTTCCACCATGGCATTAATACAGTCACTTGCGCTGCTGATCTTCTTCTCAGTTGGCATGCTGCTGAATGATACAGTCTTTTTCCGTTCTCTTTTTTGCTTTGTACCATCCTGGAAGCAGAAGGAGAAAACAATGATGAAATATTTGCCATACGACATGTAAATATCTGCTACGTTTAATGTAGCAAATGAACATGCGTGAACATGAGGATCTGTGGGGCTATCAGGAATTCCCAAAGGGATCTTTGTATTGAGAACTAACTGTTCTGCCCAGAAATGTTCATCTAGGGGAATATTAAGGATAGCCTATGTATTGCCCTGTCCAGCAGCTGCAAGATTTTTATATAACAGCTCAAGTTTGGGGGCAGGGAGGTGTTACCCTCTTCATCTTATCTGCAGCGGAACTGAAGTTTTCACAAGTAACTTGTGTGTGAATAAACAAGCTTATTTGGAGGAGCCAGTGGTGAACACAGAAAATAGTAACACTTAATAGTATTTGGCTGGGGATGGCCCATGCTTGCCCAATCTCCTCAAATCTCAGAAGCTAACAGAGTCAGTGCTGTTTAGGAATCAACCCAGGAAAATTATGATAGCTATATAGAGGCAGGCAATGGCAAACCACCTCTGTTAGTCTCTTGCTTTGAAAAACCCCAGCAAGTGTCACTATAAGATGGCTGTGACTTGATGACACTTTACACACACACACAGTAGTATCTGACCAATCCCAAAGCAATGTAAGCACCATGGTCCTAAAACAATTTTGGAAAGTTTTGCAGCAGGACTATCAGCTATGATGTGAACATGCAGCAAAGCAATTATACAACAAATTCACTCAGGAGTTCCATGTTTACTTCAAAACCCATGTCTCAGCACGTTATCACAAGGCTTAGAGGAGTGGTAGGGCCAAAACTGTTGTTTGTGATTATTTTTGCTGATGGTGTTTTCTTTAATGCAGAGGCCACAAATGAATTTGAGGCTGAGCAGTGACTGGCAGAGAGGTGGGGTGCTTAACACCCTGTTTGCCAAAAACCGTTCTCTGGCACTTTTCTCTCTGCATTAGAAAAGCTATCAGGACACACATATATTTAACCCACTGGAGGGCTGCTAATGTTGTAAAGTTGGGACCAAAGTCTGACCCCTACCCAACCACCAAGGTTTAAAGAGAGGAGGGAGGCAATGTGAAGCATCATCTCATCTTCATGTCCCACCAGAATAACAAAACTGAAGCTGGTTCCCATTTCCCTATCTGTGTTTTCAATTCCTTACTCTCCATTCCATCCACAAATACTCATAATAAACAGCTCTGCGTCCCGAAAGAATCTTTGAATGCCCCACACTGTTAAGACCCCTTGTTCCTCAATCCAAAGCCTGGATTCAGCACTAAGAAATTCCAAAACAGAGTACCCCCAGAAAAAGAAAAGAGTAACTGGATGTTGCTGTATCCCAAAGTTAGGTTTAAGCCACACCAAGTCACCCACATCTTTGGAATTTAGGGAAAGCTTATGTTGGGGGATGAGAACTAGGGATGTATGAATCAGGTGGGGGATTCAGGTTTTTGACCCAAATCAAGCCCGATCTGGAAAGATTTGGCATTTCCGAATCAGCCTCAGCATTGTGAAAGGCAAAGCTTACCTAAGAGCTTCAGAACGCTTTGGTACGCTTCAGGTGCTGTGACAGCAATCTTTCTTTTGCTGACTGTTCCTGCAACTTGCAGGAAGAAAGTACTTCCTGCAAGTTCCTGCCTTTTTTTCACCCAATGGGAGTGAGTGAGTGAGTGAGTGAGTGAGTGAGTGAGTGAGTGAGTGAGTGAGTGAGTGAGTGAGTGAGTGAGTGAGTGAGTGAGTGGCAGAAGGGGGAGGAGGGAGGGGGATCAGGGAAGGGAGGTGGGACTCAGAAAGTGTCCAATCCCTGCAGCAGCTCTCCTTCCCCAGAGATTCTCTCTGGAAGGAGAGTGCCTTTTTGGAAATGCTGCAGGGATTTCAATTGGAGGCTTGCCTTTTAGCCAACCTCAATTTTGCCCCGGTCTGGAGACATGATACTAGTGCCTGCTTCCTGCTGGCTTGCCTCTGTCTCTGTGGTCTGGGCTGTGACTTAGCTGGCCTGCTTGGGACTTATTGCTGGACCTGCTGTGCTGACTTCTGGATCTGCACCTGGAGTCTGATAGGAGAGTCACTAGACTCACAGGGTTTTTTTCTCTTTGGGAGGAGGTGGTAGGGGTACCTTCTTTGGGGAGCCATAACATGAAACTGGAGGGGGGGGGTTTAGAGGACAGGTAGCAGTAGGTCCTTTGCAAAACTGATGCATTTTGCTTACAAAATCCTACCCCCAGCCACCTAGAAAGCCCCCCTAGTTTTCCACATAGGGAATAATGGAGATTGGAGGTGGATGAGGCACCTTCTTGGGGGGGGGCATAACATGGCCCCCTGAAGTCTAATCTTTCTGAAACTTGGGTGGTCGAGAGTTAGGCCCCCAGCAACTTTGGTATTATTAGGTAAGAAAATGGCCCCTACAGGCCCCCAGATAGCTGGGAATGGTATTTCCCATTGGAAACAATGGCAGAATCTTACCTAAAAATCCCGAAGCAGTTTAAATACCTGAAGCTGAGTTCACAAGCCAGTTCAGGATTCAGGTTTTCCTGAAGTTTTTTCCTGCTTCAGTAAACTCGAAGCGGGAAACCCAAATCTTTTTTTGGTGCACACCCCTAATAAGAACTATTTAAATATCCTTAATATGTGTCGCTGGATTGGAGAATAAGGAACCAGGGATTGTAAACAGAGAAACAAGAACTAAATTTAGCCTCATATTTGAAAATAGGTTTTTGGATGTTGGGTGAGAAAGCATCTTCTCTTGGGATCTTAAGGGCTGTGTCTCATTTGGAGGAAAAGGCAGTGCTGGATTTAGAAATGCAAGCCTAGTTTCATCGTAAACTCTGCCTCTGTAAGAGCCTCAATATTAAATGGGAAGATGGAGAGAACACTGTAGAAATAAGAGTGTAACAGATTTCACTGAAAGTGTGGGTGGTAAGCAGAGTTGGGAAAAGGGCAGGAACACGGCCCTCCTTCCCAACTAGGGGCTATTAGTTGCTAGAACAACAAAAAACTAAGGCAGCAGCCTGTGCAGCAACCATCTTTCCAACAGGAAAAACTGAGTACACAAAGGAGGTGCAGCTCGATCAAAAAGAGGTTTGAAATAATGATATATGACAATAAAAGACACTATACAAAACAATGGGTGTGAGTCACCAGGTTAAAGTTTTGAAGTTATAAAGATAAAAAAAAACATGTGCTCAGCCTGAAGAAAGATTTGTGACATTGATGGTGATAACATCTGTCTATAATTTGCCCTATAGGTTACAGCTGTAGCATAGAAGCCGCACTACATCTCTTCACATGATAATTCTTACCACAACAGGTTGTGAGTAACCATCACAAAGGCAGGTGATTGTTCCAGAGGGACAGACTCACGAACACTTATGGTGGAATAAATTTTGTCAATCTTTAAAAGGTGCTGAAGGGCTTATAATTCAGGAGGGAAAGCAGGTGAGTAAACTTGCTAAAAAAAAGCTATAGGGGGAGAGAGTTGTGTCAAAGTCATTCCCAGCCTGCCTCTCTCTTCCAAGGAGGACAGACTGAGACAGATCCTGACAGGGAGATAGCATTAAATATGTCATTTGCAAGTATAGACAATCAGTAGTGTTCATCAAATGTGCTCAGTCTACAAAGAACTTAAAAGAAAGCATCTCTGTCCAGAGCCTTCATGGGTGTCCTAGCATGCACTTGGAACTTACATGCACAATGGCTTTCCTGCTTGCAAACACACATATTGATTCAAATCCGCTCTGTATGAATGGATTACAGTTACATGAAGACAAGCAGAGCTCTGAGTGACCTCACTTCCACAAAAGCTCCAGTTTGGGGTAAAAAGGCATAATCTCATACTACACCTGAATCTGAACCACTAAGCTAAGTGTAAAAACCTTCTCCAGGCTAAAGCTGCTTAAATATCAGAAAAGCTCTTTAAACTGGAGGAAATTTCACAGTCTTGAAATTCTGTATTGATATTACAGCAAAGGTTTTTATAGCCTGTTTTAAAATACCCAAAACAGAGTTTCTCTAAATGCTGTTTACAGAATGTATTTTAATTAATTATTTATTCTTAAATATTCATTATGAAATTAAAACTGTGAAAAATACACTGGCCTTATGATAATTGTGCTTTTATAGCCTCTCTAGGTTTATAATTCTAAACATACTTATGTTTGACATCAATGCAATTTACTTCCAAGTAAATGTGTTCAGCAGATCATACAGTTTCTAAGGATCCAAAGAACAGTAAAAGCTTTGTAAACTGGAATTCACAGGGAATTAAGGTTGTTGCTTAACTAAATACGTCAGTTAACAAACCTTTTATCCAGCATCCTCCCAAATTGTTCAGTTGGCGTGCTGGTTAACCAAACCACCCAGTTAACCAGGTGCCAATTAATAAAGCTTCTACTGTACTTTCTTCTGCTTTTGGGCCACAGAACAACACAACTAGACTGCTGAAATGCATCACTTGTAGAAATGCATCCAACTAAATGATTAATGTATATTACTTCAACCAAGCCAGGTGACAGCCTTCCCACAGTCAATGAATCATCACTGCTTTTAGTAATTCCATACTTCAAACATTACTCTCTCAGGAAGATTAATTTTACCTTTAAATGAGGCCTGGTTAAAAATAAATAAATCTCATTATTAATGCATGTAATGTTATTTTGATTTTGAACTTCCGAGTCAAGGAATAAGTGCTTGATTGATATATTAATTTAAACATTTTAAGAGCCTTTCTAGATTATTTTTGTTGATGCAATAAATGTAGTATTTAGACACTTGCTGGCAGCAACAGAGGAATTTTTTTCAAGGTAACCATACTGGGATATCATATTTCAAGACTGTGTTACTGGGATATCATATATCTCAAGCATTCAAATGGCAATATTTTGTCACTAGGGGAAAGACTTTTTTAAAAAAATCTTGCTAGTGTAACATTTATGATTCTGAGCATTGTGTTGTTGCATGAACATAAAGGGCTCCTATTTGACTGCAACGTTCACTAATGATAAGCAACTTAGCTCCCAGCATTTTTGTCACCAGAATTGTTATGTTTGGTGCTGATAAAATGTTTTTTGTTTGATTTTGTTTCTCTAAAGGATAGTCCCTCCACTGCAGCTCTCAGGTGCAGAAAAATTCATGAATATCCCTTTTTTAAAATGCATCATATACTAGCAAGATTACCCTATCTACCTTGCATTAATAACTTGCCATTCCAAAGACCTTTGCTGTTATTGAAAAAAAATAATTTATATCCTTTGATGGAATACTTGTCACCTGTGAGGTTTACTTTAAAAACAGGAAATAAAAGTACAGGTATCAAATTGCAGTACCTCCCTCTTCTCTAAAACTTAACATGATAAGACATTTGCTTTAAGTTCTAGATCAGTGGTAGTAAGAACACAACACTCACAAAAGTTTTGCTATTGTCTGAAAAGGCCCTTCATATTACTTTTCTTTGGCAAGAGAGGACAAAAACAGGTCTTTATAAATAGCAACATAAGGAATTAATTAACAACTTCTTTTCTTTTTACTTATGGAAACTGGGCTTTCCCCCCTGGGACTACGGAATAAAGAAAATGGTACATTTTATTACCAAATATTTGTAGGAATTTAAAATATCTCTCATAACTGCATCCGGCAGACAAAAAAATTACTCCACATTTAGGGATATTCAGTCATTAAATCAGTCCCTAGGAATCTGTTACAGCAAAATCATCAGCAGTTCTTCAGTCTGCACACTCTAGATGCATCTCCCAAGGTCATTCAATATGCTTCATACCACAGTAAGGATCTAACTCTCCCAATTCCTAGTCCCTCACTCTAGCCAGAACACCACACTGGCTCTTTGTGCAATACTGTCACACCAGCAAGTAACGAACACATCATTGCATCATACAAAAAATGCACATCTATGAAAGTGCTTGCACAGTAGCAAAACAGTATGAGAACTGCAAGAAAGAGTTCAGCAGGCCCCGATCAACATAAATAGGAAACTCATGTCAAGAGTCATAAAACAGAACCACACCTAATAATACACAGTCTCTATGCTGTCCACCCTACTTCAGCAGACTATGCCTGCAATGTCAGGGAAATTCTATCATTCATCATATTGCACAGACAGTCCATGCAAGACTGTGCAAGATTATTGTAAACTTTCAGACTGAGAAATACAAACAAGATACAAACACACACACACGCACTCCAACAAAAACAAGACAAATAGTATGCCCAGGAAACATCTGCCTACAACATCCAGGCAAGATGTATTAAAATGATGTTAATATTCGCCATAACTCTGTATACATGTATGATATTCCTTTGTCCTTAAACAACAGAAATGGCATCAGAGTAATTTTTAAAATTCCAAAATTAACTATACTTTATCTCTCTAGTATACATTCTTTTAGTATTCTCTTCCGCTTCTGGAGTTAGGAATGCTGGTACAGTACCCACTTTCTAGTATCCCAAAACCCCTTTTCTTCAAACACCAGTGCTTTCCTTCACTCATTAACTAAATCTGAAGGTCTCCACAGACAGTTTCTAATTATACCCGACCAGGGATCTCTTCACTCTCCAGAGCCACCTCCCTGTTTGATTGTGTGGGGGAAACCTCCTCTCCTTAGAAGATCTATGCCTTTTCTTTGGCCCAATTGGGAGTCTACACCTACTCCCCAAACTTCCTTTCCAACTTTTCCCCAGTTCTCCTGCTCGTGTTAAAACTGTTCTCCATTAGGAGCCCGTCTCCCACAACTCTTCACACTCAATTTCTCTCTCTTCTAGGACTAAAAACTAACCCTCCTCTTTCCAGCTCATGCTACCCAGTCAGATCCCTTGGATCTGTCACTCAGAGCTGATTCTGTGAGGGATTAACCCTTAGGAGTCCTGTTTGAATTTTCTTTATTTAAACTATAAACTATACACCATAACATAATAAACAATAAACACAGAGAATAAGAAAAAACACACAATTCTAAACATGATACACTAACAATACATGTATCTATAAAATTAAGAGGAAAAGAAAAAAGAAAACAAAAACACACACCTAAATTACATTACAAGTTGAGTTCCGATTTTCTCCGCAACAAGTATATATCATTTCTAGAGACCCACTTATTCTAAGTTAGTCACAAAATCTCTCTTTTTTCTATTGTTCATGTTTCTTAATCCATAAATCCAGATGTCAACCCTTAGGGATTAACCCTTAGGAGTCCTGCAGCTGTGTGTGTAGCAATTCCAGGCTTTTTAAAATGTGCAGTCCATCACAATATGCTAGTCATGATGCTAAAGAATGTGCTCCATTGCTTCTATCTATCCATTTTTAACTTTCTCCCCTCAAAGCAGCTCAGGGGAATTTACACAATTTTCCCCTCTGTAAAAATTTGATCCTTACAACGAATGTGTGAGGCTCCACAAAAGTTACTGATATTAAAAATTACAACACTCAAAGCCTCGTGGGAGAACATTTTGATCTTCCAAGACATTCCATTGCTGACCTAAAAGTGGCTGACCTCAAACAAAGAAACTTCAAAGGGAGATTACAATGTGAGATTGCTGAATTGGAGTTCATTCACAAATTCAGAATAATGGACCCTCCAGGGCGGAATAGAGATTTAGTATTATCTCACTACAGATGCTAATTTCTGCTCTTACCAACCTGCACTGTACCATTGTACCTGTGCATCCTGACACCCTTCCTTACCACACCCACATTCTGGATGGGATATGAAGGCTCAGGAATCTCCATTCCTTCTTGAATCTGACGAAGGGAGCTTTGACTCTCAAAAACTTATACCCTGAAAATTTTGTTGGTCTTTAAAGGGTTACTGGACTTGAATCTTCCTGTTCCACTGCAGGATAACATAGCTACCAACCTGAAACTTACTGACCCAGTGTCACTCAGTAAGCATCACTGCTGAGCTGGGATTTGAATTTGAGTCTTCCCAGTCATAATTCACCATACTAACCATCACACATGACTGGCTTGAAATGAATATTACAATTCTATCAAAGAGTCAAATTCTTGAGCCATTTCCTTCATATATAATGAAGCTGTGGGAAAGAAACAAAACTATGATGAGATGTATTATGCTGTTGGTATAATTGTGTATTAATATTGGTTTTGATGCTACTTGTAATAATGTTGTATTGTACTTTAATAATATATTTTGTTGGAAGCCATCCTAAGCCTGCTCATGGGAAGGGCAGGGTATAAGTCAAATTAAATAAATAAATAAAGTGATAATACAGAATGACATTTCTCTATATGTCTTCATTTTATATTTTTTCTATTTGTATTAATAAATTTATATCAGTACAAGTGATGTGTCACTCAAAGCTTGTAGGTCATAAACTCAATTGTCCAAAAAAGCAAATCATGTCTGTATTATTCTTTTTATTTAGTAGACTGGAGTGGGTGCCCTTTTTGAGGCAGCAACTCATCATTATTAAGTATTATGCTCAGGTCAACTATTCTAAACATGACTCTTTTCATTTGTAAGAAATGCCAGATCATCCCAGATTTAATACGAATAGTTATCTATACTTCATTTATACATGGAACCAATAAACACAGAAACATTACAACAATTGAAATGCCAACAGGTTGGATCCTGACACTCTGTTCTGTTGGTGAGTTCTTTTGATGTAAGGAACCTTCCGCCACTGGAGGCTCTGGTATCAGTAGAATCTTCCTTGAGCTGGAGGAACATATTGGTACTAGTGGAAGAGACTCAACCCACTCTGACCAATATACCACAGGGCTACAGACCATGGCCCAGCTATTTCAACACTGCCTTCGAAGTGACCTTCTTATAATGACAATATATTACAGGTGATGCTGTGGGCAATAGCTGGATTCAGAGAGATGCTTGCTCATACAACCGTCTTTCACTAGCCAAGTAGAATTTCCCAGGGAGTAGGGGGTGTTTCAGCTTAGTTCTTCTGTTTTGACCTATTGCTACATATCTAGTTTCTCATTGCATAAGCTCTGGTGCTGACTCTGCTGCAGTTCTCACCATTTCATAGCAGTCTATATCTCTAGTGAACCAGGGTGACAATCCTAAGCAGGTCTACTCAGAAGAAAGTCCCTTTTTAAACAGAGCTTATCCCCAGGTAAGAGTTCTTAGATGTTCTTAGGTGTTCAGAGTTTCCTCCCTAAAACTCAGTTCCATATAAGGAACTAGAGAAAGTACTGCTTAATAGAGGCTTCATGTGTGGAAGTGGACAGGTGAAGCTTTTCATGGCATGGACATACGTAACATCACCTGGTCCCATTAAGCTTCTATTAAAGGTACAGGAATTTTTTTCTTCCAGGGAGTTGGCCACTCTGGTTCCATATCATCCAGGTAATCTTTGTGCAGTGGCTCTGCTGCTGTTGTTGGGTAAATGACCTGGTCAGGAGTCAATCATTTTCAGTAGAAGTTTGATCTACTGACTGGCTCCTCAGGGTTAGTTCCTGAACCGAATTCTATGTTGTTTGGTGTTGCTGCATTTACTCAACTTCCACTCTACCCTGCTGCTTGAACAGCAATGCCAGCCAGTATTTACAATTTAAACTCCTATTCAAAATCACACTGCTGCATTTAATGACAGCATGAACCACGCACACATACAGAAATGCACGCATCTATTACGTACAGTAGATTTAAAAAAACAAGCCAATGCTTTCCCCCCCTTGTCCCGTGGGAAGTACGATGTGTGTCCACAATTTGTTAATAGCAATCTAGCTTGTCTGGCCCAGATGTCTATAAATAATTAAATTACACTGACAGTCCTGCACTGACATACACAAATTTTTTCCTTGCCTAAAGGGATGGAAAGACTATGTTAAAAGTGTTTCTCTTTATGGACAAGTTGCTGATAAGGTGCAACCCCTTGAAGGGGATCTGAATGAATGCCCCAATCAATATATAAATCTGGAAAATCTTGGGGTTTACAAGAATTTCTGTATCCTGTATTTTTGAAAACAAAATAAACTCCTTTATACTGTAAACAAACACACACACACTCACACACAATCTCCTTTTAAAGGAACAAAAATTTCCTAGTATTCCTTGTTTCTTTAATAAGAAGAAGGTTCCAAACCTTTAATTTTTTTCTCTCGAGTGAAGGTTGTTGTGTTATGGCCATGAGACAAACCTTCAATTGACCGAGCACTGCATTTTAGCCTGAGAAAGTAAACGCTGATGACTCAGTGGCATGAAAGGGACCATTACTATATTGATGTTTGGTGGACTATTGTGTTTCTTCAAAAGGAAGACAAACCTGAATGTAAGACGACCCCCTTAAAATATTATACAAAAATTATTATTGGACATAACTGTAACTTGTATGCAAATGTAAGATGAGCCTCTCTATTTCTGGATAGCATACCTGGAAAAACCTTAATCTTGCATTTGAGTAATATGTAGACTCTCATTAATGGCATTATTGGCCCCCCTCATTTGAAACACTGTATGCAAATATTAATTTGGGACTTAGGATACTTTTAAAATACTTCTAACATATGCTACAGAATGTAACTTGAATTTTATATTTTTCATAGAAATGCTCAGATCTGATTCGAAAAGAGTCAAAATAATGTTACTCAGTTCAAAGCTGGGGTTGCATGATCCAGCATCAACTTCAGTGGCAACTTGAGGGCATAAACCAACCAACCAACTCTGCTGCTGCACAAGCTATGTTCAGTAGCACTCACGCAGGGTTTCTCATACCACATATGGATAGCTGGAAATAAGTGAAGGCAGTGCAGCAACAGTTCTTAGTGGGTCAAGCTCTAGTCATGGTTGGAAAAACTAGCTACTGAAAAAAGTTCTTGCGAAGACAAACAGATACCAAGTTAAACTTGTCATTTTTACAGATCATAGTACTCGAATTACAAGATATACTAGAATATATTTTTTTCCTGGATGGCTGTTTATAATGCATGGACCTTTAGTAACATATACATAATTTCATTCATAAATTGTAAAATGTATGTGTGTGAGTGTGCATGTGTGTGCCTGTATATATTATTTGCCAAGCCTCTGGTTTGCCAAAGCCTTGCCTATTTGACATTCCATTTGTTTACTCAATAGTTTGTTTTAACCCAATAACTCCATCAAACATGGATACTGCGATAAAATTCGGAAAATCAATTCATTCATTAAGATAGCACCATCAATGTGTAT
This sequence comes from Eublepharis macularius, assembly GCF_028583425.1. Lineage (NCBI taxonomy): Eukaryota > Metazoa > Chordata > Lepidosauria > Squamata > Eublepharidae > Eublepharis > Eublepharis macularius. The sequence goes on from NC_072800.1 coordinate 45,767,624, forward strand.
GGTACTTTAGAGAATACGAGTAGACAGATCTTTGGCAGAGAAGCATACAATCTAAGGCAGGCAAGAAGAGGAAAAGTGGGGAATAAGCACATGATTAAGGTACGATTACACATTTGTTTTGAACACTTCAACCTCTACACCCATTTTCAAAGTAAAAAGATGATGGACAGAAGAAAATACAAACTATGTGGAATGCAATACCATCATTAAAGACCAGAGTGGACGCTGATGCACAGAATCTGGACAACATGCTGCATTTCAAGGATAAACGCCAGCTCAACCCTTGCACCCATTTTAAAGAGCGGTAGAAAATTTGTTAAGTAATGCCTTAAGGATTACAGTGAAATGCAGTATTTTGTAATGTAATGCCATGTTTGAAGTTCAAATATCTGCTCAACCTCTGCACAGGGGGAAGGGAAAAAACAGAGATATTTGTGATGTAATGCCTGCCTTGAAGACCAAACTCTCATAATACAAGTTATGTGCATTCACAGCCTAATTCTACATTTGATGTTCACACTAAAGCTCAACCCTAGTATCTCTTTCCAAAAGGATCACAACCAGCACTGCCTCTTATTAGTCAAAAACCTAAGTTTTGCTTCAGAGAATCAAGGCAAACAGGATTAATTCAAGAAAAATATATTAAGATACCGTAATGACAGTATGGGTTTTAAGTTATTTTGCATATTAAAAGATGCTTTTATGTGTCTCATTAAAGGAGTCTCATTGCCCAGTATAATTAAAGAGATGGAAAAATAAACACCACTCTTCCACAGACAGGGGAGTTTTGCTCCATCTAAACTAGTCGTACAACATCAGGGTTGTACTGCAGAGAACAAAAAAATATTTTCCCACTGAAATAGAATTGTTTGTTTGTTTCACTCTCCCAATGTCCAAATTGTAAATATGGAGAGACCAAAGAAGGCTGCATAACATATGTATCTATTTTGCACTGAGATTATGACTTCTAGTGGCATTAACTTTTCTGCTTATAGCAAATTTAATTAATTGCACAAGTTTAGTATACCAATAAAGAATCTTTCTAAAATTATTTTATTTATAGACTGGCTACAGTCACTAAGAAAATTTTGCCCACAGTTTCACTCTGTTCAAAAACCTCCTTTCTTCCCTACAATTCTCTTTTTAGTTTTTGACAGCTTTAGCAAAGCCATTAGTCACCAAAGGCAAATTTGAAATAAGGTTCTTATCAAAAAGAATGGTTTATATGGCACAGAACAGACCCAAATGGCACTAGTTACAGGAATGAAGGGTGCCCTAACATTTGGAAAAAACGTATTTCATACAGTCAGGCTGGATCTGCCAAAACAGGTAACAGAATGTTTCGACAGAAGACATTGTTCCTTTTTTATTTTATCAAAATACAATAATACATAATCAGGACAGACATAAGAAATTTTTCCTTGCCTTCCCCTTCCCCAAATTTGCGCCATTTGTCCCCAAATTTCTCTCTGAGAACTAGAACAGCACCCCCACACATCCTAATAGCACATTTTGTTTCTTAACCCTCTGAGAGTTTCAGGAAAGTGTCAGGTTGTCTGGGAAAGGGGAAGCCAGGGACAGAACAAACAGCAGGCTACTTGAGAGAGGTGGGGAAAGATCAGTTCTGCCAACACCCTCACTAATCTCTTCTGGCAGATCCAGTCCAGTATCAATGGGAGACACACATTTGCAATATAATCCAAGATGAAGTTTATGATGTTGGCTTTATCAGAGTTTTTGCCCCCTCAAAAAGCACCTCCAGTAGCCTTACACTCTCTGCTCATCACATAGAAAAGAAACTTGCTGTGATTTGTGGTTGCCAACCTCCAGGTGGGGCCTAGAGATCTCCCAGAATTACAGATGATCTCCAGAGTGCAAAGATCAGTTTCTCAGGAGGAAATGGCTATTTCTGAAGGGTGGGCTCTAGGGTATTATACCTCACCGAGGTCCCTCCCCAAATCCTTCCATCCCCAAATCTTCAGAAATTTCCAACTCAGAGTTGGAGACCCTCATGTGACCCTATATGACACCTCAGGAGTTGGCAACAATGCTGGAGATCAAAAATTCACAAAAATAGATTTATGTCAATACCACTCTCCAAACAAAATGAACATTCTGTAGTAGAGGACATAAAAGGAGACTACAGCCAGCCCTTTGCTTTCACATTACTGGCAGACATCCTCCAATAGGTATGGCAACATTCCAAATGATTCTGTAATATTTATATTGCTAGTATAATCCTTATGGCATTCCATCAAGACAATGTAATCTGGCAAGAAACTTTCTTCATTTAGAATAAATGGATTTTTAACAACAATAATACATGGTAACTTTGCTATGAATGATTTATGCTGCTGATACTATGCCAGATTTAAATGCTATATAAATGGAAGTTTTGCTCAGACTTCAAGACTGGACTGAATTTTGAACATAAAACCATACATTTAACTAGATTACCGTTTCTGAAGAATATGGTATGCATGATTTAAAACTATATCATTTACTTTTTAATAATAAAACAGTTTACATGTGGGTCTAATTACATAATGCAGGACATCAGCAACAAATTTCATTTTTACTTTAAAGTACTCTCAGAAGGCATAGCATTTGATCTTAGCAGCAATAGTGGGAAAGAGGGACGTTAACTCTTCCCCTTACAGTATTTTCTCCAGTCCAACTAGGCCCACCTGAAGAAGTTATTAGTCCCATGTAGAAAATATAAGCAGAGGGTTGTGATTGCTCATCCATATGCAATACCACTATTATATAACTCAATTATTCATACATGGTGGCTCTCACACATCTGTCTATTTATACACACACAATATTTTAACATTGTATGCATCACCATGAACACTTGGAAGAAAGCAGAGGAGTTAGCCGTGTTAGTCTGTGGTAGCAAAATCAAAAAGAGTCCAGTAGCACCTTTAAGACTAACCAATTTTATTGTAGCATAAGCTTTCGAGAATCAAGTTCTCTTCGTCAGATGCATGATACAGAAACTGGTCAAATATAGAAGAGGAGGGAGGAGAAGGGGAGGAGAGAGAAGAGGCAATTGGGGGGGAGAGGGGGAGGGTGCAACCAAAACATTCCTTTGCTAGTATATGTAAACATCTCCTTTTGGTGTGTGGATCAGTTGGCTTCAACTCCTTTGAAGCCAACTGATCCACACACCAAAAGGAGATGTTAACATATACTAGCAAAGGAATGTTTTGGTTGCACCCTCCCCCTCTCCACCCCTAATTGCCTCTTCTCTCTCCTCCCCTTCTCCTCCCTCCTCTTCTATATTTGACCAGTTTCTGTATCATGCATCTGACGAAGAGAACTTGATTCTCGAAAGCTTATGCTACAATAAAATTGGTTAGTCTTAAAGGTGCTACTGGACTCTTTTTGAACTTGGAAGAAAGGAATTAATATATTTCAATTTGTAATAAAGCAATAATATACACACATATTGCAGTGTTTTACAAAAATTGAATAAAAACCATTAATAACTTAGTAGACAGTTATCAAGTCATCATAGTATGTCAGCGTTCAGTCCTTAATACACCGGGACTTTAAAAATGTTAATTGTAAATGTCTCTGCTCTAATAGTTATTTAGAAGCACAGTAACCTAAAGAACATTCATTTGTTAGAACTGGACGGTACATTTATAATACCAACTAACTGGAGAAAACTGTGGACAACCAATTTGTAGCAAGCTCTAAAATATCTTGCCTTTTATGTTACACATGAGCTTGGACTGGAGTGACTCTGTTTAGGGTTATATTGATAACTAGTTTGATGGCCGTGCTTCGCTACGGTATTCAAGCACTATGTTCCTAATCCTGGAAATATGTTCTTGGATTCTAATCCTCAGGGGACGGGTAGTACTGCCTATATATAATAAAGGGCATTTGCATTGGATAATATAAACAACATTAACGGACTTGCAATTGGAAAAGTTGGTCCGATGAAAAGAGTGGGTCGGCAAAATCTGGTCAAGCTTGACCATATGACTACACACATTGCATGTACCGCATGCAAAATGGCCCTTGGGCATATTAGTGCGTGGGGAGATGCTGGAAAACTCGGATCTAATTAGGATGTCTCTGATGGATTTCGTCCGTCTATAGCCGACTGACAATCCCGATTCACACCCGCGAACACCGGATATGATGTGCCAGTGCTGTCTGATAATGGAGGTAATTCTGGGGGCCAGGGGGCTATATTCTAATCCCCATTTGATTCTATTGTCCAATGCCCTACGTCTAGGATTAGGTACGTAGTGCTTGAGGCACCCTTAGTGAGCCATTTTCATGAGTGTAAACACTCTTACAATGACTTTAAAGTCTCTGTGCTTGAACATTTGGATCGTCCACACGTTATGGATATAGGCAAAGTTCTCAAGCAATTGGAATCCAAATGGATTTTCCAACTTCAGTCCTTAACACCGCATGGACTGAATTTGGAAAATATGTTCTCTCGTTTCCTATGACTTCTAGCAACTACACTGTAAGTTGTGAGGTCTTTCCACTTGTTCCTCCAGCTGTGATTGATTTACATAGAACATTAATCGATTCGGTCTCATTTGCAATATATACAGCGTCCTTTTTCATTTGGTATTAGTCCGTCCATACCATCCCTTCATGAGCCGTAGGAGAGTGTGTTTTTGAACAAGCTTTGCATTTGTGAGTATGATTTTGAGGATTGTTTAATATGGAACGTTGTATGAGTAATTGTCTATTACAATGCATTTCTATGCTTACAGTGTGTCCAGTCCGAACTGTTATATGCCCAGGATGAAGTGAGTTTCCACTCACAAAACGGGTTAATGAAAAATTGCCTGCATATTCCCGTCGGCGATTTGTGATGTATTATATTAATTTATTGGACTGTCAAAGGAATAACATCTTGCACTACTCCCTACCTACTGGCTGCTTATTACTGTTGGCATGTTGCACTTTAAATATGTTGAATGAGTTCTACGGATTTTGAATATCTATTTTGAATTGTATGTGATATACATTGATGGACTCTGTATTTTTGTATTATATGATTGTATTGTAATCATCGTTGTATTTATTCACATTGGCACTTTTGCATGTTTTGCACTTCGATTGATTAACAACAATTTTGTATATCGTTGTGGTCCCCTGGTCTTGTTGCTTTCATCCAATTCCACATCAGGGTTGCCCGTTGTTTTCCCCACAGAGAGATTGGCAACCCTAGACGGGAGGTGTATTTTTACCTCAGGACACATCCAGTGACTCCCAATAGCAAGTATATACTCTTTAGAATGTTGGAGAGATGACCAATCAAGGTCATATGCAAATGACCTCAAGGAAGAGTGGCAGTTGGGGGGGGAGGACCCTGCCAGCCACACAAGGAAGCTGTATCTCTATGGGAAAACACATTTTACCCCTTTTTACCCCCTTAGCCGGTGAATTTCTTAAAATCCCTTCTTAGTGAGCCTCTTCATCACAAAAGGAATGTTCTCCCCAAATTTCAGGTTTCTAGGTCCAGGGGTTTTGGCTGGGCATTGATGAGTCAGTCAGGAAACTTGTCTTTATATATATAGATATATTCTTTGAGCAGGGAACAGGAACTCCTAAGTCTGCACAACATATCTGAATTTTATTTTTGGCCACACATTAACGCTGCCTATCATTACATTTACAGCTAATATATACATCCTTGTTTTTCAGATTGATTTCCATAAAAATAAGCTCCTGTGTAACAAGTAATGATTTCTGAATTTCTAGTTTGGTGTAATGGTTAAGAGTGCTGGGACTCTAATCTGGAGAACCAGATTTGATTCCCTCCTCCACTTGAAGCCAGCTGGATGACCTTGGGTCATTCACAGCTTCCCAAAGCTCTCTCAGCCCCACCCACCTCACAGGGTGTTTGTTGTGGGGATAATAATGGCATACTTTGTAAACCGCTCTGAGTGGGTGTTAAGTTGCCCTGGAGGGTGGTATATAAATCAAATGTTCTTGTTGTTATTAGTTGAATTAATTAGGAACTGCATTAGATTATGAAATTGGCCTGTTAGAAAAGCTTAAAACATTTTGAAAACTCTCCTAAGGTGACCAATATTACCATTAACTACTTATTTCTTAAATTCTGAATACCTGAGTTACATGAAAGATTGCTACCTCTTAATAATACTTTTTCAAAACAGTATTGAGCAGCCTTTTATATTCAGATATATAATCAATTTGTAATCTAGGCTTTGGCAAAAGTAGTGTGCTTTTCTGTTGTGTCCCCACAGTGATCTTTTTGTATGACCCCATGGTAACAATTTTAGACCAGACGATGACAAGGACAGCAAAGTCACATATTGGCAGAATATATGATATGGGGGAGGGTGACGCCAATAAAACAGAAAACTTTTCTCTCTTATGCCCTGCCTCACTTGCAACTATATAAAAGTGAAACTTGTTTCCTTGATTATGTTATCATGCTACTCATTGCTGCAGCCTAAAGCCATGGGAACATTCCAGAATAATATCACATTGGCAAAAACTCTGGGAACTAGAGGAAAAAAACAAGAGTATGATCAAGAGGTCCAAAGTAGGAAGTGCTGTGCAGATGTCACATTCTGACATTAAAATATATTTTACTGTGTTTTAATAGCTTAAACATTCTAAAGAAATAATGCTGCTTCAAAATGTATCTTACATAAGACCTGTTCTATCAATTTCAAAGCATTCATTTAGATCAAAGAAAACAACCCAAATATCAACAAATCATGGAAATCGCGTGATATCCAACTTCGCTAATAGCCACTGTAATATTTTCTATAGACAGCTAAAATGTTATTCTCGCCTCAATGCAAGCCAGCAGCCAAAGGCTGGGAAGTTCCCACAGGTGACACCCCACCCCCACCCCTACCCTGCTTTTTCGGTCTTGTTGCTCCCTTAGGATGTCATAATGATGCAATGACAGAAGAAGCCACAATTGGCAAAATTACTCAGCTAGTAATTAGACTTTACAGTCAGCAACCATGTTTAACCACCTGTCTCTTGGCAATATATGTTTCCTCTTTCCCCTTCCCAGACATAGCCTTCTTGATTTTAGGTACTTGGAAGTCCTCTCCCAGATTACCCTTCTTAATGTCACGATTCCATCACCTCAGTCCTTTTCCTTAAGCCATATACCCTTCCTATAGGTTCCAGTTTCTCAGTCCACTTTACACTCGTCTTCAGCTTATTTACTTCTGTGTTCCCCATCTCTTAGCTTATCTACATCCCAGAACCAGTGTCAGCCTGCTGTTACATGTGGCTTAGTCCCACTCAAACTGAGAAGTTTCCCTTCCCTCGCACAATTTGGACAGCAGCTGTTTAGCTCTCTGAGCAACCGTGATAGGAACTTGGGATGAGAAGCTCCTTGAAGCTATCAACATCATTGCTCCACATTCACCTCTTTGACCTTTGGGATGGAAGGTCAAACCATCCTTTGGGATGGTTTACCACGGAGCTGGGTGACCTAAAGAGGACTGGAGGACATCTAGAAAGAAACTCACACCAAAACTAAGAGAGCATGCCACAGACTCCGCTGGAAGACCTATGAAGTGGCAATGAGAACAGTAAAGAAACATTATTTCAAACAGTTCAATTTTTCAAGATATTTCGACATCTTCTAACTCCTAGATCTGAATCTTTACAGTCTCGTGAACAGACAATTAGCTTTGATGCCTTTGCAAAGTTTTTTGCCAATAAAATAGCATGAGTATGTTCTGATCTAGATGCCAGCTGTAATACAGACAAGGTGGAAGAAACGCTTCATATACCGTCTGGCTCACATATGGACCACTTTAACCCAATTACAATGATAGATGTTGACAGGATCCTGGCATCTATGAAGGCAACTACTTGTATGCTGGATCCTTGCCCATCTTGGCTGTTAAAATCTTGTAAGGACTACATAAATGAACCCTTGAGGTTTATCATAAGTCAGTCACTGATTCAGGGCACCTTCCCTCAGCCACTCAAACAGGAGGTTATCTGCCTGCTAATTAAAAAACAACAACCCTAGAGAAAAATGATGGGGCCAATTATTGTCCAGTTTCCATCTACTGAGAGAGCAGTAGCTGACCAACTCCGTCTTATTGGATAATTCTAATGTTTGGATTCAGTATGGATTCAGTTTGGATTCAGGCCAAGCTATGGGACAGAGCCAGCTCTGGCAGCTTTAGTTGATGAACTCCACCTGAATGCAGACAACAGCCTTGCTTCTTAGTTGATGATCTCCACCTGAATGCAGACAAAAGCCATGCTTCTTTGTTGCTCTTCCTGGATTTATCCGCAGCCTTCGATACAGTAGACCATGCCATCTTGCTGAGGCATTTGGAGGCAGAACTGGGTATTGAGGGATGTGTCCTGGACAGGTTTAAATCGTTTCTCACAGAATGCACTCAAAGGATTGCTGATGGAGACCAGCTGTCTCCACAGTGAGAAATATCTTGTGGGTTTCCTCAGGGTGCAATCTTATCCCCCTTGTTATTTAGCCTCTATGTAAAGCCTTTAGGAGAACTCATTTGTAGCTATGGAACTGGATGCCATCAATATGCAGTTGACACTAGGCTCTATATCTCACTATCCAAATCACTGCAGGATGCAGTAGAGATCTTGGGTCATTGCATAACAGCTGTGATCAAATGGTTGAAAGAAAACAAACAAACTGAATCCAGACAACATGGAAGTGAGAGATCTTGAAGGACATTATACTTCCCATTTCAATGGAGTTCATCTGACCCAGCGTCTCTCTAGACATGCAGGTTTTTAAAGCGTTGGGTTGGGTTTCTGCAGCCATACAGCAGTTGAAAAGTAAATGGCTGTTGGACTTCCTGTTTGGGATCCATGGAGGTCTAACGCAGCTCCACTTGCGGAGCTGACCGGACTGCCGTTTTAACCGGCCGGCGGGGTGAAAATAGCCCGCGGCCGACTGCTCTCAGGCAGGGAGCAGGCAAAGAACGCTCAAGACCCTAGGGTGAGCTAGATCTCGGACGAGGGGGGGCTTTACACAACGAGTCTCCCCCCGATCCTTGAGGTCCCACCTTGCGACGGGTCGGCTATAATCTCTGCGGCAGTTTTGGGGCCAATTCGGCTGGCATAAGACCTACATACCCAAGCATCGATTGGGGGAAGAAGCTGAGAGGAGAACTTAAAATCGAAACAGCGATTACAACCCGAGAAAAGTGAAGAGAAGGTAAAGATCATTATCTTCTGAGACGGGACAGATTGATAAAAACAGAGAGGAAAAAAAGTAGATTTTTAAACTGCAACAGACTAGTGAAAAGGAGGGGAAGACTCGGCAGGAATCGAATTTAAAAAGAGACTAAGTTTAAAGAAGTTATTAAAGAAATGGGACTATTGTTTTGAATACCTGTGGCTTTGGAGCTGTGAGAAAAAGACACCATCGCGAGATCTGCTGTGGGAAGACGGGAGACAGGAAGTGCGTAATAACAATAGAGTGGCTGGAGAGAAGCGGCCCTTGCTGGAGGGCAGGAAGTAGGGAATCGCCATTTTTGAAAGGGGAAGGGTCGCGGCTTCAGCGGAAGAGGAAGTAGGCCATCTTGGATTACAAAATCATAGAGAAACCATAGAGAAAAGACGCCCGACATTTTGGACTCTTTAAAACTTAATTTCTATAAGAAGACCGGGACATTTAAAATAGAAAAACGTTAAATTTTACGCCAAGGAGTTAAGGAAGAGAGCGGATTCGTGGGAGCGAGCTAAAGCAAGCCCCACGATGTCAAAAAAAGAGTGGCAATCGGCAATAGAAAACCTGGATAAAAACCTGGACAAAAAACTTTTAGATATGATTAAAGAACTTAAGGACACGAAATTGGAGCTGATAAAAGAGGTTAAAGAGGTTACACAGACAGTAAAATCGGAGCTGTCAGAAGTGAAAAAAGGTATGGAAACAATACGAAATGAATTACAAGGAACGCAGCAGAGAGTTAAAACAGTAGAAGACGCGATGGAGAATTTAGCAGACACGCAACAAACAGAGATGAGATTGGTGAAGGGGAGAATGTCAGTTGCAGAAACTAAACATATGGAGAAGCAGCTACGTTTTCGTGGCTTGCCAGAAGTGGAAGGAAAGTCAGCGCAAGAACAGATGACTGAGGTGTTGGCTGAGTACCTGGGGAAGGAGGAGGAGGAAGTTGTGGCTATCCTAGATGTGGCATACCGTGTGAATTCGAGAATAGCAACCCAGAGGAAACTACCAAGAGATGTGATTGTGCAGTTTACAACACGAAATATGAAAGAGAGGATTGTGACAAAACAGTTTCAAGATCCATTGGAGATTGATGGCAAGACGATTATTATAATGAAGGAACTGCCCAGATCAGTGTTACTGGACCGGAAAAAATATAAAGTGCTAATTCAGATTTTGAAGGACATGAAAATCAGGTACAGATGGGAGTTACCGGAAGGAGTGTCCTTTGAGTTTGGAGGGGCCAAAAAACGCATCAGATCTGAGCGAGAGATGGAGCGATTTATTAAGGACAATGAAAAAGACTTACCAACAAGATCATGAGTATGGAGTGTAAAGTATTATCTTGGAATGTAAATGGACTAAACTCACCGAATAAGAGGAAAAATACTTTTCACTGGCTACTAAAACAAAAATGTGACATTGTTTGTTTGCAAGAGACCCATATCAGAAAGCAGGATGTAAAATATTTAAAATCTGGAAAATTGGGCAAAGAATATGTAGCGGCCTCCAACAAGAAAAAAAGAGGAGTGGTGTTGTACATAAAAGAGGAGCTACAGCCAAAATTTGTTATGAGAGATGTGGAAGCTAGATTTGTAGCAGTGGAATGTATTTGGAATTTAAAGAGAGTGTTGGTAGTCGGACTTTATGCACCTAACGGTGCAAAAGAAAGCTTCTTTGAGGATTTAAGGAAGCATTTAGACGATCTTGCATACGACCAGATAATTCTTGCTGGAGACTTCAATGGAGTGACAGACTTGGAACTAGACAAAAAGACTACAACGGCACAAAAGAAAAGAGGACTATTACCAAAGCTTTTTTTTTTGAGTTGATTCAACAAGAGACTCTTGAAGATGTATGGAGGAGAGAATATCCTAAAAGCAGACAGTTTACCTTTTATTCTGCAAGGCATTCTACATTATCAAGAATTGATATGATCTGGGCCTCAAAAGACTTAGCATTATGGACTAAGGAGGTAGAAATAATGCCTATGGTAGGCTCAGATCACAACCCAATTATGTGGAAATTTGGAAAAAAGAGAAAAAGGAAAGCATGGAGAATAAATGAGGACTTGTTACAGGAAAGAGAGAATATGGAAATACTGAGAAGAGAGACAAAGTTTTTTATACAATACAACGTGAATAAAGAAGTACCAACCAATAAAGTTTGGGATGCTTACAAGGCGGTTGTAAGGGGCATACTAATGGACTTAAATGGTAGAGCAAGAAAGAAGAAAGAGGAGAAAAGACAAGAGATTGAGGAGAAAATAAAAGCCAAAGAAATACAGCTAAAAAAGAGACCAGGGAAAAAGAAGGTATACCAGGAAATTAAAATACTTCAAGAACAGCTAACAGCAATGAGCAATAAAGAATTGGAGTGGAATCTCAAAAGACTGAATCAAAAAGCGTTTGAGGGTGCTAATAAACCTGGGAAGTACCTGGCATGGCAATTGAAGAAGAAAAGGGAAAAGAAGATAATAAATAAAATTTGCGAAGATAACAAAACGTATTTGGAGCAGGCTACCATTAGTAGAGCCTTTTATAAATTTTACGCTAAGCTGTATAATAAAAAAGAAGTAAACAAAGAATCAATAGCGTCATATTTGGAGAAAACCAAACTTCCAGAAATCTCGGAAGCTTGGAGAAATAAGTTGAATAGTGAAGTAACTGACGAGGAAATAAGTAAGGCAATACAATCTGCAAATCTAGGAAAGGCGCCAGGGCCAGATGGACTTACGGCTAAATTCTATAAGACAATGGCTAATGAACTGGCACCATTCCTAAAAGAGGTGATGAATGGGGTTTTAAGGGATCAAAGGATTCCAGAAACTTGGAGTGAAGCGAATATATCATTGATCCCAAAAGAGGGCCAAGACCTGACTAATGTGAAAAATTATAGACCTATATCGCTACTCAACAATGACTACAAAATTTTTGCGAAGATATTGGCGGAGAGATTGAAGGGGTGGCTCTCGGAAGTCATAGAGGAGGAACAAGCAGGCTTTTTGCCAGACAGACAAATAAGAGACAACTTAAGGACAGTGATCAATGCTATTGAATATTATGACAAGCGTTGTGACAAAGAGGTTGGTTTCTTCTTTGTTGACGCTGAAAAAGCGTTTGACAATTTAAACTGGGACTTTATGTTTGCCACTATGGAAAAGCTACAATTGGGAGAAAGATTCATCAGAGCAATTAAGGAAATTTATAGAGACCAGACTGCAGCAATTGTGGTGAATGATGAATTGACCAAGAAATTGACGATAAGTAAAGGAACAAGACAAGGTTGCCCGTTATCTCCATTGTTGTTCATTTTAGTATTGGAGATTCTGATGATACAAATACGTCAAGATGATGAAATTCGTGGAATAAAAATAAAGGACTATTCATACAAGGTCAGAGCATTTGCGGATGACATAATGTTAATTGTAGAGGACCCATTGGAGAACATGCCAAGAGTGATAGATAAGATCAAGGAGTTTGGAGACTTGGCAGGTTTCTTCATTAACAAAAAGAAGTCAAAGATATTATGCAAAAATATGACTAAGCAGAAACAACAATTGTTAATGGAAACAACGGATTGTGAAGTAACAAGTAAAGTGAAATATTTGGGAGTCGAATTAACTGCAAAGAACATAGATCTATTCAAAAACAATTATGAAAAACTATGGACTCAGATAGAGAGAGACTTGATTAAATGGAATAGATTGAATTTGTCATGGTTGGGCAGGATTGCAGCAGTTAAGATGAATGTGTTACCAAGAGTAATGTTTTTGCTACAGACAATACCAATCATCAGAGACTCCAAACAATTTGAAAAATGGCAGAGGAAAATATCAGATTTTGTTTGGGCAGGCAAGAAGCCTCGAGTGAAAGTGAAAGTTTTACAAGATGCAAAGGAAAGAGGCGGAATGCAACTGCCCAATCTGAGACTTTATCATGATGCAATCTGCCTAGTTTGGTTGAAAGAATGGATGACATTAAAGAACAAGAAACTATTAGCCCTAGAGGGATATAAAAAAATATTTGGATGGCACGCATATTTATGGCATGACAAAGTAAGGGTCAACTCGATGTTCCTGCATCACTTTGTTCGGAGAAGTCTATACATAATCTGGAAGAAGTACAGAATTTATCTACAAGAAGGAACCCCTTTGTGGGTGGTTCCATATGAGGTGATAGACCCGAGAGCTGTTGATAATGAACAACAATGTTTAACGTATAAAGAAATAACTAAAACTGAAGCATCCAAACTTAGAATAAAGACACAAGAGGAACTATCACCTAACTACGATTGGTTCCAGTATAGACAGATCAGAGATTTATATAATTCGGACTCTGTAAAGGGAGGTATACGAATAGAGAATTCGGAACTAGAGCAGACCCTTCTTGAAGAAGATAAGAAAAGAATATCCAAGGTATACCAAGTACTGTTGAAGTGGTATACCGAGGATGAGATAGTTAAAACACAAATGGTGAAATGGGCTATAAACTTTAATAAAGAAATAACAATGGAGGCATGGGAATACTTGTGGAAAACTACAATGAAGACAACGACATGTATTAATATCAAAGAGAACATTTATAAAATGATCTATCGTTGGTACATGACACCAAAGAAGATTGCGCTAGGGAATTCGAATACTTCTAATAAATGCTGGAAATGTAAGAAGCATGAGGGCTCCCTCTATCATATGTGGTGGTCGTGTGAGGTAGCCAGGCAGTACTGGGGGGAAATAATAAGAGAAATGAGTGAAATTTTACAATTTCAAATTAATAAGAACCCAGAACTCCTGCTACTGAACTTGGGAATGGAGGGAATTCCAGCCCAACACAGGACGTTGATATTTTATATGACAGCAGCAGCTAGACTTTTGTATGCGCAAAAATGGAAAGTACAAGAAGTGCCAACTATTGAAGATTGGACTTACAAATTGCTGTATATGGCTGAAATGGACAAGATGACAAGAAAACTGAGAGATCTGGACTCAGGGCAGTTCAACACAGACTGGGAGAAGCTGAAACAATACCTGGAGAAGAAATGGGAGGTGGGAGGAAAACTGTGGCAGTTTGAGAACTACTGAAGTATTGAAGTAGAGGGGGGAGACTTTACCGGGGGGAGAAGAGATAAATGTGAATTAATAAGCAGTCAGATTAATAGATTGACATATATATAGATATATATAGGTTAACAAACAGAACATAGAGAAAATAATTAATTATAAGGACTAAATATAAGGAGCGATTAACTAACAATATTTTCTTTTTTTTCTGACAAGTTTTGTACCAAACTGAATGTCTGAAGATATAGATGGGTCAAATTGATTGACTACGTGAGGAGAGATATATAGAACTATTATAAAAAGATAGAATGAGTAATATATATATAGAGAATAAGTCAAAATGTTTGATATAAACGAATGTATGATCTATATGGTTTATGATATATAGAAATACCTGAAATTGAAAAATTGGGATAAATTGTTTATCTAAGATGGAAACAAAGGCTTACAGTTTGGGCATATAATGTTAAAAATAGTTAAGGATGTACTGCTTAGAATAATGGAGAATATATATTTGTTTTAGATAGAGGAAGCTAATAAAAGTAAGGGAAAGGGGACAAAGGGTTGGAAAGCTGTTGGAAGTCAACAAAAAGGGGGGGGGAAAGGGAGGGGGTTAGAGATGAAAAAATTGGGGAAAATTGAATGTAAATGTGGAAATAATGGATTCTAACCCAATAAAAATTTTTCAAAAAAAAAAAAAAAAAGTAAATGGCTGTTAAAAAAAAAAGGCGAGACCAAATGGCCGTGGAATGCCTCCACAGGGGGAAGAGGATCTTCTTCCTCTCCCCTCAAGCCTTTTCTCTATGTCAAAATAGTATAAGGAGAGGTTTTTTCCCTTGTTTTTACTGCTCCATGCACACAGAAGAGTCCACATGGAGCAGAAAAAACAGGGAAAACTTTCCCTCCTATGCTATTTTGACATGGGGAAACAGCTTGAGGGGGGGGGAGGACGAGCCCCTCCCCCCCTCGTGGAAGCATTCCACAGTCGGTTGGGCTCTCCTTTATTTTTAAACAGCTATTCCTCAAAGCTGCTATATAGCTGAAGGGAACTAGAGTAGGGTTTGGGGGATCCAGATCCAACTCTTTAAAAGTTTACCTGTCTAGAGAGACCCTCACTTAAGAGCCTATGAGTTATACTGGGTCCAATGCTACTGCTAGAAAAACACGTTAAGGCAGCTGCAAAAATGCTTTCCACAACCTCAGTCTAGACTGGAAGATGGACCCCTACATCAACACGGCCAATCAGGCCACCTGGATCCACGCCACGGTAACATTCAGACTTGACTACTGTAATGCACAGTACATCCCATCTAAGTCAACTCAGAGATTCCAGTTGATGCAGAACACTGGAGCTCATTTATTACTGGGAGCTAGGAGGAGAATGAATATTACTCCCATTTTGCAGTCACTCCACTGGCTGCCTATCAGCTACGGGGTCAATTCAAGTTATTAGCTATCATATACAAAGATCTTCATGGCCCTGGTGGTACTGGCTGGTACTGTAAGGATTTGGTCTCAAAGAGATGAGTAAAAGGATAGGGACTATAGATTTTACTACTAAATATTGTCTGTTGCTGCAAGTATGATCATACTGGATAGTTTATATGTTGTTTAATATGTCAATCTTAGAATTGCTTATGTTCTGTTTAGCATTTCTTCAACTCTGTACTAGATTCCTGCTAGTTTTAAAGCTTTGCAAATTTGCATTTATATATCCAATTACATTGTTTGTTGAAATGTCTTTGAAATTGACAGTACTGACTCACAGTGTGTCATCTGCCTTGAGTCTCAGTAAGAAAGGAGCATAAAAATAAAATAAAAATAAACTATGCAAGCTAAAACTTTACAAAAAAGCAAAAGGTTCTGAGCTAGTATTTTCAAGAAAGAAGCCAGTTTTAAAATCACGTTAAAACTACACCTGTTGTTTTGAAAACAGCTTACTTTTATTTTATTATGATCTAAGGGTATCAACTAATATGCTGCAGTCTCATCAGTGAAATTAATATGAGAGATTATAACTTATATTAACCTTGGAAAACATAATGATAGACAGCTATATATATTATCTGAATGTTTTCATTCACTGTTCTCCATTATGCAGTCATGCTGAAAATCTCCCTATAGATGTCTATTAACATTCATACTTCCTTAAGGCTGATTAACACATAACTCATCCAAGCATCTTGGAAAATGAAATACTGGATTTTTTATATTTCACTACCTCTGGTTAGAAAGAAAAACCAATTTGAGATGTACCTCCTTTAGAGTTGCCAACAACTTGGAGAAAAAAATATTCTTGCTTCTTAATAGAGGCTTAATGGGATGTTATTTACCAGGTGCTATTATTTGTCTTCACACCATGAAAAATTTCACCTGCCCATTTCCCACACATTAAGCCTCTGTTAAAGTGTCAGGCCTAGAGATGGGCACAAACCGAAATACGAACCAAAATTTGGCATGAACCAAGCCGGTTTGTGTTTCGTGAACCAGTGATTCGTCAGAGTCTATTTCTGACGAACCATCACGAACTTTAGGCTGGTTCATTTGGTTCGTTTTTTGGTTCGTCATTGCCTGGCACCAATCAATCAGTTTCCTAGGTAACAAGGGATGGACCTTCTGCTGGCCCGGAAATGATCTTCTGCTGACCCAGACATGATGATTTGCTGACCCAGATGTGATGTTTTCACGAACCCAACAAACCAGTTCACGAACCAGGGCAGGTTCGTGAAAGTTCATGGTTCGTGAAATGCGATGAACCACGAACCACATAGTTCTTTTTTCCCAGGTTCATGCTCATCTCTTACTAAAACAGGTTAAATGTAAATTGGTATACTTCCCCCCACGTGTTGCAAATTTTTTTTGCTAATGTGTCATAATATTACTGTAGAATTCTCAGTCTGAATTTTACATTTGGGTCTTCATTATGGCATTGCTAATTAAATCATTTATGAGTTTTTCTGGAAATGAACACTAAAAAAATAACTGCAGCTCTTGGCTTAAAGTTCTACAAGATAACACAGGGCATGAAGTTAAGCCCTGATCAAATATTTTCAGTTGACATTTTAGTTGTGCAAACAAACTGGAGACTTCCAGACTTTTGTACACTTTGTTTGGTACAAAGATTAGTCCTACAGTTATTAGCAAAACACCTTTTAAAACAGATAAAGGCCTGCTCCCAAACATTCACAGGGAAAGCCACTTCAGAATATGAGACTTATTGAAGTTATGATATGGCATGGACACTTGATGTTCAAAGAAAAAAATATTCCTACCTGTAGGATTAGTTCCACAAACAATGGGTACTTTGCAGTATTTTTTTTTTCAGAATGGAATATCCGTGGAAATGGTAGTTACAACTGAAAAGGGGAGGAGAAGTTCTGGAGGATCAAGTTTGAAATACTTCATTTTGAAGCCAATGGGGAGAATTCCAAATAAAAGGGTATGGAATAATATTTTGAATAGAGGCAGTGATTCCTTGATGGAGTTATCATGAATGAATGAATCCTGTGATTGATTTAGAAATGAAAGGAGGGTTTTTTGTTGTTGTTGGGGAAAAGGGATAGGAGAATTTCTGTTTACTAATTAATTTTTTAAGCCAGAGGGGCACAGATTATTCTGTTATTAAATGATTATGGAGTTATACAACTAGAAAGATCATAAAACTAGATAAATCCTGATAAACACCAATATATGTGAAGCTCTAAATCTACTGATTACTTTGAATTTCTTTATACTGTAAAGTCTATCCTGTACCACATCCCAAACAACAGAACACAAAACATTTAAGTAAAAATATATTAAAAATACCTTACAAAACCAGAACAAAATTAAACATCTTCGTCGTCCCACTTCCTGTATCCCCTTCAAAATCCCATTCTCACCAAAAGAAAAAGGTAAACACAAAGTACATAATTCCACCCGTATCAATTAAATTAGTACTTACTCAGGCAAGCCTTTTAGGGCTGCTTCTACAACACAATCCTAAACAGAATTACACCCTTCTAAATCCATTGAAGTTGATGCTTAGGATTGCCCTGTAGAACACATTTGCACTGCTCAGTCATTTTCTTCCTGAAGTCAGCTGCAAACGAAATTAAAATGGGGATTCACACAGCAGTTAACATACAGTGACATTCTACATAAAATCTGGCAATGCCCAAATTCACAGCCAAGAGCCTACTATGTGTTTACTCAGAAGTAAAACCTTTTCAGCAAAGACACTCCTCCTTCCTGCAATTTCCCTTTTATTCCTTTGTTTTACAGCGTAATAAATTAGTTCCTGATCTCTTGCATTCATGAATATATTATTAATTGTCCATTATTGTGTTTACAAAGGAGGTCAAAAGGAATTAATAAAATGGAGAAGGGGATTACATTCTACATCATCCTGAGATTCTAAGAGGAAAGGTGGGATAAAATGTACAGATGTTGGATAGAAGCCTTGCTTTTCATTTTATAAACAAAGTCACTTTTCATTTATTTTATATTCTCATAATAGCATGGTTACAAATGTCATCATCTGGATTCACTTTAAAATTAAAAATGGCTAGTGCGGAAGCATCCTAGATCTCTCTTTGCTAGTTCATGCATTAAACATTATAGATTTTTATTCAAAACACAATGTCTGGTCACATTTTTATATGGTAGAATAACTAAAGATGCATCCAATACATTAATACAATTCTGTTAAAAGATCATTAAAAGGCTACCAGAACAATTAGAGTTCTGGAACATCTGCTTTATGAGAAAAGTTAAGAAGATCCATCTGTTTAGTATATCTAAGAGAAGATTAAGAAGTTATCTCAAATGTAAATAGAGATCAGTAATCATCATGCCAGGGTGAGGGGGCAAGGGCGAAGTTCAAATTTCATTCTTAGCAACAATGGTAGATTTCCACAGCAGGAGGCTAACACTATCAGTAACTCTCTCCTAGTAACCCACAAATATTGTTCCTCAGCAAGGAACACACATCAATAAAAAAATGTTTTTCGGTTTTAGCACTCTACACTGCTACCACCAGACTAATTGTTTCTATTATCATAGTACCAAACTTGCTGGAAAATCATGTTAACCGTGATTCACCCAAAGAAATAGATAAAAGGCAGCTAAGTAAATAGCATCAATGTTGATATGAGTATGAATTATATCTGCTTCAAAAAGCAGATTTTAGTACATAAGAGTTTTTTAAACTGATAGATATAAAGGATTTGCAACCAATAGATGGAAGCTGATACTTGGTTGTTAGAAGGGGGAGAGGGATGGAGCAATTTTTCTCAATAGTAAGAATAACTGTCTACTAGGTAAACTACAGCGGGATTAATCATCTGTTATCTTTAAATCTAGTCGGCATGCCTTTTTAAAATATGTATCTTAACTGAAAGAATTTTTTATGATGACATTAAGGGTAAAAACAAGTACTTGGCACTATGGACTGAATTTTCATAATGATCACTGTTAGCTTTTAAATCCATGGATCTATGAAGTCTGTTATGGTGCAATCCTAAACACAGTCCAACCAGTCTAAATTCTCTGAAGTCAAAAGGCTTGGAAGGGTGTAAACTCTGTTTAGGATATAAACTCTACATAGAATACTTTCGCCACTGAGCCCAAACTGACATGATCAAGAAACATAATCTCTTATACAACAACTGCACCCATGCTGAAAGAAATGCAATAAACATCTTCAAAAACAATGAAGACATCATAATTAAAGATGCTGACAAAGAAGGAGCAGTCATCATCATGGAAAAATCTGACTATGTTCAGGAAGCCAAAAGACAACTCTCCAATACCTCTTTCTACAAACAACTATCCTCATATCCCATTCAGGAATATCAAAAAGAACTAAACAGGGTTATAAAGGCCCATACAAGAACAAATCTATATGGACACACCCAGGGGTCATTTTGTAGAAAAAGAGCTGGAGGAACTCATTAGCATAACTCATTAGCATATGCCATGCCCCTTGACAGCACTGGAAGTGTGTCATTAGCGTAACTGATTTGCATATGCCACACCCCCTGACATCACCTATCCTGGCTGTTTTGGACCCAGTCCTGGCCATTCAGGGCCAAAACTGGGCCTAAAATGGCAAAAAGGGGCTGAAAATGGCTGAAAACAGGCCCAAAATGGTCAGGATTGAGCCACTGCTGAGCGGGAGAGTGATCCACCACCCGTCAGAGGCCCAATCTGGGCCGTTTTGGCCCCAATCCAGGTCGAAATGGGCCCCTAATGGGTGAGAGTCAGGTGGGCGGGGCCACCTGTCATGTGACCTCTTTGGGGAACTGCCGGAACTGCGTTCCTGCACGTTCCTCCTTGAAATGAGCCCTGGACACACCACAGAAACCTCACCATGCACTACAGAAACCTCAACCATGCACAAACCAGGACATTCCAGTGTCTCTGGCATATGCCTCATGAGTCATGACTGTAGAGGTATCTGGATACATGGACTCTATTCTCAGACCCTATGCCATTGATGCCCTTAGTTATGTGCACGATACCACAAATCTTCAAAGAAAAATACTATCTGTTGACAATCTTCCAGATAACACTACTTTGGCCACCATGGGTGTTGTTGATCTCTTCAGATCAACCATGGGTGTTGAATCTCTTCAGATCAATAACACTGTCATGGATTGTGGCATCACAATATGCCAACATTTTCATGGCCAACCCATCATCAACCTGACCATGAATCTATCCACACATGAAGTACATTTTCTAGACACCACTGTACAAACACATGCTGGACGCATAAAAACAACTTTATATGAAAAATCTGATCACTTGCCCACAGACAGCATCCCAACCTTAAACAACTCTGCACTCACAATAATGCACTTCGCAAGACGGACATGAGCTCTGGGACCAGGGCCTACAATAAACCAAGATTTCAGCTCTGTTCCCGTATTCATTCCAACAACGTAATCACTGGACCTAACAATACCAGACATACCATCTCAGGCTCATTCAGTTGTTCATCTTCCAATGTTATATATGCCATCAAGTGTAGGCAGTGCCCTTCAACTCTCCATATTGGACAAAGAGATCAGTCTCTTCGCAAAAGAATTAATAGACATACATCTGATATTAAAAAATCACAACATTCAAAAACCAGTGGGAGTACATTTTCATCTTCCAGGACATTTCATCCCTGACTAAACAGTAGCAGTTCTCAAGCAAAGAAACTTCAAAGGAAAATTAAAATGCGAGGTTGCTGAAACTGAGTTTATCTGCAAGTTTGAAACAATAGATCCTCCAAGGTTGAATTGGGACATAACAGATGCTAATTTTCTGCACTTTGCACCCCTGCTCTATCAAGCTAATCATAACATGTATTATAGCGAACTTCCTAACACTTTAATTTACAATACGCCTCCCACCTTCTGCCTGGATTATAAAGATTCCTTCCTTTTTCCGCTCCTCGTATCTGAAGAAGGGAGCTTTGACTCTTGAAAACTCATAGCGTGAAAATCTAGTTGACCTTTAAGGTGCTATTGGACCCATATCTTGCACTTCGACTGCAGACCAACACAGCTACTCACCTGAAACTATCTGGTTAGGATGGCACTATTACACACACATTTGATGCTAGGAAATATACAAGCCATTTACTGTATATATTTGATGAGAACGGTACTGCAGATGTTAAATTATCCCCAGGTATTTTACTTTGCACTTCTGGGATATTCCTTTGCCAACCATCTGGTACACTCTGAATCAAACACAGACACAGCACAAAAGATCAGATTGTACATATACGGATGAATTTGTACTCTTAATTTTTTGGTTTCACCACAGACAATTTTTATTATTTATACACTGATATGATAAAGGTGCTAAGTAAAATAGAGCTGAAGGATTACATGAGCGCCATCACAAATGTTAATAACAGGCGAGTCTAAGGAATCTTTATATAGCACACAAAAATCTGAAAGGCACAGGAGAGGCTGGTCTTTGAAAGGTGGGAGGGATGCCACATTCACTCCCAACGCCATCTGCTTCTTTCCCACAGCCAGACTGTCCACTGTTGTTTTGCTCTTTCCAGGCAGCCATGGAATGTATCTTGGGGGGGGGGGGGAGTCACGCATGTGGAACTTATCCAGTGATGCTTATCCTGGCAATGTAACCTGGGAGTTGCTACTGCCATCTATCTTCTGCTGAAAGAATGGGTATTTTAGGAGGCTAATTTTGCCAATTTAAGAGTTGTACTCAAGGGGAAACCTATGGCCTGAATCTCCCTTTCCTATCAAGGACTGACATTAATCCGAACCTTCTCATCCATTTGGAAAGTAATGCATAATTCTGAATGCTCAGTGCAGATATCCATCCACAGGAATGACATGTGCAAATTCTTCTACATATAAACACATGGGTCCAAGCAGGGAACGTGCATGACAGCCCATTTTTATGCACATTTCTGCTGACTCAGAGAGACAAATTAAATGTCACTTGGATTACCAGTCAGGGTTGCACATACATAACAGTACCAAGAGCTATATATTCTGCATAAATCCGTTTCAAATCCCCAGTGTGATTCTAAAATAATCATTTTTTTTCTTCCCATAAGCTTTTTCTTTCACAAAGATTTTCCTAGTAAGCCTTTACTTTTCTCTCCTAAAATTCTCTAAAATTCCTATTTTAGACTTCTATGCTTTCTATTATATTATTTGTATTATTTACAATTTTTTGTATAAGTACAATACTACCTTACAGGATGACAGTGCTTATCAATTGCTTCACTACCATCACTCCCCTCGAAAGCGTACACAAATACAAACTCATGACATACTTTCATATTCATTACCGTTGCTTCTTCATTTTAGGTAGGTATTTTTTTCCTGTTTGTGCTTGCAGGGTCAGAAAAATATTTCAAATTCTTAACGGTGTGTTCTAGACGAAGAAGGAATTTTTAAAAAAATCTAAGTGTCCTAAATCACTATATAAGATATCCTTTTAATCAGATTCTTAGGATTTTTCCAGCCCTGCTTAAAACAGATAGAAAAGGCTCCCACTCTCCTGGCATTCCACAAAACTGCATTGTTCAGAAGGGCATTTTTACAAAGGTAATAGGGCTGTATCATAACGGAATATTGATTTAATAAAGGGAAAGAGACTATGGATTATTTGTCCATCATGTACAGTACATACTATATTTTGCTGTATGTATTATCCTACTATGTAATGTCTGTATCGTTTAACATGCCATGTTAATTCTTATGTTTTCTTTCAGATTTCTGCTTGGGTTCAGATTTCCACAGTCCTAATCCTATTACAATGTTAAACGGATATCCCATCCTGTTGACTGTACTGATTTACACTACATAAGCTGCCCTGAGCCTCAGTGAGAAAGCAGATACACGCACAAAATGTAAAGAGCAGAATTAAAAGACTATGAAGTGAAGTAGTACAGTCAGATTACTAGATAAAATTTAAACCAATCATTCCTGTTGTGACTGGTCACTGTGTGTTTATATTGAATGTGTTTGAGTTTTAAATAGGAATCTCACAGCCTGTTTTTACATCTTATAGTCTTCTGCAAGGTAGTCATTTTTTATCTCACCACACTTACAGTAGGTGGCCTTAGGCAAATCATTATCTCTTAATTCCTACCTAAAATATTAGACAGCAGCTGCGATGTAGTGTTAGGTGAGTAGACTCTGCAACAGAAAATCTTGCTGGTCTCTAAAGTGCCACTGGACTCTAGTCCTGTGGTGTAGTGGTTAGAGTGTTGGGCTAGGTGCTGGGACATGTGGGGAAATCCCTGGACTTTGCTTCATAACCTTTAGCCAATTGTGCTCTCTCTCTCTCTCGCTCTCTCAGCCTAACCTAGTTCAAAAGGTGGTTGTGAGAATAAAATGAGGGAGATGAGAACTATGTACACTCCCCTGCACTCCCTGGAGATACAGTGAGGTAAAAACTCAGCCTTGGATTTTGCACAGAGGTAGATGCAACTAGGCATGTGCGGTGCGGGAATCCAATTCGGAAAAAAATGCCTGAATCGGACCCGATCCGTAAAGCTTCGGGATTTTCCAGAAATCCCGAATCAAAGCTTTCCGAAGCATTCTTTGGAAATCCCAAATCAAAGCTTTCCAAAGCAAGCTTGCAAGCAGTGGCGGGGCCCTTTAAACATCACCCCAGCCCCCGAACCCCACTCACCCCCTCTTACCTTTTCAGCGTCAGCAGCAGCGGTGGCTCTGGCCCTCCCCGTCACCCGCAGAGCTGTGGAGCAGCGGAGGAGGCAGAGAAAGCCCTTCCTGCCTCTCAAATGGCTGCCATGGCACCGCAGCCATTTGAGGGGCAGGAAGGGCCGGAGGACGTGGCTCCAGCCTTCCCCACGGCCCTACAGGCTCAGGAGCTGGTGCGGCGGCAGAGGAGCCGGCTGGCTCCAATCCGTCGTAGCCTCATGCTGCCATGCATGCCGCCGCCCAGCTGATCACCCTCTTCCCTCTCCCTCCAGCCAGGTAAGTGGGGGTGGAGGGGTTACCCGAGGGGGTGGGAGGTGGGGGTGGGGGAGTTGCTCCCCCTCACTTCAGTATGCTCCAAATACTTACAGAGCATATCGAAGCGAGTAAATACCATAATTCTAAAATGGCTTGCCGCTTCAGAATTATGGTATTTCTGAACTTATTTCCAGCTTCAGGTAAACCCAAAGCGGGAAACCCAAATCTTTTCAGGATGCACACCCCTAGATGCAACCCCCGCCCTCATGTCCTGTTGCCACCCTTAAACCTCATCAGACACATACAAGGGAGCCAGTCTGAAGGTGGGTTTTTTTTTTTGCTTCCTAATCTAGCCCTCCAATCATCTGCTATTGGCCTCTGTCAGTGGCTCTAAGAGTATGCAAGTATTATGTACATGTACTTGTTTTGGAAATGGTTTATAGCAGATTAACTTATTACTACTACTTCAGCATCTCTTTGATACAGTGGATGATTCCCTTTACTTTTAAAAACAAAAATGGGGAAATACAGTGAAAAACACACTGTATCACTGTGACTGCAAGCAGTTGCTTCAAATTTTGCAGGCTTTCCTGATATTTCTTGCATCTAATGCATTATATATAAAACAACACAAAGAAAAAACAGCCACAACTTCATTGCCTAATTAGGTGAACAAGTAAGTTTGTAATTGCTTTAATTAAAAATCAAAATTGCAATTAATACTTGTACAATGACAGTAGCCAACAAGCCTGGAGAAAAATGCCCTGTCCCTTTGACAGAGGCTTCATGTATGGAAAGGAGCATGGAGGTAAATAACATCCCAATAAGTCTCTATTAAAGAAACAGAACATTTTTCCTCTAAGCAGTTGGCAACACTGTGTGTAATTTTTTTAAAGGACAGGTAATCAGCTACAATGGGACGTCAAACACAAATTATGCTAAACTAAAAATAAATGGAAGTTGCAAATATGAACCAGCAGAACATTCTCGGTGGGTTTGGTAACCATACCACAACTCTTAATTTAGCTGAAAGCTTGTTTAAATAAAGTTAATTTTACTTTACAATAACCATTAAAAACCTGCCTATTTTTAGGTTGCCAAAAGTGAGAAACCTCACAGAACCTGCACATATTCATATTCACAATATTCACATATGCAATGCTGTTAAAATTAATAATGATTTAATTGCAGTACAGGCATCAAATATGCAATAGTAATCCACAATAGTTAAACTTCAACATTATGCATTAATATAAACATCAAACATTCTACATTGCCTATCCAGTCTGGAATTTATTTTTATTAACTCAGTGAACCATCTATATGGCAACATGTTTTTGTTTTTGTTATTCAAATGTACAATTGCCTACGATACAGTTGTATTATATAGAGCCACTTCTTAGCAATGGACATTAAAGCAAGAGGAATTTTGTAATGTTATAATTAAGCTTCACATTCAAAACAAATTAGTTTAAAAATCTGTAAAACACTAATCAAAATGAAAATGCATATTAATTTATTGGAAAAATTATTTCTATAACTAAACACAGAAAGTAAACAGGTTAGGTATTATAAACAATTGTGGCAGTAAATTTCCAACCTCACTCTAGAGTCTGAAGATATTTATTTTTAATCTCATGAAATTACAAAATTTTCACCCTTGAAGAAGTTGTGGATGTGGAGGCAATTACAGCTAATGGCTTGATTTTATCCAACACGGACTGAAGCAGTGGGAGCTATGCAGCATAACGCTACATGTGGCCTGTGATCCAGGAAATCCTGTTGTATCACTAGTGACCAGTGAAGTCAAGGTCAAACAGTTGGAAGCAGGCCACATGACCCTAGGCTCTCTTCCCTCCTATCTACTCCCTCCTGGGGTGAATCACCCCTGAGGACTTTAACTGTCACCCCTAGCATTAACTTATTAACTCTGTTTTGCCGGTTTAAGGCTCCCACTTGATGAGGCTATGAAGCTACTTTCACATTAATTTATTTTTATGTCATTTATAGTCCGCCTTTCTCACTGAAAAGACAGATTCCACAGTGTGAGATTAGTACAGTCAATATCCAGGATATTTCAATAAACAATGCCACAGGGTAAATAAATGCCAGTTTACAAAGATATCACAGCAAACATCCGATACAGAGCTGAAGAAATGCTGAAACAGCACATAAGCAATTCTAGGAATGAGATTAGAAAACACAGAACTACCCAGCAGGGTCATACATCAAGTAACAGGTAGTACATACTTAAAGGCAACATAGTGGTGAAGTCTATGGTCCCTATCTTGTTAGTGAAGCATCTCTTTGAGATCATCTCCCTACAATACAGCCCTCCGATCTGTGTAAAAAAGCCCTTTTGAATAATTCAGTTTCTAATTGGTTGTGGAAGGCCAACAGAGTGGGGGGGGGGGTGTCTCCTGACTTCCTCAGGCAGGCTGTTCCATAGAATGGGGGCCACCACAAAGAATGCACACTTAGCTTAGCTTAATGTTATCTGTAGTTAACGTTAGCACTTACGTAAAACAATTTATAAAACCGATAAAAGATATTTAGATTCCTTTCTTCCTCAGAAAAGAAGTACATTTCTTTAAACATAAAAGCATAAATGAAGCTTATCTGTTGATAAAATAATAAAGCAATGGGGGGGGGGGTCTTTGAAGGATGAGAACTTCAAGAAGGTCGAAATGCATGCATATTTCTAAAAGACACAGAACTCTTTGTATAAAGTACCTTCTAATATGAGACAAGTCCACCTAGCCCAGGTCTCTACATTCTAGCAGTGGTTCTTCATAAAAGTTGTTTGCAGCCAAACACATACTACAAAACAGAATCCACGTAATACCTTTTCTTAGCACCAACCAAAATAACAGAAAACAATTACAGATCAAGATGGGTAGCCATGTTAGTCTGTCTGTAGCAGCAGAAAAGAGCAAGAGCTGTGACTCACGAAAGCTCATACCCTACCACAAATTTTGTTAATCTTATCGGTGGTACTGGACTCTTGCTCTTTTCTACAACACAGTAAGCAAGCTTTTTTCAAGTTCACCAGAAGTCTTCATTTGGCTAAATGCTACGAAATAAATGTGGGGGGCAAGGAGTGTTCCAGGCCATGATTTTAAGGCCTGTTCTTGCAAGCAGGTCTCTGATTAATGCAAGGCAGGTATGTAAAATGGTGCTGTCTCCTTGACACCAGCTGAGATTCACAGATTGCTTTTAGGCTGAGGGCAAAGAACTGGTAGTCATTATATTAACAATTCTGGAGATAAGTTTAAGGTGATGTTCAAAGTGTAAAGTCAATTTAAGCGCAACTGGATAGTTTTATGTTTGTGTTATGGGTAAATTACATACACACAGTCCCTTCCTAACTCCATTCTCCTCATAAACTCAAGGAAAATGGTTTTTTTCCCCACCCCTGTACCTGAGGGGTTTTTGTTTGCTTGTTTGGTAAGCTAGAGATTCCTGGGACCTTCTGACTCTACCACTGAGCTACACAACCCCTCCCTTTCACTGTTCAGGAATCCTCTGAGTGTAAAACAGAACTGTACAAACAGATCTTTCCCCGATACTGAAGATAATGGAGCAGTACCAGCTCAAACACAGATCCATGTACACTTTGTCATCAAG
This sequence comes from Eublepharis macularius, assembly GCF_028583425.1. Lineage (NCBI taxonomy): Eukaryota > Metazoa > Chordata > Lepidosauria > Squamata > Eublepharidae > Eublepharis > Eublepharis macularius. The sequence goes on from NC_072800.1 coordinate 45,795,966, forward strand.
AGCACTGTAAATAAATTTTCAAATTCTAGAAAAAGATGAATTCAGTTATGAAAGTCCTGTTTCAAATCAGATAAAATTATGCAACTCATAAGAGGCATATTTGTGTTCCTCTCTCATTTATGTGTTGTCTTAACAGGCTGGAATTTAAACAGTGTTGCTAATGGTCAAAATTTACAACATTCGGGACTTGTGTGGTCTGCACTCATGCACACTGACTTCTTGTTAAACAATACATTCTGAACCTGTAAACTGATTGTAAACATAAAAAGTGTAACCATTTGTACAACTGTAAAAATTGTAATGGTTTTTGAACAGAGCTCATTGATCATTCTATAAGGAACAACAATACTCCAAAACGTTATAATTTAGAAGGAGAAGAAGGAGAGTTGGTTTTATGTCCCTCCCTTTACTACTAGAAGGATCTCAGAATGGCTTACAATAACTTTTCCTTCCTTTCCCCACAACAGACACCCAGTGAGGTAGGTGGGGCTGAGAGAGCTCTGAGAGAGTTGTGACTGACCCAAGGTCATCCAGCTGGATTCAAGTGGAATAGTGAAAAACCAAACCCGCTTCTCCAAATTAGACTCCTGACGCTCTTAACCACTACACCAAACTGGCTCAGTCTTAGCATGCAATTTTTTTCTTGACTCCAAAGCATTCAGAGTATATAGCACTTAGAGTCTCAGAAGTGCTGAGGTGCCTGGTGTTGAATAAATTCTGAGCTGTATTGTTACTGACAATGCAATCCTATATAGAGTTATTCCAGAAGTAATCAGAGTAATTCTGCACTGTCTTGAAATATGTAGGATCTGTCGGCATGATTAAAAGACCAATCTGCAACTGTATTTTGGCTTAATCCTATATGCAAACCCCACCCCCTCCAACAAAACACACTAATCAATTTTCACAAATAGAAAAACGTGTATGATGAGATAGATTATCTGTCAAGTTCTCTTCCATATTTTTAAATATAAAATGCACATGTATGAAAATGACAATGCAATTCTATTTTACATCAAAAAACTACATGTGCAAGCTAGTTTTCTGACATATATTTGACTGTTCTGAATTTGAACACATAACAGGGAAACGGAGTGTCCCTTCTTTCATTAATGAAAAACACTGATTTTTTTTCTTCCCTGTCCTGCTGGAATTAGTTTTACCAATCAGAACGTGCATATAAAAGATAAGCTTTGTATGCCACCTGCTTAGTATTTTGGAATTCTTCCTGCCACCAGCTGAACTGATGTCCACACACACAACTGCAAAAAGTCATTAATACAAATGGGTTATGGAGAATTCAAGTGGCATTACATAACTCAGCCTGACTTACTGACAAAATAGTGGGATTGTCATAACTGAGGGTTAAAATGCTGTTCTTGGTTTTAACTGTTCTGTGGCTTCAAAATTTTATGTTTAAAACTACAGAACTTCATTCAAAAGTCAAAGAAATAAGAGCTGTTATCTAAGCTGAGAAAGTTCTATCAAACTTTCTGGTTAAACATATGGTAGGAAAAGAATCAATTATCATTAAATATCATTAAATGCGTTTTAATTATTTCATCAATATGTTAGATTTACAATCAATCACCAAACTGTGATATATTTACTTATAACAAGATATTACTGGGAAATGCTATTATCTGTTTAAGAGAAAAACATACATAAATAAAACTCATATAATATAAAGTTAATTACCATGGTGCTGAAATTATAGAACGTATAGGAAAGAAAAAGACCAGTAAACAAACAGATTTAACTGGTACTTTGGCCTGGTGCAGATGTAAAACTGGATTATATTAGACTTTGGTTTGCAAAACAGGACTCATGAAACATGTGCTTACTTCCCTTCTTCAAGATGTAAACCATGGCATGCCGGAAGGCAGCATTATGTCTGCGCCATACCTCTTCTCTCTTACGAAGTATTTTACTGAGTACTACCATGGTAACATGCCAAAGCCTGTGGCATGTGCACACATCTACAACTGCAGAAAATCCTAGAGCTAAACTATCTAACAGATCAGATTGGGTAAAAGTACCTTATATTATAAATTATATTAATTTAACATGCAAACAAGTGGGAAAACTCATACAATCTCAAGAGAAGAGTTTATTTTTGCTTTGATGTAGCAAACTCTGCTCACCACTCTGGCAGTCTGTCTTAACTGACCACACTCGAGAAACCAAAAAGAAAGTGATACTGATAAAAGTGAAGAACATTTTTCAATATGGGAGGAAGATTACTATCATAAAACCAGACTTTGAATAAAAGCAGGGCCCATGTGCCTTGAACAATCCATCCATGGCTCTGATCTGTTTGGTCAGAAACTCCCATGAATCCCCTGACTGAAAGTCATCCATATCCTTCTCGATAATGTGCAGGACTGCTCAAATGCTCTTGCAATACTTCTTCAGCCACACTTTCTCTGTCTCTAACTGTGAGCTGTTCTTCACTCCACAACTCTTGTTTTTGGCTGCCTTGAATAGCCAGCATAAATGACTTGAGCTCCACTTGATCCTGGCTGCAGTTCCATCCACGCTGGCTACTGCTACTAGATTGTTTTCTGGCTTTCTATTCTGGCTCTTGACAACTACACTCTCAGCTGTTTCCTGGCTTTCACTCCTTGTCTCATCAAAACATTCTTGCTGTGGGTCATATAGTTAACTGTTTTTTTAAAAAAAAACTCTTGTACAATCACACTGCTGCACAAATATGAAAAAATGGCAGGAGAATACAGCACCTATTATGATTATTATTAGCTTCAAATAAGAACATAGCTTCAAGTAAGACCCTATAAGTCAACCTGATTTGGGTCAACTGCTAGCTAACATCCCAAACCAGCCGACAAAATTAATTTAGAGACTTTTACCTGTTTGCTGACTAGCCCCCCCCCTCCATTCTTCCCTCGCTGCCCCCATAAATCTGTCTGCCGTAGTTGCTGCCATGAGTTTGAACATACAGACGACTGTCACGTACAGATGGAAATTTAAATGATGGGAAGAGCAGCAGATGCACAGCAACACTGGATAGCACCAATAATCAACACACATAAGCATATGATTTAATAAAGACTGGCATCTTTATCTATGAGATGTAATTTCATATTACTAATTCCGGAATGGATGCAATAGGACAAGACAGAGTAAAGTCAACTGTGCTTTCCAGGAAAGCGTCCTCTGATAAATATTGCTGTACAGTGTTACCAAAGCAGATTTCTCTTTCCTTTTGCTATATTCTCATGACATCAGCAATCTTGATCAAGTATCCATAAATTCACACATCAGCAAGTGCTCCTGCCCCTCTAGCACACAGAGCTTTGCAGTTTGGGAAAAACAAAAATCTCTTTCAATGTGAGGAAGACACTCGTGCTTGTTCTCTCAAGCAAGAGAAGAAAAAGGGATTGGTGACAACCTCAAATAATGACGAGTGACAAAAAACTATGCATAATTATGCTCACGCGTTCCTTGGGGATTTCAACTAATTTATAAAACATCATCACGTATGAGCAATATTTTGGCTAATCATTCTGACCTACAATACCGCACCAAAAAAGACCATTTTATATTCCTCGTAACAAGCTGAAAAATTAATTGGGCTACGGGATGGCACATTCAGACTACTGTGGCAATGTGGCCTATACAAAGGCTTTCAATACATTAATACATGTAACTCTGCAGGTAATTTTAGGTGGTTTTTGCTTCTAGTTTTTAATGCATGCAGTGTGTTGTCTATTTTGATGTTATTATTTAGTATTTAAGTATCACCCTCGATGTGCTTGACATTTTACAAAGTCACAGATCCCTGACCAAGAAGGGGATTTTAAAATTCACCTTCTATTTTGATGCATAGTACTATCACCGACGAGGGCTTGAGTCTTTCATGGGCTGCATGCAACCTGTAATGGCTCTTTGGTCCTTTAGCTAATTCCCTTTTTTTCCCAACCTCCACACACATTCTCATTACAACCTTAAATCAAGAGCCACCATTACTAATAGTAATAACAACATAAGCTCTATAGTCTGAGCTGCTCTTGACAAAATAATTATGATTCCTTAGAGGCATGTTGGTATGGTTTTCTTTCCATTTGAAGAAACTACCACTTCATTATGTGGTGGTAGAAAGTACCATCAAGTCATAGCTGACTAATGGTGACCCCTGGTGAGTTCACAAGACAAGAAACTAAGAGAGGCGGTTTACCATTGCCTGCCCTTGCAAACACTGGTCTTCTTTGGAGGTCTCCCATTCAATTACTAACCAAGGCTGACTCTGCTTAGCTTCCCAGATCTGATGAGATTGGGCTTGCCTGGGCTATCCAGGTCAGGGCCCCATCTAGAATTGCCACTTTTTTCCAAAAGACAGTGAAACCTAGCAAGTACACAAACAACCTATAAAAAATTATGATGGCCAACATATCATGTAAAGAGGAGGCATTTTACAATTATTTGTATATATGTAGTCATTTCTTCCAAGTAAATAAAGGTGTAGCATTATCTCACCTTTGTACCCTGACATTTATGAAACACTTGAATGCTAAACACCAGCAAGTCATTAAGTAAAGCTCCCTCCACCACCATTTTTAACACCTCAGTCCGAAATAATTTTCTCTTAATTTCTTTCAAGGACATATATTTAGAATCAGAGTGACAGCAGCAAAGATGTAACAGAAGGTGAGCTGACTCTAGTATTTACTCAATTGTTCCTTAAATACTTTCCCTTTTGTCTACGTAAGTACAGGATCAAGATTTCTGAAACACAGTCCAACACCTTAGGCACTAGATCATCTATGATGAAGAAAACTGAAAGGAATGCCACTTACAAACTCTGAAAAATGGGAGAGAAGAAAAGCACACTTTCCTTCCACCATATCTTAATTCACAGCATGTTTAACGTATTAAAATCCTTATGTGCCCAGGATTTGGACCAGTGCTAAGACTGACTGCAGAAGGAATGTCAAGGGCAGTAAAAGTTTAGACCACAAGAAAAAGATAACTGTCTTTTACACAGATACATTATTAAAACTATTCTTTTATCACAGCATAAGAATCAGTAAAAAAAACTGTAAATAAACCTTGAAATGTTGTTCAGATGTGCCTCAATTACATTTGCTTATGCTCTGGTCTGTAGTATCTTTTTATGAAAGCCATAGATACTAATCCTCTATTTTCCTCTGAATAACACAGTACTGTACTTAACGCTAACAAAAACAACAACAGCTTACTCAGAGTCAGAACACACGAGACAAAATACCTAGATTCAACTCGTGTTCTCTTACCTAAAGGTTTGCCAGGAAGTGTAGGCGTCCTTGCAGCTTAAAGTTTAGCATTTACAGTGCAGGCGTCCTTGCAGCTTAAAGTTTAGCACTTACAGTGCAGGCGTCCTTGCAGCTTAAAGTTTAGCATTTACAGAGCAGCAAGGAGGGAAGTGCAGGCGTGGGGCGCCTTTCCTCCCACTCTCAAGGTGCATCACGGCATTTTCCCTTCCCCTCACCCAGCCTGGCCCTGCAGAGCAACGCCTGGCTGCACCGGGAGACTTTAAGCTGCAAGGACCCCCCGCACATCCCTCTCTGCTGCTCTGTAAATGCTCAACTTTAAGCTGCAAGGACGCCTACACTTCCCGACAAATTTTTAGGTAAGAGAACACAAGTTGAACCTAGGTATTTCATCTCGTGTGTTTCGACTGTAAGGCTACAGTCCTACACCCTACTTACTTGCAAGTAAGTTTAATTAAAAACAATGGGGCCTTTTACTAAGGAAAATGTGTTTAGCACTGACAGGCAAAGAAAATTTCTTCATATGTTTTTAAGGGCTAAGAGTGTGACAAAGCCTTTATGAAGAATGCAGGCCTGCTATAAAGATGAAAGACAGCAGAATTTCTACTGGAAGTTAGTGGCAATATCATTTCCTGGATACACTTAGGCTTAGCCTGAATGATATTACAGGGACTTTTCTCTTTTCATGTAACATATTCATTCATTAGATCTTGCCACCTCAGGAATCCACCTCAGCAATTCCCAACTCTGCGGCCTTTTTAGCATATGGCAATTAGAACAATTGAATTATATTCCACGGGAAGTAAATTTTCTTGATCAGCTGACCATAGAGTTCTGACTCTCAACTATCTGAAAAACCAGGGGCAGTCTATATCTACTGTTCTCCTTTCTGATTTCTACAACTTCCTTTTAGAAAGTCAGCAATGACTTATGAGCAGGGCTTTTTTTCTGGGAAAAGAGGTGGTGGAACTCAGTGGGTTGCCCTCAGAGAAAATGGTCACATGGCCGGTGGCCCCGCCCCCTGATCTCCAGACAGAGAGGAGTTTAGATTGCCCTCCGCGGAGGGCAATCTTAACTCCCCTGTCTGGAGATCAGGGGGCGGGGCCACCTGTCATGTGACCATTTTCAAGAGGTTCCGGAACTCCGTTCCACCTCATTCCTGCTGAAAAAAAGCCCTGCTTATGGGATAAATTCTCCAGACCAACTGTATGAATTCATTTCCATATTCCAGACAGCCACTAGGGCATATCCAGAAAGACAACTGGCACCAATAGTAAAATCCCTCAGGGATTTCTTAAATACAATAAATCCATCCTGATCTGGGTGCATACCATGTAGATTGGTCTCCTAAAGGTTTCCTGAGTGTTTAAGAAGTACTGATCTGCCCATGGCAATTCCGGGCACAGATAACTGACAGACAGACAGAATCATTTGTTATATGAAGCCAAAGGCTACATACAATAAACAGACACATTGAATTAAAAGGGGAAAAAATGTAAGTATCAGCACTAAAACAGCCAGGTCTAAAAATTCTCACAGTAAAACATGACACCCTTCAGATGTGACTTTTACTCGAATTTTCCTTGCTGCCAAAGCAAACATTGACACTCTGTATGATACAAATGTGTCTCCATCTGAAAGAAGGAAGATATGCTTTACTGCATAGGCTGGACCCCAGATTATTGAGATAAATCCATGTTACCAAAATTACTATGAAATTCTGATCTGCAGGGCCTCTAAACCCAAACAAAGAAAGCTTCTGCCAGCTCAAGAAGGCAGACCCATCAACCCTATGCCAACAAAACCCTCAATCCCCTCTTGTTCCCAACAGATACTTAAACCCACTCATACTTGACAGGGTATACCTGCTCAAAAAAAATTACCTTTAAAGATCACAACAATTCCACCTTCCTACCTCTTGCCAAGGCTAGTGCTATACTGACTTTCTGGGAACATCTGTGCCAAACCAGAAGACCATATCCTTGCAACCAGTTCTCAGTAGCAAGCCATACCAGATCAACAGCCTTAATCCAGACTTTCATCATGTATTACTGCTGCTTTGGCTTTGCTCACATTTAAGATACACTGAAGGAAAACTGGTGGGGTTGTGGAAGACCCCTCCCCCATGTATCTGGAACTGAGGAGGGAATAAGAAAAGACTTCAACGATCAATCATCGATGGGTTTCTTCTTCTACTTTCTTTGTTCTCTACTATACCAGGATTCCTAATTTTGTTAGTTCTGTCCAAAGCACATTGAAAAACACAAATATGGAATAAAGTATGAGCAAATCTACTACATATATAACGGCACAACTGGAAGGTAGAAAGCCTTTTCTTTTTTTCTTTTTGGTACTTTGGTATTTCATTAACCACCACCAAATCTTTTGACAATGAATGTTCATGTTCTGTTTCATCGACTGTATGTGGCTTCTTGGTTAAATGGAACATCATTTGTTACTTGCATTTTGTCTTGTACAATATTGTAGTGTGAAAGAAAATTGGCCAGTATTTAGCACATAAATTCAGTACAGGCTTGGCAGTGCCTTTTCCTGTTGGTAGCTTCAATCATGCTTCTTTCCAGCCTTTATCATTCAGTGTGCTTCAGTAATGGCTGTTCAAGGGTCTCTTTGGCAGCTGTGAGATCAAATGTCCAGTTTAAGAATGTGTTTTTTTCATCAGGAACAATTGTTTCTGGCTGCTTTCCCAGACTGACGTTCCTAAGCTTCTGGCTGCTTTCTTGCTATTCTGTATAATTACTGCATGCAAGTCAAATAAACTCTAAACTAAATCACATTTCTGTTAGGAGATTTCCCCTTCCTCCATCCAGTCAGATTGGCTAGTGACCCTTGGTCTTAACTTAGCTGCCTAAGACATGTGGAGCTCTCTGCTTTGAAACCAGCATGGCCCAATGCATCTTACAACCAGGTGGCAAAAAGTGCCCTCAAGTCATAGCTGACTTATGGCGATCCCTGGTGGGGTTTTCATGGCAAGAGACTAACAGAGGTGGTTTGCCATTGCCTGCCTCTGTGACCCTGGTCTACAACCTACATGTGTCATATTTATAGTTTGGATTTCATGGGTTAATTTATGGCTGATCCCAGCTCAGAGCAAAGGAATATCCAATAAGTTCTACCTCATAATACATGCAGTATTATGTCTGAAGCAAGGGTTAAGTAATTTAAGTACAATTATCATTGTGTTAGCTAGCTTCTGGAACAAAGAGTAGTGACATATGAATATTTTAAATTAATTGAATTCTAACTTTTTTTGTTTGTTTTTAAACTTCCCACTTCCCCAACAGAAGTGGTGGGACTCCAACAGCATTTTATGAGAAGGAAATGTGGACTGCTCAGCTAGGATCACATTAGGTACTGAAGCCACTTTGCTGCACACTGGCAATATTCTGCTCTCCGTGCAAATAAACTCTCTCTATTACCATCCACAAGCCACCATCGTGAACTCACACTCATTGAGTATTACTGGAAAAGGAGAAGGAGGTAATGTCTGCCAACACAGTTTCTTTGATCCATAACAGAAGTATACATATGACATGCAAGATCTCTTTTACAATTCTTTATTAATCTAGGCCTTCCCTAAATTGTGGATGAAATATTCTTCTACAAAAAGAGACATGTACAATAGTAAATAAGCAATGTAAAGTGATACCCAAAAATGCATTGTTCAAAGTCTGCTACTGTGCAAACAGCACTGAAAAGTCAACTGCACAGACACCTATAACAGAAAGAAGCAGCCTTATTTATTTCACTGCAGCCTCCCAAGCAAGGTATGCAATGGCTCAATGAGAAAAAGAGACAAAAAGCATGGCATCATTTTCAAGCAAAATCTCTTAATTTTGAAAGAAGAGTTAAATAAGCAGGCTATCTGAAGAGGGCAACCCAAACAGAAGAACAGTATAGGACCACTAGGAGCTCTAATCCAACAATTTAGATAAGAAACACTAGCTACCAAACCAACACTGGTTAAGATAACCTGTATCACATATGATGCAAGTGATACCTTGCTGAAAGCTGATCAGGAAATCATCAGACAAAATGTCAGTCCTAAGGGCAATAGTTTCAGTGACCTACAATACACGCATCCCAGTGCCTTAAGAACTTTGCTGTAGCACAGATACTGGGATCAAATTTAAACAAGATACTGGACATGTGTGATGCTCATACCTATCCAATGTTCCATCTGATGTAGTATCACATTCAGAGTTCTCAGCTCCTGTCCTGGGGCATGCAGAGTTTCTACACTTATGAAGCTTCCCTCTTGGCCTACACACTGGTATGGAAGTACTGCGTTCACAGGAGCTGGTATTAGAGTGAAAAACTCTTTAAGAGAATGCTTTAAAGGCTGTGTGGAACTCTGCACACTTGCCAGTAAATTTCCTGTTGCTCACATCCTCCCCCAAAGCCTCTCTCCCACACAAATCTGGCTTTCCTCCACATCAATGGATCAGGAAGTGCTTCAGAAGAGGCTTTGTGTCCACAGAGAACACCCATTTAGAAACAACTACCTCCATCATGGGAGGGCATCTGTGCTGGAACCGCCCAACATTTTGCAACTTGCCTTTGCCACCATGGCAGTCATTTTGTGGTTGCCCACCCACTCCCCAGGAAAGTCATTTTGTGGTTGTCCCCATACCTACTCTCAAAATTCTAATAGTGCCCACAGGCTCAACAAGATTGCAGACCCCAGACCTATATAGTGGGACACTAGTGTTACTTAACAGGCACTTAATCTCATCAAAACTTTTCTCAGCCCCTCCCCCAGTTTCTCCTTCATAAGCAGCAAAATCTTTCTTCCCTTGGACATCATACTATCTTCTACCATCTGCACTCTCTTTTGCTCCAAAAATATGCCCCTTCATTTTTATCTGTTAATCACTGCTTCATTCTTCCTCCAAAGCTTACACATGGTTTCCAGATGGTTCTTCTTCCAAGCTGTAGCCAGAGCTACAATGGCTTTTAGGCAACATAACTCCTTTACGTATCTTCAGTCCATTCTTCTTGGCTACTTCTTGTGGCTAGAACATTTAAATGAGAGACAATCAACTAGTAGCCCAGAGGCTTTGGCCACATGAACTTCCCATCTGGACATCTTCTAATTTCTTCAACAATATACAGAGTACATCTAACCCACTTTATCCTACGTGAACCAGCCAACACAGCCACGTTTCCTATACTTCTCCAACTACTATTTGAACAGAAGCATCTAAAGTGCGTAACATTCAAAAGATCAAAACTCTTCCAAAGCCCCTGTAGCTCTTCAAATCTCTGCGTCTTAAAAAGCACTCTGCCTGAGCCTCAGCTTGTACGAATGAGTCAGAGAGCAAACGTTCAATGTCACTGGCCTTCAGCATTTCTTCAATACAAAATAAGGTCCCTGTTTTATTTTTTAAAGAACCAAGGAATGCCTGGTTGCAATCTCTCCCTTTCCCTTCAAGCTCTTCTTAAAAATTGCTCCTCCCACCACACATGACTTTAAAGCTTTCCTTTCTTTGTCCCCTCCCCTCTCTGCAGTTGTATTAGCTTGCAGCCTTAATATTGTCCCCCACTCCATTTCTCTCCCTTTCTGATTCAACTTACATTGTTATCTCTAGCTCTATAAAGTGCTATGCATGATAACAGAATTACTAACCCCATCTAGGGTTATCATTATTTTAGAATTCAAAGAGAAAAATGAAATAAGGGAAATCACGTTTGTAACACATCACATTTCCCCTTCATATTGTGGAGCAGGTGCAATGTAGCCGCCCTTCTTGTTTTTCCACAGGGATCTGAGAGAGAAAACAGAGCACATTGCCTCACTTCTGGGAATTCATATCTGGCAAACGCGATATTTGTCAAAGCTGGAACGGCAAAGATGATGTAGCCATTTTTCAGTACTGGATCCAATCAACAGATAGAGAACCAAAACTGAATGCCAGGCTGCAATCCTATGAATGCTTATTCAAGAGCGAGTAGCAAGCCACAATGAACTCAGCGGGACTTCCTTAGTTTACTTCAGAAGAAGAAAACATAGCAGCAAATAGTATTAAATTCTGCTCAAAGTTTGACTGATTCAGCAATTAACACAAAAATACAAACATATTTAGAAACACCACCAGCCGATACCACAGTATTCCTAACCATTTCCCCCAATATAGGAAAGAAACAAGCCTGACTTTTTGCAAAATACAAAAGACACATTTCTTTGTCCATACTTTTCCTGCTTATCTATATGAATTAAAGAATACACGTATGAGAAAGAATGTGGGAAGCATCTGTCAATATTTTCTTCTTAACTTGGGAGGTTCACTGGAATAAAGTCTTGAGAGAGATACTGCCTTGCTGACATTATTGTCTGGAAGTCTGAAGCAAAATCTGGCAGCTCCCCTTCCCTTGCAGCTGAAATGAGGCTATATGGAATATTAGACTGATCTATAAACAGGGCTGTCCAACAGACAAAATACTTTGGCAGAACAACAATTTGAAGACTTCAGAAAAACCCAGATGTATTTGCAATGAGAAAGAAACTGAAACCCTTGTAACAGCAAGCCGTACAAGAGCATCTGCTTTTCAGCTCTACCCCTTCACAACTTTACATACAGGAATAGGCTGCCAAAATGTTAACAAGGGGCTAATCTAGCAACATTTCCCAGTTAATTTCTCCCCTATTCTTTCCTTCATAATCAAAAATACACAAAATCCATATTATCATAATGAAGTAATCATAAAATATTTGTTTATAGCTGGTAAAAATCGCACAACTACAAGGAAAGGTAAGCCACTAGGACACTCCTGTTTGAATATATGCACAGTGCCATAGCTTTCCGCTTGCTGCAGGATCAAATTCAGTCTGCACAGAGAGACCCATTTTTCCTCTGTGCTGCCAAGAAGCATGCAACTGAAATGCCGGGGCAGGAGGCGGGGAGGAGAACAGTGGGGCTGCCAAGTTCAATTTTCAGTAAACTGAAAACTGATGTGCCAAAGTATCATATTTGCATAATATTTAGGATGTGCATTTATATGAATACCATTTTAACATCTATATTTAGCAATGCAGCTCCAGAGTCCCTTACATTTTTTAAAAAAATCCCTACAATTCAATCCCACATACCATAGTTTTAATCCTATTCCCCTGCCAATTACCTGAAATCCACCTACTCATTTACATGGCTGATGGCATATGATTGTTCACTCACCAGCAAACATCGTTGCTTCTGTCAGGAGAAGAAAGGACCTGTATCTACCACAGCTGTTTCTGAAAGGGAAATTGGGTGTTCTCTTGATTTTTCTTGGAGGGGGGGATGAACGGGAATGCTGTTCTCCCATGCAAGGGAGGTTAAACAACATTTTAAAAAATTAATCCAAACAAACTGGATTTCCCTACAAACATTGTTTCAGCTATAATAAATGCTCTGTTTTAAAATAATGTGGGTAGAAATAAAATTCGAACTGAATCCAAACATGTAACACCTTAAAACTCAACTTATAGCCTTCTTATGAAAGGCTGCTTTTCTTTCCAAAGGAAAAAGATATGTAAGACAACAGTCATCACAGCAGTTTCTGCACTTAGATTACAGCTTCAAACTAGGAGACACCATGGGCTGACACACGGCTTTTTTCTGGGAAAAGAGGTGGCAGAGCTCAGTGGGTTGCTGAACGGTGCAGAGGGCAATCTAAACTCCCCTCTGTCTGGAGATCGGGGGGGGGGCACCAGCCATGTGACCATTTTCAAAAGGTTCCAGAACTCCATTCCACTGCATTCCTGCTGAAAAAAAGCCCTGGGCTGACACAATTTGAGTCCAGTAGCACCAGTAGCTTGTGGACTCGAATCTTACTCTTTTACTACAGTGCAGAGCCACATGGCTACCCACCTGAAACCATGGACTGACAAGTCACCCATGTGTCTTGACATCTTGATGACCTTTTACTCCTATTTTAGGCCTAGAAACTACCTGATTTCTGCTATTGGCTCAGGACTCTGATTATTAATATTTATGGCTCTGTCTACCAAACACAGAGAATTTAGCCTTCTGTCCTCATAATGAATACTGACCTGACCAGTAGCTACTATTCACCCTCACTTCTCACTGAGATTATTTACTTTCTTGGCAAGGCACAGCAGTTGTAAAATAATTATAAAAGAGAAAAGCTGGAATGAAACAAAAAGAAACACTGGAAAAAAGAAATACCTTCTAGTATTGATTCCAACCAACACCTGTCTACAAAAACCTATGATGACTGCAGGCAGTAAGAGAGGCCATATATGAGGTTACTGATATAGTTATCTAAAGCTAAGCAATGAATCATGTATCATTTCCCAAATTTTTTAAAGAAATAAAGTGTAACTTCTGTAGAAGGGATTATAGCTCAGTGGGACAGCATCTGCTTTGCATGGAGAAGGCCCCATGTTCAATCTCCAGCATCTCTGCTTAAAAGGATCAATTATTAGGTTCCCCAGTTTCAATAGGTTCTGTTGATCCTTGTTGATTCAATTAAGAGACTAGGGATTTCATTGGATCCAGCATTGCTGCTAGAGAAGCAAGTTAACACAGTTGCAAAAAATGCCTTCTTCAAACTCAGACTAGCCTGAAAGATGGCCCCCTACCTTGACACAACCGATCTGGCCACCTGGATCCACACCACAGTAACACTGAGACTGGACTATTGTAATGCAGTCTACATAGGTCTCCCTTCAAAGCCAACACAGAGAGTCTACTTGGTGCAGAACATTGCATCTTGGTTATTATCAGGCACTAGGCAGTGTATGTATATTACTCCTATTCTGCAGTCACTTCACAGGTGACCCATCAGTCACTGGGCTCGATTCAGTTTTGGCTATCCCATACAAAGCCCTTTGTGGCCTTGGTCTCTCATATCTGCAAGACCGCCTCTCTCCTTATACTCCATCATGGCAGCTTTGCTTATCTAACCAGGGCCTTCTGCAGATTGCATCCTACAAACAGGCAAAATCAAGAACAGACCATATACACGTTCTCTGTGGTGGCCCTCACCTTATGGAATGATCTGTCTGATTAGGTTAGGAGGGCTTCCAGTCCCCTGGCTTTCTGTAAACTATGCAAAACAGAGTTATTTAGGAAGGCTTTTTTATACAGGTAGGAGGGCTGTACTATAAGAAAATGGCACAGAAAGATGCTTTGGTAAAGGGATAGGGATTTTAGACTATACTACTGTGTACTGTCTGTTGCTTTAAGTATGCTTTAACTAGATAACGTCCGCATAATTTCATGTCACATTTAATTTCTTATGCTTTCTTTCAGTTCTGTGACAAATTTCTGTGTTTTAAAATTTCTGCAATCCGAACTCTAATGAATTATTTATTGGATGGAATTCACATGGAATTCACTGCCTCAGGAGGTGGTAGCAGCTTCAAGCATAGACAGCTTCAAGAGGAGATTGGATAAACATATGGAGCAGAGGTCCATCAGTGGCTATTAGCCACAAGGTATAGCTGGAACTCTCTGTCTAGGGCAGTGATGCTCTGTATTCCTGGTGTTTGGGGGAGCAATCAGTGGGAGGGCTTCTAGTGTCCCTTCCCCACTGGAAGACCTTATGAGGACACCTGGTGTTTGGCCACTGTGTGACACACAGTGTTGGACTGGATGGGCCATTGGCCTGATCCAACATGGCTTTTCTTATGTTCTTATGATGTTCCTGCTGTTTGGGAATTGGGAATTGTGATTTAAACAAATCTGCTTTCCCCCCTTTATGACAAAAATCACTGATTTAAATAAATGCACCTAACCCCATATGCTGACAAGAAGATGGGCATAGTTGCCCCTATTCAACTTCTGTTTTCAATACAGCACAGCATGCATTGCAACAAAGGCAGGGACAGCCTGTTCAGGCTGCATACCAGGTTGTAACATCTGAAAGAGTACATGAAACACTACAAACAACCCTACAAATTAAGGGGCTTAATTAGGATCTCAACTAAAATATAGGAGAAACATATAAAATCCACAGGCTTAGGATGAGTGAACATTTAAGGCTGGGAAAAAAAGACAATTAGCAATGATAAGGAAAAGCAAATATCAAAATTAAAATGGCAGGTCAATAGGCTACAAGACAATGATTCAAGATATGGCCCAGAACAGATATAGAGTCAAAAAGAGGAAAGAGATTTGTGTCAGTCAGAGCGCATGCACTGAACTCATACAGTCCTCCTAGAGGCATCTCCAGTTCAAGGATTTCACATCTAATTTAAAAGGTAGGGCAGAAGAAGTTCCCTGTGTGAATCTGTGCATGCTCAGAGTCTTCTTTAAACTGGAAGAACAATGTTTTAAGCAACTTTGGGCCTCCACTGGGGAGAAAAACGTGGTATAGATAAATAAGAACAATTTCTTCTATTCAGCCAGTGTAGGGCTGGCACTTGGTTGAGGTTACAAAATAAGGAACACATTGTGAGACTATAAGAAAAGGACATATTATGTGTGCCAGTACATTAACAGTATTTTATTAGAATGTATCATCCCTGGAATGTATTAAATTAAGAGGGTTTTCCCCCCAGGTACAGGGATTTCTTCTTTTCTGTTAATATTTTTGATTATATAAATATGGAACTGAATAAGGATTAGGTGGCAAACCTACACTAGTGTCACATTTAAATCACACCTCAGACAGCAGACACTTCCAGACAGGAGGACTCTGTTTCAAGATGTTCAACAGCTGCTTCCAGCCAGGGTAAAGAATTCTGTGCTATATGCACCAGTGGTCTGACTCAGTATAAAGTGGCTTCGTGCATTCATGAAGCTGTGGGACAGAAATAAAGAGAAATCAAAACGGCCCATGTAGCAAAAGGATAGCCTTTTTTGCAAAGGAAAAATGACGACAACCACCTGCAGGCATATACTAAGAACCTAGTCATTCTAGTCAAACCAAGCTGCTGCAAGGAGCTCCGTAAGTGCTCTCCAACTCTTCACCAGCCGGAGATAAGAAACAGGTACCATAAGCCCAGTGATGCAGACTTCTGCTTCTGGAAACAAAATATCCTAGAAATAGTCTTACACATGTCTAACTAAGCAAGTACGAAGATCCCCAAATGGGTTCCTCGCTTCTGTGAAATAATTTTACAGACGGAAACGTATATTTATCATTTTATTTCAGTCACTGAGTGAAGAAATCCTGCTTTAATTCTTCAGAGATATAAATATGTTCCCTGCACTGAATGAGGATGGCTGGAGATTAGGATAGGCGACAAGTTTCTCCTGCATCTCTCATGGTTTATGCTTGCTTAATGGCTTAACTACAAACCAACATGGCTATCCACCAGGAACTGCTACTGAGAGTTTCTAGACTATGAGACTTTGCAAAGCTATAAAGAGAGTGTGAGATACAGTTGTTGAGAGGGGGACCCCCATAAATATGGCATTTCTTTCATAATGAAAGGCATAGGTGCTATGAAAGTATAGGTGCTATGGTAATTAAAAAAAGAGTTGTGGATGGCACAGTTCTCTGTTGCTTTTGTGGATAAAAGCATAAGGATCCCTTAAGTGAACAAACATGATGCCATGTTAAGCTACAATAATGTAAGCATCATTGCTGAGCAAAAATATATACATGTCAGGCACAAGAACTTGCCACAAAATTATTTCTATCTAATCTTTCCTCCAGAGAGCTCAAGGCAGTGCACATCATTCTCTCCTGCTCCATTTTATCCTAACAACAACCACCTTGTGAAGTAAGTTAGGCTGAGAAAGTGTGACTGGCCCAAGGTCACTCGCCAACCTTCACAGGGAGTGTGTATTCAAACCTAGATCTATCAGATGCTAGTCCAACACCCTATCCACTATACCACGCTGGCTCTCATAATATAGGCTTCCTTTCCTTATTTCATCAAATACATTATGATGATGATGACCCCCTCACAAAGCCTTTTCACACGCTCTTGCCACTCACCCAAAACCTCCACAGTTTAGGGCCTCCCAGGCAGGTAAAGGCTGGGTCATCAAGCACCACCTGTCTAACCTCCACTATAGTAGATAGAGAGCCCTGTCCCAGATCCTCAGAGGGTCCTCTCTCTCCACTTCCAGAGGCTCCACCAAACAGGAAGCCTGTTCCCTACATGTACCTCTCCTTACCCAGCTACAGCCCACGGCTATTGGGGAAAAGGGAACTTAGACGCTACTTCCCCTATGAATACGCTGCCACCATTTAAACTTGGCCCATTTATCATGACCAGAGTGTTTGAGGCCTGTATGTGTCTTATTTCCCCTCAGCTAATGATTTCAACCCAGCCAGAGTTAAACAAAACAAAAATAAACTTTATTTACAAGATTGAACATAGGAGTGAATGGAGTTTAAACTAATAAACAAACTGGAAGTAAACAGAGAATGTTTCAATGTAACAGAACAGATAAGAGCAGCTATCTTTCTGCTGCCTCCTTTAGCAGCGTCTCAAACTCTTCTCTCAGCAGCTCCCAACAGCCTTCTTTCCCTCTGATGGACACCAACTCTCACTGGCCTAGCACTCCGCCCAGCCCCACCGGCCGTCACTCAGGAGAGGCAGAGCTGGAGCGAGTCCCGTCCATTACATACATACAATCTCATGAGATATCAAAGAAAAAATCCATGTAATAAACAAACAATACCAGATAGTAATGGGCTTTGTAATGTACATGGGTAAAGTATATCCATTTACCTACCTCTGCTTGGGTATTGTTTGTTACAGATAAAATTAAGACAATCTCCTGATTTTAAGGGGCTCAGAAATATTTTTTTTACAGTTTCCAGTAACAGGGAATACAGTATCTCCTTACTTGGAAGAATCATGTAATAATTTATTCAGCAGGATTTGAGTCCAGTGGCACCTTAGAGAACAAGATTTTCGGAGTGTAAGTTTTTGAAAGTCACACCTCCCTTCTTCTGACACCTGCACTTCAAGAGCAGGCAAAGATTATATCCTGAAAAATCAAATTCCAAATAATGCAATAAATTAAATATAATGCGGAAGATGTGAGGAAAGTTGGATTAAAGCATGATTCTGTATCTTTTCTGTCACTTTAATAATATGACCTATATACTGCTGAACATGCTGAACATGGGTGAAGAACTCAAAGCAAAGTCCCCGGTGCAGTCCTAAGACGAGTTATACCTGTTCAAGCCCATTGGCTTCACTGGACTTAGAAGGATGTATCCCTGCTGAGGATTACACTGACAAAAGTGCTAAAATTCTTCAAATTGCTATAAAAATAAAATATGCAAATTTAGATTCAGTATGCATCATTGAACTTTCTCAGTCTAGAAAAAAAAGTGTCAACTTTACTTGATCATAGCCCTCACTAGAACTTTGGCCTCCTGAAAGCCATAAGATGTGGGTGGGGTCAAAAAAGCAGCGAGCTATTCCCTCCTTGTGGCAGTGCCGATGTGAGTTAAATTGCTTGAATGGTACACGGTACCGCTTAGGTGAGCATCTACTGGATGGTGAAGGGTTAACCTTCAGACCAGGCCTCAGAGCCTTCCTGGACCTGGGACTGAAAGCCCTTGAGAGGTGCCATTATCCTCAATCCATGGACCCTGTGTCTAGGGAGACAGGAAGTGGCAGACCTCCCTTGAGCTTCATAAAGGCTTGGCAGGGAGGAGTCTGGCAGCCAGTACATTCCTGACAGCTCAATGCTCGGAGCTGAGAACAGCCCATAGTTTGAGAACTATTCAGCAAAGGAAAATATTTCTCCTTATGCGCAATAAATCAAGTAATTACTTTTTGTATAATAAATACAATCAGGTTTGCCTCTAATGCCCATTATCACAGCATGAATCTGAACAAGACCACTTACAAGAAGTATTATTCTGAGGAAATTTCAACAACTTCAAGCTTTCAGTTACATGGATTAGTTACCTTCACTGATAATATCCAACTTAAACATTCCAACCATTTCTATTTAAAGAAAATAATGAAATTCAATTTAAATGAAATCATTCAAATCCAAACCATTTGATTGATTGTACTGCTAATGGCTTTTATCTCACTGTGCTGATAAATATCTCTGGTTTAAATTATCTATATTTTAAATCCTTTTACACCCTAACTCCTAAATGCCTAGACATTCCAGTAACTTTACAGGTTTGAAGAGCAGTTGATACTGGACAAATCACGAAGGCCCCACATCTAGAAAGAAACAACAATAAAAAGTAGAATCTTCTGGATTCCCTTCTTCATGTGACTATGAAGTGCTGGAAATCCAGCGGATCTTCTCCATGAGCTTAGAATATTCAACTAAAAAAAACCCTGGTTGACTATTGGGCAGTTCTCTTACAGGCCATGTTAGATTACATTTTTTCTAGGAAAGTGGTGACATGACCTTTTTCTACGCTATCACTTCCTGAAAGGGAAATGGTGACCACAAACTGTTACTTACATCAGCACACACAAAACTGTTATACTCGAGCTTCTCTGCAGCTAGGGATTTAAAAAAGAGCTAGGGATTTAAAATTTACTTTTTGTTGATATGGTAGTCCAAAATGCATAAGCAGAAAATAACTGAAATGAACTCCTTTGCATTTTGCAACTGTATACATTGTCTCTCCACACAAAGAAATACAAACATGGGTGCCTAAAGTGAACATCCTAATTCACTCTAAGCAGACAATTTTAAATATGTCCACAATGAATTCAACTGCAGGGCACAGGTACTACGTGCCCTCTCGTGCACCTTTTATTCATATTTTTAAAATTTTAATCTTTTCACCTTGAAGTTTCACTATAGAAGTCAAGGGTCCAGAGACTGCCTTGGATTACCAAAAAAGGCAACTTCCCTGGAATACCTTTGAATATACACATAAACAAAAACAAGCTGTTTTCACTCCTAACTCATACACCTAACATCCTCTTTCCAGTCACTCTGCTTATACACAGAGTATGAGTTTCAAGAAATCCAAAATAGTAGAACGGTGGGATTTAAGTCCAGTGACAACTTAGAGACCATCAAGATTATCAGGTTATAAGCTTTCCAGAGTCAAAGCTCCCTTCTTCAGATTCAGAGAGGCGTGGTGATCCCTGAGCCTTTATATTCCAGTTAAGAGGTTGGGAAGGAAGAAATGGAGTCAGAATGTAACGGTACAATGCAGCTTACTTAGAGCAGGCACTAGCATCTGTAAGCAAGGTAAAAATCCTATGTCTCTACTCAGTCCAGAGCGAAGGAGATCCATTATTCTGAACTTGTAAATGAACTCAAGCTGTTCAGCATCTCACATTTAATCTGCCCTTGAAGCCCTTTTGTTTGAGGACAGCCACTTTTAGGAAGGCAATGGAATGTCTTGGAGAATAAAATGTTTTCCCACTGGTTTTTGAGCGTTGTGATTTCTAATGTCGAGTTTACGTCCATTTATTCTTTAGCAGGGATTGACTTGTTTGTCCAATGTAGAGAGCAGAGGGATGTTGTTTACACTTGGTATCAGAACATCCTGGGTTGCCAGGCTTTTGTATTTTGGGCAGAAGACAAGGGCCGATTCCACACGGCTTACCTGAAGTCGGAACATTGTGGAACATGCCGTAAAAAACGCGGAAGATCATGTTTTCTTACGCGAGTTTTGCGCGACATCGTGCAAAATTCACACAAGAAAAAGCGATCTTCCGCGTTTTTTCCGGCATGTTCCGCAATGTCCCAGCTTCAGGTAAGCCATGCAGAACTGGCCAAGAAGCGTGTAGTTGAGGTTCCTGTGGTGTGTCCGTATAGATTTGTTTCTATATGTGTGCGTTAATTCCTTTCAAATCCTGTTTAGTTCTCTTTCGCATTCCTGAGTGAGATCTGAAGTTAGCTGTTTGTAAAAAGTAGTATTGGAGAGTTGTTTTTTGACCTCCGGAAGATAGGCCGTTTCCACACTACTCACCTTCATCTGGAACAGGGTGCAACGTCGTGAAAAAACCATGGAAGATAGCGTCTTCTCGCGCGAGTTTTGCACAATATTGCACAAAACTCACGCGAGAAGATGCTATCTTCCGTGTTTTTTTCACGATGTTGCACCCTGTTCCGGATGAAGGTGAGTAGTATGGAAACGGCCATAGTCAGATTTGTCTATGACTTCATCTGCTTTTTAAATAATGATGTCCAGATTGTTTCTGGAGGCTGTTTATTGCATTTCTTTCAATGTGGATGTGGCTGTGTTGTGGGGGCTGAAGTTTCTTGATCACGTTAGTTAGGACTCGGCAGCAAAAGCATTCTATGTAGAGATGTAATATGGCATTGTGACCATTCTGGGGGGCCATGTACACTCTTTCTTTCTGTAGGATCGGATTGGCAGCAACTGGTGGGCAATGTGTTTCCCATCAGCAGGTAGGAGACATGGCAGTTGGTCAGCAATAGATTGTGAATTGTTGTGTTATGAAGATTACAACATGAGATTGTTAAACTTGAGTTAATTTACAGTTCAGAACAATGGGATTTTCATGGCTAACTAGAGAAACAGGATGATCTCACTACAGATACTATTTCATGCTCTAATCAAGCTGCATTGTACCACATTCTGATTCTCTTCTTTGCTTCACTCCTCTCACCTCCTGCCTGGGATACAAAGGCTCAGGGATCTCTACTCCTCCCTGAATCTGACTCTTTGAGTCTTGAAAACATGGTCTCAAAGGGGCCACTGGACTCAAATCCTGCTATTCTACTGCATACCAACATGACTACCTACTGAACCCAGCAGCAGAAAACTAAAACTGACATAGTACTGTGCATATTTATTTACTTCCAAACAACGACTTCCCTCTTCCCAATATTAACAATCAAATGTTTGAAGAAGTTATCAGACTTCCAGAAATTGAAACTATTTTAATAACATATATGTTAAATGTCATGGCATAGTGCAAACTGCAATGAAATCATATGGTATTGTTTTAGAAAACTGTCTTTTCGACATGTCCTAACTGCCAGGGCACAATATATGGCCAAGCTGGTTAGTCAAACAGGCAAAAGTGAGAAGTTATTGTTTGAGAAACCTACTTCCTTATCTACAAAAAAAAGTATTTGGTGCAGGTGACTTAACAGTTCCACATAAGGAAATTGTTGTATTCAACATAGGTCTGAAGTTCCTCATAAACAAATAGACATATCTAACAATATGCTACTTTAGCACTGATTCTCCTGGATACCTGCCTAAAAGTGGTAAGAGGGTTTGAGTGTATCAGTGAAGCTGAGAGCAACACTGTCAGGAGCACAGGCTTCGTCAAGAGTCTGAACTCCCAGAAGAGTCACACAAGGGGGAATGGTCAAAGCTGAGACACCAGACTAAGATGTATCCACCACCTTCAGGAATCAATAGTCACATCAGCAGAAGAGAATTGACTGTTCCAATGGTGATGGGAGCAGAGGAATTCTTGAAGATTAGCTACTGATCAGCAGCAGTAGTGGAAGGTGACACTGGTGGAGGATCTTTCAAAGGCAACGGTAGTGTCACTTCAACTAACCCTGGTTAGTACTGCAAAGCAGAAGAAGGCAATGGTAAACCACTTCTGCTATTCTCTTACCTTGAAAACCCTATGATAAGACTATCCAGAATGAAAAAAGATATAGTGCTGGAAGACAGGACCACCAGGTCGGATGGCACTCAGTTGGCTACTGGGGAAGAGCCCGAAGACAAGTACGAATAGTGCTATTCTTAATGATGGGACTGTATTAAAGCCGAAAGGACATCCAGTTGCGGACGTGAAGAGATGCAAAAGGAACGTCCAAAGCTGTGCAACACACACAATAGGAACATGGAATAGGAGAAGTATGCAACCAGGTAAGCTAGAAATAGTAACACAAGGAATTGAACGTTTAAACATTGGAATACTGGGTGTGAGTAAAATAATGTGGACTGACTCAGGACATTTTCAGTCAGAAAACCAGTGTTTTACTGTGGAAATGACAAACAAAAGAAATGGTGTTGCCCTAATACTGAGGAGAGACATAGCACAAGCAGTCAAGAGCTGCAATGCAAAGTCTGACCGAGACTGAGTAATATCGATCAGACTTCAGGAAAGGCCAGTTAACATAACCATCATCCAAGTTTATGCCCCAAGTACAGATGCCAAGGAGGAAGAAATCGAAAACTTTTACGTAAGTATCCAAGATGAAACTGATCAGACATCTAAACAAGATATGCTGATAATCATAGGTGATTGGAATGCAAAAGTAGGATACAAAGCAGAATCGAATACTGAGGGAAATTTGGACTAGGATCATAAATTGAAACAGGAGAGCAACTCATAGAATTTTGTGAAGCCAACAACCTGTTCATTGCTTACACATGCTTCAGGCAACTAAAAAGACAATTGTACATGTGAAAATCACCAGGTAACCAATACAGGAACCAAATAGATTACATAATTGGAAGCAGAAGATGGAGAAGTTCCATTCTATCTGCTAAAACAAGACCAGGAGCTAAATGTGGTACAGACCATGAGTTGCTAATATCAAAAATTGGAATAAAGCTGAAGAGAAACACTAAAAGAATTAGAGGGCCAAAATACAATCTAAAGGATATTCCTGCTGAATTCAAAGTCCAGGTAAGGAATAGATTTGCAATACTAAGTTTAATTGATCGTGAACCAGAAGAACTACGGGCTGAAACCAGAGATATTATCAAGGAAGAATGTGCAAAGACTATTCCTGTAGCCAAAAGAAAGGAGAAGCCTAAATGGATGACTGAGGAAATTCTTAACATTGCTAAAGACAGAAGGGAAGCAAAAGCAAAAGGTGACAGAAACAGAGTCAGAATTCTAAATGCAGCTTTTCAGCAATCTACATGCAGAGACAAAGAAATCTATTATAATAACCAATGCAAAGAAATAGAACAACAAAAAAGAAAGAACAAGAGATCTGTTCCCCGGAAATCCAAGGGAAAATTCAAGCCACAGCTTGGGATGCTGAAAGACCAACATGGAAACACAGTATCTGATCAGGACAAAATAAAGGAAAGATGGAAACAATACACTGAAGAACTATACAGAAGAGATGAAAGGATGACAGATATTTTTGAAGAAGGGTCCTTTGATGAAGAACCAGAAATTGCTTCACTGAAAGCAATTGGGAAAAACAAAGCACCTGGAGTAGATGGAATACCAATAGAGCTATTTCAAGCTACAGAAACGGAGTCCATCAGAATCTTAACAAGAATTTGTCAACAAATGTGGAAAACAAAACAATGGCCCACAGACTGGAAATGTCCAATCTACATTCCAATTCCAAAAATGGAGGATGCCAAAGAGTGCAGCAACTATCGGACTATTGCATTAATCTTCCATGCAAGCAAAGTGATGCTCAAGATTCTACAGCAAAGACTTACCATTTATGGAACTAGAAATGCCAGATGTTCAAGCTGGGTTCAGGAAAAGAAGAGGCACTAGAGATCATTTTGCAAATTTACGATGGCTAATGGAACACACCAGGGAATTTCAGAAGAAAATCAGCCTGTGTTTTATAGGTTACAGCAAAGCTTTTGATTGTGTGGATCATGAAAAGTTATGGATAGTGTTAAAAGAAATAGGGGTGCCACAACGTCTGATTGTTTTGATGCACAACCTGTACTCTGGACAAGAGGCTACTATTAGGACAGAATATGGGGAAAGAGAATGGTTTCCAATTGGCAAAGGTATCAGACAAGGATGCATATTATTTCCCTACCTGTTCAACCTCTATGCAGAGCATATCATAAGAAAAACTGGATTAGATCTAGAAGAAGCTGGAGTGAAAATTGGTGGAAGGAAAATTAACAATCTGAGATATTAAGATAACACCACAGTACCAACAGAAAATACTGAAGACTTGAAACAACTACTGATGAAGGTTAAAGGAGAAAGTGCTAAAGCAGGATTACATCTGAACATCAAGAAGACAAAAGTAATGACTACTGAGGAGTTACATAATTTTAAAGTTGACAATGAGGAAATTGAATTTGTCCAAGATTTTCTATTCCTTGGTTCAATCATCAACCAACAGGGAGACTACAACGAGGAAATCAGAAGGAGATTGAGACTTGGGGATTCGGTTTCGTTTTCGCGGCCATGTCGGACGCTCCTCTTGGCAGGTCCGAGAAGAAGCGGCCGAGCACCCTGACCGGGCGGCTGATCTGCAAAGGTTAGCCCCCAGGGCTCCCAGGGAGGGAGTCTGGGTCCGGGACGCGACGGGAAGAGCCCTCTGGCAGATTGAGGCAGGGGGTAAATTGCCCGTTTGTCCCTATGGAGGCCGGCAGACGTGCGCGGCACCCTGTGTGCTGCCGGGCCATGGAAAACGGCAAAGAACAGGATTAGGCGGAAGCCTGTAAGTAAGCGAATCCCTTCTGTTACTACAAGCGCATGTGAAGGAGTGGTGGGATCTGAAGTTTAGAAGATTCAGATTTTTCCCCCCTCACAGAGTCTCGGAATTGGCGGTCCCCCCCCCTAAAATGGCAGCAAAAAAGCAGAGTCCTGCTTTGGGCAAGTCAGTTTCGGCTGCCCTGCAGGGAAGAGGCGAGTCGCTCGAGGAACTGGTGAAAAGATCGGTTACTGAAGCCATAAAACCCTTTGTTGACAAGCTGAATGAAACAGATCAAAGGGTGGGCTTAATTGAGAGCGATGTGAACGCCATTAAGGAAGTAGTGGGGGGGGCAGAGAAGTCTGCTCGGGAAAATGCGTCACTTATGAGAGCAACGAACAAGGAGCTAAAGTTGGTGGAAAATCAGCTGATTGGGCTGCAAGTGGAACGAACACAGACCATTTTGCGTC
The DNA here is from genome assembly GCF_028583425.1 of Eublepharis macularius. Lineage (NCBI taxonomy): Eukaryota > Metazoa > Chordata > Lepidosauria > Squamata > Eublepharidae > Eublepharis > Eublepharis macularius. The sequence goes on from NC_072800.1 coordinate 45,821,931, forward strand.
TCCAGAATGTTAAAGATGAGGAAAACGAGGATTTATGGGATCTTGCCTCGGAACTTTTAGCGTCACCCGCGAGGGCAACTAAAGAAGAAGTAAAAAGCGCCATTTTGGGAGTCCGTCGGGCATCTTCAAAATATGCAATGAAGCGGCAGCTGCCTCGCGAGATCGTTATTGAGTTCTCATCCCGGAGGGTCCGGGACAATATCCTATATAACTCATATAATGCGGAGTTGGACTTTCTGGGAAATAAAGTCAAGATACTGAAGGACGTTCCATTTTTAGTTCGGAAGAGAAGATTTAAGTATAAAAAGCAGGCTGCTCTTTTGAGGGAACGTGACATAAAGTACAAATGGCTATTTCCGGAAGGAATCGGGTTTAGTTATAAAGATCAAGCTTACAAGATTAATTCGGAAGATCAGCTAAGGGATTTTGTGGACAAAAATCCAGAATTTGGGCCAGACATCAAGCAAAAAGAAGAAGACTCGAAGCCTGAAGGGAGGGGGGAGGCAACGAGCGCTGCGGCTGTAGCTGCTCAGAGAGAACTGTGTCCGAGGCCCAGGGGGGGGGGAGATTTAATTTGAATTGTAATTTGTATTTTGTAAGATCAACCATTCCATCATTACTTTATTAAGCTATTTTTTTAATTATGGCAGTATGAAGGGAAAGCATTGAAGTGTAGTGTTTAGTGTTTGTAAGTTGCCTTCCCCTTTTTTCCACCCCCTTCCCCCTCTTCTTATTCTCCCTTCTTTCCCTTCCCTTGTACTATTGTAGTTTTTTGTAGTTTACTGTTTTAGATGTTAAAAATAATAATTTTTTTTTAAAAAAAGAAGGAGATTGAGACTTGGAAGAGCAGCCATGAGGGAGCTAGATAAGATCCTTAAAGATAAAAATGTCTCTCTGGAAACCAAGATCAAGATAATCCAAACAATGGTATTCCTCATTATGATGTATGGATGTGAAATTTGGACAGTGAAGAAAGCTGACAGGAAGAAAACTGATTCATTTGAAATGTGGTGCTGGACAGCCATGGACAGCCAAAAAGACAAATAAGTGGGTACTAGATCAAATCAAGTCTGAATTCTCCCTAGAAGCTAAAATGACAAAACTAAGGGCCAAGCTACAAGTGACGAATGACACTTGAACAGCAAGTGGATTGAGTGGAGCGCAAGTGGACAGGGAGAAATACACTTGCCGTTCAAGTGTCATTCGTCACTTGTAGCTTGGCCTTGAGGCTATCGTACTCAGGTCACATTATGAAAAAACAAGATTATCTGGAAAAGTCAATAATGCTAGGAAAAGTAGAAGGCAATAGGAAAAGAGGAAGACCTAAAATGAGATGGCTTGACTCAATAAAAGAAGCCACATCCTCCAGTTTGTAGGTTCTGAGCAAGTCTGTTAAGGATAGGACATTTTGGAGGTCTTTCATTCATAAGGTCGCCATAGGTCAGAGGCGACTTGATGGCACATAACACACACACAGAGCACTGATTATTGAGGAAAAATTGAAATCAAATCAATACAGCTGAAGAACATCCTAACACACTTATTCATACAGATTTGTTGCCTGGATATTCACATAGATCTCTTATAAGAAAAAGCATATCAGAAATAAAGAGTTTTAGGAAGCATTCCTGGATGGAATGGTTCCATAGCTAAGCACCATGGTCTTAGGCAAGCATCTCATAGTTATTTTGACAGTTATTTTACAGCCAAAAAATCTACATATTTGTTCAAAGAGAAAGCATCTTTTTATATTATTCTTTAAAAGCAACACAGAATGAGATGCTGCCTATTTTGGTGAAGAAAGAATGGCAGCTTACACAAAGCAAACAGTTAAAATAGCCAGTAGTTAAAATGGACAACACTGGCTGCTCCTGACCAAGGAATGTGAATGGCCACATGATTATTTAAAAATAACTCTGGGAATAACCTCTGAAGGATCACATAGCAGCCTTGGAGATCATGATACTGTGTTGTTATTATTGTGAAACATATTGCAATCAAACAGAATTTATGTCCTTATTTTATGTAACATTTAAACTACAAAGTTTAAACTATAACATTTAAACAGCATCATGTAGCTGACAAAATGTTGTACTGTAGGGATACTAGAGCTCATATCTCCAACAGTCCATGGAGCAAGTCGGGTATGAGCTAATCACTGTGTCTGAGAGCCAAACTAGACGAGATGAATTACACGAGTCTATGAGAGTGGCCAGATTCATTTTTTCCTCTCCTTCCCACGTCTTTTTTACCTCCGATGAACTCGTATCTGTGGCTCTGCTCTGTGCACGTGTCAGCAAAAAAGCGGTTTACATTGGCGAGTGTCTGCAGACCATATCATCGAGTCGCCATTGCAAAGTGGTGATTCTGTTTTGCTTCTGCTTCCCTCTTCCCGCACAGGAAGACAATGGGGACAGGGGACAGTTACAGGGGATGGTTTAAGTATGTGCACAATGGAGGTGCATGATGGGATATCATTTCTGCGTCTTGGAGGAGCGCAGAAGAAACCCGTGCCAGCATGGACACGGGATCGTGCTGGCAAGTGTACAGGAAAACAACAGGGAGACATGTGTAAGTCCATTCGAATGTCGTTCGTGTGTCATTTGTATCGTGTAGTTCAGCTCTCAGTCAAGCATACCCTCACAATATCTACCTTAAATCTCAGTGAGAAAGGCAGGCTACTAATAAAGTAAAATAAATAAAATAAAGTAGCTAAGAACTCCTTGGAGGAAGGACCGTATAGAAAATCTATATATAGACAAGTGTCCTAACTGACTCATCAACGCCCAGCCCAAACCCCTGGACCTAGAAATGTGAAATTTGGGGAGAACGTTCCTTTTGTGATGTAGAGGCTCACTAAGAAGGGATTTTAAGAAATTCGCCCCCTAAGGGGGTAAAAAAGGATAAAATGTGTTTTTTCATAGGGATAGTTCACGTGTGGCTGACAGGCTTCTCCTCCCTGCCCCCACCAACTGCCAACTCAGAGCCAGACCACACGTTACTAAATACACGCGAATGACACGTAAACCAACTTACACAGGTCTCCCCTGTACACTCGCCAGTCTTTCAGCACAGTAATCAAACTCGTGTCTGCCTTTGCACGGGTTCTCTTGGCATTCCTCCGAGATGGGCGAACGGTATCCCATCATGCATGTGTTCCATTTCCTCATAAATTGAATCAGTGTTAGGAATTGTTCCTCAAGTGGTCAGCAGGGAGACTAATGATAAATTTTATGTTTGTCATTATGTTTGCTTATCAACTGCTTTGTAGTCGGCTGTAATTTGTACTCAACATATGTGGGGTAACTCAATAATAGTTTTCCGTTGATCACAAGTAAGCTAGACTATAAAGTCCAGACCCATCGGTGGGCACACATAAACCTCACTTAATTTTCCCTGTTAAGGAGGTTAGCATCTCCAAATATAATACAATAGTAATATAGGGGGAAAGAATTATTATGAGCTTTGGCATTTATGGTTGCTATAATTTTTGCTGTGAGCTAGTGCCTGTTGGTAGCTGAGGACAGTGTGACCAGTATTGTTGCTTGGGGGGGGGGGGATATAAGCAGCGATCAAATGGTGGGGAAAAAACCCGGGGCGATTACCTACAGTGATGAGAGAGTACTTCAGGTAGAACTGGGCAATGGCAGGCAAAAAAATGAGTTGCGCGACTGACATCCAAAATAAATTCTTGACATTCCCTCACGTAGACGTGAGCGCCATCTATCTGCAATATTGAGAGCACGGATGACTGTGCCAAGGGCGGGAAGTGGAAGAAAATGGAGACGGAAACTCTACATTGCCGACTTGATGATCGAGACCGCGTACACTCGCCACTGAAAACAGATGATTTGAACGTGTGGCCGGACAAGGACACGTACTCATCTAGGCACGGGAACTTGGGGTGAGGCATGAATATTGACACTCGCTCGGTCTCGTGTATTTAGTAACGTGTGGTCCGGCTCTCAGCCACTCTTCCCTGAGATCATTTGCACACGCGGCCTTGATTGTTTAGCTTACAGAATTTGTATTCTGGGAAGCCAAAGACAAAAAGATATTAAATGCTGCTGCTTCCCAAAGAATGTTTTTAAGTGCAGGACACTACATCATGGCCTGAAAAATGGCTTCCCATCAATCTGTCTTTTAGTTATTAACACACAGCCTGATGAAGAAACACATAAACATAGATAGAAGGTGTACCAAGGGTCATCTAGTCCAACCCCCTGCACAATGCAGGTAATTCACAGCTGTCCTCCCCCATTCCCTCCTGCTCTGCACAAAAAGTCTCCAGGATCCATGGCCAATTTGGTCTGGAGGAAAATTCCTTTGTGATCCCTAAGTGGTGACAGGCATTACTCTGGGCATATAATAATGGGCCATGAGAGTTCTGGTGAGCTTGAAAGTTTGCACAATGTTTTATGTCAACTTGGTTGATCCTAATAAAAGGTATTACACAGCAGAAATGCAACTTCCCCCAAAGCCTCCTCTTAACTGAAACCTATTTGTCACGCAATATGCCATCACTGACTGAATCTAACCTCCCAAAGTCCCCTTCAGACTCTGCTGCACCGAATAGCTCTTACATACCCTGTAATAAAACTCCAGGATAAACCAAAGCCCAAGTTTAAAGTCTAATCAGCCATTCTAGACTGTAATGAATTTTCATGGGGATAAGCCTGAACAATGATGTCTGAGAGGCAGGTTGTGACAAATTCTGGTACTGTGTCTACACATACTCTTGATTAATGTCATAGTGTAACATTCAATTTCCATTTAGGCATGGAGCCTCCACAGCCAGCTGAAGAGACGGAGCTCTGAGCAAACAAGCTTGATTTAGCTTGTAAACTCTTTGCAGCAGGGTTCTACAATGAGCTTGTTACTCTGTAAAGTGTTACACCCAAACAGCAATGGGAAAAATCCCTTGTTGGATGGCGTTCTGTAGTCTCATATTTAATTTGGATACTAATTTGATCTTAGTGTTAGAAGGTTTTATAAAAAGCCATTACTGAACCTGTGAGTATTTTTTTTGTTTGTTATCAGGGGCAATATACACAACAGTAAACATCTTGCAGGCTAAAATAATTACATAAGTAAACTGAAATTTATACAAATTTACTTAGAAAGTAAGTTCGATTTTAATCATGGGACTTACTTTCAAGTAAGCATATTTGCAAGACTGAACACAAAGGTCAAGTACTTTTTAATAGAAACAGGAGGGAATAGCTTTGATTACTTCCAAGGAGCTATTTGGTTAAATTGAATCTGGATGCAACGTAGTAATAATCTGCCAGAACATTAAATGCAGAGAAGATTTTTTAATATAGTAAATCCCTAATCCTAAAAAGGCTTAAGGACACATGGTTACATTCATTCATGCTTGTAAGTAAGTATGGACGGCTCGTACCTAAATGATTATGTAATTTATTCCAAATTAAAGTTTGAGTGGGGGGCAGGACGGAGTGATTGCTTGATCTGGAGTGGATTTCTTCTTGTGTTGAAATGCAATAAATCCATTTATTTATCCTATGGTTTAATGATACCACTGAAACAAGGAATCATTATGGGGAAGTGCCCTATCCATTTCAAAAGCAGCAAAACCAGTCCATCACCAAAAATGTCAGCGTTTCAGACTTACTTCCCAGAATGTAGAAAAGTACAAGTTTGTAAATTAAGCATAAGGAAAACATTTAAAATGACCTAATGAGGACTTAACATGCTCCAGAGCTTCTGACAGCCAAAAAGAGTGGTGGATGGGGCTCTAAAAACCAGCCAAGTCCCTAAGAAAACCCATTAGGCAGAGATTTGGAAACCGTCACCACCACAGTTCCTCATGACACCACAGCTTCCTCTCTCAAAAAGCAAAGTTCATTGCTGCGTGCCTGTCACTGGACATGGTCAGGATTTCTGCATAGGGGGCTTCTAGATATGCAGAAAAATATTAGTTACTAAAAATGTACACACATCCCTAAAAAAACAGTCCACTGAGAACTGAACATGCTTACTCTTCTAGAATATTGAGGTCTGTTGCGTGAATTAGAAGAGGAGAAAAAAAGATTAGAGCAGGAGGCTCAAACAGCTAGCTTGTGAACTACCAGTAGCTCATGTATCCCCTAACAAGTCCAGGAAAAGATCATGAAGGTATATGAGCTAAACTTTTCTTTTTAGAAGCTCTTGTTTCATAGGATTTTTCTCTGTTCTGCTTACCTGATCACTTCATTTCTAGTTCTCATCCTAGTCCACTTTCTATTTCTAGTTCAGTCAGGTAAATTTCTGAATTATTTCCATGTCCCCCTGTAAATCTTTATGGGTCTCCAACATGTGTGTTTTGGGCCATTTAGCAAGGTTAGAAATTAAACTACCCTGTGATGAAGCTCACTCCAATCTCTACCAGAAGCTTATCAGGAGAGGGGAGTTAACATCTGAGCTAACATCTATCTGCCTTTCTTCACTGATAAAACTGCTCTTTTCAGTCAGTACAAAAAGATAACTGATCAGTCAATCAGTTCAGTACGATGCCTTGCACTCTTTCAGTCAGGCTTACAGCTTTGTCATCACTTCAGTGATCACACTGAATCTGATTCCAGATTTAAAATCTGGTCCAAATTCTTATAACAAATTAGTTCATCTCAGAATCAATCCTAACAGCACAGACTACACTGTGCCACAAGGAGCAGGAATTAATGGCACTGCTCACTTCAAGAGTATAATGAACAGAAGCAGACACATTCCAAAGATACAAACCAAGCCTAACTCAATGCATTAAAGAATTAAGGGCAATGAAAACAGCACTAAGAAGCCCTTCATAGGAGGGTCAAGGCTCAGTGGATGAGTACATACTTTGTGGACAGAAGAACCCAGGTTTAGTCCCTAGCTTCTCCAATTAAAAGGTCGGAGGTACTGGGAAAGATCTTTCTCTGCCTAAATCCCTGGAGATTTGCTGACCATCATGTAGACAATACTGAGTAATTCGGAACTGACTGGGAATAAGCCTCTTCTTAAATCTATAGTTTCTTTTCTTATCTTTTTTTTCCATAAAGGGGACCAGAAGCAGACAACCAAAGAAATCTGCATTCCCATCATGCTCCGGCTTTTTCATTCACAGTTGTTCTTCTGTGAACTACCTTTCCTTTTTCAGGTTCTCTCTGCAACAATGATTAATTTAAAGCTTTAAAAACAGTAAACCATTGTAAGAACACTTTCATTGGCATTAAGCCATTGCGCCATTGTAAGAACACTTTCTTGGCATTAAGCCTGACTGAACAAAACTTAGCAGGATTCTGAGTAGAATCACAGAGAATTTTAAGGAAATGGTAAAAAAAATGTTCTTAGCAATAGCATTGGCACATCTGGGAAACAGCACCTCTGTATGTGGAGAATGCTAATATGTAACTATGGGTCAACACAATGATTTTCAGGTAGATAAAGACTGACTTCTGGCCCCTTCTTTTTACCAACTAAGCTATTCTAGTGCCAGTAATCAGTTACATACAAACATCTACACAATCCAGAGTGAAGCTTCTCAAGGCCCAAGGAGTCAGCCTGCCCTTAAGGGGCCACATTCCCCCTAAAAGAGCAGGTTCATAGTTTGCGTGCTGCTGGATCCTGGCCTATGGTCAGAGGTCCAATTTTCCTCTGTGGTACGTAGTGCCTTTTATCAGCTTTGGCTGATACGCCAGCTACGGATGTTCTTCAAAAGGCATGATCTGGCAACAGTGATCCATGCTCTGATTACATCCAGGTTAATTTACTGTAATGCACTGTAATGTAATACATACGGCTGTCTTTGAAAATGGTCCAGAAACTTCAGCAGGTCCAAAAAGTGATAGCCAGGCTACTGTCAGGGTGGGATACATGGACCGTATCTCCTCTGCGTTGAAAGATGTGCATTGCCTGCTCATTTGTTTCCAGGTGCAACAAGTACTGGTTCTTACCTTTAAAGCACTAAACGGCATGCAGCCAGGACGCATGAAGTACCACCTCCTCACATGCTGCCCAGCCCACTAGTTAGGATCTGCCACACAAGCCCAGCTGTCCACCTCCAGAGGTGAAGCAGGTGGCAACCACACTTTTTCAGTAGTGGCACCTATGGAATGCCTTTCCCCTTGAGGCTCACCTGGTTAAGTTACTCTCTTTTAGGAGCCAGGCCCAAACATTTTTGTTTACCCAGGCACTGAGGGGCTCATCTTTTAACACAATTTCGAAGTATTTTTAGTCTGAAAATTGGTATTCCTCTTAAGTTGCTCAATGGTCTATGTTTCTGGGCTCTGGTGGTTGTTGTGGTTTTTTAATGTCAGATTTTAATCAACAATTCTTACTGTTTTAGATTTTTATTACGTTTTATTTTGTAAGCCACTCTGGGCAGGTTCCCTGGAGAGGTGACATAAATTTTTTCTAAATGCATACAGGTAAAATAATTGTAAACACACACAACATGGAAACAAGCTTCTGTTTCAAGAACTTAATTTAGTCTTGATTTTGGTATGTATGACGATGGTCAACAGATATGAGGTAACAATACCATGCATTCTGAAGGAATACAAATTTGAAGCCATTCACTTTGGATACGATTGTGTCCAGTTAATGCTGACTCAGCTATTAAAAGACAATCCCAGGATAACATACACAGGGTGGACATTAGCCTGAAGCCATGAAAAAGGAGCAGTGTGTGTGCTGTGGAGGGCTCATTTCCTCCTAAGAAACAAGTAGAAAAGCAGCGTCCTGTACCTTAAGTGAGTCCCCCGGCTGTTAAGCAGAAAGCAGGAAAGCCCAAGAATAAAACAGGTATGACATGTCTTATATGTGTGGAGAATAGTTCTCCTGTCATCCACAAGCTCGCCGCAAACTGTTCTTAGGTAACTGCTACTGCAAACCTGGCCTCAAAGGCTTGGCGAGAAACAGTAGACTTCTGAGAGATCAATGCCTCAGGGGGGATCAAAATGGTTGCTCCTGAGGAAGAATGCTTAGCAGTTTAATTCTAAGAACATTTTCCACAAGTAAGCCCCACTTGTAGGATTCTGAGTAGACATGCTTAGGATGGTACTGTAGGGCTCCTAATATTTTCATATTTTGAGCATGTTTTCTATAGCTAACAACAACAACAACATTTGATTCATATACTGCCCTTCAGGACAACTTAACACCCACTCAGAGCAGTTTACAAAGTATGTTATTATTGTCCCCACAACAATCACCCTGTGAGGTGGGTGGGGCTGAGAGAGCTCTGGTAAAGCTATGACTGACCCAAGGTCATCCAACTGGCTTCAAGTGGAGTGGGGAATCAAACCCAGTTCTGAAGATTAGAGTCCCAGCACTCTTAACCACTACACCAAACTGGCTCTTAAAAAACTTAAACTGTTTTTTTAAAGCTAATATTAAATGAGACATCATAGCAAAGAGGCAGTATAGTTTAGTGGATATGACTGGGATTGTATTATGGAGTTCTATGTTCCAATTCTGACCATATTCTGAACAAGTTATTATGTCATTAAAGGGGAATAAATAGCCTTATAAGCAGGTGTTTTTAGTGGCACATTCAGGATCACAAATTACAACTGTAGTAGTCATTCAGGCAAAAATGTTAGCTGTCAAGAAACACAAAACAACAGATAATTGCACAAACTATGATTAGCTATTCTAATATTACAAGCAGTGAAGAATACTAAACCACAATTTGAAAACAGGCTAACGGTCACAGCTTACTATGAATGCATAGTTTACTATTGTCATGATACAAGCTACAAAATATAAACTGTAGGCAAAAACATTATTCTGCTATTAATACTACAAAGTGCAGTCTTCAGAAATATTTTTCTACTCCATTTTGCTCATATGCAAATGAATTTACCCAACCGTAGCTGAAAGCTAAGTGTACTAATCAGCACGATTTTTTTGGTCAGGAGCACTATGAAAAGGCTTTATAACATGTTACTAAGCAATTTCAAATCAAGCTTTCAGACTCTTACAAAAGGCGTTAATGTCTGCCATTTCCCAGCATGGCAGCATATCTACCTATTCTATAGCCTGGCCTGTCACCCGGTAATGGTACAATATCATCAGAAACCTGTGAACAAGAGTAAATCCCAGCTCCGTCTGCTAAAAGCAGAAGAATATAGAATGTGCATCATTGCATTGTCAGAAGACACAGCCAGCGTGGAATCATTCACAGTACCAGGTGCAACAGCATCCCACAGTAGGGTGACAGGAAAAGGGGAAAGAAACAAAGGAAAAGAGTATAAAACATAAAGTTATGAAACAGTGGCAGGAAAAAGAAAAATTGCAAGAGTTATCATTTAAGAAACTCAATACAGCAAAAAGTGTGCTGTACTCCATCAGCATGATATGTTCCTTCAGAAACAAGTCCCAAATTAATTCAGTAAGGCTTATTTTCTACCGTGTGCCTAGAATAGCAATCCATGTTTCCCTATATCCCTAGCAAAGCTATGGATGCTTTCATCACAGTAGGCTAGCCACTTGAAGAAAAAACATTAATGAGGTGCATTGAGCAAAAAACAACAACCCCATTTCATAAAACAACAGAATCACCCATTCCTCCTTTGAGAAAAAGCCTATTGCAAATTATTTGCTTCTGTGACATTCAACCAAGCACCACCACAGAAATAAGCCTACTTGGCCTTTTTATTTGTGGAGTCGTACATAAAACACTTTGAAGGTTCTTGGAATCGAGCAGTGCTTCTTTCCAAAATCATGGGTCATTTAATATTTTTTTCTATTTTTAAGTTAGACCTAAATTTAGACATAACCAAAAATTGTCTCAAAAACTCCAGCACTGATTGATAAGGAGAGCTCTGTAGAACAGAATCTCTAAGAGGAGATTGAAAATCTCAGTTGATTTCCCCCTACCGCCCCTGAGGCTACTTTACTTTACATTCTTTTTGAGTGCATGTTCAATGCATTACATGGAATATATATACCATATAACAATGGTCTCGCTTAATGGGCTGATGAGTCAAGTTGAAGGGGGTAATCTTGCATGGGAGCGATCCTAAGCAAGTATACGTCAAAGAAAGCTTATTCCTAGGAAAGTGTTCTTAGGACTGCAGCCCATGTCAGCTTTATTTATCCTGAAACTAGAGGCCATGTCTAAAATAAAATGCTTCTTTGCTCTACTTCTATGCTTTCAAAAGTGTGCACTTAGAAGAACACTATTCTGCTTCCTGAGTTTAGGTAGGTGTTGTGTAAACAAAGGACTCCAATAACAACAGGAAGACCTACTAGAGAACCAAATCCAGCCATCCAACTCTGGGCATTCCTGTCCTTTGTTATTGAATATTTTTTTTACACAGACTGAACAACTCATCTTAAAATAAACTGAGACAATTTTGAGTCATCCATGTCCTCATGTGGTTGCAGGATAGCATTACAAACACAGTCAGCTTGATACACTGCAAGGAAGGACGCACACTTTCCTTCTACATTAAACAGCTGCTGAGACGGTTCCAGAAAACCTAAGCATATGGGACCAAGAGTAGAGGTCATGTCTTAGGTGATGCTGTCTGCCCTATCCCTGCCCCCCCATTCTTCTTCTCCCCAGCTGCTTACATAAGAATACCTTCACATCTGTGTCATGAAAGCACTCCAGTCACCAATTTTAACCTCATAGGAACTCACCACTCTTTTTTTTGCAAGATAAAAACAGAAAACAGAATACTTCCTTCTTTCTTGAGGATCACTGTATCTGTCCTAGCATTCTACACATACAAACATAAAAAGTAATTTTAGTATATGTTAACTTATAGCCATAAGGTAAAGTTATGGTTTGGCAGAATCAGCTGTAAAATATCTGAAATTATTCTATATTAGCAGCTGCCACTTCAACTATCTTTAGTAATGTTCTTTGGTGATTATCAGAATATCTTTCAGTTTCTTTAAGATGACTCACTTGCAGATGGTGAGTACAGTTTTTTGTTATGATTTCCACCCCTATGGCTGGGGTAAAGAAGAAAAGGGCCATAAAGTCAAGTGCATACAAGATTAATACATACTTTGTGCAACCTATTGTCACTAGCTGCTGATTTTTAAAAACTGTATTCAGTTACAGAAGTGCACAGGCACCTAGAGTGACACAAAGAGAAAATGCACTGGTTTCATTTATTGTAGAATAACCAAATGAACTGACATTGCCTTTTGTGGCATTTTCTCTGGAAGAAATTAGTAAGAGGTGCTTTCCAGATAAGCAGAAGGAAGAAGCATAAGTCAAAAATTCACTGCTGCTGCATAGAGATTAAGAGATAGCATTCACCTCATAAAATGTTACTTGCCTTGCCTGGAAGCATATTCAGCCAAATCTATTTGGAAGTAGAAAGGGTGGGGAGAACCTAAGAGGGACCTTAAGGTGTAATCCTGAACAGAGTTCTGACCTTCTAAGCCCACTGACTTCAATAAGCTTAGAAGGGTATAACTCTGCTTAAAATTCCACTGCAAGTGACAGAAAAAGACCATGCCAGTACCTGATCTATAAAAGAAAAATACCCTCTGATTAATGAACTGCGTAACTGTCCAGGGTATCTATCAAGTTATAAGAAGGTAGTAACATGAAAAGGAATAGAAGCAGAGGACTTGTATACAGCTGAGGAATTCAACCAGTAAAGGTATAGGAATCTCTATATTAAAAGACAATTAAAAAATGAAATGGAATAAAATGGATTACTGTAATTTCTACATACATAACGCTTCCTAGAGAAAAAGAACATCTAGACCTTATTCCAAAGGGCTGAAAGTGCAACATCCCACCCTTAAGCAACCACATTCTCTTCAAAGGCAAGCGACAAGGCTTGAAGCGATGTAGCCAAAACAGCTTCCTAATCATGGCCAAGTGGGGACAGAAACACAGAGCTCTGCCCCACTTTCCATTTCATCATCCATTGCTGGCATGGAAACTCTCAAAGAAGTCCAGAAGGCACCCATGAGATACAGACAGGGCACAAAGAGTTGCTACGTGGAAGTGGCATCCCACGTAGAAAAAAATTACACACAGACCAGCCTTCGGAAAACAGGAACAGCTCTTGATGTTGTCATTACAGAAGAAGTGTTTAGGCTGCAAATTCTCAGTCAAAACAGGTTCTAGAGGCAGCTTCCAATTCAAAATTTTAAAAGACAAAGAAAATCAGTGATTATACATAGAAACCCCTGTACGTCCAATGATAAGAGGCCCCTAAAATATAATTTTTTAAAGAAAACCAAATAAAGAGGGGAAATGGGAACTCAACAGATCAACAAACCAAGCCAACACATCAACAAAAGTGTAGCAAAAGGAAAACATATATACCTCAAGCCTCTACTAGACACCAGGCAAATCTAAGAGGAAAGAGTTCCAAAGGCAGACACAGCCAGAACAGAGAAGCCTCTATTTTTAGTAGTCCCCCCACCTAATTTCTAGGGGTGGGCACACAGATAAAAGCCTGTCCAGAAGTTACAGGTGCCAGACCATTTAGGGCTTTAAAGGTGATGACAAATACCTTGAACCAAGCAATTCTAAGTCCATTGGCTCCAGAAGGGGGTAACTCTGCTTAGAATAGCGCTATAAATACTATAAACCATGAGCATAGCACAGAATAGCACTTCCCAAGAAGTGGAGGCAGTTCTTAGATATTTTTTCCCTAGAAGCTACCGGTCCTAGTACTAATGCATGAATCAGGTCCCAAGACAGTCACGATGGTGAAACTGTCCCCACACTAAAACTAGGAACCAACTATCAAATCCTCTGGCCTCTTATCAAACCAGAATGGCTTGTAGGAGCAGGTCATAGCTTGGATGGTGGGAAAAGACTGTGAAAGGAAAGGAGGAGAAAGGAGACAAAGGTACATGGTATAATGGCAAACAAACCAAGCCCAGCTTCTAGACAGATAAGGCAGAAACTGCTCATTAAAAATACAATAAAATATACTGGAAAAAGAAGCAGAATGTCAATTTCATTGTCATTATGGTGAGCATAATGAAATTAGTGCAAATATGAACAGTACAAACATGCGTTCATGATTATAGCATTCCAACATAAATTTTCAGCATATAACTAAGGAACTCCAGATGCATTTGGCAGGCACACCAAGGTACCACAAAACAAAGACTAGTTTCAATAAGCACAGTCATTTCTTGTTAGGACTAAGGTAAACGAATATAATTGTATTAACACCACTCATTTGTGAAGTGTTTTCCAAGCCCTTGTATCAGCAGCTATGTTCTTTGAAAACAATTGTGCATGGCCTTAAAGTGATATATGCACACCATAGTGCCAATGTACTAAGTGGACATTCTAAACTTGCACATTTGCTTATGCTGCACGTGCAGAGGATATATCTGCAGAACCTTGTATGTATCTGCACAGAATTGATATCATGTTTTAATACTGGGCACCTAACGGCATTTACATATTTTCCACAGATAACGACGTCATTGAGTGGTTAAGCACACTCAATAAATTCCAAACCTCAGTCCAATTTAAGTACCTGCGGCTGCATTCCTATGCTACTGTCACTGACCGTAACATAACAAGTACCAACCCTGTGTAATAGAGTGTTGGACTAGGATCTGGGGAACCCAGATTCAAATCTACATTCTGCCATGGAAGCTCGCTGGGTGACCTTGGGCCAATCACACAGTCTCAGTCCAACATACCTCACAGGGTTGTTGTAAGGATAAAATGGAGGAGTCTGATGTACATTTTGGCCCTATTAGGTAGAAAGGCAGAGTATAAATGAAGTAAAATAAATAATGTGAAACAGATTGGGGGGAATTATATAATGTGAAATTGTTACTAAGCAGTGATGTCTTAAAGTTATGAGGAAATAAATCCACATGGAGTTAAAAAATAAATGAACTGTGTTAGAAGTCATGATGTGTCATTCCATGACCAGTGGAAGTCAAAGTCCACTTTTATATTGCTGCATTGTGGAACCCTCCCCTAGATTTAAAACAACCGAAGAGTTTGGAACAAAGCAGATTCACCCTAATCTTTTAGACTATAAACTGCTATATAAACACCAATTCTACAGTCTCATTTAACAGACTCCAGTAATACAACAGAACACCCTTCTCTGGGTTGCTGAAGAATACCATCAGTAGGGTTAGAAATTGTTTTTAGACTAGAGTGCAAAGATATTTGTCAGACCCTGTGAATATTAAATGATACGGACATGAGAGGCAACAGAACTTTCAGTGCAATCTAAAGCAGAGTTACTCTAATCTAAGCCCATTCTCCAATGTAAACCCATTGATTTCAATGGGTTTAGATTGGTGTAACTCTGTTCAGGATTACACTGTTTGTCTCCTTACCGCAGACTTGCCCCATCAGACATGCATCCTGCTGTGAGTGGCTAACAATCAACATCACCTCTCCCTAACAGGAAGGGTGGGTGCACAATTGTCAAGTACATTCCCCGGCTGCCTGTCCTTGTCCTCCCCTTGATTCTCTAAGCAAGGTCCTGCAGTTTATTGCAGAACTCTTGAGATCTGCTGCTGATAGACTCATCTTTCTAGAAACATTTCATTCATGAGAAGAAACTGAAAATAGCTACTCTAATCTTGGCAAGGGGATAATATTGGCTGTGTGACCGCTGTATGCATCTCTGCACCAGCAAGAATTCTACTATTTTATATACAGCTTGGTAAAGCTCCTCTCTACTTAAATTTGCCCATGTAGATTACATACCATCCAGTTTTTATGAAAGCTACAACTGCAAGAAATAGTTATATTTATTGTTACAAATCCAACTGTTCTCTACATTTTAATAGGGGTGATAAGTCTTGTATTATTGTTTACCTAAGAGGCATCTACCAGCACCATCAAACTTTCTCTTGCCTATTCCGGGTATACCAGGAACATCAATATCTAGATAATAATTAAGAAACGTAGAGGCTGCAGGTTAAGCTATCATAAACAATCTCCTGATGGATGAGCTGTCCCTTTTACAAGGGCATTCATATTTCTCCCTTACTTGCATCATTTATCCCTGGTTTTCGGCTCACTTGCTGTGCCTCTGTCAACCAGGTACAAAAATACTCTGAACAGGTGCACTCAGCAACCTCACAGAATCAGCAAAAAAATATGGAAGCCTGGGCTCTGCAGGGAATGAGGATTGCACATTTTACATTGGAGAACCACTAACCCTCTCCCTCCCCCCCCAACATACACACACATCACATCTCCTCACTTGCACAATCCCAACATAGCTTGTGCAATGGGAAGAGGGGGGTCTCCAAAACAAAGCTTACCCACAACGTCAATACCTCCTCCTGCACATGCACACATGCACATGCACACATGTTCGAGACCTCCCAAGATTTCAATCCGACCCTTTTGTTTTGCATAAGGCATTGGAGAAATACCAGGGAACGCCAGGCAGCACATCCTACCTTGATGATGCTGGTTTTCCTGGGGATCCCAGCCTTGCCTTCTGGCTGCAGGGTAGAATATCCTCTCTCCACGCCGGGGCTGTCAGGTGGGGCTGACCCTAGTTCCTCCCTAGTCCCTACCAGGGCACAGTCCCCGTTGGAGACTCTGTTGCCCACGCCGTCCAAATGGGCTCTGCCGCCGCCGCCGCCTTCGCCATCTCCCGCTTTGAATGCCCCCTTGCCGTGCGCGGGACTCGGGGAAGAGGCGATCCCCCCGCGGGCAGCGCTACCCGCCCGGCTGCCAAACTCGGCCATCAGGCTCGCCGGCGCGAGAGAAGCGAGAACGCTGCCCTCTTCTCCTTCCCCTCCTCAGCAGCAGCTCGGCGATGGTTGCGTTCCTTCTTCCGCTTCCCCCTCCCCTTCACGGTGTATGCTTAAGAGCTGCGGAGAGGCCACTGGCAAAATCCGCCCTCGAGGAGCGGCTGGTCCCGCCGGCCGGACTGCAAAGCGCCCGGGCGATCGCTGGAATCCCGGTTCGGCGCCCCGCGCTCGTGGCTCTTCAGCACCTGGGAGAGAAGGGAGGGGAGAATGAGCGGGGACCGTCTCGGGCGGAGGCGAGGGGGGAAGACAAACACCGCGCACCACATGCGCCCAGGGCGAAGGAGGCGTTGCAAAGGCGCGGCGAGAGGCAACGGCGAGGCCAGGCGCACCCGGCGAGGGGCAAGGGAAGTAGCCCGCCCCGAAGCACAACAACAAAGCCCGGGCAGCCAGCGGAGGAGGAGCCAGGAGAGCGCGTGCGCCCGCCCGCCCGCCTCACCGACGCCCCTCGAGGAACTGCCCGCGGGCCGCCGAGGCTCCACGCCAGGTACCCGCTCCGTTAGTCACTTGGACAGATGGACAAGGCAGTCTCTGCTGGGGGGGGTGACAGGTGGGGGGCGGGCTGCGAGCGGAAACCACGGTGCCACTTTCTTCCCACGGGGACTGAAGGAACGGCCCCCTTGGATGCGCGGCGCCGGCTCCTCTCCTGGCCCCCACCCCAAGTCGTGCCCCCAGCTCACTGCAGGAGCGGCTGCCCTATTGGCGCCCGCGTTTCGCCGGCTCTGCGTTCGAGGGAGCTGTGCGGAAGATGGTCACGCGCGGGACTGAGCGTGCCCTTGCCCCGCTGCCCATGTGCCCGCCTCGCCACGCGCTGCTCTCAGGCTGCTGCGCCTCCCCACCGCCGCCCCCTTCTCGGGCTCCGCAGGCTGCGCCCTCCCTCATGCTGGCGTCCCAGGGCAGCCCCTTCCCCAGTCTCCCCGCCAGCCGCCCTGAGTGCCCGGTCACTTTCCCCCGCCGCTCCCTCCCCTCCCCGCCGGTGCCGCAGGGTACGCACCTCCGCAACAAGGTGACAGAAGAAGCGTCGTGCCTCCCCCCCTTCCCCCGCGGCTGCTCCGGCCGCAGTCACAGGCGTTTCCCCGCCCTCCTTTCCCGCTTCCCCGCTACGGTCGCCGCCTCTGCCTGAAGCCGGATACGCGCAAAGAGAGAGGCAGCTTCATGTGGCTGCTGCGCTTCGCCTTGGGGTGGCGGCTGCTGCTGCTGCTGCTGCTGCTTCCCCTGCGGGCTTGATGGAGGTGGAAAGCTGAGGCCTTGGTGTCCTCCTGCCTCGGAAAGCCGGGGGAGGGGGAGAGTCCCAGCAAAGTCCCTCACCCACCTCCGGCCAAATGGGTCTGCTTTGCACCGCTGCCAGGCCTGCCCCGTTGTCAATCAGCCGGGCCAGCATCGTTCAGGTTGGGCAGCCACCCTCCGGCAGACCGAACACACTACACTGGGGGGGGGGGGGAGCAGCCCATTTGCCAGGCAAATGCTACCTGTGCTGCCCTCACACACAGCCCTTCTCTCCCCCCCCCCCGCGCCCCCAACATACAGTTAAATGGACTAGTTATTTTTTTGAGAGAGGTCAGAATGAAAATCCCCCCCCATATCTTCCCCTGCTATTGTTTCTTTGCAATAGCACTTGCTAAGTCCATTTTTTAAAAATGCACTTTTTGCCTGGGTTCTCTGAACATAAACTGCATCAGCAATCCCCACAAGGCACATTTGTAAATGGCTGTTGTGTTTTTAAATTTTCCACCTAATGGGAACATAAAACCTACATTGAATAGAGTGTACTTTTAAAACTGTGTGCAATAATGTTCACAAGTAATACGTTCCAGATTGAAAACCATTCTCGGCTTCAGTGTTCAAAATGCCCTTGGGACTCTCAATGGTTAACCCAAGGGACCATCTGGATTCAGTTAGAGTCACATTCCTGGACAATCAATCCTCTTCCTGTCCATTAATGGTTTCCAAAGTGTAAATTAAATTGAACTGGATGTGTGTACCATATGCTGAAGGGCATGTGGATGACACTTCCAAACAGCAAAGAAGGCGAGGGGAGGGGAAACCCTCAATGGTAGAAACAGGAATCCGATATTTTTACACATACTTCTCAATAAGCCAACCACAGCACAATAAGCAACATTTTTAAGCATACTTCTCAATACGCTTAGCCAACCACACCACAATAAGCAACATCTTTTAGACATGCAATCAGAGGACCCATTTGCATTTCAAGTACATTATAATGTTTTCGTGTTATTTGAAGTATGCAGAACAAAATTCAAAAGACACCATCACTAAATGTGCAGCAGATTTCCCCTTCCCTGTTGATTAATTGATTTGGAATAAATATTACCCCCTGGACAGTCACAATATCAGTATAAACAAACACCAAAAGTGTTGGGGGAGCAGAAAAATAATTCCATTCACAACCTTGATCATCTATATTCCTACATTTGTTATGGAATAAATAACCTATAGCAATTAATATGAGTAAATGAAGTGAGTAACATGGGCAGGATGAACCTGGAGAGAGATTAAGGAGCCAGTATGGTGTGGTGGTGTCAGACTAGGGCCGTTTCCAGACGGGGAGCCTAGGATTTGGAAAACTCCGGTTTGAATTTGTTAGGTGTCCTTGGGCCAGTCACACCCTCTCAGCTGAACCTACTTTACAGGGTTGTTGTAAGGATAAAATGGAGGAGGAATGTTGTAAGCCACTTTGTATCCCCGTTGAGGAGAAAAAATATGTATAAATAAGTAAGAGCACTTGATAAAGAGATGGGGGCTGATGAGTTACTGCATGGCAGGACTGACAGACCCATGGACTCCCAGAAAAGAAGGCAGGGATTTGTTTTGTTTGAAGAAGTATTCAAAATAAGAGAAGCAGTTAGCTTACCAACGAAGAAAAGAACCATAATGACATAGACAAAAAGTGTAGAAGGAAGAACAAGTTGACAAAAAGTTAATGAACTACAGGATGAAAACCGGAAGGGATGAAAAGGAAATGACAGTGAAAGGATATCTGGGTTGCAGTAGCAGAGACTTGTGGATATAGAAATCCACAAGATCAGTTTCAGGCGGGTAGCCGTGTTGGTCAGTAGTAGAAGAGCAAGATTCGGGTCCAGTAGCACCTTAAAGACCAGCTACATTTCCAGGGTATGAGCTTTTGAGAGTCAGAGCTCCCTGCTTGCTATTTTAATGGAGTACAATACATTCAAACCAGATTAGATATCTGGAGAACAGAATGCATATGTTGTGCACTCCATTGAGAAGACAGAGAGCAGGAGAAAAGGAGAAGGGTACCGGATGGGGGGAGCAAATGGAAGATATTAAAAGACCAAAGGAATGTATGTGCAGTTATGTTAATACTGAGGAAGGTGATGGCAAACCACCCTGTAAAAAGTCTGCCAAGAAAACGTTGTAATGCGACGCCCCCCCCCCCCATGGGTCAGTAATGACTCGGTGCTTGTGCAGGGGCTACCTTTACCTTACCTTTACTTGAAGAGGATGACAAGATAGTCAGCAGTGAGTGAATATTAGGTAAAAAAAGAAGGTATGAGAATATCCATAAGGAGGAGAAAGATGAATGGCTGAAAACAGAATTTTTGAAGAAAGTAGTAGCCAGTTTTAGAGAAGAGATCTGAGCAGTCGTTAGTCTTTGTGCAATAACTTTTGAGTGCAAGCAGGAAGCTGCCTTAATGAATCAAACCCTGGGTCCATCAAGGTCAGCATTGTCTGCTCAGGCTGGCAGTGGCGCTGTGGGGCTCAGGCAGAGGTCTTTCACTCACCATCCACTACCTGGGGTTTTTTTTAACTGGAGATGCCTGCCATTGAGCCTGGGACTATCTGTATGTCAAGCAGTTTCTCTACCATTGAGCCACAGCTCTTTCAGGCAACCTAGTGGAGAAAAGGTAGGGAAGTAAAGGTAATAAGGTAAGAAAGATAACGATGGGTAGTAAGAAATATAGTGAATGACAGTACTACAGTTAGCAGTGAACAAATATGGTAAGGATGGGAAAATGTACGCTGTAATAAGATAAAAATGCATGAATCAGAGGGAATACTATTCTAAATACTGAAAAAACCCAACATTAGAGCCGAGCCATAAATGTTGTTTTTAATAGAGAAATCAGTGGCCACGTGTATATGTAAAACGGAAATGCAGGGTTGAGTAGATTACAGGGGTGAGATAGTTAATCAGGGCTTAAGGGTATACAGACAGAAATTTACTAGTCCATATCTGAGCTGTAATACCAAAATTGCATCAAATGCAAATGAAATTACTTCCAGTATTGGGGAGCAGGCAGAAGCCTTTTGGTCCAATGTTGGCATCTTACTGACTAGTTCTGATTTCCCAAGTAACAGGAATTGAAAGGGGCAGTAAGAGAAAAGATGGAATCAGCAGATTGGCAAATTATGGGCACACTGGGAACTGGATCATCAGAATTGTTGATTTGGTGCCATCTGTTTTGCTTTCTGCACCATTGCAATCTCATCTTTTATTCTGTATAAGGATATCCTTTTTACCAGAACTGTTGGTTACTCAGAACCGCATATGTGCTAGACAATCAGGAAAAGCTTTACTTGTATTCTCTAGAAGCAAGCTCAGAGAGGAAATACAGACAGAGTGCAGATCCCCGTGTGATATGCAAGCAGTGCTAAGCAGACAACCTGCCCTGTTGGGGAACAAGGGAAATGCTTTGCTTGTACCAACTGGCAGACAGGTAGGGCTGGAGCAGTGCGGGGCAGGAGGGGAATATAAGCTAAGGCTTTACCTCTGCAGAGTAAATCTGCACATATACCTGCAGACCGCTGTGATAAAGAAGGATTTAAGATCTGAAGTCTCAGCTTTTATAATTTCATGTATAAGCAGTCACACTTTTTCCACAGTACAACCCTTAACATTTATGTGGAAAAGTGTTGTTGAAAATAGGTTTTTGCTACCAGTTAGAATAGAGAATGACTGTGCTTGACTCAATATATGTCAGTTTCATAGGCATCCTATTTCCCCCTCCCTCATAATTTCCTCTTTCCCTTCTCCCTGAAAGCCCCTATAGCCTCACCCCTTCTTCTGCTTCCTTCTCTCCTTCCCACCCACCAGACAACCTACCTTTATCTGCCCCCTCATCTTCAGCTTTTCCTCCTCCAGGCAGTCTCTGTCTGGGAAAACTATGGCCCAGTGGTATGATGCCAGCTACCAGGCCCAGTTGCAAAGTGGGGAATCTGCAGGGACTTGCGGGGGGGAGCACCTCATTTTACCATGTATCCACTCCCCCACAATGTGGGGAGCACCTCATTTTACCTTGTATCCACTCCCCCACAGTATTTCCTCTTTCCCTCCTCCTGGCAATTGTCATATACTCACCTTCCTTGCTTTTTTCTCCCAACCCACACAAACCAACCTTCCTTTTATCTTGCTCTTTCCATCTTCAACGATATTTATTATTTCTTTTACACCCCACATTATTCACCAATATGTACCCAAAGCAGCTTACATAATTCTCTCCATGTTATCCTCACAACAAGTCTGTGGGTTGTTAGGCTGTGTAACTGTCCCAAGGTCACCCAGTAAACTTTGACAGAAGAGTCGTGGTTCAAACCTGGGCCTCCCAGATCCTAATCTGAAACTCTAACCACTACACAACACTGGCTTTTATGGTATGGCTGCTGTTGAACAGTAAAAACAGTCAGGCCTGGTTGAGTAATGCACGTGGTAGCAAGTCAACCTAGTGCTTGCTGCTGGCCTGGGCCCAATGAACAATTCCTTAAAGGCCAAAGTGCTCCAGGAAAGGCCCTGCCCTTTTCCCTGCCTTTTACTGACAGAAAACAGGGCTTGAAGGCGGGCAATATTATGTGGTTGCCTAGTGACGGCTACTGAGGACATTCATTTCTTAAAGCTATAGGTGCTGCTTCTATTACTTTGGAAGAGTTTAACCCCTCCCCAATGTTTTTTGTTTGCTTGTTTAAATTTTAGATTTTTCTGCAACCCTGGGAGTGTTTTTCAGGCTTGTAGAAAGATCTGTCTGTCTTTGTGTCTCCAGTATCTGGATATAATTAAGTATCCATAAATTTGGCTACAGTGAGGATTAGATATATTGATAGTGATAGTTACTATTTTGGAAGCAGCTAAGACTATTTTAAAACTTTGCTTTAGAAAGAATTTAATGCATCACATTAGAAAACGTTTCATAAAAGGTTTTATTCGGGTTTTTTCCCTCAACATTTCCAACTTTTCTGTTGGAAGATAATGAAAAAAAATGTTCCTAGGGGAGAAAAATGGAAAACAACTATTCTTTCCCCTAGTTTATTGTCTTTCTGGGCATTTATATTTGGAGCTGGACTAGGATTCCTATTTACTCCTGCTACCCTGACAACAGCAGAGAGTTATGTGCCTCTCCCAGGGCAGAGTTGCTGTACCTATGCGGAGAGGAAACAAAACAAGGGCAAGCAACACTTGATGCTGACACCTACCTATTCAGGTCTGATCCCACCCCCAAGACACTCACTGGAGTTATCTTAACCTACCTTTGGCCTGGTTTGCCTTGCCTTTCTACTTGTATTGTGGATTTTGTGGGTTAGTTCCAATCAGTTTGTGAGATTCCTTTTGCATCTAATTGTCCTTTAGGACTACTTCATTCACAGTTCAGATCTGGAGGATGATCTTCTTTCTGTTGTATATATAAATGGATTTATATTTCAGTGCATCCAATAAAGTGAATTCTGACTCATTAAAAAGTATGCTGGAATAAATCATGTTCATCTTTAAGGAGCCACTGGTCACCTCTTTTATTGTGTTGATACAGATGAATGCTGGTATCCATCTGGTTCTTTTTAAAGTTGGGTGGAAAGAAAAATATTAGCAAATATGGCTCCTCTCACTTTTCAGATTTTCCCAGTAGATCATACTACCAATTGTAAATCTGTAAGAGTTTGTCCAGTAACACGTGCAATTAGAAGGCTCTACTAACAATAAAGATGGAGTGGTCAGTTATCAAATTAATAAAAGCTGAATGAACAAAGTAATGCATCAGTCACATAGTAAAAGCTGCTACAGAAACAATTGTGTATTATTTCAGAGACTATCAGTGCAATCCTAAAAAAAGCTACTCCAATCTAAGCCCATTGAAATCAATGGGTTTAGACTGGAGTAATTCTGCTTAGGATTGTAGTGTATACCTCCCAAGTTCTAATATGTTGTAACATTGCTGATACTGTTTATCAAACAAGTTGGTTAGTCTTATTTTACAGACATATATCTTATTGAGGATAATAAGAATAATCCCCTTCAGAACAGAAGCGCTAGACTGGATAGAGGTCTGAAGTGGGAGTGTTCAGTGTTCCGTCACAAGCTGTAGCTGTCTCCCAACTATCTCCTACCCATTTCACTGTAAGCCCCACCCAATCAAGAGCCTTATGCATCTTTCTGTAAGAATGCTGTGTTAATGAAACAGCTTTGAATTGCATCCAAAGGTTCCCATTCCTCTGCCAGTGGACGCTTCCTCCAGGTAGAATGGAACTTTGGAGCCAGCGCTTTGCAAATTAAGCACCTCACAGCCTAAAACCTGCAAATCTTCACAGAATTATTATCTTGTTTAAACTGCAAAGTAGCTTCACATACTTATCGTGCTGGTTCTATATGTGCATGAGTTATGCATCTCTGGTGTGCGGGCTAAGCTCCTGTACCTGCTTTGCACTCAGAGGTGAAAGTAAGCTTATTCAGGCCAGAGATGAGTAGTGGTAAGGAAAGGCCAAAGAGGTACTTCACATCTTCTTATCTGACACTCCTGAAAAAGGCAAATGTTAGTAAGCTATTTTTGCCCAATTGTGTGAGCTGAAGTACAGTTTAAACAAAAAGCCTTCACAAAGTCACTAGGAGAAGCTCTTTTACCTCACCAGTGTCACATTTAAATCAGCTCTAAGATTGCCAAGGGAGAGGGAGATGGCAGGGTATAGCCTGATCTTGTCAGAGCTAGGGTTGGATGGGAAACCACCAAGGAAAACAAGGATTGTTCTTCAAAAGAAAGGCAGTAGCACACCCCTTCTGCTTCTTGTTGCCTTGAAACCTTGTTGGGGTTGCTGTAAGTCAGCTGCAATGTGACAGCATCTACATGCAAGATTGTGGGTCCTTACAGGCCCGGTGGAGGAGAAAGAGGAAGGAGCACTTAAGGGTCTACATGGAGGCAAACACAAGGGTTGCCGAACATCTAGGTGGGCCTGGAGAGCTCCTGGAATTACAGCTGATCTCCAGATGACAAGGATTGGTTCCCTTGGAGAAAATGGCTGCTGTGGAGGATGGGCTTCATGGCATTATACCCACCTCAGGTCCCTCCCTAAACTCTGCCTTCCACAGACTCTGCCCTCAAATCTCTAGGAATTTCCCAACCTAGCGTTGGTAATCCTAATAGACAAATGGAGGATTAATCTATAAAAAGAACTTGGAAGGAAAAAAGATAGAGCATAAAGGTTAGATAGGGAGAAGAAATGAAAAAAGGTGGTATTGGGTGGAGATAAGTAGAAGATAAGTAGTTTGATCCTGGTGGAAGCCGGGTTCAGGTAGCCGGCTCAAGGTTGACTCAGCCTTCCATCCTTCCGAGGTCGGTAAAATGAATACCCAGTTTCCTGGGGGTAAAGTGTAGATGACTGGGGAAGGCAATGGCAAACCACCCCGTAAAAAGTCTGCCAAGAAAACATCATGATGTGACATCCCCCATGGATCAGTAATGGCTCGGTGTTTGCACAAGGGACTACCTTTACTTTTTTAGGGTGGTAATGGGTGGAGCTAAGTAGAAGATTGGTTTGAACACAGACAGGCAATGCTAACAAAAACCTGGAGAAGGTCCCAGGTCAAAACATCTGTCTGATAGAATCCTCCCAATCAGTCTCCAAAAACTATTCTTTCACAAAGGGGAAAGCAAAACAGAGCCCTGAAAAAAGGGAAGAACAACACTCATAGTCCACTTCAGGAAGGCCTTTGTTGCCTGCTTTCTTCCTCTTACAAATACATGGAAACCAGAACAAAAGCACCACATTATCTACGGTATTTTTTTTAAGGAAAGCCTTCTCTGCAAATCACTGTCCTCTTCTGCTTTAATAAAACCTTCTAAGATATGTTTTCTCAGGTTAAATTTTTTTAGGTATAGCATCCCACACTGCAGGAGCCCTGTGGCACAGAGTGGTAAGCTGCAGTACTGCAGCCCAAGCTCTGCTCACCACCTGAGTTCGATCCTGGCAGAAGCCACGTTCAGGTAGCAGCTCAAGATTGACTCAGCCTTCCATCCTTCCAAGGTTGGTAAAATGAGTACCCAATTTCCTGGGTGTAAAGTGTAGATAACTGGGGGAGACAATGGCAAACCACTCCGTATCAAAAAGTCTGCCAAGAAAATGTCATGATATGACATCCCCCCATGGGTCAGTAATGACTCAGTGCTTGCACAGGGGACTACCATTACCTTTATCCCACACTGCAGTCTTTTAGGGGGGAGGCACCAATAAAAAGGACAGCATGCAGCTCAGTAGTTGAAGGGTTCAGCAGTTAAATTATTGGAAGCAACTGCCCTGCAGTAGCTCCACAGTCAAGAAAACTGATAAACTAGTCTACCAGGTTTCTTATATTTGTGACTGGATAGATTTCCCACATTGCTTGCCCGGTTGAATGAAATGACAGTCTGATATTTAATATTAATTTACATGAATACATCTTTAGGAGTCCAGGATAAAATTCTCCCTCATTAGCATCAAACTAAAGGAGAGGATTTACAAGCCACAGGTACACCATATTATTGCAATCATTTGTCAGGCAGCCTTGGTGAAAATGAGTAATGATTTCAGCTATTTTGCCACTTAAAATGCACAGTGCAGAACCCACTGATCAAGCTGGTAACAAGATGGGATTTGAGTACCTCTCCACAGAAGAAACAAAACCTCTCTTGCCACTGTTGCATCTCCAGCCACTGCAGATAAACTGAGGACATCTAATTTTAAGAACAGCATTAAACAAAACTATGGCAAGATGTGCCATTAACAATGTTATAAACAGCAGCTTCCACTCTATTTTGTAATATATGCCTGTCTCATTACAAGCCCTGACCACCTTAGTCACACCTCTCTTCAGTCAGTAATATATGTTGAAAGAGTTTGTATTGTACCAACCCAAAGACAGCACTAAAATGGCAGGCACAAAGCAAAATGATAGGAAGGGCATCCTGTTTTGTAAACTTATTTACCAGATCAATAGATAGATTTCTATTTATTCATTTACTTTTTATATCCCAATTTTTCCCCCAAAGGGGATCCAAAACAGCTTGCATTGTTCTCTCCTTTGTTTTATCTTGACAACAACCCTGTAAAACAGATTATGCTGAGAGGGTATGGCTGGCCCAAGGTCATCAGCAAGCTTCCATGGCAGAGTGTGAATTTGAACCGCGACCCCGCAGATCTTAGTCCGCCACTCTAATCACTATACAACACTGTCTCTTGATAGAAATCTCCTAGAATGAATAATGTTACTTTCAAACTTGTGTGATGCTCAGCCTGACAAAGGTACATTTGTATGTGTGCATGAAGAACTGGAATCCTAGAAGGCCACAGAGATGAGTTTCAAATCTCAGCCTAAAGGTGGTTGCTCCCCAACTCCTGGATCTAGACTCATCTATAGCCAACTGCTCCATACCCAGAGACAATTCCTCTAAGGAAATTAGGACAGTAGTCTACAAAGTGTGCAACTACAACTTTTTTGTATTTTCATTTAAGACATGTAACTGAACAAACTGTTGCGTAAATCAGGTGTATAAGACACTTAAGTGACTGAACTATTTTTTCACCATACACATTATTTTTGGATTCAACCACATTTTAAAAATAACTCAGTATGTAAGTAAGGGTTGCTATTTGCCCATGAAAATCTAACCTGTTGGAGAGAATTGTCCCTGCTACACTAACTTTCTGCATGCAGAGAGTTTCTAACGGGAGGGAGACTACAGGTGACATCCCTCTCCAGAAGTGTTTGCTTTTCCTGAAATGTCAATTGAGCTTAGCAAAAATATTGAGCATAACAAAAATAAAACAGCATGGTCCAAGGGTCACTCTCTGTACTTGGACCTAGATATAAATCTCATCTGAACCAGTTTTTTAACCACAGTTTTGCAAAGGTTTCACACCTGTAATCGATTCAACATGTTCTTCTAGATAGGCTTCTAAATGAATGCACAGGTAAAATGGGTGACTCTGGCATACAAACCTTGTTATATTCTAACCCATATTCTGTTTCATGGTCCAGAATTCAGCAATTATATTTAAGCATGAAAAAGATGGTTCCCGCTGAAGTCGAATGTTAATCTACTGACTGATTCAAATGAAGCGTCAATAATCTATTGTAATCAATTAAGAATACTTAAAACTGCAAATGTGGGTGTATGAGGGAGAGTTTTTCAAAACATGTTCCATGAATAAGAATGTAAATTCAAGAAAGTATATTTGAGTAAGTAGAAGCACAGCCAAATTGACAGATTGGTTTCTTGGGCAAAGATTAAGATTTGGAGGGGAGATATGTGTAAAATAGTTATATTTAGATTGTTGAAAAGTTTAATGTATCAATTGGAGTAAGAAATAAAAACATTTATTTGACTAAACTACATTCAAGGATTCGTTGGCATGCTTTAGCTTTAAAGGTACCATCGGAGGATAAATACTCAACATTTAACCTATTTATTAATTATTTTATTATTAATTATTTTATTAATTATTTTATTTAGACGGTCTTTTTCACTAAAACTGAAGGAGAATTACACAGTGCAATCTGGGATGTCTAATAAGCAATGCAACAGGATTAGGATTTCAGAAATCTAAAACAAAGCAGAAATCTGAACAAAGCACAAGTATTAAACATGGCATGTTAAATGAAGATTAGAATAAATATTTCTATTGTCCTGCTTCAGCTCATAAAGGGGTATTGGCATATTTGGAAGCAATGTGACACTTTTGCTCCAACACAGGTTTAAAACTTTGGTATAAATTGAAAAGGTTATATCACATTATTTTTAGTGCTGTTATTCCAAACACATTTTAAGGGTTAAAAGTATATTAATTCAGTACATTCAGTTTCTCTCAAGTTAATCTGCATTCCAGACTTGAAGATAAAATCGGAGAGGGAATGTACACCATCCTCAGCTCTTTGCAGGAAGAAAAGGAGTTAATACAGTTAATTTAACTATTTGATTTAATTAGATGCCTTTGGTTTAATTGACTGGAACAGTTCAGAAGGTGAGCCTGAGCAATCAATTTTTAGAGGCACAGGCGGAGCTGTTGGGAACTGTTGACACAGAATAGCCATACTGTTCTTGTATTTGCCACACAGTCAGTCACTGGAGAAAGACAAGATTTGTCATAAAATGCTCTGGGCTGAATTTAGACTCATGCAAGGCACTTTTGTCAATGGAACAGAACATTCTCCCCAGTGCTGCTCCTGGGGGATAGGGGGTAGGGTTGCCAACCTCCAGACGGGCCTGGAGATGTCTTCTGGTCTTCAAGCAACAGAGATCAGTTTACCTGGAGAAAAATGGCTGCTTTGGAAGTCCCTCCCCTGCCCCAAACCCACCCTACCCAGGTTCCACCCCTAAATCTCCAGGACTTTCCCAACCCAGATTTGGCATTAGGAACAGCATGAGAGGCAAGTCAGGGGTCTGCAGCAGGAGAGGGGGGATTGGTAGGACTCTATTAGCAGAAAATTTAGCCTCGATCCAACCCTAAGATTCTGGACTTCTAGGGGAAAATATTAACTCTATATTTATTCTTCTAAGTGGAAGTTAATATTTTTCCCCTGAGGAAAACCTACTCTGAGTCACAGCATTTAAACTGAAACACATATGTTCTGCCAGAAAGCTGGGAGTAACAAATCTGTTCCGCATGGACATACTCATATATGCTTCAGAGAGAGGTGCTGATTTCCCGTCTCCTTCACGGTTTGAAAGCTTCTCGTCAAAAACATCAAGTCACAAGGCAGCTGAGAGCTGGAAGTTCAGATGAAAATTTTAATTTTCCTCACATATTCGTGAATAAGTTATAAATTATGACTAGAGAGCCTAGACTCTCCGAAAAGGATTAAATTTAAGGAGTGGTCTCTGCTACAAACTGCAGTACTCCAAAGGCAGGCATTCATAAAATCATGATGAAGGTCTCAGCAAGAATCGGATTTGCTTTAAAATTTGCCATATGAATACGCACAGAGGGCAGGGACAGTGATGTGTTTTCTTTAAAGCCTCATGGTTCATCTGGGGTCCTCAAAAACAGACTTTCCCCCTTCTCTTGAAGCATTATTGTTGCATAGAAAAAGGGCAACACTAGCAGAGCAGCAAAACATAGGAACTACCAGCTCAGAAGACCAGGGTTAATGGATGATTACAGGAAATTCAGCTGCAAATGGGGGCGTCTGACACATGGTGGAGTGTGTGATTGCACTTCAAAGGGAGCAGGCTGAGGGTCAAGAGTACAGCATGAAGTCAACCCCCTCCCCCCTTTCCTGTGCCTCCTGATGCAGTGATAAGGAAGGTGTTACTTGCTGAATTTCCATCAAACATGAAGCTTTTAAAGGACACAATAGACCCTGTCAGGAAAATATAAGATTGCAATCCTAGCACACCACAAAGAAGCTGCAATGTAACAGGACCAATCTGTAAAGAGGATGAAAATTAAAATCATGGCCTCTATCCTCTCTCAACAAGAATCACACCATCATGAATAGTTTGACCACAGTTTTACACCTATGCCTTCCTCCCTCTCTAAACATTTATTTCTATAGCAGTCCCTAAAATGGAAGTCCAGTCTGAGAATAATAATCTATTACAGATACTCACAGTTTAAAATCAGCAGTGGGTCTAGCATTCCTATTCATTTATTTGCTTTTCTAAGTTGTTAGAAATAAATTTAATAGATTTTTTCCTGCAATCCTGAGGTAAACTTTTTCTCTTTGCATATGCAAGTGTAATGCTTGCAAAAGAACCTATTACAGAAGCTAAGAATTGCAACAGTACATGTTTTTCAAGGAGCTTGCACATAATATAACATATGGCTTGAGTCTCTAATATAACATATGGCTTGGGACTCTAATCTGGAGAGCCAGGTTTGATTCCACACTCCTCCACGAAGCCAGCTGGGTGACCTTGGGTGAGTCACAGTTCTCTCGAGCTCTCTCAGCCCCACCCACCTCACAGGGTGATTGTTGTGGGGTAATAATAACACTTTGTAAACCGCTCTGAGTGGGCAGTAAGTTGTCCTGAAGGGCGGTATATAAATCAAATGTTATTATTATTTTTTCCAGCTGAAAAAAAGTCCTGTCTGTACCTAAATGTTTAATCTATATTTTATTTTATAATAGCATCATTTCTTAATGATAGAATATTAACGCACTAATAACAGCATACTCACCAATGTACTTTTTTTAAAATTAGTTTTTAGTTCCAGCTTATTCTGATAGCAGAGTTAATCAAAAATCTTACATTTTTTGGTTACATGTTATATACCATGCATTTCATTTCATCTCTACAAATTCCATCATAATTATATTATTTTCCACTAAGCTATTATCACTGTAAGTCTACTTTCTTTAATTCTAGCACCTGTTTGTGCTGAATGGTACAAGCTGGGCTGTCTCAAAGGGGACTTTTACATTTATCTCTACCCTATGAGCAAATTATATGTGTGTGTGTGCGCGCGCGCGCGCGTGCGCGCACGCACCCATCTTTTCCACCATCGAGCATGTGAATGGAGAGTAAATGCTGGAAATAAATTTCATAATCATCTACTAAACATTTGAGTGACAGATGCTGAAATCCTAATAATGCTTTCCTGGGAATATACTCCATTTAATAACATGAGACCTACTTCTGCATAGACCCTCTTACAATTGCTCCCAGAGGCTGTTAAATGTGCAGAATCAGGGCTAGTAAAATGGTGGTAATTTCGAAGCCCAGAATCTGATTAACATCACGCTTCATTCAGCTAAACTCAATCTTCTAAAAAAAATCTCAATTCCATTGTCTCTGTGGTTGCAACCATATGGAGAAAATTCTGACAATTGTTATTTATATGTCATGATATTTTAATGACTATTCCAGCAATTTTTCAACCACTGAACCAATCTTTATCCAAAGCAATGTTCATATCTTGATACCACATACCCATAACTCTTATATATTGTATATTTTATTGTATTGTAATATACAATATATTATATATTGTATATTCTTACTTTGTGGGTCTTACTTTGTGGGTCTAAATTTCATTATTGTGTTTATTTGTAAGCTGCTTTGGAAGAGTGGGGAGAAAAACTGGGATAAAAATGCATCAATAGATATAAGAAATATATTTTGTAAGATTTCTCAGGATATTGTGAGTCACAATCTAAGTTGAGTCATGCACATATTTAATTAAATGTGTGCAAATCCATTGTACTCATTAGCAATTTTTTAAAAACTAGTTCTGAGTATCCTTCCACACACAGCAAACATTTCAGTGTGTTTATTTTTGCCTGGTCTCCTAAAAGAGAAATTTAACACGTATACGTTTCAGTTGTTCTGTTTCTCCATTTCTGATGTTAGCAATTATCCTGCCAATTTGAAAGCTGACACACACTAGACTCTAAAGGCAGTGAATGATAGGGATCAAAAAGGAATTAGAATCTCTTTGATAAGTGGCAGACAAATTACATATTTTCCACTTTGGCCTAATGACTTCTTAATACTATTGAAGTCATGTTACCTGCCCAGTGGAAGTGAAAGGAAACCTCGATCTATTAAACTATGCATAACAAACATTTTGCAAGTCCATCTTTGTTCAACTATTATTCAGTATCACAAATATGATCTGGTCACATGGACAAAGCTGGAGATCTCAAATTATTATTTACATTTTTGTAGTTTAATGTCATAGTGCTGGTATTCACAAAATTGTGACAATGAGACTGCTGTATTTGTATGCTCTGCAAAAATAAAGATATTTGATAGTATGCGTTGGAGGAATAGTGCTGTAACATATTCATTTGGTTCCTAGTCAAGTTCAAACATTAATTCTCTTTTTGGAACCACCTAGAAACACCAAATGAAAACCTCTAAATGTTTTAAGCTCTCCACTGATGGCAGGATCACATCTGAGAATTAATTTTATTTGGCTCCCAGTAGCCTTAACAAATTTTGATCAGGAGGTAGGGATGGGTTTTCTCCCGAGCTGATGTGCGTGTGCGAGGGAGAACATAGTTGCACACTTTAACAATACATCTCCATTTGGAGGTGCTATACAATTCCCCATTGGTTATTCCAAATCTAAGTTTTTAAATTTAAAATACAATAATTAACAAAATGCATGATAGAATTAACAGTATAAGTTCATCATCATCACACTTCATTTAGCAACATTTTAATAGAGCCTGACCCCTACCTATCACATTGCAGAATACACGCTTCTAGGCCATGGATCATTACCAGAAAAATAGTGTGGAACCCAAAATACAGAAAATAGTGTAAAGCACTATGATCCTGTAAATCCTCCGTTTTTTAAAAAAAAAAATTCAGTCAGGCCAGTGGTTAAAATTACGTAAATTTCTGGAGGTTATTGGCTCTCTCAGGAAGTTCAAAACAGAAGATAGGTCTGGTTGACAGTAGGCCTTCTGCACTGAAAATGAAAGGGGTGGAGGGAACATGACTATCAGAGGAAAGGAGAGCACAACCCTGACAGGAAGGAGTTGTGAGACTCTGCTCTTTCTAGCTCCATTGTCAACCCTTGGCCATCCTGCTGGGTCCGCTGACGGCACCCAAGGCCTCAGCAAGGGAAGAGAAGGGGGTTGCCTGACCTGATTCTTTCTCTGTTCCAGGACAGCATCTCTTCTCAAGGCTTAGAGCTGTGTGCCCTCTTTCCTCCTCAACCTCATACAAGAGCCCTTTTAAAAGTGCTGTCTAGCTCCACACTTCATCACACCTAGCGATCCCCCTGCCTCCCTGGACACACCTAGCCTATATCTGGGGCATGGCGAATGGTGTATCCTCCCCCTTTCCTCCTGAAAGACCGCCATCCTTCTCTCCTCCTTCAGCCACCCCTTCCATTTGCCATGCCCTGAGGCTGGGTGGGATAGGGGCAATAAGCCCTCTAGGCCTGCCCCTGGGCCTGGCCTTTCTCAGGCCTCAGTGCCTGGGCTGCTGTGTAGGGGAGGGGGCTAGCTGGGCCTGGGTGATTTTTTTTCCAGGCCCCACCCCAGCCTCCTCCTTGGTTGCTGGTGTTGGTGCCTCCTCGGGACTACCCTGAGGTTGGGCCACAGGCACCAGCATTGGCTGCAGAGGCTGCTTCACCAGTGGGAGCAGTTCGGAGTCTGCACCATCCCTGAAGAAGAGGAAGATGTAAAAGCAGGAGCATGTGACCGTAAGTGATGTTTCCAATCTCCTAACAATTGTTATGAGATCAGGAAACATTACATGAGTTAATGTATACCCCTGAGAACGGACTACACAAAAGAGAAAGACCAGTAAAAATACAGTAATGAGCAAGATTTAGACATGATTTCTAGCCACTTCTATTGGGGGAAAAAACCTTGAGCATCAGAATGACTTCATAATATATGAAATACTGGCATTGAACATCCCTGTTTCATGGTAAAATATATCACATTAAACAGATGAGGAGCCTTATCCCTAAGCAGCCAAGGAAGGACAATGAATATAAGAACTAGTTGGTAGCTGTGCAGTAATTGGCTAGTATGGCCTCTTGCAGTGTCCCTGTGATCAGAAGATGGGGCCCTCTCGTTGTGTTTGTATTTTGTCAATATTCTTCAGTCTGCTCTAAACAGCACAGCAGGTACACAACCCGAGGGAACAGGAAAGTGGTGCTTCTAGTAATACGATAGACACAGGCAATGGCAAACCACCTCTGTTAGTCTCTTGCTTTGAAAACCCCAGTAGGGGTCACCATAAGTCAACTATATCTTGACAGCACTTTCCACCACCAAGAGTACTAGTATATGGTTGTTGTGGATTTTCCGGGCTGTATCACCATGGTCTTGGCATTGTAGTTCCTGACATTTCGCCAGCAGCTGTGACTGGCATCTTCAGAGGTGTAGCACCGAAAGACAGAGATCTCTCAGTCTTTCGGTGCTACACCTCTGAAAATGCCAGTCACAGCTGCTGACGAAACGTCAGGAACTACAATGCCAAGACCATGGCGATACAGCCCAGAAAATCCACAACAACCATCCTTCTCCAGCCATGAAAGCCTTCGACAATATATAGTACTAGTATACTTGGGTATACCAAAAACAGTAACTCAGAAAAATCTTGTAATTATGAATATTCTTCCTCCCGCTGTATTTTTTCCTACTGAATCCTTCCTGAATTCTAATCCTAAAGCCAGGATATTTTTTCTTCAGTATTATTTCCAATTCATATCTGGATTTCTCACCTTGCATTACAAGGACCAACTCATACAGCTATTCTGCTTTTCCACTACCACTCCAACTCACCATCATAATCATAGCAAATGGGACATCCAATTTTTTTGTTGTGAGCACAACATTCTGATTTTTCCCTTCTTCGTTCAGGCACTGCACAATTATGGTTTATGTTCATGGTAACTTAACCAAGACTGCAATCTAAATAAGCATTCACCTAGAATGTGAATGTGTTCCCCAAGATCAAGAAGCCATGCTTGTGCCAGCCCAAGTTTAATTCACAGAAGAAGTATTAACGGATGTATTTTACAACTGCCAATATCTTAGCACAACTAATAGGGCAGATAGCTGTCATCAGTCTGCAGTGACTACTTGCAGATGAATGCAGTGACAAATTCTTATAATTAATCAGTTAGAAACTAGAACTGATTACCATTTTTAATGGGTTGACTGCTTGGTGATCTCATTGTTTTTTTTGTTCAAATAAATCAAGAGACTAAAATCTGAGCTGATTTAAATATTCCGTTTCTAGTCAAGGGTAATAACTGCAATTAACTGGACAAAACAGTGCTACACATGTGGAGCATGAAGTGAATGGAACTGGAATTACTGTTGCAGCTTCAAAGCAATGCAGTCAAAGCAATGAAGGTCAAGGTCTACTCTCATGTTTTCAGCCTCTTAAAGTCCAAGCCCCTCAGTTATGCAGCTATGTGGATATAAAAAGGTTTGTTCTTTTGTAAAACTAGGTGATGTGCTGTTTCTTTCTGCAGAGCACAAAATACAACTTACTTCAGACTACAACAGCAGACATTCCTGCAGCTGAGAAAGTAGTTTCCGTTAGCTGTTTTGTCTTGTGGGTTATGAGTAATGCTTTGCTTCATTTTTTCATTCTAATTACACACTCACGCAACCCACCCATACACATACAAACACACAGGCAACTGCATTACCACAATGGTCTTCTCAGTTTACCGTGACCCTGCTGAGTTACAACCTTTTAGTTATTATTACTAGACCAATTACACATGAGATCTAATCGTGGATTAATGCTATTGCATGGCATCAACACACCTTTGATCTACAAGGGGGACCAATCCTGTCCTCCACTGTGCCAATGTGTGGCCCTGCTGGACTTAAGGGGCAGCATAGAAATTCGAAAGGAGGAGACAGAGCAGAATAGAAGAAAGGGCTTGTGTAACATTTGAAGTAGACCTAAGTGACCCCAGATATTCAGCTGCTCTAGCAAATAACCCAGAGCCAGGACAAAATGTGGATAAGAAGAGATGAAATAACAAACAGGACTGCAGTTTTGTCATGCAGATTAGCAGACAATGCTGCTGAGGACAAAGTAAGCTGGCAGCAAGAGATATGGAGAACTCTCCCTGTCCCCCCTCACATGGTGTACTCCCATAGTTTTACCATAGCAAAAGAAACAGAACTGTAGCACTGGGGGGTTCTCAGCATTCTGAGAATCAATGCACACCACCCTCCTTCCTCAGATGCAGAGGCTCCTAGCTTCCAGCCAGCGTAGCATTTGCTGCTTCCTGCTTTGAGGAGTATCTCTAGTAAGCCTGGCACCATCATGTTGGTTGAAGGCCACGTTTCTGGTGGTAAACATGTCAAGGCCACATCTCTGGTGATTTATTCAGTTACTGTGCCGTGCATCATAACCTCACTGGTTTAAGTCACTTGCAGCAACAGGGCTTGCAAATGGTGCCCCCAATAGTTGCCACTGCCAGACATGTACAATGCACATAAAATTTCCTGGGGCAGCCTTTATGCTGTGCCACAGCATGCTATCAGAAACCATGTAATACAGAAAACATACACACAGAGAGAAAAGAAAACTGGCAAATGGGTGGACAAGCTCCCATCCCTCTTACTTTTGTTTTAGAAAGTGACAGGGGGGATGACTTGGGGATCATGGATACTGTGAAGCTTCTCTAGATGCAGCATCTGCCAAGGTAGCACAACTTCCCCCTTGGTTAGCAGTTTTACTCCAATGGTCTGAATGATTTTAGAATATGCCAACACTGTGCAAAGTAGCCATTGTGCATAGTTAGCTTCCCCCTCCATACACACACAGTCACACACACACATTTTTACGTATGTTCCTTCTTGCCTTACTCTAGCCAAGAAGCAGCATGATTATGTTTCAAGGTGAAGTTTCTCCTTAGTCATTAGCCTGGCAGTAGCTGCACATACTACGAAAAAAAGTGGACAGCCATTCCTTTTGGGAGTAAGAAGTGCTAGGTATTAGCCAAACCTAACATGCTGTTCATCCTACACGCCACAGTTCTAGTAAAAAAATTTATATGGCAGAGCTTACGTCCTCTGCAGTGCAAGCATTTCTATTTTTGGTTAAAAGAAAGGATAAAAGACCTTCTACGTTGACAGTGTCTCAGATTCCTAATCCTAAAGTCCAGAAGTCAAAACAACTCACTCGACTGATTTTATTGACCCAACATAACCCTGATAAGTCTTCCCACTCCAGGACCAGATTAAGGCACATTAAGGCCCTAAACTGTATCAAATCTGAGGCCCCATATCATTACAGAAAATGTAATTTAGTAATCTGAGGCACTGAACTGTAGTTTACTTAGTTTATGCATAAATCCAGCTCTACCCCACTCCAATGACTATTTGATTCTCCAAACCTGTTACACAACCCTTCCTTCTGTTTCATCTTCCTTCAGAGGCTGCATCTACATTCTCTTCTCCCTCCCTACAGTTTACTTATCATCTCTAAGGAACTGAGTCCTGAGACCCCCATCTCCTTCCAATCTTGAGGTAGCCTGACAGGACCCTGAGATGGGACACCTGCCAGATGCCAGGGCTTCTGGCAGAGCCCACTACTGTCACACACACCCCACCCCACTCACTTGCTAGAGCTCTGTCACTCATGCTCCCAGGTGCTTACATTGTTAGTTCCACTGGGGAAAGGGCTTCAGGTAGCATAGGTGGCTGTTAGCATTGGTGGTGGGAGGGCTTGCAAGTGGGTATGGGGAATGACACACAGGCAAGTGGGATGGGTGGGAAAGAAGAAGAGAATGTGAGGAGGGCCTGGGAGTGAGCAGAGGAGGGGAGTGGGGCCACGGGAACTCTCTGCCTGGACCCCCTCAAAACCTGGAACCAGCCCTGTAGCCTGGTTCCAACAAGGGGATAAGGAACAGGAAGGACAGGAGTCACATATAATGTGCTCAGATACACCAGCCACTTTTTCCTTCCATTCTGGTTTTTTGGTTTTCATTTCATTTTCTTCCACTGCTCAGAAAACTGACATGGTTGACTAACCACTATTGCAGCTAATATTTTCCTTGGAGAAAGACCCAAATCAGTTATTTGGGGTTAAGGAATTGGTATTCATTCTATGTTGCCAAGGTTAAAAGAGGCACAAGTTTCCTGTTTAGAAAACAAAAAAGCCATTGGATCCCTTGAAGGTGAAACAAAATATATGTATCAGCTTACATACATGACTGGACAAGCTGTTTACCTCAGCCTAGCACTAATTTGTGGTATCTGTAATGCACATCAGACATATTGGATAATAGGGAAATCTGTATAGGATCAGTATATCATAGTGACTGTGCTAAATGTATATGGGGGGCTCATGTAGAAAACTGACCCCATTCCAGTTTACAATGCTCCCCAAAGGCCCTAGAAAGGAAAATCTTTGAGTTTTCAGGACTGTTACCTTGTTGACCCCTCCTCAGCTCTGAAAGGTAAGGGCCACAGTGATGGGTATAGTCTTCCCCCTTGCGCACCATGTTGTACAGCTAAACAAATTCAGCTTCAGTTCTCTCTACTACAGAAATCAAATAAACACTAGTAGAAGCTGTCCTGCAGTTATATCAGAATAGCCCCCCCTGGTTGCTATTGGTCTTGAAAATAGTCTCTGATGAACTAGAGCTGGTATTAATATATCTAATTTTGGTAAACATTCCCAAGAGTTTACTTCACCAATGACTTATTGAGCTACTATTTGAAAATGGGTTCAGTACTTTAAGCCATGAAGCCTTATGCAATCATGCAGAAATAGCCATTACTCCTCTGCTGGAAATTTCACATTACACTCCATAAACTTTGGAAAGGCTCCTGTTAACAGAGCAAATGAAGTCTGAGAAGATTCAGCATCATGGACGAATACTAAAATGGATACCCATTTCATTTTTATAATGCCTCCTTCTGGCTCTTTCATTCTTTCTGCCTGCTAGGGAAAGATGAAGAAATACCAGTAGGAAGATAAATCACAAACAGGGCTACCAAAACTGAGAGGCAGACAGAAGCTAGGAGGACACAGGAGCATGATCCAGGTCTCCAAAATCTAAATTACTCTTGCCTTCTAGCTTTTAAAGTCTAATGGCTGCAGAGGACTTTCAGTATAGCACAACATATCCCACAACCAGTTCCATGCATACCCATTATAAGATTCAACATTTAGGGCCTCTTTTCAGATTACCATTATGGTGTGGATGCTTTGTAAAGGCTGTGGAAGAGCTTTGATTCTTGAAGGTCAATTAAAAATTGATAAGAACCTGGCTCAGATCTGTATAAATATCCTGCAGAAACTGTAGTAGGCCTACAAGGAGCCCTTCTTGGGTCTTCTTTGAGGTGAGCTGCTCCCATAATTACCAACATTCAGCGGCCTGGAGATCTCCCAGAATTACAACTGATCTTCAGACTACAGAGATCCATTCCCCTGGAGAAAATGGCTGCTTTGGAGGAAGGGGACATTACACCTGGTTAGTCCCTTCCCTCCCAAATCTCCAGGCACTCCCCCCCAAATCTCCAGAAATTTTCCATCCCAGAGTTGGCAAGCCTAGTTGAACCATCAGTAGACTCACACAGTGTTGCTGGATTGTTTAGGAAGGGGAATCTAATACTTGGCTGTTTCCCTGCACATAAAAAACTAACATGTAAGAGACAAGGTTAGTCTAGAACTTTCCCCTCTAACATGTTCTGTTTGTGTGGAAAGTGTTTTTATATGGGACAGCACTCAAACAATTGGCTCCTGAAGAGGAACAGTCCAGCAATAGGTCCATTATGTGTTTCAATTCTTACACCAAGGTCCCATGGTTTCTCCCACATACCCTCAAAAAGTTACCTTGGAGTTCATACTTTCCCCATGTCCATCACGATGTGAAAGGCTGTGAGGTTGGGAGCTTCCTCAGAGCTGAAGGAGAAGAGTATTTCTTATTGCCTAGCAACAGCCTATCCATTGTTCTAGGTGTACAACATATGGAATGCTACACAGAGTTGCTGGAAAATGCATGGCATATTCTTAACTACAACAGAAAAGAAGAGGGGGTTACGGGTTTGTCCTGATCTCATCAGATATTGGAAACTAAGCAAGGCCAGTACTTGGATGGGAGATAACCAAGGGAGACTCTGCAGAGGAAGACTGTGGCAAACCGCTTTTGCCTCTCCTTGCCTTGAAAGTCTCTGGCTATTGTTGCCATAAGTCAGTTGCAATATGATGGCACATACATACGTATGGGCTTGTCCTGAGATCCAAAGTAAGAGGGAGATAAGAATTTTAGTGTACAATCAAAGGAGTTACTACTTATTATACAATTTTAAGAATCCTCAAAAAGCCCATTCTATAAAGTGGAAGCAGCCACAGACTAAACAGGGGCAGCAGTTGATGCCAGGTAGAATCTCTTTAGTGAGGAAACACCTTGAAGATGGCAAGTTGACTGTTTACGTTCATGATAAAATGATGAGCTATCCAATTATGTTTAGAAAAATAAATAGTAAGAATATATTTCCCTATGAGATCATCAGAAAGCTTATTAGGGGAAGGATGACTCTTAACAACAGGTAAATCTGAGGTCATATTATGTTAATATTGGCTGTAGCTCTGGCCAGAATGAAACCTGAACAATACATCTTATGCCAAAAATGATCTATCTTGATCACTTTGAGCAGCAAACTTTCAGCGCCCATCAGGATGCAAATGTACTGTGCAGCATCACGGTGGGTGGAACTACTAGTGTACAGTTCCAACTATTAATAATTTTTTTTATCTACCTATCTTATACCTGAAGATGTATTCGGAGAGCTTCTTCCATTTCCAGGTTTGGAGAATGGATTTGGACCTACTATAAATAAACCCTGGGCAGATTTCAGCTTAAGATTTTGCATTATGAGTACAATTGTACCACAAAGCAGACGGCAGAGAACAGCAGACACAGGGACTGTTCAGAGCGCCAGTCTTCACCCATGGGTTACATTGCACTGGAGTAATACAGTCTTAACCCTGAGATTCTTATTAAGGACTGAACATGGGATCTTCTAGATACTGGTGTGTGAAATATAGGGGGGAAATGCTGTACTAAGAGAGATTTCATCCAAATAACGTTGGCTTAGGGTTCAAACATAAAAACTTTCATTTTTGAACAGCCTATGGACTGCCAAGATAGAGATGGCTATTTCTGGGCAGGTAATTTTAAAGTATTATTTTTCTGTTAGCTAATTTGAAATTAGAAATGTTGATGACTGTAGAGGACATAAATTTAATATAGAGTAAGAATATATTATCCTAAGAGATCATTAGATCATTCCTGACCTTTGCAACAGAATGAAAACCTGCATATTTGACAGCTTTTTAATGAATTTTCTGCATACTGAGGCATGTCCACTTTCCCTTTTTTGGATAATTTCCATTTTTTAATTTAAATTGCAAATTATGCCTGTTGATAATCCCTATGAAAGCTAGGGGAGCACATGCAAGTATAACATCGTTATAAAGTTGCTTTTAGAAGAAAAGAAATTAAAGTCTGAACTAAAGTGTTTCTGTAACACGATTCACTTATTTTGAGCCCATTCACTTTTCTTTGAACCTATAACTTCACAATACATAGAAATTCTAGGACATTGTCTATAGTCACTAGCCTGTGGTTGAGGATGTAGTTGCCTGTGGCTGGCAATTGGGGACTTATCTTTTCACCGTCACAACAACCAGGGTGACCCAGAAGTGACATTATCACTCCAGCATTCCCAATCGCTACTTTGGGGTCAGGAAGGTATTTTCCTCCAGGCCATATTGGCTGGGGATTCTGGAGGTTCTTTGCCTTCCTCTGGGCATAAAGCAGGGGTCACTGGGAGTGGGCAGGGGAAATAGCAGTGAAATTAAAGGGATCTGGCAATCCCATGTGTTTTGCCATCTTTAGAGTATATTATTAATCTGCCTCAACTAACAAAGCAAGAACTATATGACCAGGGAAATATGGCCAATTTAACAGTTAGATCCCATGCATCTTTACTCAGAAGTGAATGCAAATAGATTCAGTGGAGCACACTGAAGTAAATTTGCATAGGATTACCGAACAAAACGGAATTAGAACTATAATCTAATTCTAAGCATATTTATTTGGAAGCATAAACCGATGACTTCAATTAGATATACTCCCAAGTAGAATGTAGGCAGGTAAGTGTAAGCTGATAAACATTGGGAAAACCCCACCACCATCATTTTAAATATATGCTGATGTAATTTTAGAGTGATTTTATTGTATTATTAAAATTAGGTGAGACTGAAAGTGAAAGCGATTTTGGGGTCTCTCAAAATGAGAAACTTAGTGTCAACATGTCAACTTAGAGCAGAACCACAAGTGACAAAAGGCACAGATTGGACACTTGTCAGCTTCCCTCAAGTTTTGATGGGAAATGTAGGCATCCTAGTCTTGAAGCTTGGCTCTCTGACTGCTGTCCAATGGACTTTTCAACTGTCACTTGTCCAACATTCCGCCAAGCTGCCTACATTTCCCATCAAAACTTGAGGGAAGCTGACAAGTGTCCAATCTGTGCCTTTTGTCACTTGTGATTCTGCTCTTAGTGTCAAAAGGGAAGCTTGACGATTCACCAGCAGGCTGGGTTGGCACCAGGTGCAGGACACAGTGGAGGCGTGGCCAGCCTAGCAGAGGAAGAGCGTCCATCCTCCTCCGTGCCAGCTGTGTGGTCAGCGCTATTCCTATTGGAGCATCAGCAGGAGCAGCTCACCCCGAGGGATCTGGAAGCAAGGGCCGCCTGGCAGGGCCAGCAACGGAACAACATGTGCTGAGGTGTGCCAGTGGGAGGCTGGTGGGAGATGCATCGGTCAGCAGCCTGACCCTCCTATGCCAATGGGGATCCGCGCCCAGATGCCGGGCTAACGCTCCATCTAGCTGTGATCAATAAAGTTGTGGCCATTTCTAACCCAAAAAGGTGTCTGGTGTGAATCATTTAGCCGGAACGCAGTCTGACATAGCACATAGGTGACAATCTCAACTTAGTGTGTGGCAGCAGTGAAAGTGGCAAACTCTGTGCTGGAGATTGTTAGAAAAGGGGCTGAGTATAAAATGGCCAATATAGTAATGCCCCTGTGTAGAACTATGGTGTGGCCTCATTTGTAATGCTATGTACAGTTCTAGTTGCCAAAACTCAAAGATATATTGTAGAGCTGGAACGTGAGAGCCCCTGGGTAAAAATAAAAGGAGAAAGAAATAATAGTGATACTGTGGTGGGGAGCTGCTACAGGCCACCAGGCCAGGCAGAGAACTTGGATGATATAATCCTAGGACAGATTACAAAATTTTCAAAGAGATGGAACATAGTCATCGTGGGAGATTTCAATTTCCCTGATATCAGCTGGAAGTCAAACTCTGCTAAAAACATAAGGTCTAATACATTCCTGACTTGTCTTGCTGAGAATTTCATCTTCCAGAAAGTAGAGACAGAAACAAGGGTGTCTGCTGTTTTGGACTTGATTCTAACCAATAGGGAAGAATTGGATGATGAGGTGAAAGCTGGGTGGACCCTGGGTAGTAGTGACCATGTAATTTTGGAGTTTAAAAGCTGAACATAATCAGAAGTATAAGTTGGATTTTAGAA
Organism: Eublepharis macularius; assembly: GCF_028583425.1. Classification (NCBI taxonomy): domain Eukaryota; kingdom Metazoa; phylum Chordata; class Lepidosauria; order Squamata; family Eublepharidae; genus Eublepharis; species Eublepharis macularius. The sequence continues at coordinate 45,865,927 of NC_072800.1, forward strand.
GAGCTCATTTTAACAAGCTCAAAGTCATGCTGGGAAGAATCCCATGGTCAGAAAAATTCAGGGAGAAAGGAATTCAAGAAGAGTGGGAGTTTCTTAAAAGTGAGCTATTGAAGGCACAATCACAAACTATTCCAATGAGAAAAAAAATGGGAGGTACTTAACAAAGCCAGGGTAGTTCCATAAACAGATTTCTAAAAATCTGAAAATTTATAGACACATTTAAGAAATGTGCCTGTATAACGAAGGATGAATATAAACAACTTATCAGTGCTTGTAGAGAGAGTGTTAGAAAGGCTAAAGCTCAATATGAGCTTAGGCTAGTGAAAGATGCTAAACACAACAAAAAAGGGTTCTTTGGTTATGTCTGGAGTAGGGAAAAGGATAAGAAAGTGTAAGGCCCACTGTTGAGCGAGGAAAGTGAGATTTTAACAGGTGATAAAGAGAAGGAAGAACTGCTCAATTCCTACTTTACCTCAGTCTTCACTTGAAGGGGAACTGTGTTCACCCTAGCAAACAGTGAACACAAGAGGAAGAAATGGAACTGCACCCTAGGATAGATGTTGGGGTGGTATGTAAACACCTAGCTTCTTTAAATGAAATCAAGTCCTCAGGACCAGATGAATTACACCCTAGAGTACTAAAAGAACTTGCTGATGTAATTTCAGAATCTCTGTCTATCGTCTTTGGGAATTCTTGGAGTACAGGTGAGGTGTCAGAAGACTGGAGGTGGGCAAATGTTGTCCCCATCTTTAAGAAGTGGGAAAAAGAGGAGCCAGGTTAACTATCGACCCATCAGTTTGTTGTCCATACCTGGAATGGTCTTGGAACAAATCATCAGTCAGTCCTTCAGCATTCAGAAAAGACAGCTGTGATTACTAAGAGCCAGCATGGGTTCCTCAAGAACAAGTCATGTCAAACTAACCTTATCTCCTTTTTTGAAATAGTTACTACCTTGGCAAATCAGGAGAATGTCATGGGCATAGTTTATCTTGATTTCAGTAAGGCTTTCACTTTGCTCTGGTTAGACCTCATTTGGAGTATTATGTACAGTTTTGAGCACCACAGTTAAAGAAGGATGTTGACAACCTGGAACTTGTCCACAGGAGGGCAATGAAGATGGTGAGGGGTCTGAAGAACAAGTCTTATAAGGAAAAGTTGAAGGAGTTGGATACATTTAGCTTGGAGAGGAAGCAACTGAGAGGTGATATGGTAGCCCTCTTCAAGTATTCAAAGGGCTGTCACATAGAGGATGGAGCAGAGTTGTTTTCTGTTGCTCTAGCAAGTTGGGTCAAAAACAACAGGTTAAAATTAAAGCAAAAGAATTTTCTGCTAAACATTAAGAACTTCCTGACAGTTAGAGCAGCTCCTCAGCAGAACAGGCTTCCTTGAGAGGTGGTGGGCTCTCCTTCCTTTTTAAGAAGAGTCTAGATGGTCATCTGACAGCTATGATGATTCTTTGACTTAATATGAATATACACATGTCAAGAGAGGGAGTGCATGAAGGGATGAGCCAGTGCTTGGCTCTCGTGGCCCTTTCTTATATACCCAGAGTAATGCCAATCACCACTTTGGGGTCAGGAAGAAATTTTCCTCCAGGCCAGATTGGCCAAGGATCGTGGAGGTTTTTTGCCTTCCTCTGGGCATGGAGCAGGGGTCATTGATGGAGGGGAGGGGAATAGCTGTGAATTTCCTGTGTTGTGCAGGGGGCTGGACTAGTTGACCCTTGATGTCCCTTCCAGCTCTATGTTTCAATGTTTCTAAGTGCAGAAGAGGCAACTAGGATGATTAATGAGTTGAAGCACGTTTCCTATGAGGAAAGGCCAAAGAGTCTGGGACTTTTAAGCTTAGGAAAATAGACAACTACAGGGGACATGATAGAAGTTTATACAATTATTCTTGGGGTGGAGAAAGTGGATAGATAGAACTTTTTCTCCCATAATACTAAAACTCAGGGGCACTAAATGAAATTGATGGGCAATACATTCAGGACAGACAAAAGTTACATATTAAGTTATTAAACTGTAGGATTCACTGCCAATGGACACAGTAATGGCCATGGACATTTGCAAGGGGTTAGGAAGATTGGGACTCACGGTAGGTAATTCCGCACCTGAGAGGGTAAATGGGGGGCCTAGTGCTGAAAGGCAATATCAGGGAAGGCCTTGGCCTCTATGTCCGTTTTTTGGTCCTCCAGGGCAACTGGTTGGCTGCTGTGTAAACAGGATGCTGAACTAGATGGACCACTGGACTGATCCATAAGGGCTCTTCTGATGTTCTTGTGTTTATGCACAAGATTGTAACTTAACAACCCATTCCTATGGAGAGTTATTGCAATTAATGGGTTAAGCATGTCTGCAGAAGATCCATCTGTTTATATTTATTAGGCAGTCCTTTAAACTATAAGGCTGTGCTCATAGGAGCTGGGGAAGGGGGAATTAATCCCACATATGCACAGTTTCAGGATTGGAAATACCCTTCCTTGTAGGATTGGGAAATGCCCTTCCTTGTAGCTCTAGGCTGGGAAATTCTGGAGATTTGGGGAGCCTGGGGAGAATGTAATTCTAGGAGATCTCCATGCCTCACCTTGAGTTTGGCAACCCTATTTTCCTTCAACCACTGGCAGGGGAGTCAGACTTAACTGCCTTTTCCCAGAGCTGCAGCTCAAATCTAGATCTGGTAACCTGCAGCTGAATTTTAGTGCAAACATATATCCCAGAGTTCCAGTAACAGAATTCCAGACTCACATCTAATTTGGCCTTCTGAGAAGAATGCTGTTTGGCTTCTTGCCAAAGAACACAAGGCTTGAAGAGCTGAAACAAAACTAAGCCTTTGGTTGGGGATGGGGAAACTCTCTTGAGTTTGGTTGGGCAAGCTTCTGGATTGCACAGGTTCTTTTCCATGTGGCTGTAGAGTGTTGTTCCTAGGGTCACCTACTAAGCCTTAAAATGGAACGTTTTGTATGTTCAGAAGTATGCTTGAAGAAGGATGAGAGAGAACCACGCTTGGCTCTTTCCTCCACAAGAGAGGCCTGTCCCCCACAAGGTGTCATTTTTTTCCAAGAAGCATCCAAAACCTGGAATCAAAACTGAAGGTAATCCATCATAGGACTGCATACAAGCAAAGGACAGAGAGAAACTGAGAGAGAAGCTCTCACAGCCAAAAGGAACGTGGAACTAAAACTACCAGAAAGTTTGTTTGCGTAAAGTAGATGCTGAAGACGTTGCTTTCTTATCTCATGGATGTGCAATACCCTCTTGCTCACATTAAGGGCCATTGATTGTGTTTGAAAGGAGTGAGATCCGTATGTGGGATGGTTCTGCCTACAGATGGAGGGGTTTGTGTCAAGCAACCAGGATCTGCATACTGTACACTAGTATGTGAATGTGCTGATGACCAGCAGGATAAACATTTATTTACTTTATTTATACTGTACCTTGCTCCCCAATGGAGACCCAAAGCTGCTTACATTGTTCTTCCCTCCATTTTACCCTCACAACAACCTGTGAGGTTATGCTCTGAGTGTGCGTGACTGGCCAAAGGTCATTGAGTAAGTTTCCAGGGCATAGTGGAGATGGTCCCAGACTACAGTCCAACACCGTAATCACTACACCACAATGGCTCTCGGAGACGTTAACTCCCATGCTGATACCATTCTTTTCGCTTCTTCTCTAGCTTCTGCTGTATACATTTTTCTCCAGGACTGTTGGCAACCATATCAGTTGATTTTTAGAGGAGTCTGACAAGTCTCATACATTTAGTGATGGGGGACTCAGAACACACCTTCTGCAAGTAACTGAGTATACAGGATGTCAAGCAAAGGAAGGAAGCAAGGGAATGAAATAACAGTAATAGGGATAACTAGTACTCTAATGTGCTGATGACTAGTTGGATCAGTATTTATTTACTTTATTTATACCCTGCCTTTCACTCCAGTTTAGTGGAACAATCATCAAGTTAAATATAAACAACAGCAATGAAACTTGCTCCAAGTAGTAACATTGCCTGGATATCAGCAGGAACTTAAGCTTCTGTTCTCTGGAATGCCTGGTCCATTTTAACTTTACTACAAAAAGTTCTCTGTTATGTTTGTAATGCTCATGCACATACATATACACACAAGAAATCCATGTGTTTTGATTTCTTCCCCAAAAATCCACTTCAGAAATTCTGTGATAATGACATGTGGCATACTATTCTTGTCCTGCAGTGCTGTGAACATTTGTATTATGTTCACATGGGAGGCATCCTTGACCAATGGCATGCATCCACCAGAATAGTTGGTTCAGGTGCCAGAGTGTCTGAACAGCTGAACAAACCTCCATATTTTTATGGCTGAGCTTCAAAGTAGCAGCACAAAGATTTTTGCACACTCTGCAAGTAGGATTTTGCACATATCAGAGAAAACAGACTATGTCTGACTTTACAAATTCAATGTATAGAAAAGTTCCAGTTTAGTGCTACAATCACTAAATTAAAGAAGGGCAATAGCCTCAAAAAGAGTTTCATAAAGTTATGTTAAAATGCTGCTGAAGACTGGTGGAATCCTCAAAATCAATAACAGTTAGGGTTGTCAACTCTGTCTTAGGAAATTCCTGGAGATTTGGGGTTGGAGCTTACAAATAGTGAAGTTTTGGGTAGGGAAGGGAGCTCGGTAGTGATGTGCTATCTATGATATACCATAGAATTAGGGATCTCACTCCCCTGTTGGAGGAGGGGTTCCTTGCTCCCACCTTTCACCCCCTCATCACCGCTTACCTAGCTGGCAGAGGGAAAAGTGGGGAACGGGCCTCCTGAGTGAGCTCCTGGTGCCGGCACAATGACGTTACTGACATTATCACGCTGCCCCGAGAGTGCTCCTATGATTCTCAGTAGGCTAATTTGGGTCCCAAATGGGCAGGCCTATTTGGGGCCCAAATTGGCCCACTGCAAAGGACATGCGCGGTCCCCCGCCTTTAGTGATGATGTCACTTCCTGGAATCTCAATGAGGGACCAATCCCTGCAACATCATGAGACAACAGTTTGCTTTTATTAATTCACTATGCAATACGTATATAGTGTACAATCCTAAAATGGGAGTAAGCCCCATTAAGCAGACCTAAGTAGGATTCTGAGTAGACTTGTTTAGGATTGCTCTCATAATCTACAGTTTGGTAATTGCATATGTTGCTGCTTAAATTTTTAAAAAATAATGTAGCAAGTATAATATTTAGACAGGACCTACAGCTAATTAAAAAGAGGAAAAAAAACTACTAGGTATGACAAGATAATGATAATCAGACTGATACAGCTTAACTCCTACATTCTGAAAGGTAGATTTAAGTGCAATAAAAAACCTCATTGGGTACTTTAGCACAGTGAAAGGTGTCAGGCCAAGAATAAAATTTTAGGAATACTGCCATATTTTATTTATTAATAATATCAGAATGTCAAGGCAGTACCAAGACTCCCACTCTGTTTGAGATGCAAGTAGGGTTGCCAGGCATGGCCTGATGGCAACCAGTAGGAGATGGGGGGGAGTAGGGTTGCCAGGCCCCCTCGATCTCCCAGCAGGAGACTGGGGCCTGACTCTTACCTCGGAGGAGCTCCTGCAAGCATGATGACGTCACTTCTGGGAGTGACGTCATCACGCAGCCCCCGTTTGGGCGCTGATCAGGCCCGTTGTGGGCCCCTGTGGAGTGCAGGAATGCTCCCACGGCCCACAGGGGCCCAATCCACGCCAAAATGGACCCAATCCGTGCCCGTTTTGGCACGGATCGGGCCCGTTTTGACATGGATTGGGCCCATTTTGGACCCCTGTGGAGTGTGGGAGTGTTCCTGCGCGCCGCAGGGGCCCACAACAGGCCCAATCCGCACCAAAACGGACCCAATCCGTGCCAAAACGGGTGCGGATTGGGCCCATTTTGGCGCTGATTGGGCCCGTTGTGGGCCCCTGCGGAGCGCAGGAATGTTCCTGCGCTCCACAGGGGCCCCGATCCAGGCCAAAACAGGCCTGATCCTGGGGCTGCTGTGCGCGGGGGCATGCAGCACTGCAGGGGGGCGCGCATGGAAGGTGCGCGGCCCCCCACTGGCCAGGTAAGTGGGGGTGGGGTAGGAGGGTGGGGGCGGGGGATCCCTCGCCCCCACCGGGGGTCTGGCAGCCCTAAGGCGGAGGCATGGAGGAGCAGCTGTCTGTAATGATCTGACATCACTTCCTTGTGAAAATCAGGAAGTGCTGTGTCACTTTTACTATACAGTTTTACCATAGAGTATTCAACAGTTCCTAGAGAGCATTGTTGTCAGCTTTAGGTTTTTCTGATGTGCTGTTATGTCATCAGCCTGATGATCTTTTTGTTTTTATTTTTCTCTCACCAGTGCTCTGAGTAGCAGTGAGAAATGAGAGAGGAGGGCGGGAATCCACCACCACTGCTGGAGAGCTGGGAGCCCTAGGTGCAAGGAACTTCCTCAAGCTATTGCCATGTGGCAACAGCTCTCTAGCTCTGTTCCCCCTAACTTCCTGCTTTTCATATTGGCAGACAGACTTCTCATGTGGGGTGGAGGGTGCAAATTTTGCTTCCCCCAGGTTGTTCTGAAGTGCAAGGCAGCAAATTCAGTTTGATTGAATTAGTTCTTCTCTTACGTAAAATTATTCCTCTGGCTGGTCCGTTTGTCATCTGTATGTTAATTAAGACAGAAATCTTTACAAAGATTAATTTTTGTGGTGCTGAAAGCAATGATATTGTTGTTTCTCCTTTTCAACAAGACCATTCTGTTACCTTCCCAGCAGATCTAATGTTTCTTAATTTTCTTATCAAAGAACAAAGTACATCTGCAACTCAAGAACAGCAGCTATGAAAAGAATGTGCTTAGTAATCTTCAAAACATCTCCAACATTTACAGACATTGGACCATACATCACCGTAAGCTATACTGCCTTTTGTACAGAATGAATACCATTTGTTTTAAGGTTTTAAATAAAGGAACAGAATACCTCACTTTTTCCCCATTTCCAAATAAGATTAAACTGAAATGGTTTGTCAGAGCACACTTAGCTATAACATGATCCTAGCCATTTTGTAAAACAGGTTTCATGCCACTTTATTACTAATATGAACCAATCCGTCTTATGAAAAGTCAACTCAAACTTACCTTTAATGAAATGTCAAACTGCCATTCCTGGGTTTCAGTGTTTTCTGCCAAGCTTTCTCTTTCTCTTTCTCTCCATTGCCAAACCCTCTCTCCCTGCCCCTGGTTGCTAAGCAACAGAATGATATGGCATTTCATGTATGTTCAGCAGTAACTAACATTGCATAATAATTTTATTCAACTTCTTAAATGCAAAAAAAAATCCTAGTTTCACAACACAAAATATTTTCCAGAGAAAGTCTTCAAAATGTACACAAAATTTAAAAATGTTCTAGAGTGAAATTACTACAAAGATCCGCCCCACCCCACCCCCGAATGTTAACAATTTAGAGTTGCCAACTGCCTAGAGAGAAATGTCCTGTCCTTCTAATACCTGCATAATGAGATGCTATTAACCAGATGATGTTATTTTCCTCCGTGACATGAAAAGCTTCTGCTGCTCATTTTTACACATTATAGCTCTATTAAAGGGACAGAACAGTTTTCTCCAGACCTGTTGGCCCCTCTTATCATTGTCAGTAATATACTGTAGACATTTCTTGGGTTATTTTAACTAGTGAAATATTGTAATTTTATAATATTTTATAGTCTCAGTTTATAATCTTAACCACCATATAGAGTTCAAGAAAAAGTTGCATGGAGTAGGGAGAGAAGGACAAACTAAGTGAAATTTTCCTTCTTTCACCCTTCCTGGTTACTCTCCACCTTTCCTACCTGGTTCCATGAAGCCATCTCTAGGGAGGGACACCTGTTCCTCTGATCAAGGTGGAGGACTTTATTTTATTTTTGGTATTTTAACTTACCAGGAAAGTTCCCAGTGAGCAACTGTCCAGATGACCACTCATAGCACTGTAGCTCAGGTTGTCAAGCTCCAAATGGGGCCTGTTGATCTCCTGGAATTACAACAAATCTCCAGACTACAAATGTGGACTTGCCTTGGAGGGTGGACTCTATGGCATTACATCCCTGCTTAACCTCTTCATGTCCCCCAAACCCACCCTCTCCAAAAAATCTTCAGGAATTTCTCAGCATGGAGTTAGCAACCCGAGTCCCTGCAATGCTGCCAGTTATATCTCAGGATGAGGAGGCAGATGAAGGCCTTTCTTCCAGTCTCAGAATCTTTCCCATATTGGAGATACTGGGTACCAAAACAAACAAGCTATGTAGATAACATGAATAAACCGGAGTCCTGTGGCATCTTAAAATATCCAAAGAGATCTGCTCTAGCTCATGAAGGCTTATGCTGGAATAAAAGGGGATCATCCCACACTAGGGTTGCCAGTTCCTCTTGAATTCCCAGCAGGAGAGGGGAGGACGTGGCACTTGCCTTGGTAGTCATCTTGCACATGCATGTTCCCAGATAGGGCTGCCAGACCCCCGGTGGGGGCGGGGGATCTCCCCCCCTCCCACCCCCACCCCCACCTACCTGGCCAGCTGGGGGGGCGCACCTTCATTGCACACACCCCTGTGGTGCTGCGCACCCCCGCGCTCAGCAGCTGCCAGGATCAGGCCTGTTTTGGCCTGGATCGGGGCCCCTGTGGAGCGCGGGAATGTTCCTGCGCTCCACAGAGGCCCACAACGGGCCCAATCCGTGCCAAAACGAGTGCGGATCGGGCCCGTTTTGGTGCGGATCGGGCCCGTTGTGGGCCCCTGCGGAGCGCAGGAACACTCCCATGCTCCACAGGGGCTTAAAACGGGCCCGATCCATGCCAAAACGAACCCAATCCGTGCCAAAATGGGCGCGGATTGGGCCCGTTTTGGCGTAGATTGGGCCTGTTGTGGGCCCCTGCAGAGCGCAGGAACGCTCCTGCGCTCCGCAGGGGCCCACAACGGGCCCAATCCACGCCCAAGCGGGCTGCGTAGTGACATCACTAAGTGACCTGACCCCCTCAGGTAAGAGCCAGGCCCCAATCTCCCGCTGGGGGGACCTGGCAAACCTATTCCCAGAAGGTGTGATGATATCACTTCTGGAAGTGACATCATTGCGCCTGTGGGGAGTGTGCCCACTGTGTGCTGGCCTGGGAGGTTTCTTGCCCGTCCACTGGGGCCTACTGGGGCCTTTTCTCCCCACTGGCCAGGTGAGTGGCAGTGAGGGACAGAGGCTGGGAGCAAGGGATCCTCTGCCCCCACTGGGGGATCTGGCAGCCCTGTCTCTCCCTTACCAACTGTTCCAACCCCCCACCCCCTCCATTAAGTAGCCTGTGAACGTTCAGCTCCATCTGAACAGGGCCTGCCCACACAAGGGCTATGTAATGTTTTGCATGGAAATAGTTTGGATTTCATTTCTGCTGCTTAATGTGGGTTTTTAAAATATATGTTACTGTGGATTTAAATGTAGACCTCTGAAGACAGAAGTAGGGCACCTGGATGGGAAATAGAGTCTGCTCTGACTGGGTGGTAACTGTACCTAGGGGGCAGAATGAACTGCAGTTTTTAGTCAGTGTGCTGAGAGAAAGTGGCCATTCTGGCTAAGTCAGGCAAATTATGTGGAGACTAAAGTGTTTTATGCATGAAGCCAGTAAATCAGTATTCGATCCATTTGAAATGGAGTCGGCATGGCTCTCCTGCATTCTGCACTGACAGAAGGGGATTCAAGTTGGGAGTCTGGGTGTAATTTTACACATATCGAATACCTCGTTTGAATGAATCGATGTAGTGGCATGTTTTTTTTTTCTCCCTGCAATTGCCTAGTTTTGTTGCTACGCTACTTCTGCAGACCCTTCCTCATGGCCCACAGCTGTGTACTAGTGGCGGCGGCAGCGGCAGCAAACTTCTTTTGGGGGACTGCAGAAGGGAAGGGGATGGAATATTGACAGAAGAAAGCAAAGGGGAAGGGGAAAGCGGGAAGAATCTAGGGAAACAGCTGCACTTCAGGGTTTGCGCTTTGAATGAGCTGCTGAAGACGCAAATCCTTCTTCCAGGCACAAGCCCCTCTCCTCACCCCCAACTCGAAGGTGTCCTGGGAGAGAGCAGCAGCAGCCCACCCCGGAATAGGTTTTAGGTGCCCTTGCATCCAGCAGGCTTGTGCCTGGAGGAAGGCGTCTTCAGCAGCTGATTCAGAGCCCACACCCAGAGGTGCAGCTGTTTCTCCAGGTCCTTCCCACTTTCTCCTTTCCCTTCCCCTTTGCTTTCTTCTGTCATTATTCTGTCCCATCCCCCCCAGTCCCCCAAAGAACTTATCACTTTTCACTTTTCCTCCGCTCCTTTCCAGTATGTGTCACCACCCTTTTGTGTTCCTGCTGCATAGCCTTGGTTTTTGTGCAGCATTCAAAAGCCGTCCTCCTGTGCCCCCTGACCAACATCTCCCGTGCGATCTTCTCAAAGGTGTCGATGTTCTGGTGACTCACTGCCAGAGCCTCCTGTGCCTTCTCCTCTCCCCATATATCAAGGAGATCAAGCGTCTTCTGCTCTCTCCAAGATACCCCTCTGCCTCCAGGGGCTCCAATAGCAGCCATATCCACGAACCTGTTATGAGGAGAATGACACTAAACAGCACAGTGAGGGGAAAATGCTTTTGGCGCCAAGAGGACAATTTACCTAACAGGATCGAACTCTGTATTGCAGAAATGTTACCTCATTATTAGATTAAAAAGGCAGGGGTGAAGAGCTGCCATTGCAGGAAGAACACTAAACTTATTCCATATTAGATGTTTTATGCTTCATGGCATTTTCAGTGCTATAACTTCAAACACTGATGATCACTTTTCTAAGGAAAATCATGCATTACAAATGTATTACGTTTCACAGCAGCATTACCACAGTACCGCTGACTCCCCTCCCTCCCACCAAAAAAAGGACGAAGTTGTTTACATATCATAGCAGCATTACTACTTCTTCGTTAAACAAAAAAGGGTGGTCATATCATAGAAGTGTTACTACGTTTCTGCTAATAAAAAAATTGGTTCTCACATCACAGCAGCGTTACTGCGGTATCGCTAATTTTAAAAAAATGGCGGAAAAAGTAAAAGGAGCTGAGGATGATAGACCAATCAGCTCCTGAGAAAAAAGGGGAGGGCTCAAAAGCAGAACTGGAGTATTTGATTCTGCACTGACAGAACCCAAAATGTTTGCGGCATGCCATCGGCATAAAAAAAAAAATTGGGGAATGAGCGCAGGTGGAAAAACCAGTTAAAACCGGTCAATACCTATAAATAAATTTTACTTTTATTTAACAAATAAAATATCATTTTTTACCTCACAACCACCCTTGCATGCTGACCATTTTGTCAAAATACCATCTATAACAAGCCTTCCTATATTACCAGTTAAACAGAGGTTTAAGGCTAAAGCCTTTGGTGGCAGCAAAAACTTTTTGAAGGAGTCAGCAATATAAAGATCACACAAACACAAAAGGGAAAGTGTTCTCAAGGTAAAAGCCTAGGTAAAGTAGAGAACACCTGAAGCACCCTGTGTAGGGTTGTCAGGTCCCTTGAGTCCCCCGGTGGGGGACTGGGAACCTGTCATTCACCCTCTGTGCCCTTCAACGTCTCTTCTCTCTCTCGCGTGCTCCTGGAGTGTGTGGTGACGTCACTTCCAGGAAGTAATGTCATCATGCGGGTCAAAGGGCAGCCCGGTGTGCACTCCTGCACTCACCAAAGGGCTGAATTCCGCCCGCCCCCCCGTGGGATCAATTGGCCCGAAACGGGTCTGTTGCGGGGCGCAGGAGCGCACTATAGTGGGGCATGGGGGTGCGTCACACTGCCTAGGGGCGTGCCAGGGGTGCCCCGCCCCACTGGCCAGGTAAGTGGGGTCGGGGGGAGGAGGTGGGAACAGGGGATCCCCCGCCCTGGGCGGGAAGTTGGCAGCCCTAACCATGTTTGTTGAGGGAGGAGTGTGTTAGTTGTCACCAGAGCCCTCCTAAGCTAAAAGTTTAAGGTAAAGTAAGGAGGGGCTGGATTAAAGGTCCAAAAGCAAAGGTTTAAAAAGGTAGAAAAGCTAAGCAAATCTTTACAGGCTATTCAAAGAGATTAAAGCTTTAAACCATTTCAGTAGCTAGCATGGAAGACAAGCTAGAACAGGCCTGAACTAAGGCTTCTCAGAGGGAAGAAAGCCTTTGCCCCCAACAGCCTGCATACAAGCCAATTTGGATTGGGATTGTATATAGTTTTTTTTTTAAGGGAAGTGGTGACTGAATAGGTCCCCTTCTCACTGACCCTTGTCAGAATTTTGCTTTCCAAAAGTTGTCAAGGCTGCTTTCCACCCTCATCTTTCTTTTAACTCTTCCACAACCTTTTGTTAAAGTTGCCATCTCTGAGGTGGGATATTCCTGGAAATTTGTGGGTGGAGTCTGGGGACAAGAGGATTTGGGGAAGGGAGGGAACTCAGCAAGGTATGGTAGGGGTGCCAGGTCCTCTATAGGCCAAACAGGGAGGTAGGGGTTGGGGGTTCAGGGCAGTGGAGTACTTACCCCTGTGCCCGCCCCTCATGTCAGAAATAACATCATTTTCTGGCGCAATTAGGAAGCACACACGTGTCTCCCCTGAGGCGCCTTTCCCCCCACTGGCCAGATGAGTGGAGGGGGAGGGGGAGGGGCTTGGTGTAGGTAATCCCCTGCTCCCAACGGGCCATAGAAGCCACCCTCTATAGCAGCCATTTTCTCCAGGGGAACTGGTCTCTGTTGTCTGGAGATCAAGTATCATTCCAGGAGATCTCCAGGCCCTACACAAAGGCTGGCAACCCTACCTTCTGTCCATTCTCCCACAGCCTCTTCTTTTATGAACTCCATTGCTTTTTAATGAAGTTGCTAGTTTTCTGCCTGTGTAGAAAATAGCAGCAGTCTCTTTACGGGGGAGACTTGGCTCCGAGTTAAATTTTTTCTATAGAACATTTTCAGAGAAGGACTCCCTTGGATTTCTCCTCTGTAATCAGGCATTCAGTCCTGCCTTCTCCTTGAGACCATCTCTATGTTTAGTTTATCTCCACATTTAACTCCCCAGATCTCCCCAAGTCTACAAATGAAGGAATTAATCATTATTTAACAACTAGAAAATTGTGTTTCACATTTTTTCCAGAAACTTATAAAGTATATATAATTTATAATATAAATGTAATGTAATCATTTTCTTTTATTGTGTTATAACACACTAGACATATGTTTAGCAGTGCTTTTGTAAGAAATTCCAAGAGGGCTCCACAGTGTGAAAACAGACAAACAAAACTCCCTCTACTCATTTCCAAAGTGGAAAGACATATTTTCATCTCTGTAGTAAAATGTTTTCTCGCCTACTCCTTGCTTCCAGGATCCTTTTACAATTCATCTGTACAAGAGAATGGCTGCATTGCCCTCGGTTGACTTATGATGGTATATCTCCCAGATGGAAAAGAAACAGTAATTTTTATCTGGCTTCTCTAGTCGGTTTATATTCTATAGATGCAGAAGGATCTGTTTTCAGCTCTGATAGATTCTGACCTTGTACAATCTCTGGCTGACAATTCACTGTTAAGGACAAAAGGCGTTGGTATGAAATAATGGGAAAGTAAGCACAACAGACTGTAAATGGAAGATATGCCTTTTCATAAAAGCCTACCAAACCATCATATTGAATCAGATCATTGGCCAATCTCATGATCTCCTGGTTACTTTGGCAGGCAGCAGGTCTCGAGCAAGAGTCTTTCCCAGGCCTGCTACTTGATGCTGTTTAAGTGAAGGTATGCCCAGTGATTGAACCTGAAACTTGAGGTATATAAAACACTTTCTCCACCATTTACATTCATGAATGGCAGACAGCTTGTAAGGAAGTTGCTAACCTGAGATTAGGTCTTTGGAAGAAAATGGCTGAACTTAGGTTCAGAACTGAAAGTATTGTCAGGTTGTGGCCTAACTCAGATATGTGGTTGCAGAACTGATTAGTAACATCTGTGGAGCAATCTCTCTCTACACAAGACATCTTACACAGGGATGCTCAAGTGAAAGATCTTACACTTGTTCTCCCATTGTGGATACACATGCACTGCTAGGGAAACAGAGTACACCTGAATATAAGACTACAGACAAAGTAAGTCACTTGAGCGTCCATGTATAATATGTCTTGTGTAGAGAGACTCTGAGTTCCTCAGAGATTTGACCTTGGAGAGAGAGCTCAGAGAGTTTTTCACACAGCTGAAATGCTAATTAAGGATTTAGCCTGGATTGGCTCGAGTTGCCAGGTGGTTCACCGAGTCCTGAAAAAATGGCTTCTCAACCCACCCAGTCACCAGTCAGGTTTTTTTAAAAATCAATCTTCGATCATGATGTAAGTATTCCAGAGAGAAGCTGAAATCTACATGCTATTCATCACCTCAGCTTGTCCCTATGCCGAACCAACTAAGTATGGGAGAAGGCGCGTGTTCTAATAGACAGATGAGATAAGCAACAATGAATACCATACAGAGATGCCTAGGTAGCTAGCTCTCAAGTTTTTAGATAGGCTGTTTTTATTATATAGCAGCAGTAAGGTTTTCTTATTTTATGCTTTTTGCCTTTGTTGCCTGTGTAAGAGTGCTTCATGCTTTTTCAAACATTCCTTAACTAATAAGGAACTAAGCAGAGTCTGGAATTCATGACTTGTGCGTGGGTATACCTCAGAAACGACCTCAGAGACTGGAAAGCCTGGCCTTTTGGGAAAGGAAGAGCTTTCAGTCTCACAAAACAAAAAGGGAATGAGTCCCATTTGCCTGATTGCTGGAGTGGCTGTGATCAGCACCCCGAATTAGGAGGAGAGGCGCCAGATATACAGCTCCCTTGTAAAGGATAGGTTACAGACCAAACTAAGCAGATGAGATCATCTTATTCTGTAGGAGAGAAAATAAACTCTTTTATCCTGTGGAGAAAAAAAATCTTGAACACTTTAAATTGCCAGCACTGTCAATGCTAATGCTCAAATTTAGTGGGAAGTTGAAGAAAGGGCTTTTTGTTTCTTACATTTGTACCTTGCCCTTCCTCTAAGAAACTCAGGGCAGCATACATGATTCTCCCCTTTTCCATAATATCTTCAAAACAGCCCTGTGGGGTAAGTTAGGCTGAGATAGCATGACTTGCCCACGTTATGAGTACGGATTTGAATCTGCTTCTTGTGTGTATAACTCTCTAAGCACTAAATACAGTGGCTCACATGGCCCTTGACCCCATACCCTAAGCATTTACTAGCACTAACACAGAATGCTCAGCAACAATTGTACTGATTGTGCAGACCAGATTCCATGCCTTGGTTAGGCATTATTCACTAAACATGAGTCACCCTTAAGTTTCTGGCCAGTCATGTAAGTCCTTTTCCAAACACTTTATCCCCACAATTTCAGTCCTGTGCCTCTTGGGTCTGCCGCTTCCTGGTACCTTGTCTCTCACCAGATGAATGACTGCTGGGGACCCCTCACTTCCAGTAGGGGACTGACAACCTTAGCTCTAGCCTCTGCAAGCCTATGCTATAATGAAATGTGTTTATTTTAAAGTGCCACAATACTAGAATTGCCAGCTTCTTGGAGAAAAATGTACTGTCCCTTTTTTCAGTGATTCATGTGTCAGAATAAGATCTGGGAGACCAAGGTTCAGATCCCTATTCTGCCATAGCGGCAGAACGAGTGTGCAGAAAAAATTAGATAAAACAATACAAACTAAATAACCTAACATTGAAACATACCGGGAGGAGCCTCTTGCCAGCCTAAATATGACAACAACAATTTGAAAGAGTAACAGAGCTTCCCACTTCACAGTTTCCAAGCCTCAAAGTATAAACAGTCGCCCCAGCCTCTGCCATCTTTAGTAGCCATTTTAACATGGCTACCTGTGATATAATGTCACCAGACCTCTGGATTTAAAAATGGCAGCTTGCATTGCAGCCAGAGGACATCCAGCGAACAATTGCTGAGTCCCACTTGGAAGACCCAGGCATGAATGGAATGCTGCACAGGAATGTGGAGTGATCAGTGGTGATTGGATTTACAGGCTCTCCAGCCCCTAAGGAATCCAGTGCAACAAAGGTCTTGCAGAGACCCCGCTTAACACATTCCTTTCCCTCCTTCCATGATGAGATCTCCTGTCCTTGATTGAGGAGCTAATCAAATGACATTCATAAGTATTTACAGTTCGTTCCTGGGAAGGTACATTCCCCAACTAAATTCATCAACTTAGCTTCGGTGGACCTCATTAATGAACTGCCCTTTTGTGCAGCGCTTGAAAAAATTTCGCATTCTCTTTCGCATGCCCCAGCAGCTACCAATCAAGGTAATCAAACCTTTTGTTACTCCCAGGAACTGACCGTTGGAGCCTTTGTTCCAACAGCTAGGTGGGCCACCCCACCTAAGGGCAAGTTTTACCCTATAAAAGTAGTACCCTGGCCTCATTCAAATTGAACACATGTACTAGATCCTAAGCACTGTTCCCTTGAGGTTTGCCCTAAGCCTCTTGCTCTCCTGGCTGAGAACACTGGCGTTTGAAGCTACTCTCTTCTCCTGCAGACTGGAGTACTCTTCAGGATAGGTAGATATACTTATTCCCCTCTCTATCCCAACTTCTGGCTAGCTTACTAGGACTCTGTGTGTAACCATTTCCCCACGCATCTGTGTGTGTATGTGCATGAATTTTTCCTTTCTAATAAAAGATTGTTATTTGAACTTAAGCATCAGCCTTGTTTGCTATTTTGGAAGAGACGCTGTAAACATTGGTGAACAAGATCCCATAGTTACCAGCCTTTCACATAGCTTTCTTCCTTGCTTGTTAATTCCCCCCCACAAATTCTCTTGGCAAGGAGACCAATTCCGGTAACAAAAGCATAGTTGCAAGACAAAGTGACCAATGGGCAGGAATCCAGACCAGACCCCTGACTCGAGACAAAGGCATAACTGAACTTCTCCAATTTATCCCAAATTGCCTGGCTACATGGAGAGATCTTATGGACCAATTAGGGCCCTGCAATGACATGTTAGCATGATGTCCTTTAGCTGTGTCATGCCCCCCTTTTGCTCTGATCACATACCATCTTCTCAAGAGAACTGAAACCAGGCTTAGATAAGCTAATTGGATCGAATGCTTTGGCCTTAGCTTTCTGGACTCTCTAGGATTACCAGCTCCACATTGGGAAATACGGGGAGATTTTGCAGATGGGTCCTGGGGAGGGTGGGGTTTGGCAAGGGGCTAAAGCTCAGCAAGGTATAATACCATAGAGTCCACCCTCCAAAGCAGCCCTTTGCTCCAGAGGAACTGATCTCTGTGGCCTGGAGATCCATTGTAGTTCCAGGAGAGCTCCAGCCCCAATGTTGGCAACCCTAGGACTCCCATTTGCACTTGGGCTGGGAACAAGCCTCAGCATCTCTCTGGAAATCTCCTCACTCTTTAGTAATGCTTACCTATAATCCATTTTGACCCTGGTCAAGGCAGGCCTGGTTCTTCACAGTCCTATCCTTTACCATTCTTCCCCTGAAATTCCCAAGGAGGAAAAAGGCCTGTCCTTTTTATAATGGAATAATGTGTGGAAATAGGCAGCTGAAGCTTTTCATGTCATCCCCTGATAAAACATTCCCTAGTAAATGACATCCCAGTAAGCCTCTATTAAAAGGACAGAATGTTTTTCTCCAGATATGTTGACAACCCCTATCTAAGGCTGTGGGTTGTTTTTTTTTTCAGGCAAACAGAAGTCAAAGAAAAGAGAGTGATACCAGTATGTCGCATCCAGTTTGGACCATAGAGAAGAAAGAAAAAACAAATTTAGACATCATCTGCATTCTGGGACTACTGAAGGGCCTTTTAAACACACTCATGCTGTCTCAGATATCATCTATTTGTCCAGACAAGGTCACCCAAGCAAGCTCTTCCTATTGCTCATTCGTCATTTTTTTCCCAGCATGCACATCACTGATTGCAGTTGCTTGGAAACAGCCATTCTTGCACCAGCAAGTAAAGCTATTGCTTTTTTTGATCCTTTCAGATAGGTCTATATCCTTTCAGATAGGTCTAGACCACGTTGGTCTATAGCAGCATAATAAAGCAGGGAGTCCAGCAGCACTTTGTAGACTAACAAAATTTGTTCTAGAATAAACTTTTGTAAGTCAGAGCTCACTTCGTCATATGCATATGACTGTGAATCTATCAGGCCAATTTATGTACACAACAGAAATGGGATATTACAAAGAGAGATCCATTGGATCTTGTTTTGAATTGGCCTCTCTTTGTAACATTCTCTCTCCCACCCATCTGTTGTGTATATAAGTCAGTCAGATGGATTTACACTTCTGTGCGTCTGAAGAAGTGAGCTTTGACTCATTAAAGCATATGCTAGAATAAACTTTGTTAGTCCTAAGGGTGTCCTGCTAAACAGCAGGGGAAAAATAGACATGTTGCAATTTTAAGGGTTAATAGTCTTTCTCAAGGCTTTCCTGAATTTTCCCTCCCCCATAACAAATACAACATTGTTATAGATCCAGAGGAGTTAGCCGCGTTAGTCTGTAGTAGCAAAATAATAGAGTCCAGTAGCACCTTTAAGACTTTATTGTGGCATAAGCATCTGACGAAGACAACATTGTTACTTATTCTGCTGTGTGGGATTCAATTAAGGTAGTGCTTTTGTCACATGTAGAGGCGTAGTGTTGTGAGATTGCTGCCAAAGGTATGGATTTAGCTTAAGGGGACTGTGCTCATGCCCATCGTGGATGAATCTGTCACAATTTCTGAATGCAGCCAGAGACAACAGAAACATAGATCTTTAATGCACACAAAGCACATACGGTTTAGTGAAGGCCAGGGTTTTTGTTATATACACATGGAACTGGTGTAATAGTCACCAATGTGATTGCAGGAAAGCCAGTGTGTTCTAGTGCAGAGAATGTTGGATTAGGATATGGGCGACCTCGGTTAAATGCCTACTCTACTAAGAAGTGGGTAACTTGGGGGGGCAGCCAGTCTCTCTCAGCCTAAGTGTTGGACTTTTTGCAAGTGTCCTATGCTCAGTCATGAAAGAATTAAATTGTTGTTCTGTTTGTTTAGTCAGATAGCTAGTTAACATAGGACCACTTAGGCTTCCCTCCAGAGAAAGTAGGTGTCTTCAGTCTTAATGAGGGAATCTAGGAGTGTCTATTGGATGAGCCAGTTTATTGGGGAGCAATTAGCTAGCAACATATACTAAGGTTTTATTGCTCCTTGTCCTACACCTCTACTGCAGTCTACTACTTCCAGGGCTTTCTTTCAGCTGGAACGCAGTGGAACGGAGTTCCGGAACCTCGGTGGCGTGGAGGGCAATCTAAACTCCCCTCTGTCTGGAGATCAGGGGGCGGGGCCACCAGCCATGTGACCATTTTCTCCAAGGGCAACACACTGAGTTCCACCACCTCTTTCCCCAGAAAAAAAGCCCTGACTACTTCACTAGACCATGCAGTCTATGCTTCTCTCTCTCTAGTACCTAGTTGAGACAATCAAGATGTAGTCAGGAACTGTTTGTTGTTTTTCCTACTAAATGTACCCTTTTAACCCTATTATATAGTAAAGTATTTTATAGAGCTAGAATCACAGAAGTCTGTCTACTTATTTCCATTGTGCTATTATCAAACTATGCTACTCTGCAAACTTATACCTCATTGCTCTGCAACCCCCAACAAAAAGTTACCTCAGAAGTTTGTAGTGAGAATAAAATGAAAGAAGGGGAGTCACCTGAACTCCTTGGAGGAGGAGCAGGATAAAAACACATGGTAAATATAATAAATAAATACATTATTTCATAAAGATGTTGTGACGGACAGGCCCTGTTGAAGTGACAGGTCCTGAATAGAATGTTGAGAGAGAGTGGCAGTAAAGGGCAGTTAAGACCGTTTAGAAGAGTTAGTTGGGAGTTTTGGCAGTTAAGGGAGACTCTGAAAAAGAAAGCGAAGGGCTAGCAACCAGAGAAGGCAGATGTGTTTAGAGAGTTCTCTGAGGAGAACTAGTTAATAAGGTATCTGGAACGTTTAACCGTTTGAGGCTGTGCAGGAGGAAGATAAAATGTGCTTCAGTAAAGTTAATTTGTTCTGTTAACCATCTGAGTCCGGTTTGATAATTCCTGCCTATCTTATACGCCCTGAGGGGAACCAGCTCTCAGCCTGTCAGACTAAGTGGCAGAGTTTGAGGAGGTGCTGGTGCAATGAAGTGACATTCTAGTTCCAGTTTGTGTCTGTGAGAGCTTAGGAGGATTCCATTCTGTCCAGAGAGTGAACCCGCTTACAGCCTGAGTTCTAGCCTCATGAGAAGAGGTCTACAACACACCTACTGAGCTGGAGTGTAAGTGGTCCATATTTCTATTCCCTATCAGAAGGGTCCCTCGACCAGTGAATACTTCACAAGTGGTGACAGGAGCTGTGAGATCCCAAATCAGAACCGTCCTAAGCTAGCAGAATCATTCACAAGGGGTGGCATCGAAGGGTGTCAGCCAGATAAGGCTGGGGGATCCGTCACAGATGTCTAAAATTACTAAAGGAACTTAATAAGGATTCTTCAAAGTGGGCACCTTTTCCTTCAGTACAGCTAGTTATTTACACAAAAATAAGCAAACTCCATCATGAAAAAACTATTAGCAATGTTGAAATATGATACTGTATGGGGTGGGGGGGGGAGATGATGAATTTAATGCATACAGGAGGGAAAAACCAGGACCAACTTAGAATTTAGTACCAGCTATGAATTGGCAAAATTGTCTCCAATGTGGGTTATTTTATTCATATTCATCTAACTGAATTCATTTAAATGAATCACTTGAAAAAAACAAGCTCCTTTGGTTCGCCATCTATGATATTGAGCCTTTATCACTTCCACAAACAAGATATATTCTATTAAAATATGTTGACTACCCTCACAGCAGCAGGAGCACTAAACAGCTAATATATTAAATTATGGGGGGGGGTCATTTCCTGTTGAGGGTTCTTCTCCATATCCTGGAGAGGCGCGGTTGTGTAGTGGTTAGAATGTCCACTTAGGACCTGGGAGACCCATGTTCAGATCCCTATTGCAATGGCAACCACAGCCATTATTGGATCAGGAGGACTTGTAAGCACCTATACATTCTTTAATCAGTATGTGGTTCCATTTCCCCTTCAGACTTTCCTTCATTTTTTCCACAATTTTTTATTGTGTTTAGCCATTTTGGGTTGGGCTCCACTTTCTTCAGCAGCCGTTTGGGATTGGCACTCACCACCCCCTCTCAAAACTTCAAACTGCCATAGATATTGGAGGACTTCTTAAAGCATTGCTTTACATGGTGACATCACTTTGAGGAATGCCCTCTCCCTCTCCATTTTTGCTCCCATTGCCTCATCAGGTGGTGGTGGGGGATAGGAGCTTGGGAGCAGGAGGTTGCAGGAGCAGGAGAAAAAAAACCCCTATGCCTTTAATAGAGGTTTAATGGGTGATGTTATTTATCTCCAAACAATTGTAAGTAGCTGGCCCTGACCTCCGCCATTTTAATATAGGACTGTGATATAAAAATCACAGGGCCCCTTGATGAATGCTGCCAGATCTGCATCAGCGGAATTCCAGCCAGCTAGGCAGAGCGTTGCTGAGTCCCACCTGGGAGATTAAGTCATGAATGGAATGTTCATACTAATGCAGTGACTGAGAGCCAAACTACAAGTGATGCCTGACACAGGTTGGACACTTGTCAGCTTCCCTCAAGTTTTGATGGGAAATGTAGGCAGCTTGGTGGAATGTTGGACAAGTGATAGTTGAAAAGTCCATTGGACAGCAGTCGGAGAGCCAAGCTGCAAGACCAGGACACCTACATTTCCCATCAAAACTTGAGGGAAGCTGGCAAGTATCCAACCTGTGTCAGGCGTCACTTGGAGCTTGACTCTAAGGTGATGGAGTTACTGCTCCACCAGCTGTGGGCGTGAGACTGTGACAAAAAAGAGTCTTGTTGAGTCACCCCACTTAGCACATTCCGATACCCTCCTTCTGTGATTGCATCCCCACCCTAAGATCGAGGAGTGATCAATCGTTATCCCTCTCACATAGCTTTCCTCCTTGCCGCTAATTCCCCCCCTACTTGCAAGGTGCCCCATTCCCAGTAACACCATGAAAACTTTTAGCTGCTCATTTCTACACATTAAACCTCTATTGAAAGGTTAGATTTTTCTTCAGAGCTGTCGGTAACCATAAGTGAAAATGAGCATTGCTTTTTTTGTTCCTGTCCTCTCCTCCGTGGCACAGAGTGGTAAGCTGCAGTACTGCAGTCCAAGCTTTGCTCACAACCTGAGTTCAATCCTGGTGGAAGCCGACTTCAAATAACCAGCTCAAGGTTGACTCAGCCTTCCATCCTTCTGAGGTCAGTAAAATGAGTACCAGTTTCCGGGGGGTTAAGTGTAGATGACTGGGGAAGGCAATGGCAAACTACCCCATAAAAAGTCTGCCAAGAAGGCTTCCGGTTTGGGATTCATGGAGGTCTGACGCAGCTCCATTTGCGGAGCTGACCGGACTGCCGTTTTAAGTGGCCGGCGGGGGAAAAATAGCCCACGGCCGACTGCTCTCAGGCGGAGAGCAGGCAAAGAACGCTCAAGACCCTAGGGTGTGCTAGATCTCGGACGAGGGGGGGCTCTACACAACGGGTCCCCTCCCGATCCTTGAGGTCCCACCCTGCGACAGGTCGGCTACAATCTCTGCGGCAGTTCTGGGGCCAATTCGGCTGGCATAAGACCTACATACCCAAGCTTCGATTGGGGGAAGAAACGGAGAGGAGAAGCTAAAATCGAAACAGCGATTACAACCCGAGAAAAGTGAATGAGAAGGTAAAGATCACTATCTTCTGTTACGGGACAGATTGATTAAAGCAGAGAGGAATAAAAGTAGATTTTCAAACTGCAACAGGCTAACGATAAAGAGGGGAAGACTCGGCAAGAGTTGTATTTGAAAAGAGTTTAAAGAAGTTATTAAAGGAATTGGACTATTGTTTTGAATACTTGCGGTTATGGAGCTGTGAGAAAAAGACACCATCGCGAGACCTACTGTGGGAAGTTGGGAGGCAGGAAGTGCGTAACAACAATAGAGTTGCTGGAGAGAAGCGGCCCTTGCTGGAGGGCAGGAAGAAGGGAATCGCCATCTTTGAAAGGGGAAGGGTCGCGGCCTCAGCGGAAAAGGAAGTAGGCCATCTTGGATTGCAAATCATAGAGAAACCATAGAGAAAAGACGCCCGACATTTTGGACCGGGACATTTGAAATAACAGGACATTAAATTTTACGCCACGGAGTTAAGGAAGAGAGCAGACTTGTGGGAGCGAGCCAAAGCAAGCCCCACGATGTCAAAAAAAGAGTGGCAATCGGCAATAGAAAACCTGGATAAAAAACTTTTAGATGTGATTAAAGAACTTAAGGACACGAAATTGGAGCTGATTAAAGAGGTTAAAGAGGTTACACAGACAGTAAAATCGGAGCTGTCAGAAGTGAAAAAAGGTATGGAAACAATACAAAGTGAACTACAAGGAACGCAGCAGAGAGTTAAAACAGTAGAAGACGCGATGGAGAACTTAGCAGACACGCAACAAACAGAGATGAGACTGATGAGGGGGAGAATGTCAGTTGCAGAAACTAAACACATGGAGAAGCAGTTACGTTTTCGCGGCTTGCCAGAAGTGGAAGGAAAGTCAGCGCAAGAACAGATGACTGAGGTGTTAGCTGAATACCTGGGGAAGGAGGAGGAAGAAGTTGTGGCTATTCTAGATGTGGCATATCGTGTGAATTCGAGAATTGCAACCCAGAGGAAATTACCAAGAGACGTGATTGTGCAGTTTACGACACGAAATATGAAAGAAAAGATTGTGACAAAACAGTTTCAAGACCCATTGGAGATTGATGGCAAGACAATTATCATAATGAAGGAATTACCCAGGTCAGTGTTATCAGATCGGAAAAAATACAAAGTGCTAATTCAGATCTTGAAGGACATGAAAATCAGATACAGATGGGAGTTACCAGAAGGTGTGTCCTTCGAGTTTGGAGGGGCCAAAAAGCGCATTAGATCTGAGCGAGAGATGGAGCGATTTATAAGGGACAATGAAAAAGATTTACCAACAAGACTATGAGTATGGAGTGTAAAGTTTTATCTTGGAATGTAAATGGACTAAACTCACCGAATAAGAGAAAAAATATTTTCCACTGGCTATTAAAACAAAAATGTGACATTGTTTGTTTGCAAGAGACCCATATCAGAAAGCAGGATGTAAAATATTTAAAATCAGGAAAATTGGGCAAAGAATTTGTAGCGGCCTCCAACAAGAAAAAAAGAGGAGTGGTGTTGTACATAAAAGAGGAGCTACAACCAAAATTTGTAACGAAAGATGTGGAAGCCAGATTTATTGCAGTGGAATGTACTTGGGACTTAAAGAGAGTGTTGGTAGTCGGAGTTTATGCACCTAACGGTGCAAAGGAAAGCTTCTTTGAGGATTTGAGGAAGCAACTAGATGATCTTTCATACGACCAGATAATTCTTGCCGGAGATTTAAATGGAGTGACGAACTTGGAATTAGATAAAAAGACAACAACTGCACAAAAGAAAAGAGGACTATTACCAAAGCTCTTTTTTGACTTGATACAACAGGAGACTCTAGAAGATGTATGGAGAAGAGAATATCCTAAAAGCAGACAATTTACTTTTTATTCTGCAAGGCATTGTACACTATCAAGAATTGATATGATCTGGGCCTCAAAAGACTTAGCGTTATGGACTAAGGAGGTAGAAATAATGCCGATGGTAGGCTCAGATCATAATCCAATCATGTGGAAATTAGGGAAAAGGAGAAAAAGGAAAGCATGGAGAATAAACGAGGACTTGCTACAGGAAGGAGAGAATATGGAGATGTTGAGAAGAGAGACAAAGTTTTTTATACAATACAACGTAAATAAAGAAGTACCAACTGATAAAGTTTGGGACGCTTATAAGGCGGTTATAAGGGGCATACTAATGGACTTAAATGGTAGAGCAAGAAAAAAGAAAGAGGAGAAAAGACAAGAGATTGAGGAGAAAATAAAAGCCAAAGAAATACAGTTAAAAAAGAGACCAGGGAAAAAGAAATTATATCAGGAAATTAAAATACTTCAAGAACAATTAACAGCAATGAATAATAAGGAATTGGAGTGGAATCTTAAAAGATTGAATCAGAAAGCGTTTGAAGGTGCAAATAAACCTGGGAAGTATTTGGCATGGCAACTGAAGAAGAGAAGGGAAAAGAAAATAATAAACAGAATTTGCGAAGATAATAAAACGTATTTGGAACAGACTACCATTAGTAGAGCCTTTTACAAATTCTACGCTAAGTTGTATAATAAGAAAGAGGTAAATAAAGAGTCAATAGCGTTATATTTGGAGAAAATGAAACTTCCAGTAATTTCGGAAGCTTGGAGAAATAAACTGAATAGTGAAGTAACAGATGAGGAACTAAATAAGGCAATACAATCTGCAAATCTAGGAAAGGCGCCAGGGCCAGATGGACTTACAGCGAAATTTTATAAGGTAATGGCCAATGAACTGGCACCATTCCTAAAAGAGGTGATCAATGGAGTTTTAAAGGACCAGCGGATCCCAGATACCTAGAATGAAGCGAATATATCATTGATCCCCAAAGAGGGCCAAGACTTGACTAATGTGAAAAACTACAGACCTATATCGTTACTTAATAATGATTATAAAATCTTTGCGAAGATACTGGCGGAGAGACTGAAGGGGTGGCTTTCGGAAGTCATTGAGGAGGAACAAGCAGGCTTTTTGCCAGACAGACAAATCAGAGACAATTTAAGGACAGTGATTAATGCTATTGAATATTATGACAAGCGTTGTGACAAAGAGGTTGGTTTCTTCTTTGTTGATGCTGAAAAGGCGTTTGATCATTTAAACTGGGACTTTATGTTTGCCACTATGGAAAAGCTACAATTGGGAGAAAGATTCATTAGAGCAATTAAGGAAATTTACAGAGACCAGACTGCAGCAATTGTGGTGAATGATGAAGCGACTAAGAAATTGATTATAAGTAAAGGAACAAGACAAGGTTGCCCGTTGTCTCCACTGCTGTTCATCTTGGTATTGGAGATCCTGATGATACAAATACGACAAGATGAAGAAATTCGAGGAATTAAAATAAAGGACTATTCATACAAGGTCAGAGCATTTGCGGATGACATAATGTTAATTGTAGAAGACCCATTAGAGAACATGCTAAAAGTGATAGATAAGATTAAGGAGTTTGGAGACTTGGCAGGTTTTTATATTAATAAAAAGAAGTCAAAGATACTATGCAAAAATATGACTAAGCAGGAACAACAATTGTTAACGGAAATAACGGATTGTGAAGTAACAAGCAAGGTGAAATATTTGGGAATCGAACTGACTGCTAAGAATATAGACTTATTTAAAAACAACTATGAAAAACTATGGACTCAGATAGAGAGAGATTTGATTAAATGGAACAGACTAAATTTGTCATGGTTGGGAAGGATTGCAGCAGTTAAGATGAATGTGTTACCAAGAGTAATGTTTTTGCTACAGACAATACCAATCATCAGTGACTCTAAGCAATTTGAAAAATGGCAGAGGAAAATATCAGACTTTGTATGGGCAGGCAAGAAGCCTCGAGTGAAAATGAAAGTTTTACAAGATGCAAAGGAAAGAGGCGGAATGCAACTGCCCAATCTAAGACTTTACCATGACGCAATTTGCTTGGTGTGGTTGAAGGAGTGGATGACGCTAAAGAATAAGAAATTACTAGCCCTAGAGGGATATAAAAAAATATTTGGATGGCACGCATACTTATGGCATGACAAAGTAAAGGCGAACTCGATGTTCCTGCATCACTATATACGGAGAAGTTTATATATAATCTGGAAGAAGTATAGAATCTATTTGGAAGAAGGAACCCCTTTGTGGGTAGTTCCATATGAGGTGATAGATCCGAGAGCTGTTGATAATGAGCAACAATGTTTAACTTATAAAGAAATAACTAGAACTGAAGAATCTAAACTCAGAATAAAGACTCAGGAGGAACTATCACCGTATTATGATTGGTTCCAGTATAGACAGATTAGAGATTTATATAACTCGGACTCTGTAAAGGGAGGTATACGAACAGAAAACTCGGAACTAGAGCAGACCCTTCTTAAAGAGGACAAGAAAAGAATATCTAAGGTATACCAAGCACTGCTGAAATGGTATACTGAGGATGAAATAGTTAAAGGACAAATGGTGAAATGGGCCATAAATTTCAATAAAGAAATAACAATGGAGGCATGGGAATACTTGTGGAAGACTACAATGAAGACAACGACATGCACTAGTATTAAAGAGAACATTTACAAAATGATTTACCGTTGGTACATGACACCAAAGAAGATTGCGCTAGGGAATTTGAATACTTCTAATAAATGCTGGAAATGTAGGAAGCATGAGGGCTCCCTCTACCATATGTGGTGGACGTGTGAGGTAGCTAGGCAGTTCTGGGGGGAAATAATAAGAGAAATGAGTGAGATTTTACAATTTCAAATTAATAAGAACCCAGAACTCCTGCTACTAAATTTGGGAATGGAGGGAATTCCAGCCCATCATAGGACGTTGATATTTTACATGACGGCAGCAGCTAGACTTTTGTATGCGCAAAAATGGAAAATACAAGAAGTGCCAACCATTGAAGACTGGATCCACAAATTGCTGTATATGGCAGAAATGGACAAAATGACAAGAAAATTGAGAAATCTGGACTCAGGACAGTTTAACACAGACTGGGAGAAGCTGAAACAATATTTGGAGAAGAAATGGGAGGTGGGAGGAGAACTGTGGCAGTTTGAGAATTACTGAAGTACAATAAAATGTAGAGGGGGGTGACTTTACCGGGGAGGAGAAGAGGTAAAAGAGAATTTCTAAGCAGTTATGATATTAGATTGATATATATAGAATAATAAATAGAATATTGATAGAAAACAATTAATCAAAAGGGTTAACTATAAGGATTGATTAACTAATAATATTTTCTTTTTGATTCCGTACAGTGTACCAAACTGAATATGTTTATTTGAAGCTGTATATGAGTCAAATTGATTGATATCATATATAGACTTATGATTGAAGGGGAATAGAAATACTAATGTAAACAAATATAACTAAAATAGAAAGAAGAAGATAGAATGAATAACATATAGAGTATAAGTTAAACTGGTTGATTTATATGAATGTATGGTTTACATAGTTTATGATATATAGAAATATTTGAAAGTGGAATAATGAAAAATGGGATAAATTGTTTATCCATTATGGAAAAAGGGACTCATAGTCAGGGTACAGAGTATCAAAAATAGTTAAAGAAGTTTTGCTTAGAATAAAGGGAGAATATATATTTGTTAGATAGAGGAATATATAAAGAGTAAGGGAAAAGGGATAAAGGGTTGGAAAACTGTTGGAAGTCAACAAAATGGGGGGGGAAGGGAGGGGGTTAGAAATTGGGAAATGGGAATATTGACTGTAATGTGTAAACATTTGATCCTAACCCAATAAAAATTTTTTCAAAAAAAAAAAAGTCTGCCAAGAAAATGTCGTGCTGTGACATCCCCCCATGGGTCAGTAATGACTTGGTACTTGCACCTTTACCTTTACCTTACCCCTCCCCCCATGGTCTACCTATTTCTAAGGCAAAATTTTCTATTGAAAACAGAGGAGACAGATCCAAATTTGTGCCACTGTTATTCCACTGTTGTGTCCACTTGTCACTGTGGACATTAAACAGTCAATTCAGTATAGTGGTTACAATGTCAGACTAGGATCTGGAAGAGCTTGGTTTGAATCCCTGCTCTGCTACGGAAGCTCACTGGGTGACCTTGGGCCAGTCATCACTTTTAGCCTAACCTACCTCACAGCGTTGTTGTGAGGATAAAATGGAGAGAGATGAATTATGTAAGCCACCTTGGGTCCCATTGGGGAGAAAGGTGGGGTGTAAATGAAGTAAAATAACTAACTAAATAAACAAAGATGAGAGAAACAAGAGAAGGACCAGAAGAAAAGGGGACAGAACAGAAGAGCATTAATTTAGTCAGAAAGGGATTAACTGATTTAACTCAAGTAACCTTGCCTGTTCCCTTCTCCCATGCCTTCCCAGGCAATTTGCACAAGAAGTGTTCTCATGTTTTCCCTGCAACAAAAATGGTTAGAGAGACTTGCTTTAGAGAAAAAAAAATTGGGGTATAGTCCTCTAACTGGAGCCCTATTAACCATGCATTTATGACTTCAGTATTGAGGTGCAACTGCATTAACCTTATCAATTTCATATAAAGATGACTCCTCCTAATTTCCAGTAAGCAGTTTGGAAGAGATAGACCCTTTTGGGAATTTATGAGTGACCCACAGATACAAGAATTGTGGTTTTTCTCACTTCATTCTTGCAGAAGTGTTCTCTGACATGCACACACCATCCCCTGAAAGTTTATTCTAGGGACATGGTACCAAGTGGAAAACAGCCAGGTGGGTCTGTAGGCTGAGCTGAGGAGTAAGTCTACCAACAGGAGTGGAGGAAAATGGTCAATCCCTGACTGTTGGCCATCAGCAACTCACTTTTAGAATTTGAGCTTAAGACATGTGCAGTGGTGGTGGAGAGTGCCCTCAAGTGGGCATTAAGTTGTCCTGAAGGGCGGTATATAAATCAAATGTTGTTGTTATCAAGTCATACACAGAAATAAATCTCACAGTTTTTGAACAGAAGTCACTCCTTGAAAGTGTGGTTGAAATGACATTTTAATTAAGCCAGCTATACAAACCATAAACACTTATATAAGCATGGACAATTGTTATACAGAGGGCCTATTGTCTAAAACTCTTGCTTACGTGAACTGGCAAGGAATCTCAGTACCCTCTTTTGAAATGTTTTCTAGCCCCAATATACTCTTGATGGCAATTGAAAACACAACCTAGGCAAAAAACAAAGTGAGCCAAAAAGTCAAGATCAATAGCATATCTTCCAAATTAGCAAGGAGGTTGAAGAAATTAGACTGGGAAGGAAGCACATGAATGAAAACTATAAAAGATATCCTGTTATACCAATTTCCTAAATGCATCCACTTATTTAGTTAGTGTATTTAGACTCTGCTTTCCTCCCCAGTGGGGATCCAAAGGGGCTTACATCATTCTCTTCTCCTCCATTTTATCCCGTCAACTGGTTAATTGTCTCAAAACACTCAAAAATTCTGCCACAAAGTCAGAATGGCTATGTTTCTGTCTTTTCAGTCAGTTACCATTTCCCTTAATAGTAAAGAGTCCAGTAGCTCCTTTAAGACGAACCAACTGTACTGTAGCATAAGCTTTCGAGAACCACAGTTCTCTTCGTCAGATGCAGAGGGCCTAGTGTCTAAAACTCTTGCTTATGTGAACTGGCAAGGAATCTCAGCACCCTCTTTTGAAACGTTTTGAAATACATCTGACAAAGAGAACTGTGGTTCTCAAAAGCTTATGCTACAATAAAGTTGGTTCATCTTAAAGGTGCTACTATAGACTAACACGGCTAACTCCTCTGGATCCATTTCCCTTAACACACCCCATTGCAGAAGATACCCAACACCATCCGCTTCCCTTGCTCTGACACAGGAGTGATCCTCTCCAGGTCAATTGTTCTGTCATCAGAGCCAGCTCCTGCCAGTTGTACAGCCATAAGCTGAATTGCCCAAAGAGTTGATTCCCTTATCTAATAGCGCTTAGCATGCTCTTGGCAATGTATAAAGAATATGTGTTGAATAACAGTCTGGGCAGAACTGAAGAATTAAATTCCAGGAAATCAATGTTTTTTCAACAAAGACTGGTTGACAGTGTGTGTTTATAGAGCGAAGGAGTCACTCACATTCTCCTTAAAATAGAAACTACAATCTCTAGTTCTTTGGTAACCATTTCCTTTTACGAATCTATTTTGAGGAACGTGGTCATCTGAGACTCCACAAGGGAGAATAACACTGAGACCAGAGAAGCACAGAGACTGTTAATGCAGGGGTATACGTGTGTGTTAAATAAGTTTTAGATAAAGCTAGTGACAGGCTTTGCTTCATTTGTTCTCCTGACATTGGGGAAGTGCCTGATCTAAAAAGTGTGTGTGTGTGTGTGTGTGTGTGTGTGTGTGTGTGTGTTTTCTCCTGATGTGTAAGGACTTATTGGAATACTTCAAAACTAGAATTAGGAACACTGTAATGATAAGCTGATGCATAAAGCAGCTAAGCTGGTGCCCTGTAGGTATGCCAGACTAAAGTCGTGAAGAACTTTGTATGTAATAACTAATACTTTGAACTGAGCACGGTAAACGATGGGTAGCCAGTGGAGTGAGTGATGTTCATGCTCCTGCTCGCTCCTGATAACAATTGAGCTGCAGCATTTTGCACTAATTGGAGCCTCCTAGTTAACTTAGATGGGAGGCCAATGTATAGAGCATTACAATAGTCAAGCCTTGATGTTACCATAGCATGGATC
The DNA here is from genome assembly GCF_028583425.1 of Eublepharis macularius. NCBI lineage: Eukaryota > Metazoa > Chordata > Lepidosauria > Squamata > Eublepharidae > Eublepharis > Eublepharis macularius. The sequence goes on from NC_072800.1 coordinate 45,897,445, forward strand.
CAAGTGGCCAGGTCAGCCGTGTCAAGATAAGAAGCCATCTTCCAGGCTAGAGTGAGGTTGTAGAAAGCATTTTTTGCCGCTGCCTTGTTTTTCTAGTAATAATGCTGGATCCAGTATAACCCCTAGGCTTTTAAATGAGTCTGCAAGGGTCAGACAAACTCCATCAAAAGTGGGGAGTACAATGTCCTTCAAGATCTCTGCCTTCCCAACAAGCATCACTTCAGTCTTGTCTGGGTTCAATTTCAATTTGTTGTTTTTCAACCATTTCATCACGGCTGTCGGGTAGCGATCTAAGATTTCCACTGCATCCTGTGGGGACCTGGATAGCGAGATATAGAGTTGGGTGTCATCTGCATATTGATGGCATCCAACTCCATAGCTGTGAATGAGTTCTCCTAAAGGCTTTACGTAGAGGTTGAATAACACGGGAGATAAGATTGCGCACTGCGGAACCCCACAAGATAGTTCTCATTCTGGAAATAGCTGATCTCTGACAGCAACCCTTTGAGTCCGTTCCATGAGAAACGATTTAAACAAGTCCAGGGCACATCCTTCGATGCCCACTTCTGTTTCTAAACGCCTCAACAGGATGGCATGGTCTACTGTATCAAAGGCTGCAGATATATCCAATAGAAGCAATAAGGAGGCATGGCCTTTGTCCATATTCAGACGGAGATCATCCACTAATGCTGCTAGTGCTGTCTTTGTCCCATGCCCTGGTCTGAAGCCTGATTGGAAAGGGTCCAGAGCGTTAGAGTTATCCAAGAAGGTCTGGAGTTGGTCAGCTACTGCTCTCTCAATCACTTTGCCCAGAAAGGGCAGATTAGAGAGTGGGCGATAATTGGCCATATCGTTTTTGTCTAGGGATGGTTTTTTAAGTAGCGGATGGATAACCGCCTGTTTGAGCTGTTGGGGAAAGCTGCCCTGAGCTATTGATTGATTTACAATAGACCTTAGTGGCTTACTTACGTGGTCCTTACTTGAGGTTAACAGCCAGGATGGGCAAGGATCGAGTGCACAAGTAGTGGTTTTCATAGACATCAAGATCTTGTTAAGATCTGTCATTGTGATTGGTGCAAAGCAGTCCAAATATAAGCTGCATGATGTATTTGGCATTTCTTCTATCTCGCTTGCATTGCAGCTAGCATCTAGATCAGAACGTATTCGTGTTATTTTATCAGCAAAAAATTTAGCAAAGGCCTCGCAGTTAATTGTCTGTTCTTGGGACTGTGAAGGTTCAGATTTAGGGGTTAGGAGGCATCTGGATATCTTAAATAATTGGGATGGTCGTGAACTAGCCGACGCAATAGTTGCCAAAAAATGTTTCTTTGCCACTTTCATTTCTGCTTCATAGGTCCTCCAGTGGGTTCTGTAGCATATTCTATCTGTTTCTGTGTGAGTTTTTCTCCAGCGCCTTTCTAAACGTCTTCCAACCCTCTTTAAGTCAGCCAGCTCCGTGGTGAACCATGGGGCTGGCGTCCATCCCAAGGGCCAGAGCAGCTGACAAGGAGCAATGGTGTCAATGGCTTCAAGGAACTTTGCGTTCCACATTCCTACAGCAGCCACCACAGGGCATGTGTCTGGGATTTTAAATCCCCCAAGGCATTTTGGAATCTAGAAGGGTCCATGAGTCTTAGTGGGCAAATCATTTTAACTGGACCCCCAATTTTGTGGGGAGTTGGGGCTATATTAACTTTTGTTTTCAATAAATGGTGGTCTGACCATGGTTCTGACCAAATCTCCAATGTTGAAACAAGGTTTTCTCTTAAAGGCTCGGTGCAAAATATTAAGTATAAGGTGTGGCCTCTTTCATGAGTAGGGCCTGTCACAATTTGCGAGAGGCCCAGGGTTGCCAGGGAAGCTATAAATTCCTGAGCTGGGCCTGACTTTGAACACTCAGCATGGATGTTGAAGTCCCCCAGAACAATAAGTCTAGGTGTCTCCAGCACCTTGTCTGCTAGCAGCTCTGCCAACTTAGAAAAGGTGCTTATGGGGGAGCTACGTGGTCTATACACAAGAAGGATACCCACTCTATCTTTAATTCCTTGAGACAGGAACAAGCAGTCAATACCAATACAATAGCTTGTACTGGAGATCTACGGAAGTTGAAGGACTCATGAAGAATAATAGCAACCCCTCCTCCTCGGCTACTATAGCGAGGTTGGTGTAGGACCACATAGCCAGGGGGAGTTAGTTGGGACAGATACACCTTGTCATTTTCCTGCAGCCATGTCTCTGTTAGGCAAGCCACATCAATGTTCTCTTCCTGCAACATCCCCACAAGGCATGCAACCTTGTTCCTAACAGATCTGGTATTGCATAGGATTAGTGTAGCGGGGGGGGGGGGGGTAGAAGCAGCCTGATTGTCAGCAGGTGGGATACTAGAGAAGTTGAATAAGCAACGAGTATTACTGCTCAATGCAGGGCACCTTTCATAAGTCCTGCTCCCATATCTACCAGCTCCCAACTGCCCCTGAATAGTAAATTTGCCTGACATTTTCTACCAAGCAATAAGTAGTATGTAAGAAGCTCAGGATTGTTCCCTACAACCACATATTACAATATTAAACATACTGCTGGCCTCAATTCAGTCTACAGTCAAGGGCTACACTCTTTAAGTATTTACACAAGCATTGTTGATTGGTTCTTGCAATCGTCTCAAGCAATTTCTTCTTATCCTCTCTTGTCCTCCAACTCATTTAGCTAATGGCTGTTCCCGGGCTGCGCTCCCCAGGCCAAGAGCCCTTGTGCTCTCGCCCATCAGCTTGCATCAAGAGGCTCACGCCTCCTGCACGGAGCCCCAGTTAAATAGCCAGCAGTACCTGTGAGAGAGAAGGCAGGGTGGGCAATAAGGCCTACATCACCAAATGGCCCCCAGCTGCAGATCAAAGGGAAGCTCCAAGAGCTCCTCATGAGCAAGCATCCATCTAGCCCTCAAAAACAGTCTCCTCGTAAGTAGGCACTCCTACCTCCTGCAAGGAGCCCGAGTTAAATAGCCAGTGGAACCTGTGAGAGAGAAGGTGGGGTGGGTGATAAGGCCTGTATCACCAAATGGCCCCCAGCTGCATTGAGCTGGGAGAGTGGGTGCACCAGGGGCTTATTAACTAGATGCAATATAGTGGACTTCCTACTGACAGTGAGGGAGAGTCCATTCACCTCACTAGATAATTAGTTTTGTCCGATGGCTCCTATCATTTGGAAGCTTCTCCTAATATTCAGCTGAGATCCAGTGTGACATTGTGGTTAGAGTAGCAGATTAACATCTGGAACAGCCAGGTTCAAATCCCATTTGGCTGTGCAAGCTTGCTGGGTGACTTTGGGCCAGGCACACACTCAGCCCAGCCAACTTCACACAGGGTTGTTGTGAAGATACTGTGGAGGAGAGGAGATTAAGCCACTGTGGGGAGAAAGGCAGGGTATAAATGAAATAAAAATCTTCTGGAAATCTCTTTTACTGCAATTTAAGCAGATTAGATCTAGGCCGTTTTCACAGTCTATAAATTGCGAGTGACTCACGGAAGGCTGCCGGCTTCCTTGCACGAGTTTTAACACCATCCGATTACAAAACGCCGTAAATCACTGTTTGTGGTGTTTTGTAAACAGATGGTGTCAAAAATCGCGTGAGAAAGCCAGCAGCCTTCCGTGAGTCTCGCCTTCCGTGAGTCTCGGGTGATTTATAGACAGTGTGAAAACAGCCCTAGTCTTGTCCTCTAGAGCAGTAGAAAGTCAAACACTTCAGAACATGGCAACAGATTTTGTCAGGATCATTCTAGTATTCAGCACTTAAATGTAATGAACCAGCATGGTACAGTGGTTAGACTGTCCGACTAGGACCTGGGAGACTTGGGTTCGAATCCCCATTCTGCCATCAAAGTTTGCTGGGTGACCTTGAGATAGTCACAAGCTTTAAGCTTAACTTGCTTCTCAGGGTTATTATGAGGATAGAATAAACAAAGGGAGAATGATTGTAAGTCACTTTGGGTCTTCATTGGGGAGAAAAGTGAGATATAAATGAAGTAAATAAATAAATATTGCATAAGAACATAGAGGTGGAATGCTCATGGCAAACAAATCTATTACAACTTTTGCTCTTCCTGCAGCTTTGTGATCTTTCGAATATGAGCAAATTATTCAATGCTCACTTTGTGTTGTGGATAGTTTGAGGAGACATGGTATCTTAAAGCTGACCTGAGGGAAAGGGAGAGAGACAGACCTGCTTTCCCCTAATCTGGGCTTCTTTAAGCTCTTAAGCAACTTGCCAGAAACATTACTTCTTTGTTCAGTCTTTTTTCTCATACCAGTTTGGATTCTGAGCCAGTATGGTTAGAATTCTGGCCTATTATCTGTGAGCCACACATTCAAATCCCCTCTCCACCATGGAAGCTTTCTGGGTGACCTTGGACCCATCACACTGTCTTAGTCTAATCTACCTCATAGAGTTGTTGTGAAGATAAAATGGAAGATTAAGAAAATGATGTAAACTGCTTAATTAAGTAAGTAAATAAATAAAGATATAAAAGTGGCAACAGCACCGAACACCTAGTATCTTTGAAACAAGTGCCATTCACTATCTAAGTTACTTTATGGGGCACAAGCACAGTGGATGGTCCAAGTTATCTTTCCCCCACCCTTGGTAGAAGTTTAGTGCAATATTTAATCTAGGGAATCCTTGGTCTAAAGGAGTTCCCAGGAAGGAAAGGCCCCTTTCCCCCCTTCCTAGCTACATTAACTACATTCCATTTCAACCCCCTTAAGAACCTTGATGTACAAGAATAATAGTTATATATTTCAAAGAATATTAAGAAATATTATCATTGCAATTTAACAAATTACTTGACAGCTCCTAACTGGAAACATTTTATCATTACGCTAATTTTAAAATTATTATTCTCTATATATTTCTAATTAATTACAATGTATAATACTGACATTGGGTTAGTTCAGACATTACAACAAAAAAAATTAAGGAAGCAACAATGGTTCAGTGTGATGTCTAAACTATTTGCAGCCAAGGTTGTAATCAGGCAGACTACCAGAAAAAGAAAGCAGGGTTTGGTTGGAACTTGCAAAACATTTTTGTCAATGGAAGGGATTTCCACAGCAGAGCGTACCTTCCTCATCACCCCTTTCCACTGTAGCCTCGAACACCCCCAAAATGCTGCTTCTGGAGGTCCGCAGTGTAAGGGAGGAGTTGGAGGTCTACAGTGGGAAAGGTAAATCAGTGAAAATCACTTCTCTCCTTTCCAGTCACAGAAATATTCCATGGGACCAAGCCAATGGCCTGAAGTGGGGCTTCATCCTAAGGCATGCAAACAGCATTTCTAAAAAGCATCTAAAACAACGTTATTATCCAGTGATAAAAGCATGGCAGCTGGAGTAAATGGATGAGAAAAGAAATATTTTCAAGCACAATAATATGTGTCAATTATTAGGATAGGTGCCAAATTCATCAGCGGCCAGTATTAATTGTACAGTAATGAGACCTCATGCCAGATCTAAAAATGTACATATGGTCCATTATTATTTTTGTATGAAATGTCTTTCAATTTCTACCATATCCTACAGTTTCTATGAAATAATGACAACTCCTGATGCCTTCAGTTTTTTATTCTATATCTGACTTACTATTTTCCTTCTACCGTAGACATGCTTGATTTTTAAAGATATTCTAATATTTAAAAGATCCCTTCAGTTTTGTTCCCCTCCTTTCCAGGCTGGTATGCTTCATTCCACATCTTGCTCAGTCTGCTGCAGCTGTTGTTTCAACTCTGGCTCTGGCTTCAAGTAATTTCTGAGATCCAAACAAGCCTTCCATCTGTTGTGTAAAAATTAAAGAAATTTGTCTCTACATGTGTTGTTGACAGCAGGTCTAGGAGCAGTTTTGCATCTTTTTAAAGAATTAACAGAAACTACTACTCAGACAGTAATTCAAGTAAGAATAGAAGGAATGAAACAAAGTCTAAAGGTGGTACTTTTTATTTTCTAAATATTGTATCAGCAGTTCTTATTTCAATTTGTGACAATAAGAATAATTGGTTCTGAAAGACTTATAAGCCCCATAGTAGTTAACAGTATATCATGTACACAAAGATGGGGATGGAATAGCTTGTCTGACCCATTTTATCTTAAAACTAATTAGTGGGAACTTGTTTAAAAAAATCCCAAAATTTAGCAAAATGGGTTTTTTAATTTGTAACGTATGCCAGGAAGGGATTCAATAAGATGGTCTTAGTGATCAGAACGAAGGCCTGGCAACATGCCTTCTTGAAACAAAGGCCCTTCTCTCCAAGGTGAGCAGGCAATGAAGAAAAGCAGATAAGGCTGAACTGTGAGGTGATGAGGCTGTATTCTGAGAGGGTAAAATGCCACACTTTATTATCACTAAGGATTGAAAATATACATTATGTAGGAATTATGTGGCTGGAGCTCCAAATGTATTTTACTATTAAAAAGCTGCTTTATGAGAGTGTGGGGGGCAGTTATATCAGAGCTGTAGGAAAAGGGAAGTTGATCCTCTCTTCTGTGCTATTTTTCTGACAAAGCGGTACAGGGAGGTGTGATTAACATCTTAACTTCTCCTCCCTCTGACCCAAAGAGGATTGCCAACCTCCTGGTGGGCAAACAAACTACCAAAACACTATCGGGAAAGAATGGCAATGAATGAAAGTCAAAAACTTTTCCGTGTTTCCATAGGTATGAAAATAGTCAAACCTCTAATTCAGAGTCAAACTTAAACATACAATTCTAATGGAGTCAAGCATATATGTACAATTCAATACAACCAAATTCCCCAAAGACCGTATGTGTGGACAAACAATCCCAGCATCAAAGGGACAGAGTCTCTAATGTCCCGTGAATTAGCTGAGAAGCGGACCAGGGTAAATGCACATCCCTCCTACAAGGAGTCTCTGTTGTAGCAGGTCAAACCAGTCCGTGTCCCACAATTTATGTAAATATCTCTTTTTGTTGTGTGTAGAAAGGTCACTGGTGAGGAAAAGGATCCTCCAAGGGGGTCCCTCCGCCCTACAGGTCGGCTTGTTTCGTGTATAGTCCACTTCTTCAGGGGCCGATTGGAAGACCACCACTTAGTCCCATATCAGAGTTTTCTAAAAATAAAAATGTTACATAATACCAGTGTCCACAGTCTACATTGTGAAAAAATCTAAGGTGATTTTTGCATTATTTGTCAGACTTTGCAGTTCAAAGATTTTTGAATTGTACATATATGCTTGACTCCATTAGAATTGTATGTTTAAGTTTGACTCTGAATTAGAGGTTTGACTATTTTCATACCTATGGAAACACTGAAAAGTTTTTGACTTTCATTCATTGCCATTCTTTCCCGATAGTGTTTTGGTAGTTTGTTTGTCAGCTCGGGGAAGCCTCCTATTTTGGTTTGAACCTCCTGGTGGGGACTGGATATCTCCTGAAATTACAACTCCAGACAACAAGGACCAATACCCCTGGAGAAAATGGCTGATTTAGAAGGTGAACTCTATAGCATTATACCTCACAGAGGTCACTCCATTCCCCAAACCCTGTTCTCCCCTGGCTCCCCTAGGGTTGCCAGGACCCCTCAATCTCCCAGCAGGGGATTGGGGCCTGGCTCTTACCTTTGAGGAGGGGAGCGAGCGTGCAAAGTGCGTGTGCTCCCTCCTGCAAGCATGATGACTGTCAGGTTCTGACAATGTTATGTATATGTGTAAACCAAAGAGACTCCATTTTAATCCTGTCAGTATTTTAAGTGCTTCTTTTGCAGGTAGTAAGCAGTTTGCTGGAAGATCACAGGGAGAAATGTTTTGTCTACAGCCTTTCAAACCTTGAGAAGCTTTCACTTTCTCACCCTCTGGCCGATTGTTCTGAGAACTGTGGGGGAGGACGGGGCCTGCAGGGAATTGCTATTCTGTACCTCAACTTTTACCTGTCATTCGTAACAATGCTTCAATATCAGCCAAGATCCTTGTATCTTGGATTGTGGACTATAATGGTTGTTTATATTCAGTAAACCTTTGAAATCGATGGACTCTTGTCTCATTGCAAGGGGTAGTCTGGATTGCAACTTTTAGTAAGCCACAGTCTGACAATGACATCACTTCTGGGAAGTGACATCATCATGCAGCCCTGGAGAGTGCCCATGCTCCGCAGGGGTTGTGTTGGGGGCCGCTGCGGAGCATAGGAATGCTCCTGCCCTCCACAGCAGCCCAAAACGAGCCCATGGATTGGGCCCATTTTGAGGCGCTGCGGAGCACAGAAGCACTCCTGCGCTCCGCAACACCTGAAACAGGCCCGTTTTGGCACGGATTGGGCCCATTTTGAGCTACTGTGGAGTGCGGGAGTGCTCCTGTGCTCTGCAGTGGCCCAAAACGGGCCCAATCCATGCCCATTTGGGTGTGGATTGGGCCTGTTTTGGGCTGCTGTGGAGTGCAGGAGCGCTGCCGCGCTCCGCAGCAGCCCCGATCTGGGCCCAAAGAGGCCTGATCCTGGTGGCTGCTGTGCACAGGAGCACACAGCACCACAGAGGAGAGTGCACAGAAGGTGTGCGCCCCCTGCTAGCCAGGTAAATGGGGGTGGGGGTGGAGGGTGGGGACAGGGAATCCCCCGCCCCCACCGGGGATCTGGCATCCCTAGGTTCTGCCCCCAAATCTGTAATAATTTCTCAACTTGAAGTTGGCAACCCTAGATCCAAATAAGCTGCTTTTTAACATTAAAAAAGTTTGGAGATCCAGTTTCTTACAGTTAGAAATACCATCAATCTGACTTTTTTCCAAGTGTGCTTCTCAAATTATTGTCAAATGTTGATAATTAGTCAGTATCTAAGTTTTACATGCCCAAGGAGACTTTGAGATGGTGTTTCTTACAAATTATTCCACTAATACCCAACATCAATCCTAGGATTATCAGACCTGCTCTAGCTACCAATCGGAGATCAGGTGCGACAGGGACATGGGGGTGGCCATAAGTGGCCAGCTGGAGATAGAAACTCTTAAACAATTGCTATTGGAATGGCATGACATTAATTCCAGGTTACCAGAAGTTATATCAGTCCTCTAGGAATTTCCAATGAGTCCTAGAGAGGCATGGCATAACTTCTGGGTTTTCCTGGAAGTAATAATAATAATAATAATAATAATAATAATTGTGCTTATATACCACTCTTCTAGACAGATTAGTGCCCCACTCAGAGCAGTGAACAAAGTCAGTGTTATTATCCCCACAATCAGCTAGGGAGCTGGGGCTGAGAGGAGTGGCTTACCCAAGGCCATCTGGTGAGCTCATGTCAGCAATTGGATTTGAACCAGCAGAGTGCTGATTCACAGCCCAGCCAGGACATCATGCTGTTCCTGGTGGTATTTTCTCCCCTTTCTCCTGCTAGCTGCTGGAGTGCTGGTGTGCAAGGTCTGCTGGGGGCAGGAGATCTCTCAGCCTCAACAGGCACATGGCAGCCCTAATCAATCCACTTTTGAATCTGGGAACCCTGCCTGAAGCAGACTATGATATGGCTGAGAAAGTGCTATTCAAAACAAAAGTAAAAAAAAAATCTCAGTGGGCACACCCAGATCCTTGACTGTCCTTTGTTGGATTCGAAGAGTCCAGTAGCACCTTTAAGACTAACCAACTTTACTGTAGCATAAGCTTTCGAGAATCACAGTTCTCTTCGTCAGATGCGCATCTTTTCAGTTTTGCTACTACAGACTAACACGGCTAACTCCTCTGGATCTTTGTTGGATTCTGATCCTTGACTACAATCTGCCCTCTGAGTGTTTTGTCTTAAGATGAAGAAATATCTTTTTATTATATCTATACTTTCAGAAGCTAGACAGGTTTGGCCTTGGTTAGTAATTGGCTGGAATACCTCCAACGAAGATGAGGGTTGCAGAGGCAGGCAATGGCAAACCACTTCTGTTAGTATCTTGCTATGAAAACCCTGTCAGGGGTTGGCATAAGTTAGCTACAACTTGAGGGTACTCTCCACCACCACTTGCTGTATACATTTGTTATTAGGCTTCTAGAAGGCACATGAAACCAGATGCTTCTGTGCTAGGCTTATCTCTAATTTAATTAACAGTTTGACTTCTGTCTTTTCTGCTGTAAAGACCAGCAGACTCATTCTAACTGACTAGGCATCCAAAAGCAACAAGAGGTAATATCTAATTTTATTTTGTTAAGCTCTGAACACTCAGTGAAACTTGTGTGCTGTTAAAAAAAAACTTTTACTTCCATATTTAAAGACTTTTAATAGCATAGCACAAAGATCAGGGACAGAGAAGAAAAACAGATGGGTTAGTCGTAGGATAATATTTTGCACTGTTAACTATAAGAATACAGATTCCCTCTTCAAGATAATGGAATTAAGACTATTTCACTTAAAGCCAAAAAAGTTCCTTACTGTGAAAGAGGTTTGAGATAACTGTGCTATGTAGTTGGTGTGATTAGACCAGCTTGAGCTGATGCATCAGCTTCTCCATTAAACCACATTCCAGAACCTTAAGATACTAAAAAGTGAACATCAAGGCTTGCCCATTCTTCCATCTCTGCCATTTTGAGTCTTGCAGATGCCATCAGTGACATAAATGCTTTATTAAGATGATCTTGCTGTTAATCATATTAGAAGTTTGGTAATTCTGGAGTTATTTTGTACAATTTTAATACAATGATTCAATAAAACCTGAAGCCATTTCACAGAGACTTTTTGTGAATATTATGTTAATAAACATCATTGTATATTCTAATAACCAAGTGATAAGAGGACACAAATTTGGAGACTGGAGCCATGAATGGGCAAGACAGATCTTCCTACACACCTGAAAAATTCCCTGGGTTTGCAGAAAAATTTGAAATCTAAAAAATAAAATAATAAAATACATCGGGGTATTTAAAAAACCTAAAATGATAAAAGGAACACCTGTAACTTTAACTAGGCTCTGTTGCAAGGCCACCATTAGACAGCATTCCATGCTTGTTTCTGTCAGAAAAAGGCAGGAGGAAGGAGCAGAGCCCTTTCCAGGACTGTTTTGGCCTTTGAGGGAGGACTCATTGGGACCAGGCCCGGCTGCTTGCTACTGTTGAACAGCACCCACCTCCAACAGTCAGTGTAGTGTAGAGGTAAGTGTTTCAGAGTAGGATCTGGGAGATCAGGTTTGAATCACCACTCTGCTCTGGAAGCTTACTGGGTGACTTTGATCCAGTCATACACTCTCAAGCCTAACATACCTTTCAGGATTGTTATGAGGATAATATAGAGGATATAAGCTGCTTTGTGGAGAAAGGCAGTATATTAATGAAGTAAATTAAAGAAATATAGGTAAAGAAGGGGAGCAGATAAGTTGTTAAATGGGTTTAAAGGAACGAAGCACATAGGGAAAGGTGAGCATATGAAGGCTTCTAGAAAGGTGAAAAGATAAACTAGTATGGGGAAGGGGACACAGGGATAAATTAAGGTTCTTCACTATGCAACTGGTCCTGGTTCAGGTGGCACCATGCTACTGGGCCATAGGGGAGACATTGCAGGGATGTGGGAAGGGAAAGGTGAAGATGGGGGCAAACAAAGGCAGGTGAAAAGCAGGAAAAGAGGAAGAGACTGTGGGAGGCCAGGGAAAGGAAAGAGGACATGGTGCGGAAGGAAGAAATGAGATGCCCCCTGCAAGTCCTTGTGGGTCCCCCACTTGTTATATCTAATCTCAACATGACCTTAGATGTCAGTCCTTAAATCTACAGATCACTGTCATGAACAGCTAGGGCAGATTTTTTTTACCAATGTGACACAACCCCCAGATTTGCAGTAAAATCTGAAATTAACCTCCTGAAATAACAGAAGCAGCACCTGGATCTTTCAGAAAGGAATGCCATCTGAGATCAAAGCGGCCATTTTTGGTGTTGCTAGGCAACCACAACAATATTTCAAGCCTTGGTTTCTGTCAGTAAAAGGCAGGGGGCAGGACCATTGCCAGGGCTGTTTTGGCTCCCCAGTCCACTCCTGCTTGCCTGCCCTGGATGGAGGACTCATTGGGACCAGTCCCAGCAGCTATCACCAGGTGACTAGCTACCCTGCAGTTTGCACAACACACCCAGGCCTGCTGGTAGCTACTAGATGACATGATGCCATACAAATCACCTGGGCCAGCGGCAGCTACCATACAATCTGCATAACTCGTCTGTGCACAACAGTGGCCACCATACAACTCACCTGAGCAACTACTGGATGGACATTTCCCCTGGAGAGGCTCCTAAAGGGAGAGAAGGGGAAAAGTTGAGAGCTAGTACGGTGCACTGGTTGGAGTGTCAGATTAGAATCTGGGAGACCCATGTTTTGAATCCCCATTGTGCCATGGAAGCTTGCTGGATGACCTTGGGCCAGTTGCACTCTCTGTCTCTATTTCACAGAGTTGTGTGAAGATAAACTGGATGAATGGAGAACAACATGAGCTGCTTTAGGTCCCCATTGGGAAGACATAATAAATGGATAAGCAAATAATAATAATAAAGTGACTAAATAATAAATAAAGCTAAAGACTGAGGAAGCAGATAAAAGGATGCTGGGGGGAAGGAGAGAAGGAATCAGTGAAAGCAGAGAAGATATGGGAGGCTGCCAGGAGCAGGGAAAAATAGTGTGGAGAGAGGATACAAGGGGAAATGAAGTGTCCTCCACAAGTCCCTGTGCGTCCCTTGCTTGTTCTTCCTTATTCACAGATCTGCTTCCTAGCATATACATACTATGTTTGGGATGAAAGCCTCAACTCTCCCTTTAATCCCCAAGTAATTGGAGTGTATTTTGACCCCAGAAGTCATGAGAAAAAACTGGTTTACCCATTTTAAACTTTCTACAGACACCAAACTCGTTATTCTTTCTCCACAATGAACTGCAGTGCCCTGAAGCCCCTTTCTTCCCTCCCCACTGCTTTTCTTTTTTAAACTTGAAACTGAAAATACTATGTATAACCGTATTTGGGGTTTCTAGTGACTCCAACAAATACTGAAAAATTTGACCTCATTTATATTTCTGTGGGGAGTATTTTTGACCCCAATTCCGAATTTCATTCTTCTTTGTCCTGCATTGCTGAAGAAAGTTATTCTTGAGGCCTGATTTTTTCTTAGTAGCTAATGCCACAATTGAGAGAGCTATCAGGCTTCCATTGCTGTAATATGAGGTCACTTTGACCCCTGTTCCAAAGTAGGGTAGTTGGGGTTTTTTCCCTCCCTTGGAGTACTGAATTTTAAGACATGCAAGTGTAAAAATCAGAATACGTTCAGCGAATGGCATCTTACTTCATGTTACATTTTTGCTCTCTAATAAGAGAAGTTACTTTACAAGCAATTTCCTTAGCACTATTGTTAAGGAATCACTGTGTGAAAAGAATCCTGAAACCAAAGTGTTTAACCTAAATTTAATCTATGATTGCCATTTTTTTTCTAACAGCGTTAATGACAGTTAATAGCATAGGAACTGTATGACAGGCAGAACTTCAACATGTGCAAGTGTTTCCGGGTTAGAATTGCATTACTAGAAAAATAGACACAGAATACCCGTCTTTAAAAAAAAACGCCAGTCTGAAGTAAATCATATGTACATATCAGATCTGTACATTCCAGAGCAGCTGGGGAGACAAGAATTCCAAAATGAAGTACTTGTGAGTTGGCATGGTGCAACAGTGTGATCACGGAAGTCCCAGCTTTAAGGACTGCCTCATCCTTGATGAACTACGAGCCTTAGGGAAGCCACTTTCAGCATCAGACTGCAAAATGGGGATAATTATATTGGCATGTGTGTCTTACTGGGCTTTTGAAAGGATTAATACAAGAAGTATTCTGAACACTTGAAATGTACCATGTGTATGTCAAATAACACAGCTTAAAACTGAAGAGCTGATTTAAAAGCGACCTGCTTTTAAACCAGCTTAAAATTGAAGACCAGCTGAAAGTCACACACAAGGTACAGTTCCTCTAATGAACTGCTGCAGTTAGGGTAGATATAATGATGGTAATAGATATTGCAACTATAGTTTGCAATATGGAAGCCTGCTTTAGCAACCCATACTTCCTCCTCTTGGTGGAGAATATTCCCCCTTCCTTTTCATTGTTGGCTTTAACTACCATTTAGGTTTGCATCTGCACTAATGCTAACCTAGGAACCAGGACTCTCACCTTAATTTTGAAGTGGTTTGGCAAACTCTAATTAAGAAGGAACTGAGAGGCAGGGCATGCATTAACCAGGTTCAGTGCTGGTTATATGCAACGCTAAACCATGGCTAAAGCTGACAAATGAAAGCATTCTGCAGAGGAAGTGATGTGTCAGTAAAAATAACACACACACACACACCTTCTGAAGACTGAAGAACTCTTGCATTCTTGGACTTGAGTGGCAGGTTGTGGTCTGATGCTGGCTCCCTTTGTATCAGATCTGCTCAATGTTATATTCTTCCACCTTTTTTCTGTTTTACTGCTGCAACTGCACTGGCCTTCTTCATATGTGAGAAGAACCTTTTTTAAAAACTGAGTTTATATACAACCTGAGGTGAGGAGTTAGCAATAAATTGCAGGCAAGCTGAAAAGGGATTTCCTTGTCATTTTTCTCAGGATCAGTTCAAGCTACTCTAACTTCTGTTTTGGCCTCCTACTGATTAAGAGCTGTCTCTTTTTACCTAGTGGTAGCCGGTTTGCCCAGCTGCTCACTAAACGCACCCTTTATCCATCCGGAAAATAAAAAGCTGCATGGATTGAAATCACATTCCATTTTTATCGTGTGACAGCCATGCTTAAAGACTTATCCTAAAAATAACAATTTCTAGATCATCTCACTGGAAAAGCAGTTCAGTGACTATTTTAGCATTACATTGACAGTACAAGTCACTATACACAGCCATCAGAATTGTGTTGTTTGTAAATTCAAGCAGAATACACACTGTTTCCATTTCCATGGCAATATTCCTAGAGTGGTACTAACCACCACCACCCCGCCCCCAAGATATACATCTAAAAGTAGCAGTAACTGAGTAATTCACTGTTCTCTGTGTTTCTTTTCTCTCTTAGAGAAATCAAACCAGAATTTAATGCATGAAAAAGAAGATACTCATTGGCTTGATAAAGTTAAAAGTTACCAGTGCATTATGCCATATATTAATATACACCAGCTCACTGAGTAAAATTAACACTGCCAGTCCACGCAGAAGATGGCACTGTTAGATTATCATGAGAGTAAAAAGATAGACTTTAACAAATTTTTTGTAGTTACATATATGTAACAGGAGTTGGTAGTATGAAATATATACTATATTTGTTATCCTAATAGTTGCCTCAAGACAACTAAACAGAATCTAGCCTTAATGATGTGTGTACATGAATATATACACACACATGAGCCTGAAGGAATTCTGCCTTCTACATTATGGAAAGCTGAATTATGTGACCTGGATAAATGATGCAGTGATTTGCCTTCTTTTATTTTGCATCACTTTACTCTGTCTCCACCAGGCATAAGAAGGAACAAGGTGAGTAGGGGGCATAGGAACAAAACTGAAACCTTGCTATCTAGAGATCTTAATTGTGTGCTAAAGCTCCACATGAAAGAGCTTCAGCTTTGTCAAGAGCGAGTGTGGTGCAGTGGTTCGTGTCAGACTAGGATTCAGAAGACCCAGGTTTGAATCCCTGCTCTACCATGGAAGCCTGCTGGCTGACTTTGGGCTGTGCTCTCACACTCTATACTAACCTACCTCACAGGCTTGTAGGGAGGATAAAACGAAGGAGAAGGATATAAGTTCTTTTGAGTCCCACTGCGGAGAAATGCACGGTATAAATGAAGTAAGTAAATAACTAAGACTGGATTCTATCACACCAGGTGCAGTGCCATTGGCTGCATTTATCCAGCATAATCCTAAACATGTGCTGGCATTCTTTGAAATGATGGCTATTGTTATGTAAAGCTAAAAGCAATGGTAGTAAATATCTCCACTCAATCCTTGTTTTTTAGTGATACTGACACATGACTAAATTCACTTCAGTAATTTATAGGAGTACCAATGTACATAAATAATGCTTAGTTCCAGTTTTCCAGTACACACATTTCTCCTCTCCTACTACAGTTGGCAAGGCTGTAATTATATGCACTAACCCCCCCCCCACAAATATTTCCAGAATTTCTAGCACTGTTTGATCACTTTTGTAACCAACACAACTGACTTCTGAGCACATTACCTGCTTAAAGCAGTAGCTGTAAACACAAAATAAGCAGCCTATGTGGAAAGAACATGAGTTTTATATAATCTGTTGGCATAGAGTTCTATATTTTATATATAAAATATCTTTAATGGTTTTAGTACACGCTATTTTACAACCCTATTAAAAACTTATGTGGCTAAATTATAAAAGACAATTTTCATACTATGTGGCTATATAAATCAGGGTATGATCTCATGAACACAGCATGAAAAATAGGTGGTGTTTATATGTGTGTATTTGCATTATTCAGTTGTAATGCTCTGATACTGGTTTGATCCATACATACTCCATACAGGGCACTTATAACTCCTGTTCTACGGCAGCTGCACTGGCTCCCCATGGGGTTCTGGATCAGATTCAAGGTTTTGGTCTTAACCTACAAAGCCCTTAGTGGACTGGGACCAGCATATCTGCAGGACCGCCTCTCACCATATGTGCCCCAGAGGGTGCTCTGATCAGCCAACAACGGTTTCGTTTTCTCAGCCATGCCGGACGCTCCTCTCGGCTGGTCCGGGAGGAAACGACCGGGCACCCTGACCGGGCGGCTGATCCGCAAGGATTAGCCCCCAGGACTCCCAGGGAGGGAGCCAGGGTCCGGGACGCGGCGGGAAGAACTCCCCGAAATCAATGCGGGGGGGGGGGAATTGCCCGTTTGTCCCTATGGAGGCCGGCAGATGTGCGCGGCGCCTCGAGTGCCGCCGGGCAACGAGAAACGGCAAGTAAAAGAAACAGGCGGAAGCCTGTAAACAAGCGAATCCCTTCTGTTCTACAAGCGTTTGTGAAGGAGAGGTTGATCTGAAGAAGACTCGCTCTTCCCCTTCGTTGAGTTCCAGAATTTTGTTGACACCCCCCCCCCCAAAATGGCAGCAAAGAAGCAAAGTCCCGCTCTCGGTAAGTCAATCTCGGCTACCTTGCAGAAGGGGGAGTCGCTCGAAGAGTTGGTGCGCAGGGCGGTGGTGTAAGCTATAAAACCCTTTGTAGACAAGCTGAACGAAACTGATCAAAGGGTGGGCTTAATTGAAAGCGAGGTGAAAACCATTAAGGCAGCAGCGGGGGGGGGGGGCAGAAAAGTCTGCTCTGGAAAGTGCGTCACTTGTGAAGGCTACAAAAAAGGAGCTGAAGTTGGTGGAGAACCAGCTGATCGGGCTACAGGTGGAACGAACGCAGACAATTTTGCGTCTCCAAAACGTGAAAGAGGAGGAAAATGAGGATCTGTGGGATGTGGTCTCGGAACTACTGGCGACACCCGCGAGGACGACTAAAGAAGAGGTTAAAAGCGCCATTTTGGAGGTCCGTCGGGCTTCTTCAAAATATGCAACAAAGCGACAGTTGCCTCGTGAGATCATTATTGACTTTTCATCTAAAAAGATTCGGGACACCATCCTATATAACTCATACAATGCGGATTTGGACTTTATGGGTTTGAAAGTCAAGATTTTGAAGGACG
This sequence comes from Eublepharis macularius, assembly GCF_028583425.1. Taxonomy (NCBI): domain Eukaryota; kingdom Metazoa; phylum Chordata; class Lepidosauria; order Squamata; family Eublepharidae; genus Eublepharis; species Eublepharis macularius. The sequence continues at coordinate 45,915,101 of NC_072800.1, forward strand.
TTCCATTTCTAGTCCGGAAACGGCGTTTTAAATATAAAAAGTTTGCAGCTCTTCTGAGGGACCATGGAATAAAGTACAAATGGTTATTCCCGGAAGGAATATGGTTCAAATATAAAGATCAGGCCTATAAGATATTATCAGAAGATCAACTAAAGGATTTTGAGAATAAAAACCCAGAACTCTGCTGCACCAAGAACGAAGAAAAGGAGGAGCCGGAGGGGGGGGGAGGAGGAGGAGAGCATCGCAACAGCAGTTGCACAGAGAGAACTACGTCCGGGACCTAGAAGGGGGAGGAAAGTTTAATCAGAATTTGAAATGTTTATTCTCTGTATGATTAACCACTCCATCATTATTCTATGGAGCTATTTTTGTATTATGACAGTATGAAGGGAAACATTGAAGTGTAGTGTTTAGTGTTTGTAGTTCATTCCCCCCCCTTTTCCTTTTCCACCCCCCTTTGTCCCTTCCCTCTCCCCTTTCCTTGTGATAGTCTGGTGTAGTGTTTTGTAGTTATGAAAAATAAAAAAATTTATTAAAAAAAAAACTGCTGGTGGTCCCTGGCCCTAGGGAGGCTCATCTGGCCTTGACCAGAGCCAGGGCCTTCTCGGTCCTGGCTCCAGCCTGGTGGAACAATTTGTCTGCTGAAAGCTGGGCCCAATAAGATGTATTATCTTTTCACCAGGCCTGTAAGACAGAGAGCTGAACTACATGTGTACACGAATTACACTACACGAATTACATGTGTAGAGCATGTGATTGCATGTGATTGTTTTAGATTGCTCATCTTTCTGAGATTTGAATATAGGGAAACCATTGGCAAGCATGACCTTCTGCTGCTAAATCCACTCTTGATTTAATTTTAACTTGACCTTGAGAAAATTCTAGCAAGTCATAATATGTTAACCATTTAGTTGGACTCACCGTTTCCCTTCTAAAATGAGCTTCTTGCGACGACAACCAGAGAGGTATTTTCGAACAAAACCTAGGTTTGTATTTATTCCATAATCTTACATAATGATTATTAAACTCTGCATTGGCCTTAAATTTGTCATACCATAGATGCCCATGCCACCCAAATTTTAAGTTGTGCCCTTCAAGGTCCAATACTCTTCTATTTTTTACCATTATCCATTCCTTCATCCAAACCAAACAGTTTGCCACAAAATATAATCTCAAATCTGGTAGACCCAAACCTCCTCTTTCCTTTGTATCCTGTAGAACCTTAAGTTTAACCCTTGGGTTTTTGCCTTGCCATATAAATCTCGATATATCTTTCTGCCATTGCTTAAATGGTGCCTCAGTTGTCAATACTGGAATTGTCTGAAATAGGAGTAACATTCTAGGTAAGACATTCATTTTAATTGTAGCTATTCTTCTCACCAAAGATAATTGAATCTTATCCCATCTTAACATATCCCTTTTAATTTCATTCCAAGTCTTAATATAATTATTTTGTAATAACATACAGTTCATATTTAACAAAGTAATACCCAAGTATTTTACCTTTTTCTCAATTTTAAACCCTGTTTTGCTCTCCAGTTTCATTTGGTCCTGTATTTTCATATTTTTAGTTAACACTTTGGTCTTCTGTTTATTAAAACCAGCCACTACACCAACTTCTTTCAATCTTTTCATTAAGGTTTCAATTCCCTTTAAAGTGTCCTCCAAAACCAACAACAAATCATCCACAAAGTCTCTTAACTTACAATTCTCCTGTTTCACCTTATATTGGACTATGTCCAATGAATGAATGAATACATTCCCAGATACTTGATATCTCTTATGAAGGTTTTTGGAATCTAGTATCAAACATATTCTTCAATCAGACTTAAGGTACAATCCAAAACAAAGTTCCACCATTCTGAGCTCATTAACTTCATATAACTGCATATATAAGAGCAGTTTGATGATGATGATGATGATGATGATGATGATGGTGATGATGATGATGATGTGAGCTGCTGGAGCTGTATTTAATGTACTGCTCCTTCTTTCTTAAACTGGAAACTACCTTCCTAAGACTGGATATATTCAGGCCTTGATTCAGAAATTGGACTATCTTGTGCTCTGTCTCTGCTACCTTCTAACAACTCCTGTTACATCTCCTTAAATAATCCTGGAAGAGAATTCTTGTATTTCTTGTGTTAGGTTGACAGCAATTGGCTCTGATTCGTGAGTATTACAAGTTCTCCTTGATCTACAAAGCAAGTGCATATTTATTGTCAACACTGATTCATATCTATGCTACTTCAAATAAAATGCTCATAAAGTTTTGTAGAACACTGTCAGTGAGCTCTGAAGTCTTTTTTCTTAGATTTGTCAGCATTTAACATACATGACATACATGGAAAACACAGGAATTGTTTCTCTTCTTGTATTTTTGCCTTCTGTGCAGTGCTACATTTTGCTGTTAATGCAAGGTAAACTACGCTTACAGGAATAAAATTAAGTCAGTTAACTAGACTATTCATGTTTAATATTTCACACAAAATAAATGCTTACTTGTATTCCAGTTTTAATTCTGTTAGGATTCTCTCTCTCTCTCTCTCTCTCTCTCTCTCTCTCACACACACACACACACACACACACACACACGTGGACAAAAGCACTTTTGGTAAAAATGGAATACCATATAAAACCTTTGGGCAGATTGTAAGTTGACAAAAGACCACCTGGAAGCCCTGTGAACAGGATATGCAAGTGACTCGTACACTTTTTTCATACTTTGAGGTACAACCCAAAGCAGTAACTTGCACATCTCCCTTGTAGGATATGTATGAGGCAGGTGTACGTCTAGAAATCATGCATTCTTCTGCAAGGGAGATACCTGAGTGACAATTTTAAATATGATTCATACACATTCAAAGAGGATGAGCAAGTCATTCAGATATCTCAAGCATAAATTCTACTGTTTTAAACTGTGAATTTTCTGAAAGAGCTTATTCACTGACACCCAAGGGCCCCTTTGGATGTTATCTTAGCACAGTGATTCCCAGTGTTACTTCTGCATGCACCAAGGTGTCCACTGATGTATTTTCAGAAGTCCACTTGATTAAATTTGGCAGAGTCAATCATCTTCCTCACCTTGCACGGGATGAGCTAGATGCCAAAACCTCCTTTGCACAGGCTGAGCTGGGTGCTGCTGCCTTCCTTGCCTCACCTCGTGCAGGCAGAACTGGGCACCGCCACCTCCTTCTCTTTGCATAAGGCATGGACAGGTCAGGTTCAGCCCTGTTACAGGAGTTGTGCGGGGCATCTCATTTTCCCCTCACCCACTATCTCCTCTTTCTTTTCCCTGAAGGCCCTCATTGCCTCTCCTGTTTTCCTACTTCCTTTTCTCCTTTCCACTCATCCACCTTTTATTTTCTTCCTCTCATCTTCATCTATATTTATTATTTATTTTAATAATAACAACATTTGATTTATATACCACCCTGCAGGACAACTTAATACCCACTCAGAGTGGTTTACAAAGTGTGTTATTATTATCCTCACAATCACTCTGTGAGGTGGGTGGGGCTGAGAGAGCTCTGAGAAGCTGTGACTGACCCAAGGGCACCCAGCTGGCTTCAAGCGTTGGAGTGGGGAATCAAACCTGGCTCTCCAGATTAGAGTCCTGCCGCTTTTAATCACTACACTAAACTGGCTCTCATTTTTTCCTTTTTATATCCCATCTTTCTCCACAATGGGGACCCAAAGCAGCTTACAGCATTTTCCTTGCCTCTATTTTATCCTCACAACAGCCCTGCAAGTTAAGTTAGGCTAAGAATGTGCGACTGGCCTGAGGTCACCAGTGAACTTCCACGGCAGAATGGGCATTTGAACCTGGGTCTTGCAGATATTAGTCCATTAGAATGTAGCCTACCACTCTACTCAGGTAAGGTATAGAGAAGCGGAAGTGACTCTTATTATGGAGGAAGGTACCACATGTAGCTGAGTTGGAGGGAGAGGATACACTTCAATACAAATATGCAAAATGGGAAATCAGCAAACTCAAGCAAACTAAATAATACAAAGAATGCAATATGAACACCCTATACTAGAAACGAACTAAGTAATTCACTGGAAGTATCACAAATACTGTGCAATCTACTCCAATGAAGAGGGCAGGCCATAAGCCAATGTTGCAGAGTTAGAGAGAGAAGGAAAGGTTATGGGCTTTTCTACACAGGTTACCTACCCTCAGTATGATGCTGTTGGGAAGTGGATTTTCCCCCCTGCTTCCCCACAGCATTAGGGTGCATTTGTGCACCTCCTGGGGTTTTCCTGACTTTTCTCTGATTTTTCCCAAACCTGCTTTGCTGTGAACTTCTGGGAAAGATCACAGCAAAGCCTGAATGGCTGCTGTGTAGGGGGGAAAGTTTGGATTTTCCTGGTCTTGCCAAACAGGACCAGGATCTGGAAGACTCAGGTTCAAATCCTTGTTTTGCCATGGAAGCTTGCTAGGTGACTTTGGGTCCGTCACACACGCTTAGCCTAATCTAAGTCTGGAAGACTCAGGTTCAAATCCTTGTTTTGCCATGGAAGCTTGCTAGGTGACTTTGGGTCCGTCACACACGCTTAGCCTAATCTACCTCACAGGGTTGTTACGAGGAGAAAACGGAGGACAGAATGATATAAGCAACTTTGGGTTTCCACTGGGGGAAAGGCAGGATATAAATGAAGCAAATAAATCAGTTATAAATTAACATTTCTCCTACTCCTGTCCCTACAGCAGTTATTCCTCTTCCCACCACTGGGTGTACTTTTTGTATTACTTAATTGACAATTGAATATAGTTATAACAATTTATATATCAAGTTCTCTGAATCCCAGCTTTTATTTTCTTTTTAAAAAATCTCTAGCCCTTTTTGTTGCAAAGAGGAAATTCTTATCTCTGCAGTAAATGGGGCTAAAAACTTGATTGTTTATAAAAATGAAAGCTGGCAATTCAGGGAACCTGATACCATGGTTATAACAATATTAAACTGCCGATTTTATTTTTAAAAAACTGAAAATAACGGGATGGCAGTGCATGGCTACTGGGAAAGTTCCAAAAAAAGTAAAAGATATGAAGTATTCAGGAAAGGAGGGAGGTTGTTTGGACTCAGTCTTGATCTGAATAATGAAGTGGGGCTTTGGGTGGGCAAGTGAAACAGCTTATATTGGATTACTGGGGCAGCAAATGCAAACTGGAAATTCATTTCTCTAGGAAATGTTAATGTGACAGGTTCTCTTTTATGGTTAAAGGGACACTGACTGAGGGCCAAACTAGATGTCATGGTGTCCCCAGGACAACCAGTGGGCGCTGCCACATGCAATGGGCTGAGGCTCTTGCCCCCCCCATGCTTTTTCAAGTGGTGAAACAGCCATGGGTGTGTGTGTGTGTGGCCATTTTGGCACTTGAAAAGGCATGGAGGGAGGGAGAACAAGAGTGCCTCAGCCTGCCATGCTGCGAGCCCAACCAAGCTTGGGCCCTTGTAGCATTTTTAAATCAACTTAAAATGACAGCAGCATCCACAGGTTGGATCCATGACACCATCATATCTAGTTTGGTCCTGCGTACTTGACTAATGATCAGATGTCCAGGCAGTGGGTGAGACTTCTCCATTTTACTCTACTTAGTGTGATCAAATCCTTCTCCTTCTTCTGCCAGCTGTCTGCCTCTTGTCTTTGTATTGGCCTGAATCCTATTCACTGTCCCTGATGCAGACAGAAAGGGAAGTTGGTCTGACCCCCACAATGGCAGGTGGGGGAAGAAACGTGAAAAAAGGAACATGAACATCTTGGCAACACAACAGTTTCGATAAAAAGGTAATTGGGACCTCCCATCTACATGCCTTCTGACTCCTTTTCTAAGAGAAACCACATAGTACTTTAAATGTGTATTTTTAAACTAAAGAATGAAGTTGACTAGGAAATGAATGTTCTGTATCTGCACTTGTACTAGTCACTGTAATTAAATGCATCTGCCTTTAATTACCCAGTAAGGAATACAGATTTTTATGAACAGTGGAGTTCAAGCTTCAAGAGCAGTGAAGACACAACGGCTATCACACACTACTAATTAGGGCTCTGAAGTTAAATCATTCATGTATACCCTATGTATTATAAATAAGGATTCGCTGGCTATGCCTGAATTACACAGCCAATCACAAGCTTGAGTCACAATTCAGAGAATCAAACACATAGGCTTCAATATTTCCACAGCTATAGGAGAAAAAGTCTCTCTTATTTCAGGAATTTATGCAACAGAAATCTAAATTAGAGGAAGAAGGAAGGTACAACCCAATTTTATTTAGTTACACAGCTGGACAATACAATACATGGCATCATGTCTAAAGACAATAGTAACCGTCAAAAATGGTCTAAGCCAGTGGGTTCACTACACAGACATCCCCCAGTTTTAGATGGCCATCATTTCAGGTGGAAACAAGACTCAGATCTTTTCCAGTCCCAGATGGAACAGGCAGATTTACTAATGCTAACATGTATCAGCAGTCTTTGTCAATGCCTGAGGTGAGAAAAAACCCATCTTCTTTAGTACATGGCCATTTGCTCTGACAGTTATTCTCTCACTTAATTTTCTCAAGAGAACTTTTATAGCTCATCACCTTCACTCTCTTGTTCTGTAGCCTGTCCTTCACTCTTCTCTATGTTCTCTGTCAGGGATAATTTGGAAATGTTCAGGGTTCAAGGTTATGCTGCATATGGTTTCTTACAATCTGTGGCATACAGAATATACATTTGTTTGGACAACATGACTGAAAAAGCAGAACCCTATTCAGAGGTGCCAATGAAGAACAAAAGTCAACCTATATATTCAGATCTAATACCTATAAGGCCATCACCTTGGGGTTAACTCTTGTTTTCAGTGGCCTCTGTGCATGATATATTATCCTTTAGTAAACCATGTCATCCTATTTCTTTTTATTTAGCAAAGCTCCTGAACATAATAGCTTTAATAAACCTGCTAGTGAAGATAGATGCACAAGAGGTCATTGACCTGAAACTTTCTGATGTGCCAACCCACACTGATCTCAATCCTTATTAATCTGGTGCTGTGTGAGAGTATCCATATCTAAGAAAAAAGACAATACATAGAAAAATATTAAAAGAGAATCTGATGTTGCAGGTTGGTTTAAAGAAGGCCCCCAGGTTGAAGACAAAGGGGGGGGGGAGGTGAAAAGTTGAAAACAATTTCCTGACTGGCCAAAAGGAGCAGCTACAGTACAAGTCCATGGCAAAGGCTGAGGTCTCGTGTGCTTTATACCCACAGGGTATATTCAACGCCTTTGTCGACTGGGCCTTATAAAGTGCAATCTACGAACACTTTCCTGGGAGTAAGCTCCATTTAACAGACCTCAGCAGGATTTGGAATTCACTTGTTTAGGACAGCACTGTTAGAGACTCAGTACCACCCTTTTTTCTATACAAGGAATTGTATGATTGATTATAACTATAGCACATGGGATAGATGTAATGACAAAATCTACATGTACTAATCATAATTTGAATCCCAAATCTATTCTGTGACATAGATATACAAAACAAAACCATGAAGCTCCTTTCCCCTTCACTCAATTCTCACTAGAATCCCCACATGATATACCAGAGAGTGCTGCACCATCTCAAATTATGGTTTTAAGATTCAGATTCAATGACAAAGCACCATTTTATTCAAGCTATAGTGTTCAAACCAAGTCCAATCATACTATGAGATTCTAGGCTAATGTCTGCCCTCAAACGATGTCACATTCAGAATAATCAAGACAACAAACCATGCTTTGTTTAAATGTAGTTTACAAACCATGTTTATTGTTATGGCTGAACTGTGCCAAGGTATTTTTTAAAATGCCAGTTGGTAGAAAGGAACCACTTGCACTCAATCCAAAACTTTCTATTGAGCCATGAAGAAGTTCTGTGTGTGCTAAGACAGCCTCTGCCACACAGATGGCCTCCTCTTCTGCTAGCCCTTCCATTTGCACAAGATCAATAGTTTTCAGTAAGCCTTTGAGCAAACAAAAACACTAATAGAAGACACTGTCTAGCATAAGGGAACTTGTTCATAGGATCAAAGCCTAGGTTTTTAACAACTGTTAGTTATTAACTTCATTTATAACCTGCCTTTCTCCACTCAGGGGACTCAAAGGGGATTGCATTAATCTCGCCTCCATTTTATCTTCACAATGACCACGTAAAGTTGGTTAGGCTGAGAGGCCAAGATCACCTTGCAAACACCACAGGAGAATGGGGATTCAGAATCAGAACTCCCAGTTCAGGGAATTGCCCAGTGTGGATAATCTTTTGCAGAGGCCATGAGTCCACAATGGGAAATCAAGCGTGTCTAGAGGCAATACAACACTTTTAAAGTACTATATTGAAAAGTACACGATCAAAAATGTTGCTGTAAAAGAACAAGATTTGAATCTAGAATCACCTTAAAGACCAACAAAATTTCATTGGAAGGGAGCTTTGACTCTTGAAATCTTGCTGGTCTTTAAGATCTTACTGTCTCAAATCTTGCTCTTCTACTATGGATTAAAATGCTACCCACCTGAAACAGGTTTCCAACTCAAGGTTTGAGAGCAGTACTGTGGAAGGTGGAATTTGGGGAGGGATTTCCTCTAGAATCTGTGTTATGCCATATTCTGCTCTCTGGAACTGCCATTTCCTGGGGAACTGATCGCTATAGATGGGAGATCAGTCATCATTCTAGGAATCTCCATACCCCACCTAGAGGATGGCAACTCTAGGCATGAGAGAACGACAAACCACTGCTGCATCTGGCAAGGCAAGGCTGTAAGTGTGGGGCTTTGGCCAGACAATAGCACATTAAAGCTTCGTGTCGCTAACCTGAACAGAAACATTAAACCTATCAATTTTTCCCCCAAACGAGAGCTGCTATCTTACAAATCCTCCCTGCACTTACTGAGCAGATGGATATATTTGAATTTGCATGCAACAGTGCTTGACCCTTTCCAGCTTTGTTTTCCTGTCGGGATGAATCAGTGGAGAGTGTTGCCCAGCTGGAAATTATATCCATGTGCATGTATCCTTGGTTGTTTCTGACCTCTCTCATCATCCATTATGTGTAACAACCTAATCTGTTCCAATCCGTTAAACAGAGTTTTCTACACAAGTTTTTTCCCCATAGGTTCTGGCCCCATAATACTTTGATAAATCCCCTGTTTTCACATGTATTTTTTTGCCTTTAGCTTTTGCTTTACCCCCCCCCTTTGGTTTTTTTCTGGATCTTTTGAGACCACTTTTACCCCAATCTTTTTCTGGAAGCTGATTTTGAGTTGCTTTCTTCCCCAAGCATAATGTTTCTTTCAGTGTTGTTTGTTCTGCCCATTCACACCCACTTTTTGATGATCGGACGTTCATCACCTTTGAGCCACTCATTCCCCCCTTCCTGGTTTAGTTTTGATCTCTTTTTTAATCATCAATTTCATGTTGCTATATTAACCTAATGTAGTAATAATAAGTGCATAAGTGTGGCAGGTTCTCTGAATTTCCAGCTTTCATTTTTTAAAAGCAAGTTTCTAGTGCCTTCCCTTGCAGATATACGTCCTTTTCCTTTTATCTCCATAAGGGAAGGAGCTAGAGACTCATTTTTGTAGAAAATGAAAGCTGGGAATTCAGCTAATCTGCTGCACCTTTTATTACAAAGAAGATCTACCAATATGAAACTGATGATTTTAAAAAACTGCAAAAGCTCTAGTATCCCAGGGGAAGGGGGGAGTGGCCACTTCTGGTTCCAGAAAAAACAATGCAGTTTGGAAAGCACATAGCCTTTGCTGCTCTGGACTCCACCTCAATAGAGGTCAGTTTGTCCCTCCAGTGCCAGCCTCCACCTCCTGGTTTTATGTCAACCCAGGCAGGGCTCTCCAGTTTGGACAGGAGGGGTAACTTAGGTATGAGTAGCGGAGCTGCTCCCCTTTTAGGTTTGCCCATGCAAAGACTTCCCCATGTTCATTTTCAATCTTTTTTTCAGATACAGCCCTTATATCAATGTAAGCAGGTCTGTGACATCATCAATGAGGCCACGGATGACAACAGTACCCTAGCTTGAAAATCCTGATTTAAAGCATGTGCTGCAGAACAAAATAACTGTAAAAATTCAAAGGAAGGGCAGACATGCAAAAGTACCATACCCAGACAGATTCCAGGGCTTGGGGATCAACTGCTAAGAAAATCAGGAATAAGTCAAGTGTATGGTAAAGTTGAGAATCACACCTGATTTATGATGGCATGCCTCTCTCTGCCCCCAATTGTCCCTTCCTCTCTTCAACTTTCCTGATAAATATAAGGAAAATTATTTTATTTTCATTGCATTTGAGGAAGTGAGTTCTGCCTCATGAAAGCTCATGCTGGAATAATATTGTTAGTCTTTAAGGTGCCGTGCCACTGGACTTGTTTCATTTTGGTAGAACAGATTAACACAGCTACCCTTCTGGAATTGCTTCTGTACTGCTCGTCCTTCCAAGCTTTTTGCATTTACTTTCTAGTATTTCAAAAGGGGAAAAGGATTCTCTAATAATTTAATATACAATTTCAAGTAGTATTTTAATTCTTCTTTTTCCACATGATACCATATTCCTTTAAAAAACAAGTGAAATTTGTTGCTCCTATAATTTGTTTTCTTAGTTTGCAAGGAATGATAACAGGTCTTCTCAAGTAAATGTTGCTGAGCAATATTCCAAACCACAGACAAATTCTTGCAGTGCAATTCTAAGAACACTTTCCTGGGAGTAAGCCCCATTGAAAAGACCTAAGCTGGATTGTTTAGGATTGCGCAGCCAATCATAATTTAAGATACTTTGCCTGATTGCTGATATTTTAAGCTTCTAAAAAGTCCCATAGTCACAGCCCCAGCTGCTGGTTTTATAACGGGAACAATGAATGCAGTATTTAGCTACGCATGCAATTCCACATCCAGCTAGGAATACACATGTGGAAGCAAGCACATATTGCTCCAGGCTGGATCAAGGCATTTGGTAAAACACAACTCTGGCTGAAGCTTGAGAGAAAACTTTAAGACACATGCCTGAAGAATTCTTAGTCAATTAATTGGGCAAATCTGCATACATTTCCTGTTAATATAACCATTTTGAGAAAGTGTAATGCATTTTGTTTTTAGATATCACAAAAAATGCCATTTTATACTGAGAGCACCATCTAGTTAAAATGAGAAAGAAAAAGAAAAGGTGGCAAGTATTTTTAATGATGGCATCTGCCACCTGCAGTTTGCATAAACACTTATTTTTTAAAAAAAATTAAAAATTCACTACCCAATTAATCAGGGGCACCTTTTCAGTTGATCAAAAGTTTTTAACTAACAGCTGAGCCCTAAGCCAAGGATGCCAAGAGAAAACAAATGGCAAAAAAGATCTAGCTCCATGTTCAGCAAGCAAACTGGAGTGATACCACTGACAACCACTAAATATGGAATATATGTTGACAAAGCCCTTGGGTAACTATACCATATATGGAAGCAGCTAACCACTGCATGCTGACAGTGTGAGTGGTCCCTCTGGCCTCCGCCATTTTAATAGCTGCTTATGATATAAAAGTCATAACCTACTGATTCTAATGCGCTCCAAATTGCATTAGCAAGCCACCTGGCTGAGCAAAGTGTTGCTGGAGAGTGAATATGAATGGAATGCAAGTAAATGCCGAGTTACTGGTTATGATTGGCTCCTGCCTCCCCACGCTGTGGATGTGCTATCTTTGACAATAAAGGCACTTGTGAGTCACTGCCCTGAATATTCCAATCTCCCCTTTTCCCATTGATTAGATCCTGCCCAGCAATTGAGGGCCATCAATCAGCTCTGATATGTTTAAAACTCTTCCTGGAAACATTTAATCAACACTCTAAATTCATCAAGCCAGCTCTGGGAACATTTAATTAACTGCAGTTTCTTTGTAAGACACCAAGAACAACCAATCTAATTCTTTTGTCACACCCTGGGAGCATCAATCAAGGTACTCAAGCCTTTTGTCTGTCCCAGGAGACAACCATTAAGATCTCTGTCTTAACAGCTAAAGTCATTCTCCAGCCACAGGGTCTGATCTGCCCTATAAGAGTCCTGGCTCTGCCCCAATCAAATTGAGCAGTGTGGTGGGCGCTTATTTTGAATCTTAGCACTACTCTCTCAGATATCTCTCTGAGCATTCCTCCCTGGCCGAAGATGCATGATGTTTGAACTCCTCTTCCTCCGCGGATAACTCTACTCCTCTGATTGGTAACTATTCCCCGAATCCCACACTCTATTCCAACTTCTGGCTAACTTCCTAGGACTCTGGTGTGCTTGTGTAAACCGTTTATTTGCTGTGTGTGTGTGTGTGTGTGTGTAACTTCCCCTTTAAATAAAAACTGCACTTTATTTTGAAGAACACCTGTCTCGTCAGTTTCCTTGGAGAGGGGACCCCATAAAAATTGGTGGAGGATCTCGCTTGTTACCCCTCTTGCATAGTCTTCTCCTTGCTGCTAATTCCCCCTTCTTGCAAGGAGACCAATCCCAGTAACAACAGTGGCATGTTTCCCTAATATCACCATGCCCCACCCATAGAACAGGACAAGGGAAGGTACAAAGACAACCCAGCATGTTCTTCTCTATGGAGGACTGTGCTCTGCAAATCCTTTTTTGCAAAAACAAACCTGTCTTATGACAGATGAACACACAGGAAAGAAAGAGTGGTAATTCTAACCACATCAGTATGCTGTAGCAAAGAAGAAGTGAGATAGACCTTGCTGGCTAGCATCAGCTGAGTTCCATCTCGGCTAAGCTTTGTCTTCTCCTCCTTGCAGGTATTTAAAGCCTGGATGGGGGCAGAAGTGTGGTCATCTGAACTCAAGCCAAAGGGTTCTTGGCCCATGGCCTGTATGGGCAGTCTTTTCAATAAGGACAAGCCTGTGTCTTTGTACTGTTTCTTTGTATTGTATTATATTGTCTGATCTCATCAGATCTTGGAAGCTAAGCAGGGTCAGCCCAGGTCAGTACTTGGATGGGAGACCACTAAGGAAGCATGGGGTTGCTCTGCAGAAGAAGAGCAACCCCATACTGATGTAACTGCATCAATGTCAGATTTATACTGACATGGCATCAGCCGGGCACTATACTGGTCTGTCTCTCTGCATGAGGACAGCATTAGTTGCCATTCTAAGAAGTTTATAGACTGGTCTTTGGACTGCAAAATTGCTGTACAAGTAAATTTTATATAAATTTATGGAAACTTTTAAAAGACAGACATGAAGGTAATTTCATATTACTTTTTACAAAATACAGGTAGCAATGTCCCTGTCAGAAAAGATGTGTATTTCGGAACACTTGGATACATGAGTACTTTTTGTTTATGAATTAGGACGCCAATACCTAATACAGCTTCCCAAGCTGTGTTTCTATTAAAAATACATATTTTTTCCTTTAAAGGTTGGGAAGGCAGAGATCTTGAAAGACATTGTACTCCCCACTTTCGATGGAGTTCATTTGACCCTTACAGAGTTGGTTAAGAGCCATGGGGTTATACTGGATCCAGCGCTACTACTAGAAAAACAAGTTAAGGCAGCCACAAAAAATGCTTACTACTATCTCACTTTAGCCTGGGAGATGGCTTCTTACCTCGACACAGCCGACCTGGCCACCTGGATCCAAGATATGGTAACATCAAAATCTGACTATTGTAATGCACTATACATTAGTCTCCCATCTAAGTTAACTAGGAGGCTCCAATTCGTGCAAAATGCTGCAGCTCGACTGTTATCAGGAGCGAGCAGGAGCATGAACATCACTCCCATGCTACAGTAACTTCATTGGCTACCTATCAGTTACCGTGCTCAATTCAAGGTATTAGTTATTACATACAAAGTTCTTCATGGCCTTGGCGCAGCATATCTACGAGATGGTCTCATTCCTTATGTCCCTCCACAGCAGCTTCGTTCATCTGAATAGGGTCTCTTGCAGGTGCCGGCCTGCACATGGACGAAATCAACAGCAGCCCGCACACGGGCTTCCTCTGTGGTGGTCTCCATCCTATGCAACAGTCTGCCTGAGGAGGTCAGGAGAGCCCCCACTCTCCTGGCTTTCCACAAATGGTGCAAAACTGAATTATTCAAAAAAGCTTTTTTACTCAGATCGGTGGGAAGCATGATAGGGAGGGGTCTCAAATGTTTCGCTAATGAGTTAGGGACCATAGACTTAACCACTATGTTGACTTGCATATTATCTGTTGCTTGAATATGTACTCCTATACTATCTATTCTTCATGTTTATCTAACGTCAGTCCTAGAATTGATTATGTTCTGTTTCAGCAATTCTTCAACTCTGTACTGGATCCTTGCTAATGCTACGTCTTTGTAAAATCCTATGACATTGTTGTGGAAATGCCCTTAACACTGTATAGAAATGTCATTGTCTGTGTATCTACCTGTCTGCTGTATCTCTATAAGCCTTTCTGATATGGAAATTATTTTATTTATACCTGCCTTTTCCCCTAATGGAAACCCAAAGCAGCTCACACCCTTCTCCTCTCCTTCATTTTATCCTCACAACACCGTGAGGGTAGTTAGGCTGTATGTATGACTGCCCCAAGGTCACCCAGACAGCTTTCATGGCAGAGTGTGGATTCAAACCTGGGTGTCCCAGATCCTAGTCAGACATTCTAACCACTACACAACACTGACTATCAGTGTTGGAGGATGAGCCTGCAATACTAATGGTTACTAAAACAAAAGTAAGAGGGGAAATGAACTGTAAATTCTAATGGGTCTCTGCACACATGCTTTGCATTAAGGTTTCCAGTTCAATCTCCAATATTGCCAATGAACAGCACCTCAGGTATTAGGGCTGGAAAAACTTCTCTGTGTGATCTTAGAGATCTGTTGACATTCTGATGCACCAATGTTCTGATTAAAGCAGCTTCATATGTCTTTGTTTCATTTGTTTGCTTAGAAAAAAGGGAGGGAATGGAAAAATTCCTGAGCTCTACAGAACTAGAAATTGGTATATGAGACAAAAGCAGGATTGCTGGTCCACTGAGATCCCACAAACGCAGATACGATTCTGGCTGAAGTCACTGTCACCAGATTTACAGGAGCTAGGTCATGTACTGAATGTACCTAGGAACTCAAAGAACTGTGCAAGGAGTATTTTAAGAGTATTTTTTAAATTCCAGCAGGAAGTCTAAACCTTTAAACAATTATTTATCGTATCAAATTGATAACAGATACTGGCCTGTTTAAATATTACTTTCTTCACAAGCAGCAATGCACTTTTCTACACCTAGTAGGTAACATAAAACATAGCTTGCCACCTGACTCCTTCCTATCATGTGTTTTGAAGTGGATAGCAGTTAACCATGGAGAGTTATCCCCCCCCAAGTTCCCTCATATATGGAACTGCACTGACTCTTCCTGAGTGCAAGGACAGGAAGTTCATACCTGAATGCTGAGAAGGACTTCACACTGATAAGCACTTTTAAGCTTGCTTTCCACGAAACAGAACAAAGGAACACCAGGTAGGTGCTTATAGATTCTTTTCTGGACACCATCCAGTTGTTAGAACCTGTTTTTAAAAAAGAGAGAGCTCTTATAGAATAATCCAGGATGGCACTGCACTGGTGCCAGTCTGCAAATGGGTAAGATCAACAACTCTCCATATACATGCATTCTCTGTTGTGGATCCCTACTTGAAGAATGACCCACTTGAAGTGGTTAGGAAAAACCCCACATTTGTGTAATTTTGTAACAGGAAATGCCAGTTTTTATTATATGTATTATCTTGCACTTATTGCATTGTCTACTCCTGTAACTCCATTTTTTGTATTGCTTGATCTATCATGTCTGATAAATTTTTGCATTGTTTCCAATAAACAATGCTAGTCCTACAGCATTATTCATTGGATGTCTCATGCTATTTGACTGCACTCTTTTATATTGTATAATCCGCCTTGAGTCTCATTGAGAAAGGCAGGCTATGAAGTTAATTCATTCATTAATATAAAAGTCTTAATAAGTCAATTCAACAAGTAGCTTATTTTTATTAACATCTTAGCAACACTAACACCACACACCATCTTGTGGTGAAGTGAGGTATTCCAATAATTTTTCACATGGAAATCTTAGATCAGTCAGTACCTGTATAGAATTGAGTCACATAATCTACAATTATCTCTCCCCATAAATAAGCTTGGAAGAAGAGCATATACCACATATAAACCAACTCTGTTATTCATGCAACCTATTTATTATACCTGCACAAAAAGAAGAACAATATTCATAATTTGTACCATTAACTTTAGAAGTTTTTTAAAGAACAAATGTTGATATTTAACAGGTCTACTACTGGTATCTGCTTCTTAATTTTGAATTAAATACTAAAAAACCCACATTTTCCTAGACCAATTCTATTTGTAGAGAGCTGATTCTCACAAAAATCCTTCTTCAGCAAGGAACAAAAAACAAAGAACATAATATTTAAAAAATGCCTCTGTATTGGTTTAAATCTTTTGAAATGGTTGAACTGAAGTAGAACTTTAAAAGGAACTTCTCCCATGTAAAATATTGAGTGCATAGACTTTTTAAAGGAATCACTTTCAGGATGAACTGTCAACCAAAGCTAATTTCAGTCACTGATTTTAAAATGATTTAAGTAACCAAAAATCACTATTTAAAATCAATTAACAATGACATTTTCCGTTCTGAAATTCTACTATTTCCTAAGCATGTATGCACACTAATTGCTATACAATTCAAACGTATCAATTTGTTAATAAATATTGTCTTTATACAATCTACAAATATAATCCAAAATTGTTGGTTCTGTGGTCCACATGCCTTACAAAGTTGTATCTGCAAAGAGACAGGCTCAGCTAGGATAATAAATGAGCCTCAGGTAAGCAAACATCTTTCTTCCCCTAGCATGCAGAGATTTTATCTCTCTCTTCCTGTTTTGCAGCAAACCATACTTTGCCTGGAAGTCAGATTTTTATACACATTCGGCATTGCATCTTAATCTCTAAATATATGTAAGAGTACTAAGCAAAATAATTTACTTGAAAGCTGTCATTCTATGCAGCCTCTGTTAGAAGTCCATCCTATCTGTGTGTGTGTGTGTGTGCGCGCGTGCGTGCATGCAGTCACGTTGGAGCCTTATGGTGACCTTGTAGGGTTTTCAAAGAGACTATTCAGAAGTGATTTACCATTGCCTGCCTCTGCTAATGTTCCTGGGCTGGCCTTCCTTGGTGGTCTCCTATCCAAATACTGACCAGAGTGCATCCTGCTTAGCTTCTGAGATCTGGCAAGACTGGGATACCTGGACTATTGAGGTCAGTGTTCCACTTCCACGTAAAGATACATAGGATTGGACCATAAGAGTCCAGGAGTGTTTTCTAGAAGCAAGGGTGAGTAGTTACTAGGCAAAACAGTATTTATCCATAAAACCTGCAGTTTGTGAGGTACAGTAATTGATATAGTTTGAGAATTGAATACATTGCATGGGACATAAAATGGGAGTAATTATGAGACCCATATGGGCTCATGAGATGATCATGGAGAAATACAGGATAGAGCCTCTGAATTTTGACACTAAGTAAGGACGTCTAATCCTTGCATCTAGTAGAAAGATCAAGGTGGGTAGCTGTGTTAGTCTGTCTGTAGCTGTAGAAAAAAGCAAGAGTCCAGTAGCACCTGTAAGACTAATAAAATTTGTGTTAGTGTATGAGCTTTCATGAGTCACAGCTCAGGGCAAGCTGCGACCCATGAAAGCTCATACCCTAACACAAATTTTATTAGTCTTATAGGTGCTACTAGACTCTTGCTCTTATCCAGTAGAAAGTTATATATTTATCTAATATATTTTTATTCCACACTTCCTTTAAGGACCTCAGGTTGCTAGCACATAGGTCTCCTTCCCTATTTTATTTTCATAACAATCCTGTCATGTAAGGGCCAAACTAGACATGTCCCCTCCCCACACTTTTTCAAGTTCCAAAACAGCTACGTGGAGAGTTTTCAACACTTGAAAAGGTACAGGAGGACAGCACTTCAGTCCATGTGCTGCAGGTGCAATCAGGATCAACCTCTTGAAGCATTGTAAAATTGCTTTAAAATGGCAGTAGTGTCCACAGGTCAGACCTGGGGACACCATCATGTCTAGTTTGGTCCTAAGTTAGGCTGAGAGAGTGACAGCCCCAAGGTTACTCAGTGAGCTTCAGAGATCAGACTACAGAGATCAGTTCCCCTGGAGGAAACGGCTGCTTTGGAGGGTTGACTCTATGGCACCCCCCACAATCCCCAGGCACCACCCCCAAATCTCCAGGAAATTCTTAACTTGGAGTTGTCTGACAGTCTAGCCAGTGTACCACATTGGTTACAAAACTCACCATAAGTAATAATAAATGCATAACTTCTTACATGAGTTATAATGCTTAGCCTTGGGAGGCAAACATTTTTCAAAATAAAAGACTACCTAAAAATAATTGAATTGTGGAATATGAATGACTCTGGAGAAAGCAGCCACACGCCATTTTTAGGTAGAAGGCAGTAAGCTTTGAATCGTTTGAATGTCATGTAATGCAACTATAATTTATCAGTGCATAAAAATGATCAGAACACTAGTTTATAGAAATGTAGTGAGAATCCTTGAGAGACCAAAAGCAACAGTAGCTGAATACCTTTTGTTAAGTGAAACTGAAAAAACAGAAAGCAGTAATGACTCTTCAGAATTCTTATTCAGATTATTTTTTTAAAAAAAGAGCAGAGGCAAGGAGAGAAAATGGTATTATGGGGACTGAAGAAAAGGTTTCAAAGTCTACACTTTGTAACAGTCTTAAAAAAACAGTACAGGTACCATCATAGACGTAATTACATTTGATGTTACAAGATGAAAACCAAATTTTAAACTACACCAAGCAGAGGATAGGTGAGTACATAATGGCTGTTGTCACACTGAAGATGTAAAGGCCACCAATAATTTGGATCTATTACCAGTACCAATAGGAACACACAGGTAACTTGTAAGACAGAGAGAAAAACTAAAGAAAGAAAAAGATGAACCTTGTGTTAGCAAACATAGAAATTAATTTTAGGTGAGACACTAGGTGGTCAGTGGGAGCCAAATTAGGCAGCATACCCCATAGAAATCCATCAATCTTGAACCTTGAGAATTAGGAAATGGAAGGTTTAAAAATTATTAGCTTAATTTAGGGTTGCCAGCCTCCATGCAACTCTTGTCCATGTCATTTGATATATGCTCGTTATGGATTGAGATAAAAAAGAGTATTGACGGCAGTCACTTCAGAGCAATTAGCAAAATGGTGATCTTCCAGTTTTAATTGTGCCCAGAAGAAGTGTGATACATACGAAACGGGAATTGTATAATATGCCCGCATAATCCCGTCGGCACATTTTTGGATATTTCTGCAACTTGGATTGGACTGGAGTCACCTCTTCCTTAGCTTTGTGACCGTCCGGACATTTACAAGTGAGCCCATTGTGGCGTTTACTACAGTTTCGCTGGATATAAGTGTTTACCATAACGATTTGGACATAGGAAAAGGATTTTGATTGATTGTATTTATTGAAATTGTATATTTATTAAGGCACTTTTTGCACTTTGCACTTATTTAAAAAAGAAAATTATACAATCTAATTGCTGGCTAACGGTTTATTCCCGGACTTGTTGTTTCTAGCCTCCAGGTGGGAGCTGGAGCTCTCCAAAAACCACAAGTGATCTCCAGCTGACAGACAGCACAGCAGTTCCCCAGGAGAAAACGGCTGCTTTGGAGAGTGGACTCTATGGCATTATACCCTGCTGAGGTCCCTCCCATCCCCAAAATCCACCCTCTCTAGGCTCTGCCCCCAAATCTCCAGGTATTTTCCAAGCATGAGTTGGCAAACCTAGTTAATTTTTTTCAATTTTAGATTTAACTTTAGATAATACTCATTCTAGAAAACCTCTACACTTGTACAAGACACGAAGTCAATTTTTATGTAGTGTCAACATTCTTTTCCTACATGGGCTGATTTTGTAAACATTCTATGCCAAGTATCTTTTTTGCTTGTAAGGCCTGGAAAACATCAACTCTTAAAGCATAGAATTAAATGGAATGCCTACTGCTGACCAAATAGTTTATAGACGAGGGCTTAATTTCAGACAAAAACAAAACTGTTTCTTCTGGTAAGACTTTAAAAGCATGTAAGAGCATCATTTGTAAGACCATTCTTTGGGGAGGGGAAAACAAGATGACAATTTCTTCACTGTGCTCCTTATGTAATAAGAAATTGCATGGTACTAGGATATAAACAGCATAAACTGTGATAATTTACTGCAAAGTGCAAACAATTGAGTTTTTCAAGAAAGAAGATATTAAAAATATACATACAATGCAATGTGCCAATGTACATACATCTTTAGAAAATGAGTTTGGTGTTAAATTGGCAATGAAAGTTATATCTGAAGTTAGGCACTTTTAAGTGCACCTAACTGTACAAAACTGGTTACTCCTAGCATCTGAATTTGGTGAGACCAGTGATACTTACTCAGTGGTTCAGGAGCCATGTACAACTCTTTAACATGACCTGTGGCTCTTCTGAGCACCCTTCCTCAATGTTCCAAGAAAGAGAGCAAGGCTGATGGTTGTCAGGCGGGTCTCACTCCAAGACAGCAGCTGCTGGAGGGATTGGAGGATGGATGAGCTGCAGACCTCATGCCATGACTGGAAATAAAGGGTCTGGAAAATCATGTAGATATAGCCATAGTTATTGTTATATATTTTATAGTTAAATTATAGCATGTGTGTATTTGGTGGGGCGGCATACACAGCCCATAGTAGATGTGTGGCTCTTCTGGTTTCTGGTAACTGTAAATGAGGCACTCTGCAAGTCATGGAGTAAGAATCACTTGATTAGATTTTATATTTACTTTAAGCACAATTGTGCTCTGTACAAAATAAGCCATATCTATAGCCAATGAAATAAATAGCAAACTTAATTACTTAATTAAAAGAATAACAAGTCCAAAAAGCTTCTACCTAGTAATAAACTTTTTAACCTGGATACCGTTTTTGTTATACAGAATTGTAGCGACACAAGAAACGATCACTTTCTTGGTGAAAAGAAAATCCTTATTTAAGACTCACCATTATACTGTATATACAAATTAAACAATAGTAATGCATGGTTTTTGTGTGGATACAATGGGATAATCCATGTATATTGCTGTGGAGAATAAAAACAGGATTGATTACAAAGCCTGCCTCTGAGCATACTAGCTTTTAATCAATTGCTTTGCTAGCATAGATAGTATCACTCATAGTATTTCCCAGCACAGGCAGCCTTATATGCTTGTACTTCATACTGATTAATCTGCAATAAACAATGTCCTGGTGCCAGAATCATAATTGATGTAACTTTTATCACCTGAACGGAAAAGCCTATCGCTGCTTGAAACATGGCAAAGAAGCCTAAATCAACAACAAAGAAGCCTAAATCAACAACAAAGAACAGCCAGAATGTAAATGCACATAAGCTTAACATGTTAAAAGTATTATAATTCTATTAAATTAATAACATTTATTCTACAACACTAAAACAAATCAGTGTGTATATATATAGTGCTTTTCAGTTATCCCACTGCTTTGGCACTTGTCAAAAATGAGAAACTTAACTTCCTTTTAATCAGGATGTTGCCTACAAGTTCACTTACATCTCCACAAGAACTAGAAATTTATTTTGAAGGAAGACTGAACATCAAGAGATGATGTTTAAAATAGACCCGATGAAGTTAGGCCCCAGAGGCCTAACTAGTTTTAGATGGGTAGTCGTGTTGGTTTGTAGTAGAACAGCAGGATTTGAGTCCTGTGGCACTTTTGGGCCCAACAAGTTTTTCAGACACTCTTTGGCTTTAATCATCCTGACCGTAATCATAAATTAGTTCTAGATGTAAGAAGTAATGCTATCATAGCAAAAAACCTTAACTATAAAAACAGGAGCTGTAATCAAGAAGTCACTAAACCTAAAACAGTGGTTTAAGGGTGCTACAAATCAAGTTAAACATATGCGATAATACTATTCTCTTTCTGACCATTTTACTGTAGTCTTTAACCTACTGACAATGCAAACCTGTAGTTGTTTACTCAAAAGCTAATGCTATCACGTTCTATGTGCCTTACTTACAGGTGAGTGTAAGGTTACAGCCTGAGTCAAGGCGTCAAGTCAACTTCAAACAAGGGAAGCAGGTAGACTTGACCACAGCCAGGCCTTCCTCAAGCAGTCCAGTACTGGCGCACATTCTTGCTAACGCCACTTTGTAGTACCATTGGTTGTAGGTTAGCATCTCCCTAGAAAAGTTTTGACGGTCCCTTAAAAAAAAAAACCTTACAGTGTATTATTTTGCCCCACATAGGGCACATAAGCCAAAACATCCCTTTTACACAAAGATTCATAGAAGCATATTTATTGCTTCTGTAGTATATATTTCCTTCACATTACTGCTTTTTAACCATTTTGAGTATAAAAAAGGATGGTTTTAACTTAGATGCTCTTGACTAGGAATCCACACAGGGGACAAAAAAAATTGAATTCGGACAATAGCACAACTCACCCCCACCAACAAATAAAACTTTTGCTAAAAGTTCACCTAAGCAGGAGAAGGTAAGATTGCCTTAAAAATAACACCCGACGAATTTTTCTCCTTAATTTCAATACACACGGACTTTAAAAAAAACCAAACATTATTTTCGCCTCCTCTTTCCCTCCCCCCTATTTTTAAAAAAACCCACCCCCAAACACCGCGGCCTCTCTTAAAAGGGAGAAATTGTGTCTTTTTGAGGCCCTTCGAGCAACTCGAGCGGGGTGTGGCAAACCCTCTGCTGATAATCGCCTCTGGGCGGGGTCTCGCCATCCATTTATTAAGGCAGTGGCTGAGGAAGTTTGCTGGCGTGTTGGGGGTGTTTTTGGGGGAGGGTGGGAAATTGTTGAGTTAGTTTTAATTTTAAAGAAAACCTTTTAGGCATTTAGGCTGTATCTAAAGTGTGGCAGGATGGTAAGTTAACAAGGAAAGCCAATATTTTTAAGGTGGGGGAAATGGTGCGTGAGAGTATTGGGAGTGGCTTTATTATAAGATCGTCTTCATGAGAGGGGTTAAGGTGTGAAGGAACAAACGCGCGGGACGACAAGGTTTGGGTTTTCCTTTGGACGGAGGCAAGTCGTGAGGGACGGCGCGAGAGGCTCGTTGAAATGAACTGGGAGGGGTTCCATTGGTCGATTTTTAAGACTACGTGAAACTTGAGAGAAAGGACTGTTGGCGGGGGAAGGATTAAGCCACACCAAAGTGAGCTGTCTGAAAAGGCGCGTTGTGATCCGACGACGGCATAGCGGGCTGGAGGGAAAAGGGCGGGAAGTAGTTGCTCCTCCGATCGAGGGCGAGGCGGTGTTGGGGAAGGCTCGGGCTGCTGTGGGAGGTGAAGACAAGGAGGTTTGGGCGACGCTGTTGCACCATCTTGTTGTGCGGTAACAAACGGCAGTTCTAAGGAAAACGCTGTGGTGTGTTTAGTAGATCGGCAGAAAAGCAGCGGGCTAGTAGGAGGACATGTATTGTTTTCTCAAGCCATGCAGGTTAACAATTACACCCCTTTTAAGTACTTTAGCGGACTTAGAAGATTGTACCTCTGTCTAGGATTGCTCCGTAAGTAACGCTGAGCAACTTGTTCACGTGTTTCAGGTGGGTAGCCCTGTTGGTCTGTAGTAGAAGTAAAGCAAGATTCGGGTCCAGTAGCACCTTAAAGACTAGCTAGATTTCTCGGGTATGGATATCTAAAGAAGAGAGCTTTGACTCGGAAGCTCATACACTGGAAATCTAGTTGGTCTGAAAGGTGCTACTGGACCAGAATCTTGCTCTTGATAGTGTGTATCTATGAAGATTACGTTGCAAGATCACTGTTCCCAAGGCAGAAACAGTAAAAATGAAATTTACCTTAGGAAACTATTGCGACCTTTCCGTGTATTTCGGTTAGGGTAACCTGGGGGACCTTCGCAACTTGCAGGTATAGCTTGGAGATACAGATTTAAAAACTCTGCTCACTTCTTCTGTGGCTTTTTCTCTGGAGCGTCATATTTTTAAAAAAATCCACCAGTTCCTTGTGGAAGAAGGGGATTATTGGAAAAAGGCTTCTTAACGTCCCCCCCCCCATTTTTACTCCCTTTTGCAGGAAGAATGGTTGACCTGAGAGAAGTGGTGGGAGGTGTGAACTTTCCACTGTAAAAGCTATGTGGGTCAACCAAGAAGAATCTGTTAATTGTTTTATTCAGACTCTTTAAGATCATGATCCTGAAGTTTAGAGGCATGGTGTTACTTTAGAGCCTAGATGTTGGGGATGTAGTCAAAGATGGCCACTGGGGATATAGCTTTATTTCATGTCATGTTAAGAGTAAGATGTGCTACTTGATCTCTACTACAGCGTGCATAATTTTTTTTTTAAAGTTTGCAAAGGTCACTAGTGTAGATCATATTATGAACAGACAGCGTTCAAATGAATGTTAGCATAGAAAAAGAAGCAGTTGATTTGATCCTGTTTAAGCAGCATGAACGTAAGATGAAAATGCCATTTGAATATTTTCTAATACTTGTGCCACCAGTATTGAAATAGCTTTGGATGCAAAACATGCCTTTTTATAACTAATCATATAAAATGTATTTTTCAGTCTGTTGCAAATCAAGACACACAGAGTTCAAGCATTTCCAGGGATGAAAGTGTTCAGTTGCCTGCAACAAGCCAAGGTTATGTTTTACCTGAAGGGAAAATCATGCCAAATACCATTTTTGTAGGAGGAATAGATATACGGGTATGTACTTGTTTCATAGTGTTGAGTGTTTATAAGGTCCTGTATTGGGTTTATTTGGATTTATAACTAGTCCTAACCTGAAGGCAGGTAACTTTTTTTCACAGTAAAAAGGCTCCCCCCCCCCGCCTGTACACTGTCTCCCCACGACTGTCTTAAACAAAGGATGAAGCCCTGTCACTCTGCAAAATGTCTACATTGTCCTAATATAACAATGGGAAAAAACTAGTTTCAGTGAGACTGATTTATTAGGGGAAAATGATTGACACTTTTATCTTCCTGTGTGGGTTAGCAGAAATATTTATGCCCAAAATTATTTGTGTGAGTGCGTGTTAAAAAAAAAAACAGTACCTTTCATTTTTTTAATTAATAGCTTTATTTCCTGAGGAAGATCGCTCCTGGAAAAAACTTAATTTTCAAATAATTACAAGAGAATACAGCTGTTAAATATAAGCAGTCGATCATTCAATAAGAGTGCTAAGGCTAGTCTTTTAACAGTTATCAAAATGTCAATTCCTGTGACTGGAAGTACTTTTATTAAGTGTTCCTTATCTGATGGACCTGAGGTTACTATCTGGAGGCGGATGAAAACAATTTGTTGAAGCTGTTAATAGATTTTGATGTAATAACTTCATAATACAAAGGTAGGCAAGTTTTCTGGCCCGGGTACCAAAAATCCTACAGCATCTACTTGTGTGGGTGTTGGTGGGCCAGAAAACAAAAGGGAGAAGGGAGCTGAGCCCCAGTGATGCTTCTAACAGGCTGGGGGGGAGGGCTTGATCACTTGGATGGGGTAGCTGTGTGCGCTGTGGCGTCCCATTGTCCAGCATATGTGCAATGGCAGGGGTAGCCCTGCCATACTTCCTTCTTATGCAGTCAAACACACAGTCAGTAGTTTAACCCTTTAAAAAAGAAGTTTACTTGATTTGACTCCCATGCATCTGGGTATAGCACAAGCCTAACGTAAGTGAGGAAAAAAAATTCCACATTCTCTTTTTGATATTTGCAACCTATAATTGCATTGCTTTTTAATATCTTACTTGGTGTATTATGCTACCAAAATTATATTTTAGTTGAACTTCCCTTAAGAAATTACATAATTGGATGTATATTTTCCTCTGCCAACTCTCTGAAATATTAATACATAAATCCCTGGCCCATAATCTCTTACAAAAGTCTCTACTAGTTTTTAAGTCTGAAGTCTGTGTATAAAATCTTGTGAAGATTTATCTGGAGCATCTGGGTAGCTAGCAGTTGGTTTTTGTTCTTGTTGATCTTGGGGTTTTTGCTTTATTTAATGTGGAACTCTCATTATTAAACTGTCTAAACTCCTCAGTTCATAATCTGTCTTAACACTTCATCTTCCTTCAAGAATTTTCTCCGAGACACCTTCTCATTGGCTGAGACCAGTGACCGAGGCAGAATTAACAGATTTCTTTATTTCACCTGAATATTCGTAACCAATTGTTGAATTTCTATTGTGTTTACTTTGGTATATGTACATGCAGAAAACTCTTTCGGTTTGGTTTTTCTTACTTTGATGGGCAACCAAAATTTATTTGAGGCTGACAAGGTAGATGAATTGGTAAGTGTTTTGTTACTTTGTTTTGAAAGCAGTAGTTATTGAATTAATGACTTTTTAATGTAGTCCATTTTTTATTGTATGATCTTACATTAGATGGATGAGACAGAGATTCGTAACTTCTTTGCACGATATGGCACTGTTAAAGAAGTTAAAATAATCACGGATAGAACTGGTGTGTCCAAGGGGTGAGTAGAATGCTGGTTTAGGTTTTCACATTTTTTTATTAAGACCAGCCAGATAAGCACAATATGCAGGATTTTGATTTCTCCAGAACTCTTCATCAGGCTAGATGTTAAAAAGCACGTGCTTAGTGTGTGTCTTTTACTATGAAGCTTTTGACAAAATGTGATTTGATCAGTACAAGTAGATTATTAAGATGACAACATAACACATTAGCAGTTATAGTGAACTCTTGTGCAGTAGGTTGGAAGACACCATAGTGCAAAACAAATATCAACTGCTTTTTAAGCCAACTAATCTTGAACCAGAGAATCAAACTTTGAGACTCTCTTCTGTCTACAATACAGGGATAACAGATTTTATGTACTTAAAAGTATCTGTACTGTGTTTTTAAAATTCCTGAGGTTGCTTGCAATAATAATAGAATAAAATAGTTCTATTAAGATGTAAAGAAAAACGAAATGTGAAAAAATTGGTATTTGTAGTACAGCTATCACTGTATTTAAGTTAATGTTCTGCTTAATTTTTTGTCCTTGTTATCATTGCCTTATCATCTACATTATAAAATGTATTGTACACCAGTCAGATGCTGCATTTACTTGCACATTCTTAATGTGCTGTTTAAATTTGAGTTACCAGCTTATGGCAAAGGATCGTGTTTAATCTAGTTCTTTTATATTGTTCAGACATTGGTCACCTTGCACACACTGAAGCCTGAGACTTAAAATGACATCTATAGGCATGGTTTGGTTCTAGAGCTGGAACTGAGTCTGCTTTCAGTCTTGTACTTGAATTGCTTCCCTGTAGCTTAATGTATGGAGCAGCTCTGTCTAACTGTGAGCATAATTTCTGAGTTTTTTCTTGATCATCTAATAAATCTAGGTACAAGCATGTTTTTAAGCTGTGCCTAGATGCACCTATTCATTTGTAGAGTCTCACCAAACCAATAACTTCCACTCTTTGGAGACGGCTGCAGTAGTTCAGGATAGATATTACCATGCATGGAGACACATCCTCTGTCTGTAGAAATGTAGACTCTGTATTCATTGATAAAGACAATCAGTGCTGTTACTACTAATTTTATTTCTTTTTCTGTGTAATACAAACTGATCTGCATTTGTTAATCTCATTCTTCTGTTGTCTGCCGGCTTCTATGAAACAAGATATCATGAAGTCTATTGAGAATTAATAGCTGAAAGTTAAAGCTGGATGGATAAGTTCAAACTAAAAAATGTATCATATTGCTGAACCTCAGTGGTGTGTGTAACTGATTACTGTCCTGTGAACTGCCTTGAGGGATAAGCGGAGCTAAAAAGGTAGAATATACATGTGAATAAGTAATCCGTTCTAAAAGATTAGGTAGAGAAATGAGGGAGAGGGGTATTGGGAGTGTTTGGGAGTATGTTTTAGTTTGCAATTCATTAGCTGCCTCGAGTCACAAAGAAGGCGGGATATAAACATAATAAATCAGTAAAACTCCCAAGACAACTTCCATTCAGATGGAGACAGCCCTACAAGGAAAGGCTGACGGCCTTGGGAACCTTTAGTTTGGAGAAGGGGAGACTGAGGAGGGACATGATTACTCTTTAAGTATTTGAAAGGCTGTCATTTAGAGGAGGGCAAGGAGCTGTTCCAGTTGGCAGCAGAGGATAGGACCCGAAGCAATGGGCTTAAATTACATGCAGAATAGTACTGGCTGGATATTAGGAAACACTTTTTCGTGGTCAGAGTAGTTCAAAGGTGGAATTAGCTGCCTAGGGAGGTGGTAAGCTCCCCTTCACTGGCAGTTTTCAAGAAGAGGCTGGATGAATATTTGTCAGAGATGCTTTAGACTCATCCTGCATTGAGCAGGGGGTTGGACTAGAAGGTCTGCATGGTCTCTTTCAACTCTGATTCTGTTATGAGGTTAGTGGTTGGAATATTTGAGAACTAGAATGATTCTGTTATAATAAATTCAACATAGTGTATGATGAAAACCTCTGCTAGAAAAACTGCTATGGGAAGGAGTTCCATAATGAAGTTGTCATGACAGGGAAGGCCCTGTTGCTAGTGCTTACCCACCTTCAGTTGAAGCAGATCTTACCCACTAGGCAAGCTTATATGACAACAGATGGTCCTTTCAGTACCCTCGTTTCAGGCAAATGAATGCCTTAACTAACGAGCAGTTTTAATTGTGCCTAGAATCAAATCTTGAAGATACTTTTAAACTGGCAAGATGGAGCTTTTTTGTAGTCGTCATCATTAAGCACTCTTGCTGTTGAATACCAATTAAAGCTTCAAAGGCCACCATGTTGCATTAATATAGCCTGTATGTGATCAGAGCATAGATAACAGGCCTGCTTGCTCCTCTCTGGAAGGGTGTGTGTACTGAACCTCACTAAAGATGTGGTGTGCTGCATCTCCATATGTAGGCATCTAAAAGCACCCCTTCCCCATGCAGATTAAAGGAAATACAGTCATACCAGTCAACGATATTTCAGTCTCGCTTGAATAAAACCTCATTTGGTCTGTGCTTCTTATAGTGCTTATGTATTTTGAAGTCTGCTTGCATATACTTCTAGTATGTTAAACAAATCTTAACTATTTAATGTTTAACTTAATCTTGGGTTGCCTTTGCAGATATGGATTTGTGTCTTTTTTGGACAATGTTGATGTACAAAAAATTGTGGAAGTAAGTTAATTTTACATGTAATAACTACATCTTATTCTAAATTCAGTTGATGTTTTACATAGGAATTATAAGACGAGTGTTCAGTTGCATAAATCTTCAATAAAGCACTGCCTTATTGCAAAAGTAGGTGCTTCTTAGGATAGGTGGGTAGTAAATCGATACAACGCAGATTCACTACTTTCTTGATACAGACACTTAATTGCTGTCTTTGCAAAAACAAGTTTATGATTGTCAGATCCCTCTGTCTTTTTGGCTTGTGCTTAGGCTGCTACCTGGTAAAGTGATCACTTGCCGCTTGTCTAGCTGTATTAAAAATGTTACTAAACATCAGGGAATGAAGCTTCAAACCAGTATCTCAGAAGGTGATTTATTTCATGCAGCTAGATCAATCCCCAAAAAAGCTTGTGAACACATCTGGCAAAAATAATTGTCCTGGGGGAAATAATCCTGAGTAAGCATCTCTTAACTGCTTTGCTAGATGAGACACAAAAAGGCTTTTTTGCTCATGAAGAATTTCTTATTGAAAAAAGTTGGATAATTTACATTATCATTTTAAGAGTACCAGTTTGAGATTGTGAGACTTGTGTCTTTGTGCCTTATTTACCCTTATTTTTTGTCTGAATTGGTAATTATGCTTAATTAATACTTGTAAAAGATTATAGGTTTTAACAGAAAATACTAATGGGTGATATACTATGTTAACTGAAGTTACAAGTGGCTTCAAAAGCAGATTTCAGATAGCTGTGGTAGATGCACTTGCAATAAAGTGCTGTAGCTTGCCATTGCTTTAAACCACATTGATAAAAAATGAAACATTAGATATAAAGGTCAGACTTGTTTATGTACACTTCTTTTCCAGTCGCAAATAAATTTCCATGGGAAGAAACTCAAGCTAGGACCTGCAATAAGAAAACACCCAAATATATGTACGTACTGTAACTTTTGATAGTTTCTTTGGAAATGTACTTGCAGTTAAACTTTGTACCCTGATGTCGTGTTATCCTTAAAACTAAATACTTTTAATATTGGAGAATGATGGGCAGTTTGATGGCATATTTGATGGCATATTTAATAGTGCTATCTACATCTTGTATAGAATTAGAAATATTTTTCTGTGCTAGTGCTAATAATTTGGAGTAGAGTAGCTTCAGGGTTGTATTTTGAAAATGTGCAAAAGCTTTGTCAACTTCTTTATCTCCCAAGGTGCCTATCATGTGCAATCTAGACCAGTACTTATTAATTCACCCACACCTCAGTTCCACAGTGTTTGGAATAACCAAGAGACGTATATGCAGCCTCCAGCTGTGATGAGCCCTATAACACAATATGTTCAGGTAAGACTTTCCTGTTGGAAGAAGTTTATCTTACTCAACAGCACACTGTGGTTAGATGTTGATATTTTTGATAGTTTAGATGCTTATCTTTAAACGTCAGCCAGTTGGACTAGAAATTTTAAGTTGCTTTTATCACCTGGCTGAAGCTGTGTAACCTCTGATGGCTTTTACTCCTTTCTCCTTTGAATAAATGGACAGGTGTAAGAAGCACTGTTATGCAGAAATCCTGGATGCATGCATAATGTGACTTCTTACTTCTGTCCTGTCTTACTCTAAATGATCAGAATATGTTTTAATTCAGGCATTAAAACAATATTTGTAAATATCAGGTCTGATGACAGCTGTAGGAAAGTCAGCAGAAGTATTCCCTTTTTCTCCCTTGCCCATTGTACTAACTTAATTTCTGTCACTAAAAACCAATCCAAATAGTACAAGTTCTATCTCAAAATATGCTTAGGCTCTGAAAGTATATGGTAAGTATCTAGCAGTCACCAAGAACACCTTTTGTCAATTTGCATAGCAAAGGTTAGATTTGAGTAGTAAAGAGACAAAGAGGAATATGCAGGAATCGTTTAGGAATATTGATCTTGCGGATAAAAAACAGACTTGTATGATAGTCGTATATGTTTCTTCTTTCTTGTAATTTCATTTTACATTCTTTTTAGCTCCAGTAAACCTAGTTTTCCATCTCCCTCCCAAGTTCAGTTCACTTTTTCCTGTTTGCTGTAGTCTTGGTAGTTTGGCTGTTAGTCTGCAGGCAGGGTCTTGTGTGCTGCTATACATTATAGGCATTAGGTAATGATAATGGAGACCTTGGATCATGCTGATGAGTCTTTGTTTTCTGGTGTCAGGCTAGTATGTTTAAGTGGCATCTGGATCCTTGGGATACTTCTTTGTAAACAACCCTATATAAATTGTTGCATCAAATGAATGTTGAAACTGGAATATAGAAGAAGTCCAGTGGCATTTTAAAGACTACCAATATTATTTTAGCATGAGCTTACATTTTCAGCTGCGTATTGGAAGGAGATAATTTTGCATGTGTTTATAGGGAAAAATTACATTATGCGATGGAGGAAAGTAGGGAATTGGTGGCTTGGTATAAATCCCAACATAAATCTTTCAGAGGAATCACATCACCACATCCACCTATCACAGTTCAGTCACTCACTGAGTAAGGAAGTATTTCCTTTTGTCCATTCTGAATCTATTCCTCATTAGTGTCATTGGGCGTTACGATTATGGGAGAGGAAAAAAGTTCTGTCTGCTTTTACCATCTTATGAATAGTTTTATAAACTTGTGTTGCCTCCCCCCCCCATCTCTTTTCTAAACTGAAAAGTCCCAGATTCTTTTCAGCCATTCTACATAGGAGATGTGCCACAACCCTTTAATCATCTTGGTTGCCCTCTTTTGTACTTTTTCCAGCTCTACACTATCATTTTTTAGTTGACCAGAACTGTACAGAGTATTTCAAATGGGGCTGCACCATAGATCTATACAAGAGCATTATAATAGTGGCTATTTTATTTTCAGATCTTTCTCATTTGGGGCGAGGAAGACATTCCTGTTGCTTGGGTACTCCTTCTCCCATGATCCCTGGAGGTAGAATATTAGGTCATTCTTGTCTCACCTCTGAGGAGAGGGAGGACCTCTCTTTTCTTCAGTTCTTTTCCTGCCTGTTAGCAAGTGCAGGACTTGGCTGGAGCCCTGACTGCCTTTTGGGCTTTTTTTCTCTTCAGAGCTCCTTAAGTCATTTTTTGTTCCCTAGCGTGCCTTTAACATGTATATTTTCCCTTCTATGTCTGCGTTTGAAAAAACAATCTTGGCCTTTGCTTGCTCCACTCCACCTCTGTTGTAGTGACTTGCTGCCAGAACAGATATATCATCTACATTTCAATCAACTGAAATGGAGATGGCTACCACACTGAGAAGCAAGCAACTTTGGAGCCCTTATGTCTAACAGCTGGCCTAAACAAAAGTTGAGGAGCAAATTAGCTGCTAAAAGTAAACTGTGGAACAACAGGCTGAAACTGAAAGTACTCAAGCTGGCTACAGTTTTGGAAGGAAAACTAGCTGTCTGCTGCAGCCATTGCAAGCAGTCTGCATAGGCCGCCCCTGCAGCTCTCATGAAGACCAATCAGGAGGTGGTGAGTGAACAGATTAATCCTGTTTCCCTGGGCTCCTTGGGATGGGGGGTGGGGGTTGGATATATTTGCTGCCCCACCGCCACCACGTTTTCAGGAGTGGCTGACTAACTTCTTTCATAGGGAAATGATCAGAGTAGAGCAATCTCAGGGTAGAAAGAGGCACAGCTCTTCAGTTGCACCCCCCACTTCCTACTGCGTTCTTCGTACGAGACAGGCTACCAAGGGGGCCCAGCTTCAAGTTACCAGGAAAACGCCTGGGCCTACTAAAGCAGTGCAAAAAAGCCTACCTATCCCATATTCCTAGGATTCTTTTCTGAAATCTTCCCAGCTGGTCCAACTTCCGGGATCCATGATTTCAACCATTGCCACAGTCCCATGGGCCTGAACACACCCAGGGACATTCAGTGGCTCTTGCTCCCTTGCCAGCAGTCTTCAAATGTCACTTGAGACTGAGTCGATCTGCAACTGGGGAGTTCTCTTCATTGGTGGACCATCTCTTTGCACCTAATCAAAGGCAGAGAGATCCATCCGGGGACAGACTTACTGATCACTACAGATGCAAACCTCTTAGACTGGGGGAGTCCCTGTGAACACGTTCATTTTCAGAACAGGCCAAAAGCATCAATTTCCTGCAGCTTAGGGTGAATTTCCTGGCACTAAAATCTTCCTCAAAACATGTTTGCGTC
The DNA here is from genome assembly GCF_028583425.1 of Eublepharis macularius. Taxonomy (NCBI): domain Eukaryota; kingdom Metazoa; phylum Chordata; class Lepidosauria; order Squamata; family Eublepharidae; genus Eublepharis; species Eublepharis macularius. Next base: position 45,948,528 of record NC_072800.1, read on the forward strand.
CCAACAGACAACAGCGCAGCTAAGGCTCATATCAGTCACCAGGGAGGCAGATGATCCCAGACACTTCAATAGGAAGTGATCTCAATCATGAAATGATCAGGCACTGAGCGGAATACATCAATGGTGCCTCCAATATACAGGCCTATTGAGTCAGTAGGACTTGACTGAATCAAGTGGAGGAGTCCCTGTCCCAGATTCTGTTCAAACAAATGACTCATCAGTTGGTCAGTCCTGTGCAGACCTCTTTGTTTCTCCTCTGAATTTGAAGACAAAGTACTTCTTCTCCCATTACAATTGTCCACAAGTGGAGAAGATAGATGCACTTCTACCCAGGTGGCCTCCTGGACTGCTTTATGCCTTTCTTCCAATCCTGCTGATTTCCAAAGCTCTGCAGAAACTCAAGCGAGAGAGAGTAGAAGTGATCTTTGTGGCTCCACATTGGCCGAGGAGACCCTGTTTCAGACCTGATAATGATGTCAATCCAGCCTCCTAGAATCATTCCAGTCCTGTCAAACACTTGGTCACAGGGACCAATATGTTACATGGACCCAGCCTGATTGCACCTAACTGGACCCAGGCTGATTGCACCTATATTACCTAGACCCAGCCTGATTGCATCTAACTGCTTGGAGATTGAGTGGCAAGACCTTCTAGATCTATGAGTGGCAAGACCTTCTAGATCTAGGTTTCTCTGAACATGTGAAGACTATGGTGGCAAACAGGCAAGCATCAACAGAAAGGATGTATAGCTGGGGGTGTGGCGTCGATGCAGAGGAGGAAGGACGCTTAATGCAAGAGCTCCGTCCCCCCGTCCCCCAATTTCTCTCTCAAAATCGTCACAACGAAAGAAACGCACTAAACATGGGAAAGCAGATGTCCGAGAAAAAGAGGCATCAGGTAAAAGCAATAAAAAAACTTACAGGAGTTTTTTCTGAGCCGGGAGGTGGCATTGGAGTTGGGGAGACCGCAGGGAGAGGAAAACAAAATGGCAGGTGCAACTAAAACTGCTGAAATAAGCCCACCCTCCCAACAAGACAGTATTACTGAGTTGATAAAGCAAATGGGAAAAAAACTTACTTGACAATATGAAAATGCTATCGCAGCAATTTACAGCATAATTTGCTGAAATGAAAATCGAAATAAATAAGGCAACTCATGATGCTAACAAAGCGGTCGACATAAGTAACGCAGCTCAGATAGAAGTCAAAGAGCTTCAACGCAAAAACGCTCATCATCAGGAAAGATTATTAAGATTGGAAATGGCTGTAAAACAGGAATGTTAAATTTAGAGGATTTAAAGAAAATAATTAATTCAAATGAAGAGTTGCCAACCTTTCTGGCTTCATGGCTAACAAATCAGTTGCAGTGGAATGAGGATGAAGATGAGGCTCCAAAAATAGAAACTGCCTATAGAGGAACGGGAAAGAAAAAGTTCCCCAGAGACGACATAGCTACATTTCAGGATGGAAACATTAAGAAAAAGATTCTTGTGGCAGCCAGAGCGAGAGGAGCGCTAGATTACAACGGAACCTCAATATTAGCCTTCACTGATCTATCACCAGAAGTGCTGAGCAAAAGGAGAGAATTGAAAGGAACAACTGAAGCATTAAGGAAAGCGCAAATAAACTATGAATGGATCAATCTTGTTAATCTAGAGGTCACACATCAAGACCGAATCCACAGAGCAACAGATCAAGATTCTCGAGAAGCACTTCTTAGAGCTATTGGAATTGAGTCCAATAGAAATGGAAATGCACAGAAAAGAAAAATGCTCTGCTTAATCTCTCATTAAGAACAGTAAAATACCAGTTCATTTAATTTAGCTGATTTGTTTTCAATGCTCAGGACAAAATTTTCATGTTGTGAAACAAAAAAGAAGCATTTAATTAAGATGTCATAGGGGATTGGGATGGTGGAGGAATAGGGAGGTATTGAATTTAGCCCTCACTGTCTTTTCCTATTTTCAGAATTGGTTTAGTTTGTTTTTTTTTTTCATACCAATAACCTGTTGGGTAACTACTTGCAGGTCATCGAGTTCAGGAGTGTCTGTATGTTGGGGAGGGGAAATGGGGGAAGGGGGGGCGGAGAGGGAGGGAGGGAGGGAATTGGAAAGTCAATAGAACTTATGGTTAACTATCTTTAGGGGGGAAAGGGAGGGGCCAGAGAAGGAGGGTTTGTTCTAGTAAAGTTAAGTGTTCTAATGATAGTTACATACTGCCTTTTCTCTCACTTTTTAAAATTTATAGCCAAAGTTTGATTACCATTTCATGAAACATTTACTTGATTAATCATTAGAAAGAAATCTTGTGCATTATACTAAGAATACCTTACTGTAAACATTTATCTATTAATATCTTGGAATTGATATCTTTAAAAGCTTTGTAACTATTTGTATTTGTAAGCATTATTATAATAAAAATTTATTTTTTAAAAAAAACAGGATGTATAGCTAGCATTTGTCATATGGTGCCGAAGGAAATGCAAGACTGATGGAGACAGATGTCTCCACCATCCTTTCCTTCTTACAAGATGAACTCTAGCAGGGATTTTGAGCTAATGCTCTGTAGACAGGTAGTGGTCCTGGCCTCTGTTCTGCCTCCAGTTGAATGCGGTTCTTTTTCATGCCACCCAGCTGTCAAGCTTTTCCTCAGAGGAGCAACATTTTTTCAGCCTGCCAGTGGCTCACTGTTTTCCCTCCTGGAGACTTCATGTGGTTCCTCAAGCACTTACAAACCCTCCTTTTGAGCCACTACAAGAGGTATCTCTTAGATTCCTTGTGGCCATCACCTCTGCCTGATGCGTATCAGATTTGGAAGTTCTATCTATAGGTAAAGGCTTCTGTACTTTCCAAAAGGATGTGGTGGTTCCTCTGACTGGACCCTTCATTCATCCCAAAAGTGAATTTGGTGTTCCAGAGGTCTCAGGAGGTGTACCTTCCATCCTTCTGCCCTAATCCGTCACATTGTGAGAAGAACTGGCCTGCCTTAGATGTGTGAATGGCCTTATGTACGTATATTCAACATACAGCTTCAGTCCAGAGATCAGTTGCTCTGTTCGTGGCATGCCACTCAGTAGCCAAGGATAGGAAGGTGTCCAAAGCATTTCTCAGCAGGTGATTGAAAGACTGCATGGTCTTGGCTTTCTCTTCCCAGGGGCTTAAACCTCCAGAAGTATTAACACCTCACTCAGCAGAAGTGCAGCAATCATGGCTGCTTTTCACTCCAATGCGTCAATTCTGTATATCTGTAGAGCAGCCACATGGACAGCTACATCTACCTTTGTATGCCATTACAAAATGGTCTTTTATGCATTGGTTGATGTGGACTTCAGACAGCGAGTCCTTTAATAGGTAAGAAAATCAAACACAGGGTAGCCCACCCATCTTGGGGGAAGATTTCTAACATCCCAAGCATCAGGATGTCCTGTTCTCCTCAAATGAGAAAAGAATTTTGGACTTAATGTGAAGGTTTCTTCTATTTGAGGTAGAGGAGGACATCCTAGACCCACCCTTATCTATGGGATGATGAGCCCTCTTGTCTTACGTGTCTTAATTATTTTTTCTGCTGTAAAATGCTCATTTGTGCTGAAAAGAGGTTGGCCTTTTTTTTTTTGGCTTTGCCACTTTACATGCATTAATCTTCAGATTAAATTCTGTCTGAGGACAACTCTGCAAATCTCTGAACCCCTCTGAAAGGAGGAGTTCTCTCTCTCCTCAGAGGCAGGAAAGGAATAACCTAATATCCTGACTCCAGGGATTATGGGAGGAGGAATACCGAAGCATCAGGATATCCTCCTCTACCTTAAATAGAAGGAACTTCCGCAGTAAGTTCAAAGTTCCTTTTCCTAATAATCTGCAGCGTGGATTTTGCCTCTTTCCCTGCAGCCACATTCTAAATAAATATTTTCATTTATCTGTCCGCTACAGTCCAAAGATTTTTCTCTGTTAGATCACACCTCACCAGCATATATTAGGATTTTTGTTCTAGTATGCCCCATTTTACACTTGCCTACATTGAACATTTGCCACGCTGTTGCCCAGTCACCCAATTTAAAGGGATCCTCTTGGAATACATCGTTATCTGCCTTGGTTTCACCACCCTGAATAATTTTGTAACATCTGCAGACTTGACCACTACACTGCTTTCCCTGTTCCTGATTATTTATAAACAATGCAAGCTTGATTCATTATTAGCTGTTACTTTACCTTATTTCTGTCTTTATTTCCTAGTAACTAAATTCTTAATTATTTTGAGGGATACTAAACATTATTAAACAATCAGCAGTAGTACACCTATGTCTTTCTCCGGTGGTCCTAGGAGTGGGGCAGTCCTTACTTTTGGGATATAGCTCCTGCTCTCCGAAGGCAGGGTCAGTCAGCTGATTTTGATCCTGGAGGGAGGGGCTTGTCCCTGGAATCACCAGTCTTTCTGGCCCTGCCATCCAAGCAGGACGTCTTCAGCAACGCTCTGCAGAGCGCAGTGATCCTGGTGAAGAAGAAACTGCCAGAGATGAGCCGGGCGTGGTGGCGCGCACCTGTAATCCCAGTACTCAGGGAGGCCGAGGCCACAGGCAGTGAGGAGCTCACAGGGGAAAGGCAAGTCAAGGCCCTACCGCCTACCCCACTCCCATTTCGCTCGGAGCGACAGCGAGCATTAGAGCCGACGGCTCTAGGTTGCTCCTAGGTTCCACAGCCACAACCGCAAAACTCCACCGAGGTTCCCCACCTTTGGGTTGGAAGGACCCCCTCCCCTCAGACTGCCAGAGGGTGCGGTGTTTGAGTCTGCGGTAGCCTGTTGTAGAGACCGATATTATCGGGAACTCCCTCAGGCTTGGAAGGAGCAGCCTCCAGCAGCAGCAGAGGACCTGCTCCAACCCCGGCAGCCCCGACTGAACCGCAGTAAGACTGATCGTGCGGGTAATGAGGGCAGCAAAAGGAAGGAGGGAGGAGAAAAGTGTAGTAGAAACCTCAGAGCCAGCTTGCCCTAAATAAAAAGGAGCCCTCCTTTATTTCTCTTTCCTTTCAGCCGGGACTTGTGAGGTACGCTTTCACTTTTATTTCTCCTTTTGGAGGGAAAATTTCTGTTGGCAAAATGTCAGCAAAGGCAGGCCTAGCCACCTCACAGGCCTCAAAGAGCATATGCCTGTGGCCTAGATTTTCCAAACTCCCAGGCCTCAGCCCCTCCTGGGCCTCTCAACAGGCCAGTGAAAGAGAAATGCCCAGGGGCCTAGATGGCAGAATGTCAGGAAAGGCAGGCCTAGCCATCTCCCAGGCCTCTAAAAGTGCCAGCCTGCGGCCTAGACTTTTCAAACTCCCAGGCCTCAGCCTCTTCTAGGCCTCTCAGTAGGCCAGTGAAAGAGAAAAAGCCCATGGGCCTGGACCCGTCAGGCAAGAATGCCTGGAAAATTTTCTGCTGGTGGTAGGTCAGCAAAGGCAGGCCTAGCCTCCTTCCAGGCCTCAGAGAGTGTAAGCCTGCAGCCTAAACTTGCCCAATTCCCAGGCCTCGGCCTACTCCCGGGTGTCTCAAGAGACTAGTGAAAGGGAGAAGGTCTGGGGTTTGCATTCACCAGGCAAGGAAGCCTGAAATGAGTTGCTGTAATGTTGTGGTTAAGTGCTGGGGCATGAATCATTACCCTGCTGGTTTGATTCCCATAATTACTTGAACTCGGTGGCTGACCTTGGGTAAAAGTCTCAATTACCTAGCAGTTCTGGGGGAATAATGATGATTCTGACCTTATCACAGCCCCTGACTGTGATATCACAGTCCAGGCAAGCCAGATTTCATTTGATCTCAGTACCTCAGCAGGGTTGGCCTTGGTTAGCAATTGGATGGGAGACCTCAAAAAACGACCAGTGTTGCAGAGGCAACTATGACTGGATGACATTTTCCACCACTATGGAGAAAGAAATTACATGCCCCCTATTTACATAGTCGCAGCCATAGTTACTATTTAACACACGGACTGGCATGACCCAGGATGGAAATAAGGAATTCAAAGAGGTCCTGAAGGCACACCAATAAATAGTCTAGCAGCTAGACTCTCAGTTAGGCAAGAGAGGCATTCCAGTATGGAAGTCTGACTCCAGATAGGTAAAAGGGGTGCCCCTTCCCCAGATTAAAGAGGATACAAGGGCCATTAAGAGCACAGATCTTGATTAAGCCTTCAACCTGAGGAACCTGAGCTATCAGTTTTCTCCCTCAGCCAAGAAGACAGGGGAGCTGTTAAAAGAAAGGAAAATTCCCTAGCAGGTCTTCCTCAGGAGCTGTATCCTAGAAAGCTCCCTAAGGTGATGTGGATCTTGGAGTCTTCTCCCTTAAGGACTAATGGGTTGGAGAGAATCTTCCCTAGAATCAGGAATAATCCCATCAGGGATTCCCTTCCAGTAGTCTCTCATACTTGTAGAAGTCTAAGAGGGAAACTGGCAAAACTAACTACGCTTAATTCCCCCCCCCCCAGTCTTATACATTAGTTCCAGGGGTTACTGAGAGGATCAAGCTGCCATTGGTGGATGATCTGGTAACCAGCCTGCCATCTAATCCTGTGCTGCCTGTTGACAAGGATGGACTACCTAGGATTCTAGCATCAAGTTGTTTGAACTGGCTGTGTGCAAAAAATTGGAAATTTCCACTACATCCTTCAGAGCATTGGTGACAGCTCCACTCCTTCCTAGAGCCACATTTTTCGGGTCTCAGACCTGGCTGCAGTGAGCAGTAAAACCCTGCCAAAGAACAAAACTAAGAAAATAGCCCCAGCAATATGCTATGCTGTGGTCAACAAGGACCATGGTTTTCAGGCAACCAGGCATAACACTTAGCTTAGAAATTGGAACATAGACCATTTGCCCCAAAGCCAAAGTAACCGTGGTTTTTTTCAAAGATATCAACCTGTCTGGAGAAACACTAAATAAAGGAAAGCAGACCAACCATCAGGAGGATGGTAGTATCTTCTTCCTCAACAAATCCAATCAGAATACTAAAGGGCCAAAGAAGGGAACTCAATGTGTCTACACCGAGGCAGCAGGCATGATGGTGTTTGGGGGATGCTTACAATGTTTGACAAACCCTTGGCAGCTAATAATAAGAAACAGGCAGGTGTTGGATACTGTGATCAGTGGAATTCAATTCTGTGCCTCCTGGTCCCTTTTCCCCTAGATCCAAAGGAATTTGATCAAATAAAATAGACACCTAGGAACAAGAAGGTCGGAATGGAAAGGCTAAAATTTGTCATGACTGCCATTCAGAAGGAAGATTGTCTGGCTTCCATCAGTCTTTCAGAGGCACTTGCAACTTTGGGCCCTTTCCTTTGAGCTGAAAACGCCACCTATGGTGTTCTTCAGAATCCTAGTATCACTGACAGCATAGCTAGGCCATGGAGAGTGGCTCCTTTCCCATATCCAAACGACATCTTGATCTGTGCACTTCAGAAATGCCTGTTGCCATCCCATGGGGCGTTAGATCACAAGAGGTCCAAGATAGTTGAATTGCCAGAGATTCTCAAGCAGGAAAACAACCAGTGGCTGTACCTCATTCAGTCCCATGATGGTGTCCCACTCAAGGAACCAGAGAGAACAGTGATGACCATGGACATGTCTTTGAGGATGGGGATCCCACACCCAAGGAAGAATGGCATAGGGCATCTGGCTGAAGGACAAATGATGAACAGGGTAAACCCTTTGGAACTCGGAGCCATCAAACATGGTATGGTGGAATCTCAGAATCTTCCCACAGGTCACTATATGTTTATACAGAGGACAACTCTGAGGCGGACTGGCTAAGCCAGAGAGTGATGAACCAAGCAGAATGGATGCTATCCAGAGAGATTCCCCAACTGGTCTACCACAGTTTTTAACAAGGCGCAAGGAAAAGAAACCCTCAAACCATAGGGATAGATGATGTGAACAGCAAGCTGCCTTCACACGCCCTGTATCTCTTCCACAGTACAGCTATTGCACAGAGCTGTTCAGAAGATCACACAGTAAAGTGCAGAAGTGATGCTAATAGCAACCTTCAGGTCCAGAAAGACATGGTCTCTGTCAGACTGTGGCTAGATAAGGCACTCTCTGCAAGGTTCCCTTTAGAAGCAAGAATAAGTCCAGTGTCTGGCAAAGGAAGCTTTATTGCAGAAAAGGTCCATTATAGTCCACTGTCCTGAATAGGAGACTCAGGATGGTACATGATCATTGTTACCAATGAAGAGCAAGCATAGGATACAGAGTAACAATACCCATCTGGATCAGCCTCCCCCCACAGTTCTCAAAACAACATCTTTCAGTCCTGGGAAGCTGCTCTCCTTCAAGGCCAATGCTTGGTGGAACGGTGTTAGACAAAACAGTCTCCTCCGGTGGGAATGCTGCCTGGGAACTGGTGCACCTGGGAAGAAAGCACTTAAACACTAGAAGCATTAGAAAATGGAGTCAGTACAGTTTAGATATATACTGGACCTGACATTCTGCCCCCCTTAAAACAGATCCCCCCCTGGTTTATATGGGTAGCGAGTATGAAAAGCTTTGGTTAATCTAGGAGCATGAACATGTGCAGAGTTCACCCATTCATCGTAACCAGAATCAAAGTCCTTCCATCTAATGAGGTAAAAAAGCTGATTTCGCTTGAGTTTAGAGTCCAAAATTTGTTGTACCTCATAGTGTATTTGGTCGTCAATTAAAGTTGGAATGGGTGGAGCTTTGATGTGCCATTTGTTGTCGGTGGGAGCTCTCTTTAAAAGGCTGACATGGAACGTATCATGTACATGGCGCAGGTTCTTGGGCAAAGTTACAGCAACAGTCACTTTATTTATTATCTTGCGCACAGGAAAAGGTCCCAGAAATTTTAGAGCGAGTTTGCGGCTTGTCTGAGCTAGTTTCAGGTTTTTTGTGGAAATATACACATGATCTCCGGGTTGTAATTCCCATTCGGCCACACGATGGCGATCTGCGTATTTTTTATAATCCAGTTTGGCTTTTTCAAGGTGCTTCTTAATAAGAGTCCACTGCTGCGCCGCCTCCCCCCACCATGAAGATACATCTGGCAGTTTAGAGGAATGGAGAGGGGGTGCGTCCAATGGGAAGGGATTGAAGTGAGTCCCGTATACAATTTTGAATGGGGCCTCTCCCGTTGAAGCGTGTACACTGTTGTTATAGGAGAATTCGGCTAGGGGGAGAAGGTCCACCCAGTTATCTTGTTGAAAATTGATGTAGCAACGAAGGAACTGTTCTAATATCTGGTTTGTTTTTTCGGATTGCCCGTCGGTTTGTGGGTGGTGGCTTGAACTGATGCCTTGCTCAATATTCAACATTTTCAAAAGCTCCCGCCAGAAGTTGGCAACGAACTGTCCGCCGCGATCCGAAATCACCTTGGACGGAAAAGAATGTAATTTTACGATGTGTTTTAGAAACAGATCCGCTAGTTTCCGAGCGGAGGGTATGGCAGTACAGGGGATAAAATGAGCTTGTTTGGAGAACAGATCTACCACAACTAAAATACAATTATGTCCTTTTGAACTAGGTAGATCAGTGATAAAGTCCATGGAGATTACTTCCCAGGGCCTGTTCGGCGTTTCCAATGGTTGCAGGAGACCCGGAGGTTTCCCTTTTCTGGTTTTTGCGCTGAGGCAAACAGGGCAGGAACTAACGTATTGGGAAATGTCTTTGCGCATGCCCGGCCACCAGAATTGTCTTTGAATTAGGTGCAAAGTTTTCAGGTACCCATAATGTCCAGCAGTGGGAGCATCATGACAGCGCTGCAAGACCTCCAGCTTGAGGCTGTCTGGGACTTTTTGTACCATTTGAATATGTTCTTCCTCGGTGTCCGAATAAATTAAAACATCATCAAGGTACACCACCACCCCTTTGTACAGAAATTCGTGTAGAACTTCGTTTATCATGGACATGAATACAGACGGGGCTCCCGTCAATCCAAAAGGCATAACTAAGTATTCATATTGTCCGAGGGGCGTATTAAACGCGGTTTTCCACTCATCCCCTGCCTTGATACGAACGTGGAAGTAAGCATCTTTTAGATCTAATTTCGTAAAGATCTTACCTTGGGCCACGACGTTGAGAAGGTCTCGGATGAGCGGTATGGGATAGGCGTTGTTGGTGGATACTGCATTCAGTCCTCGGAAATCCGTGCACAGTCTGAGCCCCCCATCCTTCTTTTTCACGAAGAGGACTGGAGCGGCGTGGGGGCTAGAGGCTGGGCGGATGAACCCTCGTTGGAGGTTGGTGTCGATGAATTTCCGGAGCTCTTCGCGTTCATGGAGACTCATGGGATAGAGTCGTCCTTTGGGCAGTGAGGCTCCGGGTAAAATTTCCACCGCACAGTCCGTTCGTCGGTGCGGGGGTAGAGTATCAGCTTCCTCCTCAGAGAAAGCATTTAGAAAAGGCCAGTACGGTTCGGGTATTTGGTTGACTTCTTCTTGGGTGAGGAGGGCCTTTTCCTTATGAGTTGGATCTTCGCCCCAGTTTTGATTCCAACGGTGATTTTTACAGTTGGCATGACTGAAGGTAATACATCCTTGTGCCCAGTCTATGTAGGGATTGTGATCACATAGCCATTTGCTGCCTAGAATTAACGGGTACTTGGCAGTAGAGCTGATGACAAAGGACCTCTTCTCCCAATGTTGTCCCATGCCTGTGATCACCGGGATGGTTTCAGTTGTGACAGGATTCATGTTGGTACCATCCATTTGTTCAAAGATTACTGGATTTTGTAAATCCCGAGTTGGTAAGACCAGTCCATTGACTAGAGCTGGGGCTATGATGTCTCTCGAGCAGCCCGAGTCAATAAGAGCTTGCACCCGAATGTGCATTTTCCTCTCTGGGTTGATTAGAGTCACTGGCATGAATAAGATGGACCCAGGTGGCCGGTTCGGTGCAGGAACGGGCTTGGGGCGGATCTGTCGTTTGGGCCCTTTTACGACAGATCCATCTCGTTTCCCGACTGGGGACTTTCTGGATTGACTTCTGAAGATGGGGAAGCGGGATCGTATTCCATAACTTCTTCCGCTTCCAGCCCTCTCTCTGAGGCTGACCTTTGGGAAGCGCCGCGGCCTCTATTCGCTCGTGGAGCTGGAGTCGGGCGTTGGAGCGTAGGAAACGGAGCAAGGGTTGGACGCCGTAATTGAAGCGGAGGTCTTTGCACAGGCCGGTAGGGGCATTGTGCTGCAAAGTGACCAGCCTGTCCGCATTGCAAACACAGCCCTTGTTGCCATCTAGCATCTCTCGCTCCACGGGTGGCGTAGCCAGCTCCCCGTGCTCCCCTCTGTAAGGTCAATGGTCTTCTTTGTCCCGTTTGTTGTTGTTGTTCAACCAAACGGACTTCCAAAATGCGATTCTCCACTTCGCAAACAAGTTGAATCCAACCTAACAGTGTAGGGGGATTGTCTTGCATGAGGGCTCTGTCCAAAAGTTTCGGGTTAAGTCCTTGTTTGAACAGAATAATTTTTGTGGACTCCTCACACCTGGGGCACTTGGCTGCTAATTGCCGGAATTTTGTGACATAGTCTCTTGCTGACATGCTGCCTTGTTTGAGGGCTTGCAATTCTGTTCGGGCCCGGGTTTCTTCTAAGGGGTCTTCATATTGCGCTCGGATAGCATCCACTAACCCCTGGAGAGTATCAAGTTCTGGGGCCCCCACATTGTATAGTCCTACATACCAATCTGCTGCCTTGCCCTGCAAACGAGATCCAAGATGTTCAATTTGGCTAGCCTCACTGCCAAAAAGGTGCCCCCATCGGTTGAAAAACTGTACCACTTGCACCAAGAAAAATCCCAGTTTGGAGGGATCCCCATCGAAGGTGGCTTCCAGCTTCACCCAGCCCATCGGGAGTTCTTGTCTTGGAGCAGGCGCTGGGTAGAAGTCCATTGGCAGTCTTAATTGCGCCTGGGGCGCGGGAGGAGGTAACTGGAGCCTCGGTCGGGGCAACGGTGGCGGCTGTACTGGCGGCGGTTGAACTGGCAGTGCCGGCGGAGGTTGGGCCGGCGGTGCGGGCGGAGGTTGCCGTGGTTGAGCTGCCGGGGGTGGTCTCGGTTGGGCCGGAGGCTGCAGTGGCGGTCGAGTAGGTGGCGGCAGTCGTGGCCTGGCTGGTAACACGGGAGGCGTTGGCGGCAGCTGTCGAGGTGGAGGAGGCTGGGGTGGTTGAGTGGAGATCGGCCGCTGAGGAGGGGGTTGGAGGTGCCGTAGTGGTGCAGGCCTTCCCGGTTGATTCGGAGGTGGTAAGGCGGGCCGGTCCTGGGGCTGCTGCAACGGTATGAGCTGCGGTCGAGGTGAGAGGGGCCGCAGCGGCGAGGGTCGAACGGGCGGAAGGCCGCGTGGGCTTGCCCCTCCAGGCGTTGTTATTCTGGGAAGCAACGGCTGGCCTCGTGGCGCTGGTAGACCATCTCCCGAAGGTTGCCCGACGGGAACAGTTTCTCGCGGTTGACCAGGGGCTCCCCCCTCGGATGGAGCCGCGTGTGCTCCCGCTTGGTCCGGCCGGACCGTTATAGGAGAAGTATGGGGGGGTATCACCGGTGTATCACTTGGCTTTTCCTCCCCTTCCGTAGGCCTCTCAACGGGAGTCTCGTCTGGCGGCACATTCCCTCCCGCGTTAGGAGGTTCGGTGGGAGTCTCTCCGGGCGGCTCAACCGGGTTATCCCTTCTCGGTGGAACTTCCTGCTGTGTGGGAAGTTCCTTGGGTTGTCCTCCCGATTCGCCAGGATAGGTGCCCCCCTCGCCTGTAGGTGACGACCGCTGCTGAACTTCCTCCACTGGATAGGAGATGACACTTTGGAGGGTAGCTATCTGTATCGCCATCTCTTCAGGAGACAGTCTTTCTCCTGCTCCCATTGAGGAAATTAAATGAATGGCGTGAGCCAAACTTTCTTCCATATCCATCAGCTTAGCTTCTAACTGTTGCATTCGACTTGGCCCCGGTTGTTCACTCATGGAACCTTCATTCGTTGTACTCACCGGGGAGAAAGGGCCCCAAGGAGGAGGGTCCCCTTGGACGACTCGCGACCTCGCGGCTAGAATTCCCTTGGCCATACCTGTCACGGCCGAGATGCTGGTATCTACCGCATAGGTGCGACCTTGTATCTGCTCCCAACTTTGTTCAGGGACTTCCGTTGGCTCTTTCCACGGAGCAAGTTCGGAATAATCCCAACTCAGGGCGCCGCGGCGAGACGTGTCCCCCTCCGTCTGCTCAAACGTCCTGTTCCAATATCGCCATGGTTGGCTGCTATCTAGCTCCGGGACGGTTTCTAGGCTTCGGCGCCCGTCCATCGAAACTCGTGGATGGAGTCCACCTGCCCGGCGCTCTCTCGTTTCTCGGGGTCTGGCTCCCCACTCCGACGGGGTGGGTACCGAGATCAAGGGGAGAGCGGTTGCTTTCGGCCTTGCCCCGAGGTCGCCTTCGGTCTCGTCCCGAGTACTGAGGTCGATGAGAGGCGGGGTGGAAGTGGAAGCTCCGGTTCCGTTCCCGGTTGCTCCCAGCTCCTGGGAGTCTTGGGCTTGCACAGGTTGATTGTCGGGAGACGCATACGGATCAAACAAAGGATCCCTGTCCGGGACAACCTTGGATTCCGCTGGGCCCGACTCAGACATGATTGGTAACAAAATGTCAGACTGTGGCTAGATAAGGCACTCTCTGCAAGGTTCCCTTTAGAAGCAAGAATAAGTCCAGTGTCTGGCAAAGGAAGCTTTATTGCAGAAAAGGTCCATTATAGTCCACTGTCCTGAATAGGAGACTCAGGATGGTACATGATCATTGTTACCAATGAAGAGCAAGCATAGGATACAGAGTAACAATACCCATCTGGATCAGCCTCCCCCCACAGTTCTCAAAACAACATCTTTCAGTCCTGGGAAGCTGCTCTCCTTCAAGGCCAATGCTTGGTGGAACGGTGTTAGACAAAACAGTCTCCTCCGGTGGGAATGCTGCCTGGGAACTGGTGCACCTGGGAAGAAAGCACTTAAACACTAGAAGCATTAGAAAATGGAGTCAGTACAGTTTAGATATATACTGGACCTGACAGTCTCAAAACCTGGAGAATCTTTCAAGCATGGATCCCTGGCACCTCCACTGCAGGAGGGCCCATTGATGCAGGGATCAATACGACACCCCTGACCAGCTCTGACAAGCCTCACAGTGTGGAGGTCGAACACAAACAGCTAATAGGGTTGGACTAAACAGAAGGCATGATTGGTACTATGCTAGCCTCCAGGAAGAGTTCCACAGAGTCTATAAAAATTCCTGCCAAGTTCCCAGAAGAGTGCATGGATAGAGTCATGTAATCTTTTGTGGCTAATTAGGGAGTTACTATCCTTTCTTCAAGAGGGGTTGAAGAAAAGTCTTAATATCAACACCCTTAGACAACAGGTAGTGACCAATTAGGGGTTCTAGGAAGGGACATTTCCCTTCTATATCACCTTCATGGCAGTGGATTCTAAAAGGGGACCTCATTGTAGAATCTTCCAAGGATTCGCTGTTTTTTTCCCACGTGAGATCTTAATCCGGTATTGAGAACATTATACAAAAGATGCCTTGAGCCTATGACCTCGTGTCCCCTAAAGGAACTGACCTTTAAAATCATCTTTCAGATGAGACTAAAATCAGCCAGACAAGTGTCAGAATGGCAGGCACAAGCAGTAGATAGATGAGCCATGCCCTTTGCTCCAAGATGGTAGAGCAAATTATGAACAAAAAACAACTTTCTTCCAAAGGTGAACTTCATGTTTTCGTAGGACAGGAGAGATAGTACTTACCACTTTCTAATCTAATCCAAAGTACATGAAATAAATAAATAAATAAATAAATCTCACTACCTTGATATATGTAGAGATGTGAGATTCCACTTGGGCAGGACTAAACAGTGTTTCAGAAGTCTGGGACACTAGTTGTGTGTTTGCAGGAGGCCCTTCTTGGGACCCAGAGTGTCCTTTTCTTGGCTAAGTAGGTAAAGCAGAGGGTACATAAGGGTACATAATTCTGGCATGTCAAGCCAGAGGTCTGGAGATGCCCATAGGTGTCAGGGCGCACTCACTAAGGGAAACAGTGACATAGGCAGCCTATAAATCCTTTAGTCGGTAGAAATGATCGATAAGGTGGTCACATGGAAATCAGTATATTCTCTCATCAAGAAATATAGGATAGATAAGTTGTCTTCCCCAGAGACAACCCTCTAGGGACAACCCAAGAGACATACCCTCTAGGCCTGGAAGTTGGACTGCCCACCCTGGGGTACACTGCTCTTGTATGTCCCAAAAGTAAGGACTGCCCCACTCCTAGGACCACCGGATAATGGAAGATTTGTATTCACTTACCGTGAAGCTTCCTTTCTCGGTGGTCCAGGAGTGGGGCAGTCCTGCCCACCCGAGTTTCTTGCAGGGCGGCTTTTAAGATTGGATGAAGAGTTAGGACGATGGTCTTCCTCCCAGTGGATTCAAGGGAGGGATCTTTCTATTAAAAAAAAAATTGAGAGGAGTTATTTTACCTTCTGGTATCGTGATGGGGAGCCAGGGCTTGGGAACAGACTGGTGATTCCAGGGACATGCCCCTCCCTCCAGGATCAAAATCAGCTGACTGACCCTGCCTTCAGAGAAGAGGAGCTATATCCCAAAAGTAATGACTGCCCTGCTTCTGGACCACCGAGAAAGGAAGCTTCACGGTAAGTGAATACAAATCTTCCAATCAGTCTGCAGTATGGAAAATACGGTGACCAGAAAAAAGCCCACCAAAAAAACCCCACGGTCATAAGTGCGCACAAAAAAAAAAGCCCACACAGAAAGATGCCCACATGGAAAGAAGCCCACATGGAAATAATATTTTTTATTAATTACAATTACAAATACCATTTTTAATTGATTACAGCTATGTTTGATTTTTCCCTTCCAAATACTTGACAGAGTCAGCCCTGCTTAGCTTCATAGATCTATGAGGCCTTAACTACTTCTACTATTCAAGAAAGACAAGGAGAAGGAGGCTGAGGGGGTTGGGTAATGTGATTAACATAAGAAGAACCCTGCTGGATCAGACAAGTCTCTGCAGTTGGGAGGGGCTTATCTTTTAGTTGAACAGTGGCACCTCAGAAGGTTTGGGTTGATTTTGAGAAGGCTTGTATGAATGCAGTGAGGATTCCCACACGCTGAAGTCAAAGGGTGTTATTTTCACCTGTGTCAGAGTCTCATTAGGAAAATCAACAGTATTGGCTTGAAGACTGAATATGAAACTAATATGAACATAATAATTACACTGAAATCTCTTGCTGCATTAGCCTTTGTCCTAATCAATGATGTGAGAACTGTTTTTGATGAGCTTGCTGCCACATTTCCAGATGAAGACAGCTAAAATGAGGTGCTCACGTACTACTTTTTGACATATATTGAGGGTGCAGCAAGTAGAGATCCTCAGTTTCCTATAAGAATGTGGAATCATCATGATGCAGCCCTGGAACGGTTGCCAAAAACTACATACTGTTGTGAGGGATTTCACAATGCTCTTAATTCCCTATCCCACTGCAGTCATCCCAGTGTGTGGTCCCTGATGGACTGCAGAGGGACCTGGCTTGCCACAAACTAACACTGGCTAACGCACAGGCAGGTTGCTTAGAGATCAAAAAGAGGAAATATAAGACACTACATGACATGGTTGCTACTTCTGTACAGCAATATGAGCAGGTGGAAGATAAACTTTATTACGTAAGGAGATTGGCTAATTGCTGAGTTATTATTGTTGTGTTGTTAAATAATTGTTGCTTTTATTATTAGGGTTAGGTAGTCTTTTATTGTGATCACTGGGTGCACCACAATGTATTTGTAAAAACGCAAGTAAAGGGAAATCGAGATAGGAAATCAACTGATTTTAATGTTGCGGCACCAAACAGCATATATTCCAAAAGCTCTGCAATTCAATTTAAAAAGGTGTAATTAATAAAAAATCTTTCCATGTGGGCTTTTTTCTGTGTGGGCATTTTTCCATGTGGGCTCTTTTCTTGTGAGCACTTAATGACCGTGGGCTTTTTTCATGTGGGCTTTTTTCCTGGAACTGGAAGATACACTTATATCTATCCAATATTAGTTTCCACCATATTTATGAATAGAGCTATTCAAATGCTTTTCTCAATTAGCTACTCATCCAGAGCAAGTGATTTCTTCTGGACAGGTACCTTGCTCTACATTGTGTTCATGCTAAAATGTAATGACAAAAAGGGGAGTGTTAAATACACCAAACATTTTTGTTTGCATAATGGAGGTAAAATAAAGTAGTGCATCAAATTGCTTTGTGTGTGTTCTCAGAGTTGATTTAGAAATTTACCATTACTTTAGATCCTGTGCCTTTAAATCTGCCCGTATCTATTGAGTGGTTGGATATGTAATAGAGGTACCACAATTCATACAATATGAAACATTTGCAAGTGAAAAATAAAGAACAGTTTGCTATTTTGCGTCTCAAGTACAGTCTGAAATAACAGAAGTGATTTGATATAGTTAAATTCAGTATAAATAAGTTTAATACTTTAAATATGTCTAGCCTGCCTCCTTCCAGAAGTGGTTGGTATAAGCATATTGCTTTGAATCTTGTCTTACCAATTACAGTTTCTTTAAGCTCATGAAATGACTTGATGCAAACTTTTTGGGGCATGTTGTTCTGTATAATTTACACTCACAGTTGTGGGCACTGTTCCACTTTTTATCTCTTTCTGTGCAAAATGTGATTTATGTGAATTTTAGGCACATAGGTATAAATACTGGTCTGTGAGTCCAGTATCTCACAGGCCACAACGTTCTTGTTACTATTTTTAAGAGGTAGTATTAATGTTTTAATTGTGGGAGCAGCTTGTCATACAGAAGCTTTTTTGGCCTTTCAGGCATATCCTTACGGCTCTCCAGCATTACTAATTCAGCAGCAAGTTCCTGTAGGATATCAGCCAACTTACAATTACCAGGTTTGTATGAAGATATGTCAGTTCTGTAGTATGTTTTATTCTGTTCTTCCTCCAAGGAGTTCAAGATGGTATACAGGGTTTCCACTTCCCTATTTTATTGTAACCACTGCGTGAGGAAGATTTAGGCTAGTAAAGTGTGACTGGCCTAAAGTCACTCAGCAAGGGTTATGGTAGAGTGGGATTAAACCCAGATCCCCATGATCCTAGTTTGGCAGTATAACTGCTGCAAAACACTGGCTCTCTAAATACAGAAGCTAAGCATAAAATTAGAGACCAGCCTTAACTGCAGCTCAAAAGTTTACTTTGTGATTGTCAGAACTTGGAAATGGATTCAGACTTGCATATTCATGGCTGTTGGTGTAATGAGCAAGAAGAAAACAGTCCCAGTGCTCTGTTAGCATTATAAATGTGGTTGAATTTACTGTTTGGTGAGATTATCTATGGAAAATACTAAGTACAGTGATGTCTAAAACCAACTTTCATATTGCTTTGGATTACAGTACTTGGCCTGTTACTTGTTCCCTTTTTCACTGGAGAGGTATGAATGCAGCGATGCACACTAGAAACTGTGTTGTTCTGTGTTGCATTAATAGCCTTTGTTAAACTGGATGCATTCAGATTTATTGGGGGGGGGAATTCATACATGTTTTATTTTGAATCTGATTAGCATATTAAGTTCTTTTTGAGTATTTTTTTTGGTAAATGTTAACTTGCAACTTTGGTTTTTAAGGTTCCACCCCAGTGGCCTCCCGGAGAGCCAAGAAATTACATTGTACCTCCGGTAAGAGTGCTGCATTTTACATACATAAACTTAATTGCCAATAGCTAAAGTGATTTTAAAGGGTTCATGCACTAAAGTACAGCCCAAATAGTGGTTTGGTAAAGTACATTTTATCTGGAAGTTTGCTCTTGAAAGTGGTCTGGGAAATGGAAGTAGAAAGACTGAATGCTAAAAAGGCTGAATGCTACTGCTGAAATGAAGGAGTATGTACCTCAAACACTTAAGCTGGAAATTCAGAAGGATAAGCTGTTTCTTCATCAAGAATGGCTAGGATGGCCTTGGGGAAAGCCTGAGAAACTTTTTAAAGGTGGAAATGCCCACCTTAGTATGCTGGAAATAAAGTAGTTATTTTTATTAGAAAACCCTAGCTGTTGTAAGATGCATTTAGTTGTATTAATGCGTAAGGAAGATGTAGTTCCAAGGCCTACGTCTTTCTGGCTCTTCTCCAAGCCATACTAACTTGCTGTTTCTCTCAGCTTTCCTACTTATAAGTAGGTCCCTAGCTGCTGGTCCTGGCTAGGTGGTGCTTTGGCCCTGTGTCAAGTACTAGATACACAAGGCTTCCTGCCCTTTTATTGTTAGGTTGCTGTTCCTTCTCCAGTTCACCTCAGCCAGCCTTCAGCCCTTATTACCCTTTTTCACTGACGTGAACCCTGTTTTGGGTCCAGTGAAGTTGGTACATTGGGGATCAGTCCTAAACCCACATACTTCCAACTGTCCAGGATGAGAGAGTTTATTTTAAATGAGACTGTATCAATGGGAAGAACAAAGCATTTGCTGTTGTTTGTTCCATATCCATGTTCATCTGAAGTTGCTCTGTTATGGAAAGTTCCAGTTCCCTCTCCTCCTATATTTCCCACCTTAATTGGCATGGATAACAGTAATTTAAGAGAAGTGAGAACGCCCTATCTTCATGGCAGTCTAAACTTCATGTCTTTGTTCTCATTTCTTTAAAAAAAACTGGGTTTACTTGTTAAACATTGCTATGGAAGATACACAGAGCTGAAAATTTGGTAATCCATGACCGTCCTTAACTTTTGACCCTAGGTAGTCGTGTGCCGTTCCCCCCTCCCTTTCCAGCCCTGATTTCTTTGCAGTAACCAGGTTCTCATGGAGCTTCCATTTCTATAAAGTGAGAATCAATAGACTGGATGTGAAATGCCCTGCCTGATGAGGCTCCCGCTCTTCTAGTTTTCTGCAAACTATGCAAAACTGAATTATTCAAGAGGGCTTTTTTACACAAGTAGGAGGGCTGTATTGTAAGAAAATGATTCAGAGAGATGCTTTGGTTAAAGGTCATAGGCTGTGAACTATAATACTACATCATTTAATACGCCATGTCTAATTGCTTATACTTTGTTTCAGCATTGTTTCAGCTCTGTATCAGATTTCTGTTTGTATTCAGATTTCTGCAGTCCATACCCTCTTGCGTTGTTATTGAATGCCCAAGCCATTGATCGTATTAACTCACACTATGTAATTTGCCTTCTCTCAGTGAGAAAGGTGAACTATAATGTAAACAAAAATAAATAAAATATCAAAGTGGTTGTCCAGCACATCAAAATGGTCTTCTTCCAACTTTCAGAATCTCACAGGGCAAACAGCAGTAAAGTTTAGGGGGGTCAGACATGGTCTGAAATGGGTTGGTGAGTGATGGTTGTATAACAACAGGAAAAGGTAAGTGCTGAAGAGGGGCAGGGAAAGGTTGTGTTACTTCCTTATGACCCCTGGAGGACCTAGCTAGATATTCTTTGAGCACTTAACAGATGCGGAAATACGGCAAGTGAAATGATTGATATAATTATACAACTTGAAACACTTTTGTAATACAATTTTGAATTGCTTTTTGTTGCCAGCTTGCGTGTACTTCATAATGCTTTGTTCTGCTTCCGAGCTGGATAATATCTGTTCGTACTTCATACTTTGCACAGGCTTATACCACAGTTAATTATGGTGGTGAAATGGATACTGGAATTGACCAAGCAGAATATTCTATGGCTGAGACAACACAATCATGTGTAAACAGTCCACAAAAGGTACACCTGACTACTTTGAGATTCTGTTTATATTGGAACTACATAAGAAGGATGCTTGTTGGTATCAAGAAAAACATAGGAAGAAAAGATACAAATGTGGAAAAATGTACACCTCCTGTATTGGAGCAAGATTTAGGTCCAGTAGCATCTTAAAGATCCAACTAGATTTCTCTTTTACTACAGGCCAACACAGCAACCCACATGAAACTATCTTCTGTATTGGGGTATTCATGGTTGATGGTGAGAGTGTATTTCTAATGTTGGAAGTTTCAGGTTAAATGAGAATTTTCCTGTACTAATAACTGGTTTCCTGTTATATAAGGAAGTTGCATGTTTGTCATTGTTCTGTACAGTCCCTCATTGGGACTGAGTACGTGCAGGCAACTTGCAGAGATAATTCTTCAACTCTTTAAATCTATAAGAGGGCAGTCCGCCTCTACTGTGCATGTGCAGGGGTTTTCCCGCCAAAAACGCTGGTTGTTTGAGGGGGAGCACCCCTATTTTCTTCCATTCTTTTTTTGCTGTGATCAAGAGAAGTTCTTCCTTTGCTGTGTCTTACTGTTATCTTTTTCTGCAATATGTCTCAGAAAGTGTTATTCAAAAAGTGTTCTCAGTGTGAAATGAAGATGCCCCACTCTGATGAACATTACCTCAGTCTGCTCTGTTTGGGCGAATCTCATATTCCAGTTGCCAACACTGCCATCATTTAACTCCCAAGGATAGGAGCGATCGAGCCTCTCATTTAAAGGCAGTGCTTTGGGAGAAAGTGCTTTCAGGCTCTGACAAACCAGCAGCAAAGAAATCTGCTGCAAAAGAGCCAGTGCCCCAATACGAACTGCCATCATTGGTTCCAGGAACCCGAACCCGAGATCCAACCAGGCATCGTTCTCCAGTTCTGTCAAAGTGGGCTTCAGATCCTCTGTTGGTGCCTTGTGATGCACCATCTAGCCATGCTTGTTCTAGCACCTCAGAACACAAGAAGTGTTCACCAGTTCTGAGCCAGCCAGAATGTGCTGCGTCTGAACCACTGGCCATGATGTCCAAATCGATGAATAAACATTTAAAGCGTTCGCTGTCTTCAACAACACGCAGTGCTTATGGTCGCTTTCCAGTTCCCGCACCAGCAGCCATTGAGGAAGAGGAAGTAATGTTATCACTTTCGAACTCCCACCCCCGCTCCAGTACTCCATCTTTACATCAAAATGAGACAGGTACACTCCTGTTGAGGATTTCCCAGCCTTACAGGTTGCGAGCTCGACCTCATATTTTTCCTGTGGAGCTTACGTTGGTTCCAACTTGTTTTCAGGGCTCTACAGTATGGCCATCACAACCCACTCCTATTCCACGGTCCTCCCATTTGTCATCTTGGCTGTTGTTTTTTTGCCTCCTGCTATAACCTGGCTGCAAATTGGCCCCTCTGCTTAATTTTCCAAACCCTTCAGCAACTCCAACCCCGTTAGTTCTAATGCCTCTGGTTTCAATAACACCAATGCCTTCCGTTCTGATGTCTTCCATTCTGATGCCTTCTGTTCCAAGAGCTCAGTCTGTTTCACATCACCAGTTACAACACCAATCTCCAGCTTTCTCTGATTTGGAAGAAGAAGAGGAACGCGTGTCCAGATCTGACGTTACCTCTGAACTTGCTTCTGGCCCTTCACCAGAGGAAGCAGTGGGTGAGGCAGCATCCTCTTCTCCAAATGAGGATTATCATTTTTTCTCTGAACTGATGCCACAAATGGGAAGGTCATTAGAACTTGATGTGTCATCATCTACCCCCAAGCCTAAAAGTAAAGTACCAAAGGCTCTGTATTTGGATTCACTTGCATCGGTGGCTTTCCTGACTGTGGAGGACTTCTTAGATACTGCTCATGGTGTAGGGGAGAAAGCAGCTTCTATCTCTGCAACCTCCTACAAGATTGAAAATTATTACAAGCTTAAGCAGCAGGATTATTATTTGCTCTTCAGTCACTGTGTAGACCATCTTTTCTGGTAGCAAAGGAGGTTCAGGTCCACTATCTGCAAGGTTCCTTGTCAGCCCCTGCTGATAGAGAGGAAGCTAGATGCCAGTGTTCATAAAGTTTATTTGTGGCACTCAACTTTAGGATCACCAATTTTTAAGCTTTTATAGGATCCTACGGTTTGTTCCTGTGGAAGAGGCTGTCCAATTACACCCAGGACTTACCTGACAATAGTCGAGCTCTTGTCAAAATCGTGCAAGGAGAAGCAATGAGATTGGCAAAACAAAAAATGACAGCTGGGCAACATGCTGCTGATTGTTCTGCCAGTTTGATGGCATCTACCATTGTTACGTGATGCCATGCTTGGCTCCATTCAATTGCTCTCCTGCGAGAAGAGAAATAAGACTATTTTCCCTTTGAAGATATGCTTGTTTTCTGAAAGAACAGATGACTCCCTCCAACAAAAAAGAATAATCAGATTGCAAAGTCTTTAGGCGTCGTCATGCCACCTCACGAGCAGCCATCCAAAGCCAGGTACCAAGGACAGCAACCTTACCAGTATCATCCTACAAGGTATCCTTACCACCAACTGTATGCCCAGAGATCTTTTCCTCCATATCAGTGCCAGAACTCAAAGAGGGTGTCCAGTCCTAGGGCGAATTAACCTGTCCCCTATAGCCAAACACCGAGGGCGAAAGTTGCTCTTCTGACTGACTGACTTGCAACCAGACATTGCTGTCTCATTCCTGGACAAATTATCTCTGTTTGCTCCCCGTTGGGACACTGTTACTAACAACTCTTGGGTGTTATCAGTAGTTAAGCATGGTTACTGTTTATATTTCTCAGAGTTACTACCATTATCTTCTCCTCCCATTGGTTCAGGCCCCTGTTCCCCTGCCTTCCAATGGGCTATTAATGACCTGTTATTTCAGGGTGCCAGCCAAAGAACTCCCTGGGTGACTCCTTATGGCATCCACTCCAGGTATTTCCTGGTTGAGAAAAAGAATGATGGAACAGACCTATACTAGATCCCTGTAATTTGACCCAGTTTATTAAAATTGAAAAGTTCCGTATGCTTACTTAATCTACTGTCATTCCGCTCTTTGAGGAAAATGTGTGGTTTACTGTCCTTCTTAAAGGACACGTATTTCCACATTTCTATACACGCTGTATTTACGTTTTCAGCGTAGAGGTGAATGTTTTCAATACACAGTTCTCCCCTTTAGGTTGTCTTCTGTCCTACGAGTTTTCACTAAGTGCACATCAGTTGTGGTAGCACATTTAAGATCACGGGGCTGCTTTGTTTACCCTTACCTTGATGACTGGCTGTTGGTAGTACTATCCCAAGCACTACTCATTGAACATGTCCATATTACTTTATGTACAATCATCACTTGTTTTTTGGTGAATCGGAAGAAATCTAACCTCACCTCCGCTAAACGTTTGCATCTCATTGGGTCTCAGCTGGGCTTCACCATTGGGAGGGCTTTTCTATCAGAGAAGAGGGCTTGATCTTTGTGAACTTTGGCTTGCTTGTTTCTGACAAATCATTTTCAGCCTGTCCTCCTCATCCAGAGACTCTTAGGCCCTACGGCATCCCCTACTGCTACTGTGTTCTTTGCATGACTAAGAATGAGGCAATTGTAGAATTGGTCTCTAAATCATTACAATCCCATGAACACGCCTCAACACTAGGGGTGCGCAGTTCAGAAACCCGATTCAGGACACGATCCATAAAGATTCAGGATTTCTGAATCATCAAACCTTTCCGAAGCATTTGGAATGCCTCGGAAAGCTTCGGGGCTTAGTTTAAAGGGCCCCGCCGCTGCTTGCAAGCAGTGGCTGGGCCCTTTAAACACCATCCAAACAGCCACCCACCCCCACTTACCTTGGCCCTGCGGTCGGCAGTGGCTCCAGCCCTCCCCACTGCCCACAGAGCAGCGGAGGAGGCGGTGCGGCAGGAGGTGATGTGGTGGCAGAGGAGCTGGCTGGCTCCAGGCTGCTGCCGAGCACTGCCACGGCTGCCGCTGCTGAGCAGTGACGATGACACAGCCACCACCAAGCGACGATGACGACAATGCAGAACGGCACCACCACCACCCCGGCCATAGCTGAGTGACGCCACTGACGCCGCTCAGCTGATCCCCCTCTCCCTCCAGTGCAAGGTAAAGGGGTGGGGGGCTGCCCCAGGGGGGTGGGAGTGGGGGAGTCGCTTCAGTATGCTCCGAATATTTTTTTTTTTTTAAAAAAAAATTTATTGGGTTAGAACATTATTGGGTTAGAACATTAATATTACATTACATTACATTCAATTTTCCCCTAATTTTTCGTTTCTAACCCCCTCCCTTTCCCCCCCTTTTGTTGACTTCCAACAGCTTTCCCACCCTCTGTCCCTTTTCCCTTACTTCTATTAACTTCCTCTGTCTAAAACAAATATATATTCTCCATTATATTAAGCAGTACATCTTTAACTCTTTTACTTATTATACATCCAAACTATACTTCTTTAGATAAACAATTTATCCCATTTTCCAGTTTTGAATATTTCTATATATCATAAACCATAAAAATTTCCCACATTTAAATCAAACAATTTGATTTGTTCTCTATATATTAATCATTTCTTCTTTTTATAGTATTTCTATATAACTCATCACATAGTCAGTCGTTTTAACTCTTCTATACATTCAGTTTGGTGCATATAAGTCTTATCAAGTAAAAAAAAAATATTGTTAATTACTCAATCCTCATGTTTAAACCGTTAATTATTCTCTATCAATATTCTATCAATTAACCTTTACATATCTATATATATCTCAATCAATTAATTAATCTAACTGCTTATAAATTCACATTTCTCTTCCTCCCCCGGTAAAGTCACCCCTCTCTTTTATACTTTTATTGTACTTCAGTAGTTCTCAAACTGCCACAGTTTTCCTCCCACCTCCCACTTCTTCTCCAGATATTGTTTCAGCTTCTCCCAGTCTGTGTTAAACTGCCCTGAGTCCAGATCTCTCAGTTTTCTTGTCATCTTATCCATTTCAGCCATATACAGCAATTTGTAGATCCAATCTTCAATAGTTGGCACTTCTTGTACTTTCCATTTCTGCGCATACAAAAGTCTAGCTGCTGCAGTCATATAAAATATCAACGTCCTATGATGGGCTGGAATTCCCTCCATTCCCAAGTTTAGCAGCAGGAGTTCTGGGTTCTTATTTATTTGAAACTGTAAAATTTCACTCATTTCTCTTATTATTTCCCCCCAGAACTGCCTAGCTACCTCACACGACCACCACATATGATAGAGGGAGCCCTCATGCTTCCTACATTTCCAGCATTTATTAGAAGTGTTCAAGTTCCCTAGCGCAATCTTCTTTGGTGTCATGTACCAACGATAAATCATTTTGAAAATGTTCTCTTTAATATTAATACATGTCGTTGTCTTCATTGTAGTTTTCCACAAGTATTCCCATGCCTCCATTGTTATTTCTTTATTAAAGTTTATAGCCCATTTCACCATTTGTGTTTTAACTATCTCATCCTCGGTATACCATTTCAACAGTACTTGGTATACCTTGGATATTCTTTTCTTGTCTTCTTTAAGAAGGGTCTGCTCTAGTTCCGAGTTCTCTGTTCGTATGCCCCCTTTTGCAGAGTCCGAATTGTATAAGTCTCTAATCTGTCTGTACTGGAACCAATCATAGTTAGGTGATAGTTCCTCTTGCGTCTTTATTCTAAGTTTAGATGCTTCAGTTTTGGTTATTTCTTTGTACGTTAAACATTGTTGTTCATTATCAACAGCTCTCGGATCTATCACCTCGTATGGAACCACCCACCAGGGGGTTCCTTCTTGTAGGTATATTCTGTACTTCTTCCAGATTATATATAAACTTCTCCTTACAAAATGATGCAGGAACATCGAGTTGACCTTTACTTTGTCATGCCATAGGTATGCGTGCCATCCAAAAATTTTTTTATATCCCTCTAGGGCTAATAGTTTCTTATTCTTTAATGTCATCCACTCTTTCAACCAAACTAGGCAGATTGCGTCATGATAAAGTCTCAGGTTGGGCAGTTGCATTCCGCCTCTTTCCTTTGCATCTTGTAGAACTTTTACTTTCACTCGAGGCTTCTTGCCTGCCCAAACAAAATCTGATATTTTCCTCTGCCATTTTTCAAATTGTTTAGAGTCTCTGATGATTGGTATTGTCTGTAGCAAAAACATTACTCTTGGTAACACATTCATCTTAACTGCTGCAATCCTGCCCAACCATGACAAATTCAGTCTATTCCATTTGATCAAGTCTCTCTCTATCTGAGTCCATAATTTTTCATAATTGTTCTTGAACAAATCTATATTTTTTGCAGTCAGCTCAACTCCCAAATATTTCACCTTACTAGTTACTTCACAGTCCGTTATTTCCATTAACAATTGTTGTTTCTGCTTAGTCATGTTTTTGCATAATATCTTTGACTTCTTTTTGTTAATGAAGAAACCTGCCAAGTCACCAGACTCCTTGATCTTATCTATCACTTTTGGCATGTTCTCCAATGGATCTTCTACAATTAACATTATGTCATCTGCAAATGCTCTAACCTTGTATGAATAGTCCTTTATTTTTATTCCTCGTATTTCCTCATCTTGTCGTATTTGTATCATCAGAATCTCCAATACTAAAATGAACAACAATGGAGATAACGGGCAACCTTGTCTTGTTCCTTTACTAATCGTCAATTTCTTGGTCAGTTCATCATTCACTGCAATTGCTGCAGTCTGGTCTCTATAAATTTCTTTAATTGCTCTGATGAATCTTTCTCCCAGTTGTAGCTTTTCCATAGTGGCAAACAAAAAATCCCAGTTTAAATTGTCAAACGCTTTTTCAGCGTCTACAAAGAAGAAACCAACCTCTTTATCACAACGCTTGTCATAGTATTCAATAGCATTAATCACTGTCCTTAAATTGTCTCTTATTTGTCTGTCCGGCAAAAAGCCTGCTTGTTCTTCCTCTATGACTTCCGAGAGCCACCCCTTCAGTCTCTCCGCCAATATCTTCGCAAAAATTTTATAATCATTGTTAAGTAATGATATAGGCCTGTAATTTTTCACGTTAGTCAGATCTTGGCCCTCTTTTGGGATCAATGATATATTCGCTTCGCTCCAAGTGTCTGGAATTCTTTGATCCCTGAAAACTCCGTTCATCATCTCTTTTAGGAATGGTGCCAGTTCGTTGGCCATTGTCTTATAAAATTTAGCCGTAAGTCCATCTGGCCCTGGCGCCTTTCCTAGATTTGCGGATTGTATTGCCTTACTTATTTCCTCATCAGTTACTTCACTGTTCAACTTATTTCTCCAAGCTTCCGAGATCTCTGGAAGTTTGGTTTTCTCCAAATATGATGCTATTGATTCTTTGGTTACTTCTTTTTTATTATACAGCTTAGCATAGAATTTATAAAAGGCTCTACTAATGGTAGTCTGCTCCAGGTACGTTTTATTTTCTTCACAGATTTTATTTATTATTTTCTTTTCCCTTTTCTTCTTCAATTGCCATGCCAAATATTTCCCAGGTTTATTAGCACCCTCAAAAGCTTTTTGATTCAGTCTTTTAAGGTTCCACTCCAATTCTTTATTACTCATTGCTGTTAACTGTTCTTGAAGAATTTTGATTTCCTGATGTATTTTCTTTTTCCCTGGTCTCTTTTTTAACTGTGCTTCTTTGGCCTTTATTTTCTCCTCAATCTCTTGTCTTTTCTCCTCTTTCTTTTTCCTTGCTCTGCCATTTAAGTCCATTAGTATGCCCCTTACAACCACCTTGTACGCGTCCCAAACTTTACTGGTTGGTACTTCTTTATTCACGTTATATTGTATAAAAAACTTTGTCTCTCTTCTCAATATTTCCATATTCTCACTTTCCTTTATTCTCCAGGCTTTCCTTTTTCTCCTTTTTCCAAATTTCCACATAATTGGATTGTGATCTGAGCCTACCATCAGCATTATTTCTACCTCCTTAGTCCATAACGCTAAGTCCTTTGAGGCCCAGATCATATCAATTCTTGATAATGTAAGATGCCTTGCAGAATAAAAAGTAAACTGTTTGGTTTTAGGATATTCTCTCCTCCATACGTCTTCGAGAGTCTCTTGTTGAATCAACTCAAAAAAAAGCTTTGGCAATAGTCCTCTTTTCTTTTGTGCTGTTGTAGTCTTTTTGTCTAGTTCCAAATCTGTCACTCCATTGAAGTCTCCAGCAAGAATTATCTGGTCATATACAAGATCGTCTAAATGCTTCCTTAAATCCTCAAAGAAGCTTTCCTTTGCACCATTAGGTGCATAAAGTCCGACTACCAACACTCTCTTTAAATTCCAATTACATTCCACTGCTACAAATCTAGCTTCAACATCTCTCATAACAAATTTTGGCTGCAGCCCCTCTTTTATGTACAACACCACTCCTCTTTTTTTCGTGTTTGAGGCCGCTACAAATTCTTTGCCCAATTTTCCAGATTTTAAATATTTTACATCCTGTCTTCTAATATGGGTCTCCTGCAAACAAACAATATCACATTTTTGTTTTAGTAGCCAATGAAAAATATTTTTCCTCTTATTCGGTGAGTTTAGTCCATTTACATTCCAAGATAATACTTTACACTCCATATTCATGGTTTTGTTGGTAAGTCTTTTTCATTGTCCTTGATAAATCTCTCCATCTCCCGCTCAGATCTGATGCGTTTTTTTGCCCCTCCAAACTCAAAGGACACTCCTTCCGGTAACTCCCATCTGTATCTAATATTCATGTCCTTCAAAGTCTGAATTAGCACTCTATATTTTTTCCTGTCCAGTAACACTGATCTGGGCAGTTCCTTCATTATGATAATCGTCTTGCCATCAATCTCCAATGGATCTTGAAATTGTTTTGTCACAATCCTCTCTTTCATGTTTCTAGTTGTAAACTGCACAATCACATCCCTTGGCAGTTTCCTCTGGGTTGCAATTCTCGAGTTCACACGGTACGCCACATCTAGGATAGCCACAATTTCCTCCTCCTCCTTCCCCAGGTAATCAGCCAACACCTCAGTCATCTGTTCTTGCGCTGACTTCCCTTCCACCTCTGGCAGACCACGAAAACGAAGCTGCTTCTCCATGTGTTTAGTTTCTGCAACTGACATCCTCCCCTTCACCAGTCTCATCTCTGTTTGTTGCGTGTCTATTAAATTCTCCATCGCGTCTTCTACTGTTTTAACTCTCTGCTGCGTTCCTTGTAATTCACTACTAATCGTTTCCACGCCTTTTTTCACTTCTGACAGCTCCGACTTTACTGTCTGTGTAACTTCTTTGACCTCTTTAATAAGCTCCAATTTCGTGTCCTTAAGTTCTTTCATCATGTCAATAAGTTTTTTGTCCAAATTTTCTATTGCCGATTGCCACTCTTTTTTCGACATCGTGGGGCTTGCTTTAGCTCGCTCCCACGAATCTGCTCTCTTCCTTAGCTCCGTGGCGTATATTTAAACGTTTTCCTTTTTTTTCAAATGTCCCAATCTTTGCCAAAATTAATTTTTTGTATCCAAAATGTCGGGCGTCTTTTCTCTATGGTTTCTCTATGTTATTGTAATCCAAGATGGCCTACTTCCTCTTCCGCTGAAGCCGCGACCCTTCCCCTTTCAAAAATGGCGATTCCCTACTTCCTGTCCGTCGGCAAGGGCCGCTTCCCTCCAGCCACTCTATTGTTGTTACGCACTTCCTGTCTCCCGTCTTCCCACAGCAGGTCTCGCGATGGTGTCTTTTTCCCACAGCTCCAAAACCACAGGTATTCAAAACAATAGTCCGATTCTTGCAATAACTTCTTTAAATTTAGTCTCTTTTAAAATACAACTCCTGCCGAGTCTTCACCTCCTTTTCACTAGTCTGTTGCAGTTTAAAAATCTACTTTCTTTCGTCTCTGTTTTTATCAATCTGTCCCGTTTCAAGAGATAGCGATCTTTACCTTCTCTTCAACTTTCTCGGGTTGTAATCGCTGTTTCGATCTTAAATTCTCCTCTCGACTTCCCTCCCCGATCGAAGCTTGGGTATGTAGGTCTTATGCCAGCCGAATTGGCCCCAAAACTGCCGCAGAGATTATAGCCGACCCGTCGCAAGGTGGGACCTCAAGGATCGGGGGGGAGACTCCTTGAGTAGAGCCCCCCCTCGTCCGAGATCTAGCTCACCCTAGGGTCTTGAGCGTTCTTTGCCTGCTCCCCGCCTGAGAGCAGTCGGCCGCGGGTTATTTTCACCCCTCCGGCCGGTTAAAACGGCAGTCCGGTCAGCTCCGCAAATGGAGCTGCGTTAGACCTCCATGAATCCCAAACCGGAAGTCAGTATGCTCCGAATATTTACGGAGCATACTGAAGCAAGTAAAATACCATAATTCCGAAGCGGCTTGCCACTTCAGAATTATGGTATTCCCAAATCCACACACACCCCCCCCCCGCTTCGGGTAAACCTGAAGCAGGAAACCCAAATTGACCTGGCCCTGCACATCCCTACTCAACATACCAAACTCTCTACTCCTAGATCCGTTATCCGATATCTCCACTGGTGGGCCAACATTAAAAACCTACTTCAGGGATGCTTTTTTGGCACATTACCCTGATATTTCTATAACCACTGATGCATCAAAGTTGGGATGGGGTGCCCACTGTGGAACTTCCTCTATTCAGGGCATATAGCCACTTTTAAAATCTAAATTACCCATTAATGTATTAGGAGTCAGTGTGATCAGCCCTTGCTTCTTTTACAAGTCTGTTTTACAACAAGAGAGTCCAGATCCACATCAACAACACTACGGTCCTCTACTACCTGAACATGCAAAGGGGAATGGCATCACTTACGCGCTGAATGTATTCCCACTGGCCATACACATAGCAGGTACGGAAAACAGCCAGGCCGACATCCTAAGCCAGGTTTTTTGCACTCATCATGAGTAGACAATGACAAATACATCCTGCCCGTTTTTCAGTGTTGGGGCTTGCCTTTTGTGTACCTCTTTACTACACACCTCAAAACCAAGGCTAGGGCTTTCTATTCACTAGCTGGGAGGGACAACAATTCACTGGCAAATGTGTTCCAAATCCCACGGATTCAAGGTCTCTTTTTATGCCTTTCCCCCAACTCGATTAATCACTAAGGTCCTTTGCAAAATCCACCATTACTGGGCTCACTGCATATTAGTCACCCCTTTTTAGCCCCCTCAAGAGTGGTTCTCTACCCTGTGGGTCATGACCCAGGGCTGGTACTACCATCTACCAGTAGTTCCAGACCTCGTACATAATAGATCAGGTATGGTATCATGATGTAATTACATTGTCACTCACTGCATGGTTGCTAAACCCTCATCTGCCTTCACTAGAAAAATAGCTCACGTTATTCTTAACTCAAAAATATCCTCTACATGCATTTCCTATGACCTAAAATGGATCCATTTCACTACATGGCTACAACACAAACAAGTTTCTTCATTTTCCTGCCAGTTGGCCCTTATCCTGGACCACTTATCCCTGCAGAGGAAGGGCTTATATCTATCCTTTGTTAAGGTTCACCTGGCAGCAATATTGGCCTTTTGTGAGTGGATAGGTGGCAGGACTGTTTTCTCACACCACATCTCTAAGCAGTTGTTTAAAGGCAGACAGTATCTTTTTCCCGAGGACACTCCCAGTTTCTCAGTGGAGTTTAACTTTGGTTCTTTCACTACTCACGCTGCTCCCTTTTGAGCCCATGGTTTCTTGTCCCGCCTAGTAGCTGTCACCTCAGTGAGGCGTGTGGGGAAACTCGCTCCCTACAGGTCGACCTCTCCCCAGCTCACCCAATTTTTCCTTGAGAAGGCTGTTTTACATGTCAGCCTAGAATTCCAACCCAAGGTGGTTTCTAAATTTCATTTACAACAAAGGGTTACATTGCCCATATTTTTTCCTAATCTAACCTCTGAGTCAGAATGTACCCTGCAAAAATTGGATGCTAAGAGGACTTTATTATATTATTTAAACTGAACAAAGACTTTCTGCAAAACCAAAGCTCTTTTTGTCCATTACTTTGGTCCCCACAAGAGCCTTGCAACATCTTCTCAACATTCTCCAGATGTATTGTAGCAGCCATTAGACTTTGCTACAAAACAGCTAAAGCTCCCTGCCCAGAGACGATCAAAGCACACTCCATTAGGGCGCAGGTGTCATCGGCTGCTTCCCTGAGGTGAACCTCTGCGGAACATCTGTCAGGCTACCACGTGGTCTTCACCTGACACCTTTATGAAGCATTACACTGTCAATAGGAATTCAAGAAAGGAATCAGCAGTTGGAACAGCGGTGCTGCATTTTATGTTTCACTGATATGCTCACATCCTCTTCCATTGGTGAATAACTTGCTATAGTCCCAATGTGGGACTGCACAGAAGAATGACAACAAAAACAGTGTTTCACTTACCTGTAACTTGTTCGTCGCATATCTATAGACACACATTCCTTCCCTCCTGCCCCACTGTGAGTGCGTTTGCCTTTTAATTTTATGCCTCTGATGGCTCAGGAGAGCTGAGGGAAATAGGGGCACTCTGTCTCAAACAACCTGTGTTCTTGACAGAAAAAAACCCTGTGCATGTTCAGTAGAGGTGGAGCGCCCTCTTACAGATTTAAAGAGCTTGAGCCCCTGGAGAATTGCTGCCAGTCTGAGTAGACAGTTATGACCTTTATGGACCAATGATGTGATTCAGTATAAGGCAGTTTCATGTAGTCATGGTGGCAGGAAGCTTTGGAGAATATTTCCTTTATATGTTTGGCAGAAACCTATTTTCATGGGAATATTGGAATTGTGGGTTGCATACATTTGTTTTGTGTGAGTAATCTGTGTGTCCCAACTCATACCTCTCAAGTAAAGGGTTTTTTGCTGTTGTAAGCCTTTTTTATTTTTGTGTGATGGACGTGACAATCAGGGAAAGACAAAAGTGGATTTTCATGAACATTGTTTAGTTAATAGAAGGCAAGGTGACTATTGGTAGTAAGGCTCAAGAACAGGCTGCTCCTTGAATACTGGTTTGCTCTATCTGCTAACGGCTACTATAAAAGCAATATTGTGAGTGGAAAAACTTTTGTGAAAGAAATGTTTGCAGCAGTATTGGCTCAGAGTGAACAAATTGAAACTGTGTAAAAGATAGAGGTAATGCCGATTCTTGAAGGACGTTGTTTTCCTCTTGATGGAGCTCAGCTGACCCTTGCTGGCGCAGTTGAGAGGCTACGGGTGACAGACACTGGATCCAACATTAATGCTGGAGAAACATGTTAATGCAGGTGCAAATAACTGTTTTTTCCAATGTAGTCTAGCCTGCAAGATGGCCTCCCTACCTTGACACAACCAGTCTGGCCACATGGATCCATGCCATCATAACAGTGAAACTAGGCTATGTAATGTGCGCTCTACATAGGTCTCCCCTCAGAGACAATTTGAAGACTGTAAGTGTTGCAGAATGCTGCAGCATGTTTATTATCAGGAGCTAGGTGGAGCATGCATACTAATCCCATACTGCAGTCACTCCATTGCCTGCCCATCAGTTACTGGTATTAATTCAAGATGTTGGTTATCACATACAGACCCTTCATGGCCTTGGTCCTTCATATCGATGGAACTGCCTCTCCCCTATGCTCTGCCTCAATAGTTTCACCCATCTGATCAGGACCTTCCACAGGTGTCACCCTGCAAATGAGCAAAATTAACAACTGCCCATACATGTGCTTTCTCCATTGGGCCCCTCCCCCACCGTATGGAATGGCCTGCTTGAGGTCAGAACAACTCCCATTGTCGTAGCTTTCTGCACATAATGCAAAACTAACTTACTCGAGAAGACTTTCCTTCACAGGTAATAGGGTTAGATGGTTCAGGAAGTTACAGAAAGGGTTAGGGACTATGGTCTATACTACTCTGTGTAGCTTGTACTATGTATAGCTGTAAGTAAGAGCCTATTGTGTAATTTTTGTAACATTTAACATGTCCAGTTAATACTTATGCTTTGCTTCAGTTCTGTTTCTGGTTGGTTCCAGATTTCTAGTCCAAATCCTTTTTCATTGCTTATTGGATGTCCCATCCTATTGATTGTATTGTCTTAATAATCCATCTTGAGACCTGCTGAGAAAGGCAGATTATAAATAACGTAAATAAGTAAAATAATAAATGTTGATTTACTGCCAAAATGGCTATTATGGATGTCCATAAAAACTAAAGATACTACCTTTTTATTTGATTCTGTAGATAATAACAACTCTTGCACTAAATGTCTTTTGTAGTACACGAAGTGTAGTTTATTCACTATGAGCTAACAAAACTGAAATATTTTAGAAATCTGTGGATCGAAGCATACAGACTGTGGTGTCTTGTCTGTGTAATCCTGACAACCGTATGAGAAACAATATTGTAACACAGGAGGACTACCTTAAGGTATGAGTAAGACTGCAGGCTTTTAGGACCTAGATAATAGTGCTAGCACAATCGGGACCACATTAGTTTCTAACTAACCCACCTCAAGCAGGTCTGAGAAGGTGGTATGCAAATTTTCTAAAATAATAAACTTCCGACAAATACTGAATTTTATCAACAGGAATACTTGGTGATGCCTTGCATATTACTATTATCTCAATTTCCAAGACTGTAATCAGGGAAATAAAGACAGCTTGACAAAAATGGTAATACATTATAATACTTACTATTCATAATTCCTTTTATAGCATTATGGTTGCACCATAATTTGGTAAATCAGATGCTGATTGCACTGAATGCAGTTGTTTGATGATGGCTCTAAGTAGATTCACATGTCAAATCAAGCAACACCAGAGATTGCACCAGTGAATTCCAAATCAATCTACTTTAAACACTTCAAACCATTGTGTGAAGAGGGAACTTGCTCTTTCTCCTCCATAGGGAGATGTATGTGGTTCCTTATTATACATTTTCTTTCTTTGCCAAAGTTACCTGTGCAAACTCTCTAACTCTTATAAGCATGTTAACTTTAAAGTATTAATATGGGGACAGGGGAGTAGATAGATAAAAGTTAAGATTTGATGTGGTTTAATTTTAATTTTTTTTTCTTCTGTAGGAGAAGAGGGCACATCATTTCAGAAGAAGCAGAGCTGTACTTAAAAGTGTTTGAGTTAATGCTACTTCCATAGATCTAAAGTATTGCTATGATACCTGCCATCCGTTTTAATTATAACCTGGAAGTCATAGCAAACAGAAAATGCTTGACAATTATGTAGCCTTATTGGCAAAAGTTGCTTCCAGTTGAAGTTGGTTTGGAATTGTACGTTATCTTATTCTAGATGTATGTTTTATCTAGTTGAGATGTTTGTGTTACATTTCTAATAGAATTCTAATAGTTGGCATTCATACAGTTGTATTGTGTTTATATTTAAAATAATATTTTACTGCAAGTTGGCACTTAGCTGTTTCCTCCCTTTTAGCTTTTTATTAATCTGACTACTGCTGACTACTAAGAGTTCTTGCCAGAAGTGGTTGTTTTAAAACTACTTGAATCAGTGGACCAGACATCAATTGCATCTCAATTAGTGCATTCTTGGTACAATTGACAATTCAATCAGTGGGGACTTCATTCAGTAACTGTTTCTTGATAGACAAAGTTAGATTCAGTGATGTGTGTGTTCCTCCCCTTCCCTTAATCTTTTGGTTGACAGTTGATTCCAGGCAAGATCTATGTAGGTGAATAACTATGGCTGGAGGCCGCAGTGAGGGGGGGGGTGAAACCATCCTCTACTACTACATCTTCTGTAATAGGGTAAGCTTGACACCTGATTAATCCCACTGCAGCCCCAACCCTATAATCCACATTTGTTCCATGAACCAGTTTTCTCATGGTGGGGAAGGGGAAACAGAGCTTGGGAGCACCAGTACCTTCCACTGATAAATGTTGTGGAACCCTTAGTTTAAGTGTACACTATCACTTTTTGAGAACTGATGATTAAGTGTACTTGAAGTAACTAGCAGTATTAATTATACTTGGTGAGTTGCACTTTTTTATATTGAACCTACTTAACTAATACCTGTATCTTAATTGTGGAATATTACATGTGATATTGTATGTGTTTTTGTTTAAATTGGTCAACTTTAAATCAAAGCTCTTAGAAGAAACTGTTTAATTATGTAGACTTTAGTTTCGTATCAGTAGAATAAAAAAAATAAACTTTTATTTTGAAATGGGGGTTTTTCAGACTGGCTATTAGTATTTTTTTGCGGTCCAGAACTAGATGCAACCTGTAGAAAAGTTCTTAAACATCTAACGCTGCTTGTGTTTCAAGTTCATTGTATGTGGCTAAAACATTGGAATGAATGGCCTATAATCATGTGTAGTCATGTTTTTAGGACAGAAAGATCCGCAATAGAGCACTGCTTAGTATTACCACACTTAATAGAAAAATATTCTGCCAAAGGACCAACTTCTTTATATACTGCGTTCATTGATTTGAAGGCAGCTTTTGATTCAATATCATGACAGACTATGGCAAAAATTGGAGAGTTCTACTATAGATAAAAGATTATTGGCTCTTCTTTGTGCCCTTCACGACAAATCTTTTCTTAGGGTGAGATATAATAGACACGGGCATCTCAATGACCCAATAAGAACCTATAAGGGAGTCGGACAGGGCTGTCTCTTGGCTCCTACTTTATTTAACTATTACATTAGTGACATAGTTAAACATATGTCAGATCTTAAATTTCACCCACCAAAATTCACCTCACACCATTTACCAATATTATTGTATGCAGATGTTGTGGTACTCTTGTCAAGGACCCCATTGGGACTTCAGAGAGCATTGGACAGTTTTACCATCTACTGACAATTTCAAAAAGACCAAAGTGATGGCATTTGGCAGGTGCCCAAAAAAGAAGGTTTGGTCAGTGAGAGGGAACAAAATTGAACAGGTTAACAGTTTTGTATACTTAGGGATAGTCTTTCTGGAGAATGGATCCAAGACAGCCCATTGTAATCTGAGGGCAGAGTGTGCGGAGAAAGCTTCACTTGCAATTCTGAGATTCTCCCGAGCTAAAGGTGGTTCTTATGTACCAACTGCACTAAAACTTTTCCAGGCTAAAGTTGTTAATCAACTCCTTTACAGTACCTTTTTGGGCATCTCAGATCGTGGTTTACATTCTCTGGAGAAAATTCAATCCAGATTTCTCCGATCCATCTTACAAGTTCCATCTGGGGTGCCCAATTCCCTCCTCCAATTAGAAACGGGACAAATGAGAATGGAGGCAAGAATTTTTCCTGGCCTCGGCTCGCCTATGGCTTAGGATACATAAGAATCCGAAAGGCCTTTTCCGTTTAATAACTCAAGATGGCTATCAGCCAAAGTGGCTACATCTAACAGAATAAGTTTTAAAAGATGGGTTTCTCTCTTGAAGCTCTGCTGTCCCAAAGTTTTGATGTTGCAAAATCACAAATAAAACAAAGGGTGTGTGATACTGAGTGTGAGCAAGACATAATTAAAAATCCTAAATTTAGAGCATCTGAGGAATCCAGTTACCATATGAATATGGCCCAATATCTAAAAAACTTAGAATTCCCACCCTGTAGGAGGCCTTTTACTCTAGTGAGATGTGATGCCATGCCATCCCAGGTAATGGAAGGGAGATATAAGAAGATAACCTTATGATCAAAGGATCTGTGGGTGTCCTCTTGGAGAAGTGGAAACACTGGAACATACGTTTTTTTCGCTATCCCCTCCATAAAAGGATTAGAGATTCGACAATTCTTCCTCTGTTATCGAGATTGGAGGATAACACATCCTTGGCAAAGTTACTGGTTGACAAAAATCCAGATGTCACCAGGATGGCTGCTAAGTTTTGCGCCCAAGTGATTGCGCAACAAAATAGACCGTCAAACACCGGAAGGGTTATGAGGGATCTCTCTCACCCTGATTAAGTTTTAAAGACCTCTGCCTAAACCGCTTTTATATTGGGATATAGTGTCAAAATTCATTCAAGACTTTATTAAGCTTACCTTTTATATTAGTATAATGGGACAGGTGCTTGTATATCTTACTTGAAGTATATGAATTTTAAACAACGTACTTTATCTTGCTTTATGTCCTGATTTTATCTGTATCACTGGTATAATGACCATTACAATAAAATTCAAATAGACCTTCAAGTTAGATCATGACTCCTCACTATATGTAGATTCATTTTCTGCTTAGGGTTCTAATAACTAAGTAAGAGCACCTGATACATAAATAAGCAATAATCTGGACTTTCTCAGATGTTAGCTCAAAGTATTGGTAACTTTTTACTGTATTAGGAAACTTTTGTCTTAAGTTGTTGAGATAGAAACTGCTGTCTTTTGTATTGAAGATTTACTCTGTTTAAAGTAAATTACACAAAGGTCTGTGTAATGATTCCAAGTAAATGTGTGCATGTGTCTTTAAATGCTTGGTTTGAGCTGGGTGAAGAGTGGGGGTGAGAGAGGGATGAGTGAGCGATATGATTGGTTGATGACTCAGAGTGTGGGCGGAGTGAATGCAGTTTAGACAGAGCAGAGAGAAAAGTGGCAGAAGAAAGCAGGCTGGCTAGCTGTGTGCTGCCTGAATATGTTGAAGTGTTTATGAGAGAAATATAACCTGTGTGGAACCTGAACTGAGCATGTTTGTGAAAGGACACTCAGTCAGGGAAAGAGAGGCCAGCTGTGTGCTGCCTGAGCAGGTTTAATATTTCTGTGAATAAGAGTCAGAGAAAGAGAGGCTAGCTGTGTGGTGCCTGAGGAGGTTTAAGCATTTCTGTGAGAGAAGTATTGAGTTAGAGAAAGAGGCTAACTGTGTGTGAAGCCTTGGAAGAGATCTGTGTGAATGAGAGTAAATGAAGTAACTTTAAGAACCGAGAACCACTTTTATGAAACCAATGCGCTTCTTAACTAAATAAAAGTTTATTTCGTTTTGTTATATCCCAGTGTAGCTGTCATTGCTATATTCCATTCCTATCCTCAGGGCCACATAGAACCAGGAAGGAGCCTGACGCTTTGGGAACGTTACCAAAGGGAAAATTTAAATAAAATACCTTGGAATAAAATATTCCTGGTGGCAGCGGACTACCCAGAGGGTTAAGGGATAGATTAAAAGAAAAATCTACCCTAAAGAAAGTAAAGGTTGTAACAGTCAGTATCTTGCATTCAGTAACTTATGCGGTT
Source organism: Eublepharis macularius (assembly GCF_028583425.1). Taxonomy (NCBI): domain Eukaryota; kingdom Metazoa; phylum Chordata; class Lepidosauria; order Squamata; family Eublepharidae; genus Eublepharis; species Eublepharis macularius. Next base: position 45,988,418 of record NC_072800.1, read on the forward strand.
GGGTAAGTTGAAATACTTGTGCAAGGAAACAGAACAAGTTAATTATTTCTGTAACCCTAAGAACTCAAAACATTTTTGGTCCTGCTCCCACCACACTGAGTTTGGTTAGGTTCTTGCATTTATGCACACAATCTACTAGACAAATTCAAATATAACACCCATGAAGAATTTTTTTTTAAAAAAAATCACTTATCTGATAGTATCAATACTATTTTAACAGGTGAGCTTTACATGATGCCCCAAGTTGGACCCAAGAGAGCTTTAAAAAAAAGTACCAGCATGTAAAATCTAAAATAATTAGAACAATAACCATGAAAGCAACACCATAATCAAATTTACATTTCTGGAAAGTGCATACTGTCAAACATTCAGATGACCCTTCTATGAAACCTGGTTGACTAATCAGCAGAAAGCTCTCTGAAACAAATCTGTTTTACAGGCCATCATACAAGCCAATAATATGCTTCCTTGGACAAATTGTTCTGAAGGGCTGAGAGCAGGACTTTAAAGTCTGCATTTGAGCTGAGAAGGATCAAACAGTCCTGTGAGGAGGTGTAGAAAAGACCCACAGAGAATAACATTGTGCATCAGCTCATTGTGTGACTAGTTCAGCTGTGTGGGACACATCTGTATTCAGTTTCAGTTCTCCTTTGGCTGCCTGACCACAGCATGAAAGCATTGGCTATAAGGGTAGTGATAAATTTCTTGGAGGTTTTCTTATTCTCTTACCTCTGTATTTCAAAATACAGTTAAGTCAACTATTAGAGGAAACTTACTGACTAAACAATACAACAAATACTAAACAGGATGCCTGTGACATTTAGACTAACAAAATTAGTAAAGAAGACTGGCAAAATGTTAAAATCTAGCCTTTAAGGTGCTATCAGGCTCCTGTTCTCTGCTGTACATTAATACAGATACCCCTCTGTACTTGACCACCACCAAGAAAAGGTTATCCACCACAGTGGCTATTCTCTCTCTCTCTCTCTCTCTCTCTCTCTCTCTCTCTCTCTCACACACACACACACACACACACACACACACGTCAATGGTTGCTGTGAAACAAGGGACATTGAAGTAGATATGCCACAATGCCATCACTTGACTCTATCATGGTGGACTGGAAAGTGGCGCTTATGTAAACTGACATGCCCATATTTCAATCTGCGATGGCCTTTTAAAAACAATTAGCTGTTGTGCATTATGTAATTTGCTCGGAGGTAGCAACAGAATGGTCTGTGTATAGGAAGTGTTTCTACATACGTTGCATGCTCAAAAAGCTAGGTTATGTTGAGTTTCTGGATAGCCAGCGCTTTGTCACCTTTAGTAGGTTATACAAATGCCCCCCCCGCCCCCCAAAAAATGTGGATTGTGGAAACAGTTGTCTCCACAGTTGCCCGAAGCTAATCTTCCCTGTTACTGCCCAACCCAAACTTTCCTGATACTCCCCGTACAGCCACCCTTCAAAATGGTTCTCCCTGCCTCCCAAACACCCTTTACACTGTACCCCCCCTTGCCTGAAAGGCTTTTATTCTCCCCACACCCTGAAACACACTTATTTTTTTTGCCCCCTTCCTGCTAAACACACCCAGTCACAGGGGTGCTTTTGAAATTGGGAGAGGAGGGGCAATCCCATTCCCCTGCCTTTGCTTCCTCCCTCCCCACACACCCTGCCCTGTTCCTTTTCCCCACAGATTCTTGCCTGTTCTCCCCACCCACCCTCTGCCATATTCTTCCTAGTTTCTAACCTTCCTTTGGCAATGCAACACTTCTTAACCAGCTGTTTTTATCTGACTGGGTCCTTTGGAGAACATCCACCTCTTCCACTCTCCCTTTCCACCCCATCCTCTCAGAGCTCAACTTTTGGCAGCTGCTTCTGTTCCTCTTCCCGGTGACGCCATTTTTACTGGTGAATTTTGTTGGAGGCCCCAATCTGGATCATATGTATGGTGAGCCAGATTGAGATTTCACTGCAATATATTAACAGCTAAAATGTCCTGTAAAATAGTGTCTGGTTTTGGTTAGCCTCTTGATGGGGGGGGGGAGTTAGAATCCAGGGAGCCTCCCCCTCCCCACCATCTGATGACAACAGAGGAAAAGGTGAGTGCATTTTCTGCACATGTTCAGAAAGCACTTTTGTTTAGAGAGGGTTAATCCCCCCCTCCCAATTTACTTCTTTTAAACTTTGAGATTTTTCTGCAACCCTAGTGGGGGGGGGCAGCTCCTAAGATTTCAGAAACTTCTGTTTTGTTCTCAAGTGGCCCAGATCCACAGGTTTGAGGATCTGCAGATTTGGGCCACTTGGCTATTAATATATAAGAAGGTCTGTTCTAATATTCTGCTTAGTCCAAGGAATTAAGAATTACAGTTCAGCAGTCTGTATAATAATTATTTTAAAACATTTAACAATGTTTGGTTATGAATAATTCCAATGCTAACTGTGTTTGGTTCATTCTTGAATCTACATCTAGTATGTCTTTTAAAAAATTAGCTATATATACAACACACACCACCCCAGAATAGCTACTGCATGCATCTAAGCTTTTGTGAAAGTATGAAATAGGTTTCTCAAAAATGCTTTGCTAATATATTGCCCTGAGTCCTTGGCCCCTAAAGTCCTTCATGTGCCTCTGAATTTATGGTGCAGAAAAGACCTCTTTTGGGGTCTTTTAAGTGTTTGAGATTTTTGCTTTTGAAGCAAATCTGTCGTGGTGTCTGATTCTGGTTACAAAATACTTAAAATAATTAATTTATTGTGATGTTAGTTTTCATGATCCACAGCACACTTTGTCCCATTCATTAAGTGTTGTATCCGGCAAGCAGTACATGTACACCAATAACAAATGTCAGTTGTGGGAGGACAGTTAAGTACAAAGACCAACAGTCGAGTGTTCCAAGTCACTGGTGTATTAGATTAAAGGGTGTATGAAAAAATCCCAGTCAGGAGAGTAGACTCGCAGAACGGTAGTGATTAATTAGCGAAGTAGGATGAATTGGAATAATTTACATAAACTGGAGGAGAAGAGTTATTCCTTAGTGAGTGCCTCCTCCCTTCACCACATGGTTTGAGCTGGCTTGGGTGATCTTGGAACTAATACAGAAATCCCTTGGGCTTTTAGTCCTGGCAGACTTCTTTTTTTGAGATGCCTTTCTTATGGGCATTGGGTTTGTTTTAAATGTTTTACTTTATCATCCAGCTTTCTCGTCAAGACTCAAGGCAGATGTTATGAGAACAATGCAATAAAGGGAAAGCATAATACAATGAACAATACAATCAAACTGATTTATACAATGAGATAAAATAGTGCAATACATCATGTGGCCTGGATTTCACTAATTACAGGAGGCAATAAAAGGTATTGTACAAGTAGAAAAAATGAGATAAAGGCAATATAATACATTTTTAAAAATACTACTGTATAAAGGTGAAGGAGAAAGAACACTGCCTAAAGTTTTCACTGACAATTAAAATGTCACTGCTCTTAAAATGACTTCTTGCAAAATCTGCCTTAATGGATCCCTGTTCTCTCTATGAAAATACCCTCCTGAACAGCAAGTTATACAGTGTGGTATAGTGCTTAGTGTGTCACACTAGAGAGAACCTGATTCACATCTCCATTCTGCCACGGAAGCTTGCTTAGTGACCTTGGACCAGTCACATGCCCTCGGCCTAACCTACCTCACAGGTTGTGGTGAGGATAAAATGGAGGACAGGAGAATGAAGTAAGTTTCTTTGGGTCCTCATTGAGGAAAAGGTAGGGTATAAATGAAGTAGATAAAACATGGAGAAGCCCACTTGACCTTGTGAGAAAGACCATTCCACTAGGTAGCAGCTACAACAGAGAATGGTGGGGTACATGGTTGTTGGCTTCTATAAAATTGTAACTCACCTTGAACCATGTTATGGGGAAAATGGCACAAAAATGATTAAAGACACCAGTACTTATCTACACATGCACTTATTAGCAGGGATTGGGTACAAGTGGACACTTGAAAAATATTTATAGTTACAGTTTATTTACAGAATAGTATGCATCGACAGCATATTCTATCTTGAAGAGATATAATTCTTACTGTAATTTAACAATTGACCAGCAGGTGGCATATTAGGCTAAGAATCATTACACGTTTTGGGAGAGCAGTCAGGTTGTCTAGCATCAATGGGAAGCTGTAGGGAACTAGAAACCAGTGGGTTTATTTTGACATGAACTGCAGTTACTTTCAAATAGACAAAGTTCTAGGGAAGTGGGGCATATATATAATAATTGAGTTGAGTAGTACAAAGTAGTTGAGCAGAGTTCAACTGAGTAGTATAAAGTGAAAATCAAAGGGACTTTTACACTAATTTTAATGTTCTAGAAGGTATTGAAGGATGTTTGGCACAGATATAGAACCCCTCATGTATGACTGCAAAGAAACAAGAATGAAAGAACAACCAAAACCGCATCCTGATTGCTGAAGCGCTTACTTCCGTGCCAAATGCTACACATGAGAGGCAATTTAAGATCCCTACTACAAAAAGACCCAAAGAAATGCAAGTAAGTATAATAATTCGGCATTCTGTTCTTCAATAATGTACTCACAAAATGTAAAAGAAGACAGGGTTGGTGGACTATTTCTAATTGTGCTGAAGAGGTAGCTGTAGCAGGTACAGTAGTAAAAAGCAACAAAAAATATACCCAAAAATCTTCAGAGGAAATAGTTTTCAAACAAAAACAAACATTTGTGTCAATGCAATTCTGGGTATAACTGGAAAATGTCAGCTGTCATCCATTCTAATCTGGGATCCATTCTAATCTAGTATCAGGCCTGGTCATGGTACAGAAATGGCCCTGGTTGCCCTAGTGGATAACCGGTTGTGAGGTTCCCTGAGGCCTCAGACGAGGGGCGATGCTCTTATTAAAGGCGGCCACCCCCTTATCTCACCCCTCCCATGCTGGTGTTGCCTGACCTTAGATCGACTGGGGATCTAGTGCCTGCTCGTTCTGTACTGCTACCGAGTCATCTCTCTGCCATTGTCAGAATAGTGGCTCTCCTTCCCAGGCCGTCCCTGATGTCGCTGCCTCACTTGTCCTGGGAGTTTCTGAGGTTTGTGGGCTCTTCTCCTAGGCCTGCAAGTCACCGTCCACTGTGGCTCCACCCTCTGAGACCTCCCCTGAGGATGGTGGCTCCTATAACCGGGGCTCTCCAGTGTGGGTAGTCCAATGGAGGGCTGCTGGGACTTCATCAGATGTCGCAATGGTCACTGTTGCTGTGAAATGGCACACCTGAATTTCTCTCTCCACGGTGGGACAGCTAGCCAAGTCCCTATGTACAAAGCAAGTGGTTTGGCTGAGGACCCTGAGAACGGCATCTGGGATCAGCTCTGTGCGGGCAATCGTAATGGTACTCCCAGTATCCACCAGGTCCAGCACTTGACACCTGAACAGCTGGGCTTGCACCACCAGCAGCACCTCAGGGGAGGATTCAGCCTCCAGCTCCATGGGTAAGATTAAGTCACATTTCATAAAAGCGTAGTCTCTCTGCCTGCAAGTGAAACACTGCCCTCTTCTAGGGGCCCCTGGTCTGCTTTCTCCTGACTCATCTCCTACCTTTGGAGTGGAGCCCTCGTCCAGTTCTTTGAGACCACCAGCAGGCTTGGAGGTTAGTGGAGTGGCTCAATCAAAGGGTTTTCCCCCCTCCAGGGGCCTTTGGAGCTGGGGTGCACCCAGTCATAATCTGTTACAGGGCCTCCTCGGCCCTCACCTCTCAGAGCCCATGGTACCACTCTCTGTGTTCCACTGTCCATGCCATGCGTCGGGGCTTCCCTGCCTGCGATGTCACTCACCTGCTTGGCAGCCCAATAGTCATCCAAGGCCTGGGCTAGAGCCTCTAGAGTCTTGGGCCGTTGTCGGAGGACCCATATATGGCAGGGCAGCAGCATCACCTGGAGCAGCGGCTCCATCATCACTTTGTCCATCACTTCCTCTACCTGGGGCCCAGCAGGCTTCAACCATTTCTCAACCAGTTCCTTCTCAAAGCATATGCTGTTTCAAAAGGGCCTTTGGCCGTGGCTCTTTTATGGAAACGCTGCTGTTACAATGAACACATTGCCAAAACTGAACTTTTTGTTTCAAATGGTGCCAATTCATCTAGATGAAAAGATTTTAAATAAGTGGCAGAAAGTGATAAATGATTTCATATGGAAAGGGAAGAAACCAAGATTTAAAATATTACAGGATGAAAAAAACACGAGGATTGGCAGTACCAAATATTAAATTGTACTGCCAGGCTACAGCATTAGTTTGGATAACAGATTGGATCATAACTCTGAGCAGAAAACAAAATTGGAGACAACTGATGCCAAAGAGGGAATCCATAACTACTTATGGGTTAAAAAGATGGCCGTCTTGACCTCATAGTTGCTGGCAACTGCTGTATGTACCTTTGAGGGGGTACACCCCCTCAAAAAAGGTCGCCGAGGCCCCCTGGAAAGTTTCCTCCATAGGAAGGAATATATGGAGCAGTATTTATGGACCCAAATATTGATAATACTGAGAGTTATTGGATTCCTGATATCCAAAGTAAAAAAATACTGATTTTTTTTTTTTGTGAACATCCCTAGTAAAAATAACCCCACCCCTTCCATTAGCAGAAAATTTAGGCTGGATACAACCAAGGCACTGCATAAGTGGCATGCTATGCTTCTCTGAATATACACTATGGGTTTATTATGGGCAAAAGAAGTTGGCCCTAGCGGTAGTTAATTTTCCTTCCAAAGTCAAAATAATTGGATTTGGCTTACTTTATAATGCCCAAACATTTAATGTAGCTTGACAATGGATCGCTCTTGGATTTCCATATGGGAATTTGGCAAAGAGCATGGCATTTTATCTAATAGCCATATCCTGTGTTAAACAAAATGGCTAGAAAGGAAAATTTCATTTTAGATATCTTTTGAAATGCAGGTTTTGTTTAGCAATTTTGTAATTCTTACTACTTTTACTTTACTGTTGTCCATTGTCTGCAATATTGTAATGCCCTGTTTTGTTGGCCTTCCTTTTTCCAAGTCACTAGAAACAATGGCTGCTTTGGAGAGAAATAAGCCTCTCCCTTGACCTAGGCTGTTAATTAGCACAGTAATTTATCAAGAGTATTTCAGTACAAAAGATCTGACTGCCCAAGCACTTAAGACTTAGAAAGAACCAAGGTCCACTTTGCCTTTTAAAATTTTAGTCCATTCTATTTGGATACTCCATCTAAACTCCAGGTCAGCGAGGTAACTGACAGTGCTATCCCAAGCAGAATTACTCCCTACTAAGCCCATTTATTTCAATAGACTCAGAAAGGTGTAACTCTGCTTGGGATTATACTGTAAGTAGGATCAAGCTAGGTGTGCCGGTTCCCCACACCCAACTCAAGTTCCCTGCAGCCACATAGCAACTTTGGGGAATGGCTGTTAAACAATAAAGGAGAGCCCAAATGGGCTTAGAATACCTCCGTGGCCATTTCCCCATTCAAGCCATTTGCATAGGTCAAAATAGCATGGGAGGGAGGTTTGTTCCCTGTTTTTTCTGCTCTATATGGAGTATTATGTGCTCAGTCCTGCTGTTCTCTTACCCCCACAAGGAGCTTTTGCCAGCCCAAGACCACCACTGTTTTATGAGAGGGAAAGTCCATCCTTGCCCATGTGGTTCCTGGCACACATTCCCACCACACTTCTGTTTCTCGGTACACTTCTTTCTAGATTGTTATTGTTTCTGCCCTATAGCTACTTCTCATGGACAATTGCCTAACTGTTCATCATAGCTACATGAACCTTCTTGTTAGAGGCAATACATCTCTGAATATAAGGCGCTGGGAGAACAATGCAGGAAAACTCTTGCCTCCAGAGACATCTGGCTGACCACTGCTGAAAAAGGGATACTCAATCCTTGGATCCAGCCTGATTGCTGTGTTTCTTCTTTCATTTCATTTGCTCCAGGTCTCCTACCACTTCCATCATATCTCATTTTAACTTGTCTTTTTTTCTTTAAGACTATTCCCATGTTTCTCTGGTATTTCACATTCTATGGTGATTCCTATTCTGACCCCTTTCCTGTTATTACTTGCTATCTGTTCCTCTTGTTCCTTCTTCTCCTTTTGTGCTGATTGTGTTATATTCTCTCTGTAGCTCCTCCTCGTGTAATCTTCAGCCCTAGTTTAATCATTGTTTCCTCTGTGCTTTTTGCTATTCATTTGAAGTTGAACATCCCTATCCCATGAATTTGTCAGTTGTTCTTCCTGCATCTAATTTTACCATTTCTTCTTTTCTTTTTTAGTTGTTGTTTTAACAGTGTGTTAAGTTTGATGGGAGACTGACAAATCACTATGTTACAATTAGTAAAACCAGCCATTTCAATGTCTCGCAAGCAAACAGAACCTTCATCCTCCCCTCCCCATCTAAGTAAATAAGATCAGTTTCAGGAAAGAAAGATACTCTTGCTCATAACAGAAAAACCAACCCAAACTCAAGTCAGTTGGAGAACTGGTCTAGGAATGGTTGCTGAAACATTTTGAAATCCTCTGAATTACAGTTTGTTCTTTAATTGCTATTTATTTTGATATTTATTCTCCACTTTTCTTCCCAGTGGTGACCCGAAGTAACTTACAACATCATTTTTCCTGCTCTATTGTATTATTTTAATGGAAAACAGCTAGTATTCTTTTTTTGGTGAAGATCTTGACTTTCAAACAGTTATCACAATTTGTTTGGCCACTAATGATGCTTTAGCAGTCCAAGACATACTTTTTAGAAGTATTCCAATTACTAGGGTGTAACCTGGAATAAGAAGACAACTTCGAAGACATAAACAAATTAATTGTATAAATAACACTGTTCCAAAGGTCTGAATAATAGGTTATCTCCAAAACAAGTGAGTCAGAGAATCACTTAAAGGCTGCCACATTTATACCACTTGTCATTCTGTAATATGTTAGGATCTTGCCCTGAGTCTTGAATCAACTTAATTTTCAAGCAATCCATTTCTGATTTTAGATCTTTTAGAATATATTTATATAAAGTTACAGCTGGCTTTAAAAGACATGATAAAACTCTGAAAATATTTTGCATGTGTGTGGGGTGTATGTAACATTTTCACATGATGGGGAATGGCCTCCAAGAGACCTGGAAAATGATTGACAAAGGGTCTGCAAGCTCCTTTAAAGTTCTTTAAGCACTTTCAGGTGCACCCCATCTGGCCTGGTCTCAGCTCATTCTGAGCACTGGCCTCCTTGCTTTATCCCTTGCTGTCTAGAACCCCTACATGAAAAAAACAAAATATAAATCAACTAATTTAAACTTCGACCATCTTTTCTTAACTCTCTTGCATCATCTATTTGCAGGGGCAACTCGCTTTAAAAAAATGTCAGCTAAGCTTCCCTTGAGACAATCTGTCCTCCACCAAGCCTATTCTTCCCCACATTTACCTTTAAATCAAAGAATATTTATTCACTTAAGGTGATTCTTATTGATCATATAGGCTATTAGGGAAGTGGTTACATAAAAGACCTAATATGTATAAACACATGTGTGCATGTGGGTGGGTGTGTATGCATATGAACTCATACATATACACAATATTTAACAAATATGAATTACTGAAGATGCAACACACAAAAATCAAGAATTGCATAAAATTAGTGGTGCAAATTGAACCACTTTCCAAAGCAACATTCCTGTGAGCAGTAATGTTTTATCAAAAATAGTTCTTAACTTGTTCTCTTTGCTAATAATTCCTCTATACTGTAAATACCTTCCCTTCCCTTCCCTTATTTAAGGTAATAAAGAGCAATGCAGATTTCTTGTGCATAAACCTCCATAACTATTTTTCATATGGGGTTTTGTACATTTCATGGCATACTGACTTGAAGACCTTAAACTGTGTTAGGAATGTTAAGATAACCTCATTAAAATGTTATACACACAAAAATAATTATTGGACATAACAGTATCCTGTATGCAAATGTAAGACAATGCCCCCCCCCATTTCATGGCATACCTGGGAAATACCTTGTCTTGTGTTTGAGCAAATACTGTATGTTCTGAGTTTATTAGCACCAGCCAACATCATAAAGGTTACAAGAATGACTGCTCAAATTTTGTGATATGGGCAAGTGAGCTATTGAAGTATATGGTAAGCAGTAGGGAAAAATCACACAGAGGGCTGAGGATCTTTTACATCTGGAATAAAATCTATTAAACGTAAGTTTTGTTGCCCAAGGTCCTATCCTAAATAAGATGTATGCATTTTTTAAAAATTGTGAAAGCAAGATGGATTACTACCTTTGGAAACTAGTTGTAGATTTAAAAGTGGTGAATAGATGTTGTGGCACAGAATATTCTAAGTGTGTAAATATGACTATAATCTAGGGCAGTGGTCTTCAATGCATGAGTTTGGGGACCTTCAGGTGGATGACAGAACCCAACCTTATGGTTTGTGATGCTCTGAACAGCAGCCATTTTTTGCTGCTTTGGAAGGGTGTGTTGCTAATGTACATATAGACAGAATGATTGACTGAATACAGAGAGAGCAAGAGCTCCTTGTCTCCTTTCTTCTTTCCATGCACACTGACAGGAGCTGCAGGATGTTGAGGCAAGGTCATTCAGTGACTCAGTAGAGGAGAGGATTCTTTTTCTTTTCTTTTTTGAGCATAGGCACTTTCTGAGATCCTGGTTCCTCCTCTTCCAGTCACATGACTGATATACATCTTCCTGTCATATACTTGTGGCTTGGTTGGCCTTCTGCTGCCATCTGGGGATTAAGGGTGGATCTCGGGTCCTGAAAGGTTGAAGGCCACCAACAGAGACAGTGTATTCTGTTCCTGTATTGAACAAAGGTTAACATTGTGTTGGGGCCAGATAATCCAAGCCTGGTTTATAAAAGTGATGCAGTTTCAGACATGCTTCCCTCAGTAACTGTTGTGTGTGATACTCTTTATATAGTTACGGCCAAAATGTATAGTTCAAAGGCTAGTGGAAATTATAAAGCGAGAATTTTAAAAACCTAATCAAGAGTATGCTTCATGACAGGAACAAAGTGCACTATACATAGATTTTTATCAGTCAGACACTTAAAACTTCACTCCTTATTTTTAGACAATGCATCTGGTAACTAACTTTAGTCTGCTTTGAGGCACAATATTCCTCACACTGCACCCTTGATGTTCAGAATCGCTACTGTTGTGATAGCAGAAGCCACTGGTGTGGTGCCCGAGAGATTGGATCTGGAACTACTGCTGACCTGACTTCTTGTAATAATATACTTGAAATGCTGCACTTTTGCTCTTCCCCATATGCTTTAACACCACTATAAAAAAACTGTGCAATTATATAGCCCCCCTGGTGGGAGTGTATGCTGCTTTCTCGCATAGTCAGAAAGACAGACTAGTCAATGAGTGGGAAAAAATGATGAGGTAAAAGAAGAGTGTGAGAGAGGGAAACAGTGCAAACACAAAAAGAAAAATTCAAGGGGAGAAAGAAGAAAAGGAATTTAAAAAATCAGATGTCAAAAGGTAAAAATTTGGATTGCATTGGTAATGTTTTTATAACGAAGGACTGGAGCCTGTTCTGTTTTCCCCAACCAGATATTTAATCTACATGCAATTCTTTATTCCTTTTATTTTGTACAGATTGTAGCATAATTTAAATTTTGTTATTTGCAAATTGGACCTGTTATCCCTTAATTAAGTCTTCAATGTGGCTTCCTTTTATAGTCAAGGAGGTATCAAGTGAAACTTTTAGAAGAATCTGTATCCTAAATACTTGGTCTTTTATAATACATGGCAGCAAAGACAGAAAGGCTAATTACATTCAAATTATTATGCAGAATGAGAGTTTTTGTACAGTCCTAGTCATGGCATTACATGTACCCCAGTCCTGAATGCATTTACTTAGTAGTGCCACAGATATTACTGGAACTTGTGACTGACAGTGCAATCCTATGGAGAGTTACTCCAGTCTAAGCCCATTGACTTCAATGGGCTTAGACTGGTGTAACTCTCCATAGGATTGCACTGTGAATAATCACTCTTTGTATTGGATCCAACCAATTTTTCCACTGGGGAAAAAAGGAGGAAAAGTTTCCCTTTGACCACCAAAAAGGCTATGCTGGGAATTCTGGATCCTGCATTTGTATGTATTTTCCATATCAGAAACAGTCTTAAGAAATTTTGTTGCCTGAAGCAGAAAATCCAAATAGTGCTATCCTGCTGATAAAATAATAAATTAAATTAATGATTTTCAGAGTTATAGTGGTACTATAAAATGTGGTACTGAATAGTAGGATCAGCCCTGCTGTTTGAAGACACAATCTCCTTACACACTGATGTTTTTCTTTGCCTTTGTTTCCAAATGGGAGCTCTTGTTTTGTGAAGAGCCAGTTTGGGGACTCTAATCTGGAGAGACGGGTTTGATTCCCCACACCTCCGCTTGAAGCCAGCTGGGTGACGTTGGGCTAGTCACAGCTCTCTGGAGCTCTCGCAGCCCCACCCACCTCACAGGGTGTATGGTGTGGGGATAATAATGACATACTTTGTAAACCACTCTAAGTGGGCATTAAGTTGTCCTGAAGGGTGGTATATAAATCGAATGTTGTTGTTATTATTATTATTAGGAATCTATACTATGTTGTCCTTCAGTCATCTATTTTCTAGGTTTCTCTGTTCTTGGCATGCTTTTTCTCAAACCAGGTTTACTGTTATCTTTTTGAAATAATAAAGTCTAACTCCAAGCATACTAGCACACTGGCTGGATAGTAAGGAGCACATTTTAAAAGTCCTGCCCATATTGGCACCATTTCCCTCCCATTATCTCCTTTCAGCCTTCCCCTCTTTTTTATCAATTTAAAGAAAAATCTCAATAATCCCTCCAGTGGGGTGAGAGGGGGGAAATGTAGGGGTAATGGCTGATTGAGGGAAGTGCATAGAAAACTCTTGGATGCTCCATTGCTAATTCAAATGCCCCTATGCTTGCAGCAGAAAATAATGCAAAATGTAGAATTCTTGCTATGTACATGCAACCATAGAAGAAAGAAACTTGATGCCTATACTTTAGTATTCAAGCAGTTTGGTGGGGACTAGCAAGCATGGTGGGAAAGGCGGCACATGAAAACTTGTGTTTGAACTGTGTGAGTAGTCAAATGATAATTTCTTGTTTGCATTCTTAGGCCAAGACAAATAGAATTTGTGCCTTCTTGCTGATGGTAAAGATGGTAGACATATGACAGTTATCGCTGCTAGAAGTTTGTGTTTCTTCCCCTCCACACAGATGTTGAACTTTCTATAGGTTTTGTGTGAACATTGGTTCATTGGCTCATACTGGAGTTTACTCCCACTACAAACAGCTCTGGAAGACAAACAAGGATATCCCCATAAACTCTGGCAAATTGCATGTGTCTGTGCCTCTCAGTGGCAAGCACTCTTTTGTAGACTACCAGTAATTATTCTATCATCAATATGTATGTGTGAAGAAACTCGGAGAGAGAATAGGAGGGTGGTAAATTGGTAAAAACTGTAAAGCTGTCCCACAGATGGAAAAAAGTTTTACTTTTTTGACAAGACTACCTTGTGTACTGAGACAGTATTCTACCTGCAATCCTCCTGATACATATGGTTACTGTTTTGTGTGACCAGAGCAACCCATGTATTTTTAGTCTTTAGTAGAAACAAAAACATACCTGCAGCAAACCTGAAACTGGAAAATATGCACATTGCCATAATGTGAAACCCAGAACAGTAGTGAGCGAAGTCAAGAACAAAAAAAGTTAATGACTGAAAAGTAAATCGGCTATGAACGCAGCAAATCTGGGTAAGCCACAGGAAAGGAATGGTGCTCAATCTATGTTGGGGGGGGGAAGCTCTCCCAGACAGGCACAAAATATGTATTTTAAAGTACTTCTAGAAAACCTAAACAAAATATCTAAATGTCAGGCTTGATGTGATAACTAAATTACTTCAGCAGTAAGCAGGATTTGATTCCAGTGGCACCGTGGAGACCACCAACAAGCTCTTCGGGGTGTAAGCTTTGAGGACTCGGCTCCCTTCTTCAGCTGCGACAGAACGCGGAGAACAACCGAAGGGAACAAGCAGGGATGGGGGTGAAGAAACCAGCCGGGTCAAGTCCCTGAGAGTTCGGAGAATCCTGGAAGGGGGGGGGGGCAACCGGCCAAGTGGTCCCTCCCAACCGGTTCTTTGCTGATCTTCAGGGTGGCAAAGCGGTCTGCTCGCCGCCATCAGAAGTCTGCCCGAGAGAACTTGGTGGGGTTGACGTCCCTGGCGAGGCGCCCTGAGGAGAGGCGACAAGTGGCGTCGTCCCTCCCGGAGAAACCCCCGAGTGGGGCAGGGGCGGGGCCGGCCACGACCACGCGTGCCTCGGGCTAGTCCGACAGCTCTGGAGAGATTCCCCGGCAGCAAGCGGGTTCCCACCGCCCCATTTCGGGCGCCTGCGAGACCGAGAGGGGAGGAAGAGGAAGTGCGAGCGCTGGCGAGGAGCTGCGCCGGCCGCTCCCCACCGAGGCGAGGCGCCTCCCAGTCCCGCTCGCCTTGCCTCCTCCAGCAATCGCCGAAGCGCCGCCAAGTCCGCCGCTCATTTCTCGAAGGGGATCGCCGCCGCCGCCGCCGCCACCTCTTTTGCGAGGCGCAAACTTTCTCTGCGCTGCCATGAGCCGCGTCGGGAGCAGCTGCTGGGCTGCCTGCTCGCTGGGGCTCTGAGGGGGCGACGAAGAGGGAGCGCAGCAGCCCGGGAAGAAGGGCGCAGAGAAGCCGGCGCCTCGGTCAGGGGACCGCTATTGGAGGTAATCTGTCAGGTAGCGACCCGCTAGGCGCGGCTGGGCGGTGCTTCGCCGCTGGTTTTCTTTGCCTCCCCTCAAGCGCGGCGGTTTAGTGCCTCGCCAAACTTTACCGTTAGCCTGAAGAGAGGCAAGTGTGTGAGCGTCTGTCAGTCAGGCTTCGCCCTGTCCAGGTGCGAGGAGATTGGGACGGTGGGCTGGAGGAGGGCTGGCCACGCGGCGGGTGAAACTCTGGCTCCGCTGGGCAGCGTGGCCAAGGCTTTCGGGGGAGCCCAGAATCCCACCCTTTCGCGCTGCGAATCCGAAGCCAGAGCCCCGGCGTCCCCCTGGCGTGGAGGGAGGAACGAGGCGGTCGAGGTCGGCTGCCTGCGTCGGGGATCTGCGTTGACGTCTCCGCAGAGGGCTTCTTCCCTCGGGCAAGGAGAAACCCGTCGCCTGGGAGCTGCCTCTTCTGGTGATGGAGGTGGCTCTGAGGGGAGGGTGAGGGAAACGATGCTCGGCTGGGCTTCTGCCTTCCCCGTTTCCGAGAAACAGGCTTTGCAGAACCGCCATCCTGTAAGTATGAGCTGTAAGTGCAAGAGGCAGCAAGAGGACCTCTCTGGCTCGTCGCTGTTGTCCGCGTGTCTAGAATACGCACACAGTCCTACGAACACTTTCCCGGGAGTAAGGGCCACTGTGTAAGCCTGAGTAAGAGTCTAAGTAGACCTACTTAGGATTGCTTTGTGGTAAAGAGCCTGTGCTAAACAAACGGAGGGTAAATGTTGTCGTTTCCTTTAACAGTACAAATTTCCATCAGTACTATCACACCATGGATTTAAGTTTTAGTTTTGCTGACTTTTAAACTGCTGCTATTGGTGGCTTGCTGTAAAGATGATATACTTCTTGAATGGAAGAGTATGGTGTAGTTTTAGAATGACATTCAGGTTCAAATCCTCACTCTGCCATGGAGGCTATTGAGTGGCATGCCTGCCAGTCACGCATTTTCAGCCTAACCTACTCACAGGGTTGTTGTGAGGATACCATGGATAAGAGGAGAACAGCATAAGCTAAGCTGCTTTGGGTCTGGGGGCAGGGGGGAAGAATGGGGGATAAATGAAGTGAAACAAATAAATAAAATGGACAACTAGTACCGTGCATTCCTAAGGTTGCCAATCTCCATAGACTAAAGAGATCAGTTCCCATGGAGAAAATGGCTGCTTAGGACTCTATAAGCATTATACTCTACTGAACTGTTCCACCTGCAAAATATTCAGGAATTTCCCATCCCAGAACTGGCAGCCCTATGCATTCCTAAACTGAGTTACACCCAAGTCTGTTAAAATCAGTGGACTTAGATGGGGCAACTGTCAATGTCTGCACTGATAGCTGCTCTCTTTTTGTGTTGCCCCTGTGCAAGTCAGTAAAGTCCATGTTCTGTTTTGATGCTTTTTAGCAAGTGCCTGATTCAAAGGGTGCTAAAAGTACCATGTGTTACTAGATTAAATAAGACTAAACTGTAAGAAAAACAAATCTGAATGGTATAGATCAAAGACTGACATCTCTCAAGTCTAAATCCTGCTGAAATAGATGAATTTTATTCCAGATCCATAAAACAGGCACCAGCTTTCATGTACTCTTTTTTTTAAAAAACCTCTTTCCTTAGTTATTCTTAACTGGTTTTGTTTTCAGTTAAATATAAAAATAGGTTAGAGAGGCAGTATCTTTCTTGCCACCACACCTGTTGGAGGGATTTGGGTGTGCTAATTTGTTTTTAATGACACATGGTCAGGAAGAGTTTGTGTGTGTGAGAAATTTCTAAATGGTTGTAGAGCAGACATCTGTTTGACTTTTTTAAAAAAGGGGAACCCAGCAAAAAAATGTCTATTGAATGTCAAAAACAAAACTACTAAAAGACTAATGATGTTGTGGTGGGGCTGTACCATGTGCATTTGAATTTCAGCAAACCAGATAAGACACTGAGGCAATGATAGCATTTCTTGACATCTTGTTCATGCTAATATGGCTATTATTTTTTCAATGTCTTAAGAATACACTGCAGTCACTCTTCAATAGACATGTTGTTATGCATATTCATTTTAACTGCTACAAGAAGTTTCCTATGAGTAGCTACTTACCATCTATGAAAATGACTGATCACACTGGGTATTTAAGTAGATCATTACCAGACACAGTTTAAAGTGCTGGTGTTGAATGCTGAATGATCTGGGATCAGAATGCCTTAAGGATTGGGTTTTCCCAATCCTCTTCCCTGAGATATATGGTGGATAACCTTAAAACAGTGGATGTGTCTTAGTAGCAAAGTCATAGTGTACTCCTGAAGAGTTCATATGCTGGTTAAGTTTTCAATGGTCAAGCAACCTTTTCTGAGTGTATTTTGAATCTATAGAGTTAGACTTTTAAAAATAGTTATGATTCTTCCTGGTTTTAAGTTTTTTTTACTTGAATAGTTGCTTTTATCTTACCAACTTGGAGATGGATTTTATGCCTGATTTTTGTTTTGGCTGTTGTTTCTTAAAGCTATTACTATTCTAGTTCTGTTTTATAGGGCTTGCACAGTTTGTTTATTTATTTATTTTTTGTAAGCTATTCTTGGCGATCCTGTACAAGAGGAAAGCATGAAAGCTGTCTTATACTGATTTGATTTATACTGTTGGTCTATCGAGGTCAGTATTGTCTGCTCTGACTGTCAGATGTTCTCCAGGGTCTCAGGCAGAGGTCTCTCACATCAACTACAACTTAATTCTGTTAACTTTTGATTATGGGGATTGAACTTGGTACCATCTGCTTTAGATGCTCTACCACTGAGCCATACATTAGATTCTTAGAAGCACAGAGTACAGGTATATTTATGCAACTGTACTGTGTTATATACGAGAAGGACTGAATTGAGGAAGAAGTAAAAGAAGTTTCTGCTTAGACAGTGTTTTTCAACTTTTTGAGTGACATGGGTTCCATGTGTTTTGTGATATGTTCTTTCCTCTTGTTTACCCAGTAAGTGTAGCAGTTGATTACATGATAGAGTTTAATGCCCTTGTGGTTCTATTCATTTGAATTCTTCAATGGGTGGGTCTAAAAATTACCTCTTATGGAGAAGGAATGGCTGAGAAATCCCTGTCGCTTTTGTTGGGTGGTGATAATAATAATTTCATGATTATATTATTATCAGTGTGCTAGACACATTCCAGTGTACAAGAAGGTATACTGAAGCCCTTATAATGTTAAATTACAATATAAAAAGGTGGAGAATATGAGATCAATTTGGTTATATGGACTTAGTTTTGATACAGGACTGGGTCTAAAAGGTGCTTGTGCCAAGGGTTTTATGGAAAAGGTGGGGTGAGATTTGAATGAATTGGGAGAGATGGTATCATGCAGTTGTTCTGGGAGGCAGTTTCAGGCATGAGTAGCATTGCTGAGGTAGCAGAAGGCATATGGACAATGAGGATGCAGGAGAGAAAGTTGTGGGCTCATATGCAGTAAGAGATAAACAACTTGTGTCACTTGCATGATTGCAAGCAGAACGACTGGCAAGGGACTCATTTTGTTTTAAGCATCGCAGCAGTGCTGTCTGTGGTTGCATACTTTGTGTAAGCCAGTACTGGTTGATATTCTTGAAGGTTTCTCTGATGAATCAATGATGTTAATAAGGATCATTTTTTCCCAAACTGTGTTTTAATTTATTCCAAAATGAAGTCTTTATCATCTCATCATCCCATTTCTCCTTCTCAGGTAGTAGGACATATTTCATTAATGGAACTGTAGTGGTATTTGTTCATGAAATGTGACATTAAATGTGTAAATAGGAATGCTTTTGGATTCGTGTGAATGTCTGTCTGGAAACTGGAAATTATAGTGTTTTTCCTCCTAAGGCAGTGCACTCCAGCCCTCCCAGAACCGGGAGGTGGCCAGGCTCTTGATGCTTTCAGCAGCATCACATTCATCTGAGAAATTGAAACTGAATAGGACTCCCCTTTGAGTGCATGTATGATGCTCTTAGATTGGCCAGAGGGTTACTGTTAAGTGATGTAAGGCAACATTGATTCCTTCCTGGGAGTCAGCATGGAAACTCAACAGTACTCCCGATCCTGACTGGGGCAACAACAAATTGAACTAGCTCTTTCTGCAAGGCAGTGCTGAACAATCAAACCAGCTGAGTGAACTGATTAAAGAAATAAACTCTAAAAGAAATTGAGGCTTTCTAGTAGGATTTAATTATTCTGCCACTTGAAATCTTTACTCGAAAACCCTAATGGTCATTTTATCTAATTTAAATAGTTATCCCATTTGTGTTCTTCTTAAGTACATAGTATTTTTGTAATTTATATTAATAGAGGCTGCAATCTTGTACTTAGTTTTGGCTATTTATTTTCTTTTCAAGTTAGTGGGATTAAAACAGCCCAGTTGTGTGCAGGGATGCAGCCAGAATATTTCCCAATACATACTTTATTATAAGGGTACAAAAATGCTCTGTGTTCTATTCCTGTTTGATTGTATAACTGAAGTAGTGCTAAAACTTTTCATCTGTGTAAAATATACGTGCAAGATCTGGGTCGCTCTTATTTTCCCTTTTCCACGTAGTACTATAACAAGTGTCAGGGTTCTTTTATATGTATGTATGTATGTATGTATGTATGTATGTATGTGTATTAATGATACACAACCTCATTGGCCACAGCTGTGTGACTATATTTTCAGATATCTGCAAGAGTTATTTTAACATCTTCACTACAATTATTTCAAAGGCATCAAACTTGACCTCAAATTTTAAAATATCAGGAAAGGTTTTTAAAATTCCCCTGCCACTGCGCCGTCTAACATGGGGTAGGGAAAGGCAACTCACTTCCTACCTGTGTAAAACCATCACTACATACATAGTTTAAAGGACAGAGGAAGACGATATTGTAAAGCATTATGCAATTAGGAAAAAAATTGTTCTTTTTTGTTACTCAGCGATTGCAAATCACTTCAGAAAAGTTAATTAATCTATTTATTCAATATAGAACAATACTGCATCACCTCGTAGGAGTATATGGCAGTTCTTTGGAACTTTTATAGGAGAGACATTGGGTTAAATACACCATTGTAACTTTTTGCAAATGTTTGTGGCACTTAATTTATGAAGGGTCACAGAACTGCAGAGGCACAGTTCCATGCTGCTTTCCATTTAACTGCAGCCAAGTCTGCGCGGGTCAGTTTCACCAGTTCAGTTCCCATACAGAAACTCTTTTTCTGCACCAGATTTGTGGCCATGAGCAGTCATTCCAGCCACTATGCAACTTCTCCCTGGCTTTCTTGGGAGCACTTATACCCTGACTTTAAAAAAAATATATTGAATTTTAGAGAGGTGTGAACAGCCACATACAAGCCGATTCCATGCCTTTTGGCTTGACTTCAGGGAAAGTGAGGAGTTATGTCTCCGGTGCAGAAGGGGCTTCTGATCCATTTTTAGCTAGATGGTGTTGAAACATTGGCTGCATCACATTAGAGGTTTGTTGTGGTCTGTCTCTTCTTTCTCCATCTTTATCCCACATGTACCTTCTTGTATGCCTGTGAATAGATAAGGCTCAGGGCCGAACCCTACATGGTGCTAGGAGCTTCTTGTCCACAGCTCATATGCATCCTGTCTTTAAATAAGAGGCATGCAAGGCCCCGATTTGAATTGGAATTGTAAGGGGGGAGCTCAATCCTTTCTACCAGTTCTGTTTTCCTGAATCAGTCCCACAGACCTGTTTGCTCCTTTGAGCCAAATGTACAGGTAAAGCTGATTCAGACATGGAATTCTGTGCCTCATGTGTAATTTGACCATCAACATAGATGGGCTGCCACATAGGATGGCTGTTATTTTATAGTTCCCAGGAAGCTGAGTACTATAAATTATATTTTCTTATTTCTTTGCTCCTGAGGAAGAAGAGCCTCTAAAACGTTAATAGCCCAAAGTTGGAGCAAAGCATGCATATGGGACTGTCAGTGATTTGCTTTCTTGTAATATACAAGATGAGAAATTAAATCAAACCTGCACTAGAGCTTAGAAAGACACAGATGATGCAAACTTTAAGGAAAGTGTTGTGTAAGTTCTGCACTCTCATTCCTGTTTCTGATTCATTGTCTCAAAGTTCGTTCATATGTTACATCACTCATTCCTCATTTGCATTTAGCTGCTTGTGCTAGTTATGTATTTGTAGGTGACAACTAGGGATGTGCGTTTCGGGATTCAGGTTCAAGTTAAATACCTGAATTGGGCCCGATTTGTGTAGATTTGGAAACCCCGAATCTAGGCTTCCCGAAGCGATTTGGGTCACATTGGGAAGCTTCAGGGCCTTTTAAAAGGACTCCCTCCCACCACCTGACTTACCTGAGCTTTTCCATGGCAGAGGACGAGGCGGTGGCACAGGTGATGGAGGCGCTGGCTCTGGCCTTCCCTATCACCGAGCTGGCTGGTGCAGCAGCAGCAGCAGCGGTACGGGTGGCGGAGGCCCTGGCTCCGGCATTCCCAGCTGGCTGGCACGGTGGCAGAGGTGGCAGCAGCACACCCTCCCGCCACCCAGCTAGGCTTCCCTCCAGTCCTGAGAGGTAAGTGGGGTGGGATGGGGATAAGTGGGGGCTGGGGGGCTGGGACAAAGCTTCCCCCTCACTTTGGTATGCTCCAAATCTTTACGGAGCATACTGAAGTGATTTAAAGACCCAAATCCTGAAGTGGTTTGCTGCTTCAGGGTTCGAGTTATTCCAGAACAGTTTCCCGCTTTGGGTAAACCTGAAGTGGGAAACCTGAATTCTCCCTCTGAGGCGAAGGACATCTTGATGGGTGATTCCCACCCTCTAGTCAGGGAGGCAGGAACAAGTTTTCTACTGCCTGTCTTCCTAGTGGGAGTCACCTTTCAGTTTCATTCCTGCCTCAACAGGGAGAGCATCTTCATCCATGCGCTGCCTTGCCTTTCTTCCTTTCCTTCGCTTCTACCTTTCAGAACCTGATTCTTGCCTTGTTTACTCCTTTCTACTCCACCTCCTTGCTATTCTCTTTCTCCCGGCGCACCTGCGTAGAAGGCTTGCAGGGGAAGCTTTCTCCTTCCTTCTTTTGGCTGTGGCGGCCATTTCATGGCAAGACGGAATCATGGACCAGTAGAACATGCTCTTCCATCACAATAGGATTCCTCTCCAAAGGAGAGTTGGAAGCCCCCCTCACCGCTGCTTCCTGGCAACAAACCCAGAGACAGTGGGGCAAACCACGAGGAAGCTGCAGCTGCAGCCACTCATATCGCGAAGAGACCGGAAGCGCAAAAGGCGCTATTCCTCCCTGGGCAAAGGAAACACGGCAGCCATTTCTGGTCTTGCAAATGAGAGCAACATTGCCCACCAACTGGGAGGCGGCTATGGAGTGGATTTCTCCACATCCTTAAGCCAGTCTAATGGCATAAGACCCAGTGCGGGGCAGCCAAGCTGGTCTGAGATTCAACAATCATCTGTGCCTCCAGAGCCCATGGCAAACGAAGGAGGGCTACTCGTGAGTAATGCGATGGGATCAGGACTTGTGGTAGTACCTCAGGAATTCCTAAATGTCATTAGACAGATTATTATTATTTTTTTTAAAGCTATTTTATCTTACGTCAGAAAGCCACAGCAGCCATTTCTGGCCTTGCCAATGCTGGCAAACTTGCCAACAGACCAGGAGGTGGCTGTGCAGTAGTTTCCCACATCCAAAGCAATTAATAGGCGCAAGACCCAGTGAGAGCACCAAATAGCAATGGCCCCAGGGTCCAGTGCTGCTGATGGTCTACTTGCGAGTAAAGCACTTCAATGCTATTCCCAGATTTCCTAAACTTGATTACATAAAGTGGGACTGCCAATTTTTGTCAGAGTGCTGAGGGAAGAGAGAGGCCTCCCTCTGGTCCTTCCTCCAGGCCTTCCACCCCCCCCCCAAACAGGGAACTGTGGAAGAGGCCATTTCTTACAAAGGGAATCCTAGCAGGCCCTCTGAGGCAGCTAGAAAGGAAACCTGTACCAGAAAAAGAAAGGGAAAGTGAAACTTATGCAGAGAGTGAAGTTTCCCCCCCCCCCCTTGTTGGTTCCATATATGCCTACACACCCTTTTTTCCTCCAGGGAATGGGGCCTGCTCTCCCCAGGGTTCTCAGTCTCTCTTAATCAACACAGAGTAACTTTGTTCTGTAGAAACAAAGAAAAGAGCACAAGGCCTAGCAGGCCTTCAGCCAGCTAATGCAGACATGAGTAAACCCTGGACTGGAGTGAAACTTCTCCAGTTTTTTGTATCCTGGGACCAACAGAAAACATGAAACAGACTCCACAGCATTACAATTGCCTGTGCTGAGAGAGTTCTTGCTGCAATTGTGTTCATCCTGTCTCTGGCATCTTCCTGTATGACACCATTTTTAACAAAAGACAGTTTGGTGTTATGGCTGGAGTGTTGAGCTGGGATCTAGGAGATCCAGATTCTCATGCCATTCTCCTTGGGAGACCTGCCTGTGGCCTTGGGCCTGTGGCATTCTCTAGGCCTGGTTTGCCTTTGGGTTTCTTGTGTGGCTAGAATGGAAAAATATGAAATGTTGTATACACCTTGGAGCCCCCACTGGGCCTGAAAGCTGGGATTAGATAAACACAACCATCTTTATACTCAGAAAGGTGCCCCGGGGCAAGAAGTCCTTGATGAACAAACTTTCATTGAATTGGCTACTGGCAGGGCCTTTGCTGTAACCCTTAGCAAATATATTCTTAGTTCCACTGGTCATTATTATTGTTGTTGACGATCTACAGATTAAATCGCACCTCATCTCTTATTTCACTCTCTGTAGACAGCAAACGCTATAAACTGTTTTTCACTGGTGCACATCCCTAGTGACCATGTAACATTGGAGAATGGAACTAGCAGGAGTTCACAAATCAGCTTTTATGAGTGGGAATGCCACCCCATAGAATCTGATCTGTGAGTTTGTTCATTTATTACACTGTTCATGCCAGTAGCTGAGCACGAGATGTACAGTGTACGAGCAGGGGCAGCGCAAGGGGTTTTGGCGCTCGCAGCCGGCTGGCCAGGGCCCCCCCTCGTGGGCGCAAGCGTGCGCGCACCGGACTGCGTGATGACATGTGTGACATCATCATGGGAGTGCGTGCGCGTGCGCCGCCACCGGCCCAATTGCTGCAGCAGGCAGCTGTGAGAGGTGGGGGTGGCCTCCGAGCTCTCCCGCTCGGTTGCCTGCACTGCCGCAGATGCCTGCCCACGGTGGCTGCGCCCGGCCGAGGGCGTGTGCTGGTGGCGGTGGCGGCGCGGGGCAGGAGGGATAGGAGGCTGCAGCTCTGTGGTGCGTGCTCCCGTCCCCCACGCCTCCTCCGGCGCTCCCTCTGGCACCCCGTGCCTGAGGCCACCGCCTACCTGGCCTCAATGGGCGCGCCGGCCCTGCGTACAAGAAAGTTGGCAGAAATAATGTATTCACTATTTCACATGGCCAAACTTCATGTTCAGGTTTTTAACAAATTGGGTCTGGGTTCCCTACAGCCACATAGCAGTTGCAGGGAAATAGCTTTTAATAAATAACGGAGATCCCATGCTGTCATGGTGGGAGGAAGGGCCTCTGCCTCCCTCCAAGCCATTTTCCCATGTGAGAATAGCACTGGGAGGTGTTATATCCCTGTTTTTGCTGATCCACGTGGAATATTCTGGGCATGCAGAGCAGCATAAATGGGGAAATAACTCCAGCCATCACTGTTTTTGTACTGGAGGCCTTCCTCCCCCAGTGGCAGTGTTCCAAGCCCATTTGGGCTCTCCTTTATTTTTTAAAAGCCATCCCCTTCTTTGCTGAGTGGCTGCAGGGAACTCAAGTTGGGTCCAGTGAACCCAGGCCCAGCTTGTTAAAAGCCCAAATGTGTAGTTTGGCCCTCAGTTATATAGTCAAGGGGTGAAGTGATTTGGATGTGGGAAAATCGCAGGAGAATAACCTCTCAACACTCAGGCTATTGTTCCCAGCAGATTCACATGAGGAATTCATGTAAGCATTTGTCCTCCTTGGTCAGTATTAGTCTATCACATCATCTTTTCATGACTTTTTAAATTAACCTACACTGTAAGTTTTAATACAATATGCATGGAAATCCAGCAGCTGGAGGGCTGGGCAACTGTTGCTGGTTGGGAGTTAAGTATAGACAGCTAGTAGTATTTTTAAGCATTCTTGGCTGGCAGATGACTGGCTGATGCTTTGACTTTCAACAGAGTATCTTATTTCAGTCCTTTTTGAATGAGTCTGGAAATAGCACAAAACAGTCCAACTTGTGAAGTTTACCTATGCAAGCATATTTTTGTACTTCAGTGGTAATTTAAATATTATAACACTTTGTCTTATAATGTCATATAGTGTACTCTGGAGAAAAGGCTGAAAAAGAAGGTTCAGAACAAGGGAGAGCCGGAGGCTCGAGGAAGCGCACCAAAAAAGCAATAGACACCAATTTTATGAACTGTGCGAGTTATATTATTAGTGAGGAAGCAAGTGCTATGTATGTTATAAACATAAAATATCGGATAAGTTCGCACAAGTAAGTTCAAAGAAGACGGTTCCAACATAAGATTACGCTCCTCGATGGTTGCAAAACGTCAAGATGTTGACGAAAAATAATAGCAGCGTCGTCAGCGGTTTCCAAGATCGACAAGTTAATAAATTAAGCTCCAAAGTCAACAATATAGGCAACGAGCCGTGCCAGCCTCGATTCTTCACTCGTTTCAGAGAGTTTCTCTTTCTTCAGGCCAGTTATGTCTAAAAATAAACCGCAATGCAATAAGCTGCAAACCCCCATTGCAAAACATAAATATTTTACATAAATATTTTTCACGATAAACAACTCACAATAAATATCCATCAAATTCAAACGTCCAATTTCTGTCCATAGAGAAGCATCATCCCGTGCCTTGGAAGGGAGGAGTAACTTCCCTCTCCCAATTATATATAATGACCAATAAATTTCATTGGTCAATTAAAGGCACCACTCATTTCAAAAAAGCCCTTTATAGTAACATTGTTTAGGGACTATACAAAACCATAATTATAAACCCTTATTGAGTACTTACACTGATTACAAATACAGTACAATTCAATTTGCAGTACATAGACAAATACTTAGGGGGGGAAATAAATATACAAATAAATAGATAAATAGCAATTATATAAATAGTAATAAATAGCAATTATATAAATAGTTACAAATTTTAAAATAGTTCATGCTATTTAAACACATCTAATTTGATTTAGAATCTATAAATAATTTATTTAAAAACCCCATAAAAGCATTGTCCTCCCTGTAAGGGGTGTTGTACAGGGCTCAAAGTATATTTTACCCTAGGGTATAAATATGACCAATCCTGCAAGGGTCTTTAGTCTAATTTCATAAAAAAGAGGAATAATCCAATTCATTATTAAGACCACGAGGACACATGGTTTGAAGGCGGAAAATCCATCGTGCCTCTGCCTGTAGTAAAAAACGGTTTGCATAGCCCGGCTTGTCTATTATTTCCAAGACCGAAAAGTTTAATTCCTTCTCATTTTTATGATAGACCCCAAAGTGCTGTGTAACAGGAGCCTCTTGATTGCCAGTTCTAATTTTTGAAAGGTGCTCCTGAATTCTGAGTCGGAGTGGCCGCGATGTGCAGCCCACATATAGCAAATTGAACTATTTCAATGATGCTTCTCTATGGACAGAAATTGGACGTTTGAATTTGATGGATATTTATTGTGAGTTGTTTATCCTGAAAAATATTTATGTAAAATATTTATGTATTGCAATGGGGGTTTGCAGCTCATTGCATTGCGGTTTATTTTTAGACATAACTGGCCTGAAGAAAGAGAAACTCTCTGAAACGAGTGAAGAATCGAGGCTGGCACGGCTCGTTGCCTATATTGTTGACTTTGGAGCTTAATTTATTAACTTGTCGATCTTGGAAACCGCTGACGACGCTGCTATTATTTTTCGTCAACATCTTGACGTTTTGCAACCATCGAGGAGCGTAATCTTATGTTGGAACCGTCTTCTTTGAACTTACTTGTGCGAACTTATCCGATATTTTATGTTTATAACATATATAGCACTTGCTTCCTCACTAATAATATAACTCGCACGGTTCATAAAATTGGTGTCTATTGCTTTTTTGGTGCGCTTCCTCGAGCCTCCGGCTCTGTTCTGTTGCTTGTTAGAGGAAGCCTTTCCTGTTTTTTGCGGTCTGAAAAAGAAGGTTGACAGATGCTGTCTGTGGATAAACAATGCATCTTGCTGAGTTATTGGAGAAGGCTGTTGTCTTGTTTGGAGTAGTGTGAGTATAGTGCTGCTGTGTCACACAATAAACAACTTGCCTGAGCCAAGTATTCTGGATTCTTTGAAGTTTGAGACCTACTATCTCTTTGTACAACTCTTGCCCCTTTTAGTTGCTTAAATCTGCAAGTAGTGGCAGTGTCTGGTGGACTGGGTCCAGGAGACAGTAAATGCCACCCTGAGAGAGGAGTTGGTATCTCCTGTCTTGAAGCAGACATTGGTGTATCTACTTCTAAAGAACCCAGGAGACTTGAATAAATGCCATCTGGGCCCAAACGTTCCATTCTTTTAAAAAAAAACTAATCAAAAATTGTTATAAACCTATAACTTTTTGTACATTTTAATTTACTTGATGCATAGGATTTGACATCATATCTTAATTGTTTTCTCTTGTTGTTTTCCTGATTAAGTATTTTAATATTGACTGATGGAGTGTATTTGCTGGTTGTATGTCATTTTTTGTAATAAACTCAATAAATGGCTGCCGTTTCTCATAAAACCTTATTGTCTTCGTATTTTCAATCTATCATTGGAGTCCTTCTGTAATCTTTTCTATGATAAGGTGATCCCAGATTTTCATGAACCATTCGTTAATAGATGGTATTGCTTTTGTGTTCCACTTTGCTGTAATTCCTGTTTTTGCTGCTACAAGGAGGCTAGAGATAAGTTCCTGTCTTATTGAAGGAATATTTGTATCTTGCAATAAATCAAGAAAAATTATTTTTGGTTATAATGGTATTTTGTAATTAGTTATTTCATATATATATTCTAGGACTTCCTTCCAATTTGTGGCTATTTTTTTGCACTTCCACCAGCAGTGAACGTATGTGCCAGTTTCCCCACATTCCCTCCAGCAAAGCAGAGAATACTTATTTGTTATTTTTGTTAATTTTTTCAGAGTGCAATATCAATTGGTTATGATTTTTAAAGTCTGTAATTTAGTGTTTATTATTGGTGAGTTAAATATTTTTTATGCCCAAATCTTTGTCCACTGTTCTGGTGTGATTGTTAGTTCCCATTCTTATTTCCATTTAGATAAATACAAGTGGTTCTTTGTTTTTCCTGCTTGCAAGAGGATGTTATATAGCTTGGATAAGAGTCCTTTCTGTTTATACTCTGGTTGGTCTAAACAATTTTCCAATTCTGTCTTGGGTTTCTTAAGAATGTCTATTATATGAATTTGTGATGCCACATGATTAATTTGAAGATACGAAAATCAGGGTATATATTTGGTTGATTTCTTTTCCCGTTCTGCTTTTGTTAATATTCTTTTCTTTGATGATAAATAAATCAGACACATTAAATTAGTTTGTTTCCAAAAATTGCTTAATTGCTGTGTTTTACCTGGAGGAAACCAATCTTGCTTTGTAAATGTTGAATATCAAGATATTCTAGGAAATAGTTTTTTTCTAGGAATATCACATGATTTTAAAATATCCAGTAAAAAAATGTTTTGTTTTATTTTTGGTAGTTGATTTCTTTTTTTGTTCCATATTACTTCCTGGATGATGTAATGGATTTACAGTCCATTAATGGATCCAGTCAAGTTTTTTTCCTGTCTGTAGCATCTGTAAAATATTAACTAGTTGAGCTGCAATTGCATATGTTTTAAGATCCGGGTGACTGAAGCTCTCCTTGCAAACTTTTCAATCTTAGGGTATTGAATGAGATTCTTGGTTTCTTACTTTTCCATAGGAATTTGTTAAGCATAGCTTACCACTGTTTTGTAATTGTTAACGGTGTTATTGGGATTCCCCGATAAAGAAATATTATTTTGGGAAGTATGAAAGATTTTATAATATGAAATCTCTTTGTCCAAGTATATTGCTGTTTATTTTTTTGTGATAATTCTTGTTTGGTTTCTTTAATTTTTTTTAAGTGATTGTACTTCATTAGTTGGTTTCTCTCTGCTGGAATGTCAATACCAAGGTGTGGTAAATAATGATCTTCCAAATGGTATTTCAACTTATTTAGTAATTGAGTTTTTGTTTGTATTGAGATACTTAAAGGCAATATATTTGATTTGGATGAATTAATTGTTAATCCAGTTACTTGTGCAAATGAGTGTAGTATCTCTTGTAGCTGATTTAAGGAGTTTTCTGGATCGGTGATGAATATTAGCATATCATCTGCAAACAAGTTTAATTTGTAAGCTTTTGATGCTATTTTCACTCCTTGTACTTGCTCATTTTGTCGGATTGAATTTGCAAGTGGTTCCAATGCTACTGCAAAAAGTATGGATGATAAAGGGCATCCCTGTCTTGTTCCCCTTGAGAGTGGAAATGTTTCTGATAGCATTCCGTTTATTTTTATTTGTGCTGTAGCTTGCATATAAATTGTCTTCATTGAGTTTATAAAGTTGATTCCAAAGCCCATAGTTCCAATTGATTCTAGAGAATCGAAGGCCTTTTCTATATTGAGTGACAACAGTAGTGTTTCAGTATCTTGATGTTTACTAGCTGATATTATATTGAATGTTTTAAATATATTTTCTGTGAGATCTCTTTCCGGTATAAAACCTGTCTGGTCTTGATGTATATATTCCTTAATGAATGAATTTATTCTTTTTGCCATGATTGAGGTGTAGATCTTGTAATCTTGATTTAGTAACAAAATCGGTCGATATGAAGGTGGATCTTTTGGATTTCTTCCTTGTTTGTGTATGACTATAATCAATGCTGCTTTCCATGTCGAGGGTTATTGTCCAGAATTTAAGAGTGTGTTACATGTGTCAGTTAGTGGATAAGTGATACTATTGATGAATTTTTATAAAATTCTGGTGGGTAACCATCTGGTCCGGCTGCTTCAAA
Source organism: Eublepharis macularius (assembly GCF_028583425.1). Taxonomy (NCBI): domain Eukaryota; kingdom Metazoa; phylum Chordata; class Lepidosauria; order Squamata; family Eublepharidae; genus Eublepharis; species Eublepharis macularius. Next base: position 46,018,330 of record NC_072800.1, read on the forward strand.
TTTTTTTCAAATTTTGAATAGTTTCTCGTACTTCTTGTATTGTGATTGGGTTGTCAAGAGTCTGTCTGTGAGCATCTGTGAGTTTCTTTTTTTTTTTTGAAAATTTTTTTATTGGGTTAGAATCCATTATTTTTACATTTACATTCAATTTTCCCCAATTTTCCATTTCTAACCCCCTCCCTTTCCCCCCCTTTTGTTGACTTCCAACAGCTTTCCGACCCTTTGTCCCCTTTCCCTTACTTCTATTAAATTCCTCTATCTAAAACAAATATATATTCTCCATTATTCTAAGCAGTACATCCTTAACTATTTTTAACATTGTATACCCAAACTGTAAGTCTTTGTTTCCATCTTAGATAAACAATTTATCCCATTTTTCAATTTCAAATATTTCTATATATCATGAACCATGTAAATCATACATTCATTTAAATCAAACAATTTGACTTATTCTCTGTATATTACTCATTCTATCTTTTTGTAATAATTCTGTATAACTCTCATCACATAGTCAATCAATTTGACTCATCTATATCTTCAGACATTCAGTTTGGTACATTGTACAAATCTTACCAAAGAAAGAAAATATTGTTAGTTAATCAATCCTTATATTTAATCCTTATAGTTAATTATTTTCTATCTATATTCTGTTTATTAACCTATATATATCTATATATATGTCAATCTATTAATCTAACTGCTTATTAATTCACATTTATCTCTTCTCCCCCCGGTAAAGTCACCCCCCTCTACTTCAGTACTTCAGTAGTTCTCAAACTGCCACAGTTTTCCTCCCACCTCCCATTTCTTCTCCAGGTATTGTTTCAGCTTCTCCCAGTCTGTGTTAAACTGCCCTGAGTCCAGATCTCTCAGTTTTCTTGTCATCTTATCCATTTCGGCCATGTACAGCAATTTGTAAATCCAATCTTCAATAGTTGGCACTTCTTGTACTTTCCATTTTTGCGCATACAAAAGTCTAGCTGCTGCTGTCATATAAAATATCAACGTCCTGTGTTGGGCTGGAATTCCCTCCATTCCCAAGTTCAGTAGCAGGAGTTCTGGGTTCTTATTAATTTGAAATTGTAGAATTTCACTCATTTCTCTTATTATTTCCCCCCAGTACTGCCTGGCTACCTCACACGACCACCACATATGATAGAGGGAGCCCTCATGCTTCTTACATTTCCAGCATTTATTAGAAGTGTTCAAATTCCCTAGCGCAATCTTCTTTGGTGTCATGTACCAACGATAAATCATTTTGTAAATGTTCTCTTTAATATTAGTACATGTCGTTGTCTTCATTGTAGTTTTCCACAAGTATTCCCATGCCTCCATTGTTATTTCTTTATTAAAATTTATAGCCCATTTCACCATTTGTGTTTTAACTGTCTCATCCTCGGTATACCATTTCAACAGTACTTGGTATACCTTGGATATTCTTTTCTTGTCTTCTTTAAGAAGGGTCTGCTCTAGTTCCGAATTCTCTATTCGTATACCTCCCTTTACAGAGTCCGAGTTATATAAGTCTCTGATCTGTCTATACTGGAACCAGTCGTAATTAGGTGATAGTTCCTCTTGCGTCTTTATTCTAAGTTTAGATGCTTCAGTTTTAGTTATTTCTTTGTAAGTTAAACATTGTTGTTCATTATCAACAGCTCTCGGGTCTATCACCTCATATGGAACCACCCACAAGGGAGTTCATTCTTGTAAATAAATTCTGTACTTCTTCCAGATTATGTATAGACTTCTCCGTACGAAATGGTGCAGGAACATCGAGTTGACCTTTACTTTGTCATGCCATAGGTATGCGTGCCATCCAAATATTTTTTTATATCCCTCTAGGGCTAATAATTTCTTGTTCTTTAATGTCATCCACTCTTTCAACCAAACTAGGCAGATTGCATCATGGTAAAGTCTCAGATTGGGCAGTTGCATTCCGCCTCTTTCCTTTGCATCTTGTAAAACTTTCATTTTCACTCGAGGCTTCTTGCCTGCCCATACAAAGTCTGATATTTTCCTCTGCCATTTTTCGAATTGTTTAGAGTCTCTGATGATTGGTATTGTCTGTAGCAAAAACATCACTCTTGGTAACACATTCATTTTAACTGCTGCAATCCTACCCAACCATGACAGATTGAGCCTATTCCATTTAATCAAGTCTCTCTCTATCTGAGTCCATAATTTTTCATAATTGTTCTTGAATAAATCTATATTCTTTGCAGTCAGTTCGATTCCCAAATATTTCACCTTACTTGTTACTTCACAGTCCGTTGTTTCCATTAACAATTGTTGTTTCTGCTTAGTCATATTTTTACATAGTATCTTTGACTTCTTTTTATTAATATAAAAACCTGCCAAGTCTCCAAACTCCTTGATCTTATCTATCACTTTTGGCATGTTCTCCAATGGGTCCTCTACAATTAACATTATATCATCCGCAAATGCTCTGACCTTGTATGAATATTCCTTTATTTTTATTCCTCGAATTTCCTCGTCTTGTCGTATTTGTATCATCAGGATCTCCAATACTAAAATGAACAACAGTGGAGACAACGGGCAACCTTGTCTTGTTCCTTTACTTATAGTCAATTTCTTAGTCAGTTCATCGTTCACCACAATTGCTGCAGTCTGGTCTCTGTAAATTTCCTTAATTGCTCTGATGAATCTTTCTCCCAATTGTAGCTTTTCCATAGTGGCAAACATAAAGTCCCAGTTTAAATTGTCAAATGCCTTTTCAGCGCCAACAAAGAAGAAACCAACCTCTTTATCACAACGCTTATCATAATATTCAATAGCATCAATCACTGTCCTTAAATTGTCTCTTATTTGTCTATCCGGCAGAAAGCCTGCTTGCTCCTCCTCTATAACTTCCGAAAGCCACCCCTTCAGTCTCTCCGCCAGTATCTTCGCAAAGATTTTATAGTCATTGTTAAGTAACGATATAGGTCTGTAATTTTTCACATTAGTCAAATCTTGGCCCTCTTTTGGGATCAATGATATATTCGCTTCAGACCAAGTGTCTGGAATCCTTTGATCCCTTAGAACTCCATTGATCACCTCCTTTAGGAATGGTGCCAGCTCATTGGCCATAGTCTTGTAAAATTTAGCTGTAAGTCCATCTGGCCCTGGCGCCTTTCCTAAATTTGCAGATTGTATTGCCTTACTTATCTCCTCATCCGTTACTTCACTGTTCAATTTATTTCTCCAAGCATCCGAGATTTCTGGAAGTTTCATTTTCTCCAAATATGACGCTATTGAATCTTTATTTACTTCTTTCTTATTGTACAACTTAGCGTAGAATTTATAAAAGGCTCTACTAATGGTAGTCTGTTCCAAGTAGGTTTTGTCATCTTCACAGATTTTATTTATTGTTTTCTTTTCCCTTCTCTTCTTCAATTGCCATGCCAGGTACTTCCCAGGTTTATTTGCGCCCTCAAACGCTTTCTGATTCAGCCTTTTAAGGTTCCACTCCAGTTCTTTATTACTCATTGCTGTTAGCTGTTCTTGAAGTATTTTAATTTCCTGATATAATTTCTTTTTCCCTGGTCTCTTTTTTAACTGTATTTCCTTGGCTTTTATTTTCTCCTCAATCTCTTGTCTCTTCTCTTCTTTCTTCTTTCTTGCTCTACCATTTAAGTCCATTAGTATGCCCCTTATAACCGCCTTATAGGCATCCCAAACTTTATCAGTTGGTACTTCTTTATTCACGTTGTATTGTATGAAAAACTTTGTCTCTCTTCTCAATATTTCCATGTTCTCTCTTTCCTGTAGCAAGTCCTCATTTATTCTCCATGCTTTCCTTTTTCTCCTTTTCCCTAGTTTCCACATAATTGGGTTGTGATCTGAGCCTACCATCGGCATTATTTCTACCTCCTTAGTCCATAACGCCAAATCTTTTGAGGCCCAGATCATGTCAATTCTTGATAGTGTAGAGTGCCTTGCAGAATAAAAAGTAAACTGTCTGCTTTTAGGATATTCTCTCCTCCATACATCTTCAAGAGTCTCTTGTTGAATCAACTCAAAAAAGAGCTTTGGTAATAATCCTCTTTTCTTTTGTACCGTTGTAGTCTTTTTATCCAGTTCCAAGTCTGTCACTCCATTGAAGTCTCCAGCAAGAATTATCTGATCATATGAAAGATCGTCCAAATGCTTCCTCAAATCCTCAAAGAAGCTTTCTTTTGCACCATTAGGTGCATAAATTCCGACTACCAACACTCTCTTTAAGTTCCAAGTACATTCCACTGCTACAAATCTGGCTTCCACATCTTTCATTATGAATTTTGGTTGTAGCTCCTCTTTTACATACAACACCACTCCTCTTTTTTTCTTACTTGAGGCCGCTACAAAGTCCTTGCCCAATTTTCCCAATTTTAAGTATTTTACATCCTGTTTTCGAATACGAGTCTCTTGCAAACAAACAATATCACATTTTTGTTTTAATAGCCAGTGGAAGATATTTTTCCTCTTATTCGGTGAATTTAGTCCATTTACATTCCAAGATAATACTTTACACTCCATACTCATAATCTTGTTGGTAAGTCTTTTTCATTGTCCCTTATAAATCGCTCCATTTCCCTCTCAGATCTGATACGCTTTTTGGCACCTCCGAACTCAAAGGACAAACCCTCTGGAAGCTCCCATCTGTACCTAATTTTCATGTCCTTCAATATCTGGATTAGCGCTTTATATTTTTTCCGATCTAGTAACACTGATCTGGGTAATTCCTTCATTATGATGATTGTCTTGCCATCGATCTCCAATGGATCTTGAAACTGTTTAGTCACAATCTTCTCTTTCATATTTCGTGTTGTAAATTGTACAATCACGTCTCTTGGTACTTTCCTCTGGGTTGCAAATCTCGAGTTCACACGATATGCCACATCTAGGATAGCCACAACTTCCTCCTCCTCCTTCCCCAGGTATTCAGCTAACACCTCAGTCATCTGTTCTTGCGCTGACTTTCCTTCCACTTCTGGCAAGCCGCGAAAACGTAACTGCTTCTCCATGTGTTTAGTTTCTGCAACTGACATTCTCCCCCTCATCAGTCTCATCTCTGTTTGTTGCGTGTCTGCTAAGTTCTCCATCGCGTCTTCTACTGTTTTAACTCTCTGCTGCGTCCCTTGTAATTCATTTTGTATTGTTTCCATACCTTTCTTCACTTCTGACAGCTCCGATTTTACTTCTGACAGCTCCGATTTTACTGTCTGTTTAACTTCTTTAATCAGCTCCAATTTCATGTCTTTAAATTCCTTGATCACCTCTAAAAGTTTTTTGTCCAAGTTTTCTATTGCCGATTGCCACTCTTTTTTCGACATCGTGGGGCTTGCTTTAGCTCGCTCCCACGAGTCCGCTCTCTTCCTTAACTCCGTGGCGTTAAATTTAGTTCCTTTTTTATTTCAAATGTCCCGGTCTTCTTGCATTAATTAATTTTTAAAGAGTCCAAAATGTCGGGCGTCTTTTCTCTATGGTTTCTCTATGATTTTGTAATCCAAAATGGCCTACTTCCTTTTCCGCTGAAGCCGCGACCCTTCCCCTCTCAAAAATGGCGATTCCCTTCTTCCTGCCCTCCAGCAAGGGCCGCTTCTCTCCAGCCACTCTATTGTTATTACGCACTTCCTGTCTCCCGTCTTCCCACAGCAGATCTCGCGATGGTGTCTTTTTCTCACAGCTCCAAAACCACAGGTATTCAAAACAATAGTCCGATTTCTTTAATAACTTCTTTAAACTTAGTCTCTTTTCAAATACAACTCCTGCCGAGTCTTCCCCTCCTTTTCACTAGTCTGTTGCAGTTTAAAAATCTACTTTTTTTCCTCTCTGTTTTTATCAATCTGTCCCGTATCGGAAGATAGTGATCTTTACCTTCCCTTCACTTTTCTCGGGTTGTAATCGCTGTTTCGATTTTAAGTTCTCCTCTCAGCTTCTTCCCCCAATCGAAGCTTGGGTATGTAGGTCTTATGCCAGCCGAATTGGCCCCAAAACTGCCGCAGAGATTGTAGCCGACCCGTCGCAGGGTGGGACCTCAAGGATCGGGAGGGGACCCGTTGCGCAGAGCCCCCCCTCGTCCGAGATCTAACTCACCCTAGGGTCTTGAGCGTTCTTTGCCTGCTCTCCACCTGAGAGCAGTCGGCCGCGGGCTATTTTCACCCCGCCGGCCGCTTAAAACGGCAGTCCGGTCAGCTCCGCAAGTGGAGCTGCGTTAGACCTCCATGAATCCCAAACCGGAAGTCCAGCATCTGTGAGTTTCTTAATTTATTTATGCTCCTGTAGGTATTGTCTGATTAAGTCTTTAGGTGGATTCTTTGTTGTATAGAGTTTCTTATAATATTCTTCAAATATGTAAGTTATATCTTTTGGTTTGTATAGCATGTGGCCTCTGTTTTGGATTGCAAGTATTTGTTTTGATATTTGTTTCTCTTTAGTTTTCCATGATAAAATCTTCAGTTTTTTTAATGAGTTGTATCAGTAGTTTTGCTTTAAAAACAAAAGATTTCTTTTTATTTGTTTAGTTTCCATAGTGTCCAATAGTTTACGTTCATTTAACAACTTCCAATATATTTTTTTGCTTCCTGTTTTTTTTTTTATATTGGTCTTCCAATTGTTTTATTCTGTCTAAAATTACTCTTGTATGTCCTTTTTCTTTGTTTGTTTGTTCAAATAATGCTGTTAAAGAAATGACTTGGCCTATTAGAACTGCTTTAAGTGCATTCCATGTCATATGTGCTGTTATATCTTTAATTGAAATTAGTGCCTTTAGAGGAGTATCAAGACTCCCGTTGCTTTTGAGGTGCCTTTTGCATGAATTTGCTGTTGTAACCAGCTTGCTTTAATTTCTTGATTTGTTATTTGACGTAAATGTCTCTCTTGATGAAAGATCATATTTGGTTTTAATTTTGCCAAATTTGACATAACGTGATTTCTCTTTATGGATTAAGTCCTTGTACATTGTGAGATATAATAACGTTATGATTCATTATTTTTGTTGTTTGAGTTTTCCTTTTTACCTCTTGTTAAGATATAGTTCAAAACTTTCAATTTTATTATGATGTCAATACCAAATAAAGGTATACAAAGTATGCGAAGTAAAGACAATAAATATAAATTAATAACAGTACTTACTACGTTATATCTCTTATTAAATGTGTCTCTAAAGTTATGCTAAATCTACCCCCTTTTCTACCTGCTATCTAACTATATATTTTTGGTTTTTCAATTTTGATTTTTTTCTTGCTCTTTCTTGATCTTTCCCCCTTGATTTAAAAAAAATTATTTCCCCCTCTTTTTCTTTTCCTTTTTTCAACTCAACACTACTCTATCCCCCAACTCTCCTTCTTCTTGTTCCTCCCCTTCTTTCTTTTTCCCTTTTTAACTTTTACTGTCAACTTCCCCTATTCCCCTTTTTCCTGTTCCTTTCTTCTTCCTCCTCTTCCCTTTAATCAACCATTATCGAAAGATTAACTCGTATTGATTTTCTTCCTTATCTGTTTAATGTACAAATAATCCTGAACTCTTTAACCTTGTTGAGTACACACCTCACAGGTTATTGGTATATTAACCAAACCTGACAACAGAAATATCTACAAGAGGGAAAAATGTAATACCTTCTCATCCCTCCCGATCCCTGACCCCCAGATAAGTTTTAACAAAAAAGTTTTTTCTTTTTATCCACAACATGAGTACCGTATTCTAGGTGCTTGGGCTTTAGCAGTCAATTCTAATGATCTGGAAATTTACTGTTCTTATATGGTGATAGTGCAGTAGTCATTTTCCTTTTCTGCGAGCTTTCTCTGTATCAATTGAGATTTCAATTCTGATTTCACTAAGGAGAGCAGTTCCAGACTTTCCATCTGTTGCAGTGTAGGTTTCTTCCTGATGTTTAACTTGAAGCATGGTGAGATTAATCCATTTGTAGATTATTTGCCCTTTTCTTAGTGATTCCGTTATTTCTTTCATTTATCTCCATTGGCTCAGCACTTCAGGTGGTAAATCTGTAAGGACTAGGATAGGAGTTCCATTATAGTTCAGTGTTCCCTTTGATCTAGCGATTTCTAGGACCTTTTCCCTAGTTCTCAGGGAAGGTGGCCATAATGTCTGTAGGAAATTTTCTCTTTGCTTGACTTTGCAATCCCACTGTATAAGCTTTTCTATTATCAGAGCTACCCCATCCTTCAACTGCATCATTCATACCAACCAGGAAGCCAGGAAGATTGACAAGTCTTTTAAAGTAGTATGTTCTTCAGAGCCTCTAAATTTAATATTTTTCTGTCTTGCCATCATTTCCAGTTTTAATATCCTTTCTTGAAGGTAGGTGTTTGTCTGCTGAAGCTCTCTGACCTCCGTTTGAACAGTTATGCCGAGATCAATAGTGGTATCAGCGTTCTCGGCTACCTTGTTTATCTCAAATTTCATTTCTGCAAATTTGTCTGTAAACTGTTGTGACCGTGTGTTCATCTTCTCTAATAAATGTTGTTCCATCTGCATTATTAGGGTAGTAAGCATTGTATCTTGTTGAGGGAGCGGGTTTATACCTGTGTTTAGTGTCACGTCTGCCATTTTGATTTCCTCTTCCTGCGTCTTCTCCGGCTTCGTTGTTATTTGTGGGCTCAGAAAGAACTCTTGCAGTCTTTTAGCAGCTTTCACCTAATGTTTCTCCGTGTCATTTGTTTTCCCATGCTCTGTAAGTTTTAATCTGTTGTGGCGTTTTTATTAGGGTAGTTGGACTGGAAAGGGACGGAGGTCTGGCATTAAGTGTCCACTCTTCTCTGTGCCGATGCCACCCCCCCCCATGAACCATTCTTGAGCAAGGTGATTTAATGAGTGTTGGCTATTCCTGTCTGGTTTCAGGCTTAGTTATGGTTTTAAACCAGCCTTGGTCACCCTGGTAGATGATATGCCCCAGGAGATGGATAGGGGGAGTGCAACCCTGTTAATTCTCCTGGACTTTTTGCTGGCTTTTGAAACCATCAATCATGGTATCTTTATGGACTGCCTTTTGAGATTGGGTCTGGGATGCAGTCTTCTGCAGGGGTTCCACTCAACCTTGAGGGTAGGTTTCAGCGTGTGATGCTGGGGACCTGCTTCTCTGCCCCTTGACCTTTCGCCTAAGGGGTGCTCCAAGACTCCATCTTGTCCTCCATGCTTTTCAACATCTATGTAAAAATGCTGTGAGAGGTCATCCAGAGATTTGGGCTGAGTTGCCACCAATGTCCAGATGACACTCAGTTGTGTATCATACTATCAGCAGATCCCAGAAAGGCTGAGGAAACTGTGAACAGGATCCTGGAGGCAATTTTGGAGTGGATGAGGGCTAACAAGCTGAAACTTAATTCCAATGAAACAGAGGTGCTTCTCATGGGGGCAAAGTCTAACACAGCAAATGAGTTATCTATTGTTCTAGATGGAATTGCACTCCCTCTAAAGAAGCAGGTTTGTAGCCTGTAGGTGCTGCTGAGCTTGGGTCTCTTATTGGATAAACAGGTGGCAGCAGATGCCAGGAGGACCAAGCTGCAGCCCTTCCTGGGCAAGAAAGATTTTACCACTGTAGTACATACCTTGGTAATTAGATTACTGCAATTCACTCTATGTGGAGCTGCTCTTGAAGATTGTTTGAAAGCTACTGTTGGTAAAAAATGCTGTGACCAGAATGCTGACTGGAGTGGTCATAGAGACAATATCACTTCAGTCCTGTTCTATTTACCTTGGCTCCCAATTTGCTTCAGGGCCCAATTCAAGGTCCTTTAAAGCACTGTACAGTTTGGGGCCAGCATACCTTAAGGACCGCCTTCTCCCATCAGAACTTATTCATTGACTCTGGTCATCTTCAAAGGCCCTGTTGGGGCTGCCACTGCCACCTGTGGCTAGACAGATTGCAACTTTTCACTCATGGTGCCAAAACTTAGGAACTCTCTCTGCAGGTAGATTTATCTGTCCCCCACTATTGCTGTCTTCAGCCCTTACTGCGAACCACTTCTAACACTGTAAACCTGATAGACGATTCTTTATGTTGTAATTGCTGGAAGTGAGCTGTTAGTGGAGCTTCCAGTGCCCTACTCCTCACCTTAGATTGGTGCTCTTGGATCCATATTCTAATGGCTCTACTGGTACTACCTACATAGATTTTCTTACAAGGGCACTGTATAAGATATATTACACCATGGTGTGATATAACTTATACAGCGCCCTTGTAAGAAAATACAAGAGCACTTACGATAAGGAGGGGAGAATCTCTACAAATAAACTGCTTCAACATGAGAATTTTTGGATCTTTCTTCTAGGATCCCTTACACCCAATGGATTGAATGCTGATTTAGATATGTCGTGTTTTCTTTAAGAGATGTATTCTGGATGAAGATATAGGACGTGACTTCTTTAAATGTGATTAGTATATATTCCAGTCTGATTAGTGGCTACTTTCACGGGCATTGTTTCCGCCGAGACCAGACCTGGTACTTCTGATGTAATTGAAGTCTTCCTACTAGTTGTAAGTAGAGTATGTCGTGCGTGATAAACTTAATAGATTATATTGCTAGGGTAGTTACCAATAGAACTGTTTTTATTCAATGTAGATATTACTGCCCCTGAGAAAGCTATTGCTGTGAAACAAATACAGCTAGTGGTTTGTCGGGCAAGTTACTAGCAACTCCCTTTGGAGAAGGCGTAACCATTCAGAGATCCCAAGGTGTGACCACTCTGAAAACTCCCAAGAAACTGGCAAAGACGTCACTTACGGATTACAGATCCCTTCATATGTGGGATAAAGACTGATTTTTTTTGTCACTTTACATGGAATGTACGTTTGATTGTGTCTGGACTATCGATATGTTAAAGATTTGTACTCTGGTTGTGATCTATTGATGATGATACTTACTGAGTGATGAAAATAGTTAATTATTGGTATTTCGGCTGTTATTTATTGATGAATATTTATTGACTGATTGAATTGTATATATTGATTTGAATCATTTATCTATTCTGTATTGATTGTATTGAACATATTTATTAGTCGCGCCTTGCACTTTATTTACAGTTAGCACTTTATTAATTTTTTTTACAATCATTGGGTTCAAGATTGATAGTTTATAGGGAGAACCTCCTTTTTCTGTTGTCCATTTTTGGCCAAGAAAGTAGGCTTTTGGGTCTACAATGCTGCTGTAACTTCCTTGTATGTTTATTTATTTATGTGTTTTTTATTTTACTTCATTTATACCCCACCTTTGGCCCCAATGGGGATGCAAAGTGGCTTACATCATTCTCCATTTTCCCCTCACAACAATCCAGTGAGGTAGGTTAGGCTGAGAATGTGATGGGCCCGAGGACACTCAACAAGCTTCCATGGCAAAGTAGGGTTTCAAACCTGGGTCACCCAGATATTAGTCTGTCACTCTACCCAGTATTGTGGAGAACTTGCAAAATACAAAAGTGCCCAGTGATGTTTTGATGCTGCTGCTGTTTCTTTCTTATTTAATTATATGGATAACTCTATAACAAAACATTGTGTTTTCTTTAAGTTAAAATCCATAAGATGTAAAATGTTGGGTGGCATACAGTGCAATATTTATACACATTATTCATGCATAAAATGATATGTCTTATACTTAGCACATGTTGATTTCCAGTGTTTGCTGATTTTTCTTCTGGCTTTGTTCTGGTCTAAATATGGTCATTTTCTTCTTGCTGACCCTGACCCTAACTTTTTCCTCCTAGATATGCCTAGTGTAGATATAACAGAGTAGTTCCCTGTTCTGGACAAAGCTGTGTGGTCTTGCATGCCCTGCTACTGCCACTCTTGCATGTAGATTCCTTTGTTCCAAGATTTACTGTAAAAAAGAGGTTTGGTGTTATCTCAGGATTGGCATGAATGTGAATCAAGTTAACCAGGATTACCCCATATAAACTTCAAGCCATGGTTACAAGGGCAACCCTAGCTATTTTTAACCATCTTTGTGCTAGTGTATCACTAAATAATTGTTAATTCAGATTTCACATATAGAAGCAAGAAGGCACATGAGAACCTTGGCTTTCAAAAATATGGTTTGTAAGTATCCATGTTATGTCTACACAAGGCTATAGATGTATAACAGGTGTCCTAGACTTGTTCCCTTCCCTTTTCTCTTTTGAAAAATACATTGTTTTTGGCACAATGGTATGATAGCTTGTAAAACAATGAAATACACTTTAATAGTCTATATTGTTGGTTGGGCATGAAAGGACACAGATGAAATCTGACAGATGTAACTATTGCAATCAATTACAATTCAATCTTAGCTGAAAGTATGTTTGGCATACTAGATAAAATATAGCCTACTTAATGTATGGACCTCATGCTGTTGAAAAAGTCTTATAGGAAACTTAATAATTTTCAGTGAAAGAATTGCTATTTGAACTAAGCAAGGCACTATAGTCTAACTAATCACTATTTTTTCTACCTACCCCCCCCCCCCTTTCTCTTCAGGTTCTGCAATGGGTTGCGGACTCAACAAGTTGGAAAAACAAGATGAAAAACGGCCTGGTAACATCTATTCAACTTTGAAGAGGCCCCAAGTGGAAACCAAAATAGATATTTTCTATGAATATCATTTCCTGGAATTTACAACTTTAAGTGATGGTAAGTCTATTTTCTAATTTAGGATGTTTTTAAAAGCTATCTAGGATATTTGTCATATTTCATGTTGATAAGAAATAGAAATAAGCAACCAAAACATTTAGGATTTTAACAAGTAAAGCAACTGACTAAAGTTATTTTGATCTGCCCTGTTATGCTTATTCCAAAACATTTTACCATTTCCTCGCTCCATTTAATTATCTATTTTATTTTTATTTACGTTATTTATAGTCTACCTTTCTCACTGAAACTTAAGACAGATTCCACAATGTAAACCACTGCAGTCAACAGAATGGAAAATCTAATAAACAATGTAATAGCATTAGGATTGCAGAAATCTGAAACCAAGAAGAAATCTGAAAGTGTGTAAAATGGTATGAAATATTACACATCAGTTGAGACCCATTGTGTATAGTAGTTAGAGTGTTGTATTAGGATCTGGGAGACATGGATTCAAATCCTCACTCCATCACTGAAGCATGCTGGGTGACCGTGGACCTGTGACGCACATTGACTCTAACCTACCATGCAGGATTTTTCTGAACGTAAAATAGACAAAAGGAGAACGTAAGCTACTTGGGTTCATGTTGGGAAGAAATAAATAAAATAATCATACGTGTCAGAGAGAGAGAGGAGATGAAGACTTTTGACATAGGTTTAACAGAGTAGCAAGTACAACTGTAGTCCTTTGATTAGCTGATTAGGGTAACATATATGTGCTAAGATTTGAAATTCACTGTTCAATATTCACTACAGTTCACCCAGCCTCTAAAGAAAATATAAAAATATGTGATGTGAGGCCAAGTTATGAACCCCATTTTTCTCTCTTCCTGCTTAGTGTGTGCCCTACCTATTCTCCATATATCATCACAGTCAACTAGAAGCAGCCTTTGGAAAGTGATCTTTAATAAACATGCACATCATGTTAGTTTTCACTGTATACAGAGCCTAGTTCTTCTCTAGGCCAGTTGTAGAAGACATTTTTCTGAGGCAGTGCAACGGCATTTGTGTGGGCTGCCATTAAGCTAAGCATGGAGTTATTTTTGTAATTAAATACTTGTTTTTATTATAAACAGCCTTGACCATTATTTGTAGATCATCCATATAAAATGAATAGGAAGTCTCAAGACCAACATGCTATGTTGAATTTTTGTGTTATGTTTGTGAGACCATAACATGGTCTATCAAGAAAAAACATGTTAAAATGCTAAACATTTATTGTAGATTATCATTTTAACTTTGCTTGTTTTCACCGTGTGCTACTGCACCATTTCCTGACGCATTTATTGTTTTGTTTTAAACACAGTGTTAAAAATAACTTACTAGCAAATGAGGTGGTCATGTTCTTTAGTTTTGAAAGTATAGTCATGTGGAAAAATCTTATTTTACATTAGAAATGTATGACTTATCTGGCATTAATTTTCCTAAAGAAACCCATAACTCCATGATGCATTTTAGTATTAAACTTTCATTAATTTTTTTTCTTTTGGGGGCTATTGGGGGATTCTGTATTTTAAAAGGTTAGTGAGAATATGCTAGGGTTACTAGGTCTCCTTACCTTCCCAGTTGGAGGGTGGATCCGGCACTCGCCTTTTTATTTATCTTTGTGCACAAGAAGTGACATCATTGCGCAGGCCCAGGAGCACTCCCATGCTTTGCACTGGGCTAATTTGGGCCTCAGGTGGGTAGCTAGTTCTTCTGCCTTTTCCCTCCACCAGCTAGGTGAGTGGAGGTGGGGGGGGATGGAGTGTGGGAGCAAGGGATCCCCCCCCACACTGGGGATCTGGAAGTCCTAGAATATGTTGTATATTTAAATTGTGTAGCAAGCAAAATATGGCTAAGGGACCTTAAGTGAATAGGCAAAACAGTGCGGTGGATCCTGTTGGGGATATTTGTTAATGTAGAGTTGCACCGTCAGGAAAGCATGGAATCACATGTGGTAAAAAACACTCTCCAAGCTAATATATTGCAAATGAGAAAACTTAATTTTACTGAAGTTGATTCACATTCACCTCATTTTTGTAGTAGGAGAAGAACAATAGCAGCCTAATCTAAATAATGCTATTTCCTATTACAAATGGCCAGCTAATTCTGCTGCACATGAGTGTGGATTGGGTAGCCTGGGCTGGAAAGAGGAGGGTCTTTTTCAGTCCCTGCAGCGAGAGATCCAGTGCGAAGGAGGTGAGAGATGGAGTCCTCATGGAGAGCAGTTTTAAAGCCAGCAGGAGAACTGGAAAAGTTGGCAAGGAGGTTTGTGAAGTAGATGCAGACTCAAAGACATTCCAGAAGACCTTTTAGTTTGACAACACCGTGGATGATTGTATGTAGTCATTTAAAATGGTAGTCACAAAGACAGAGTAAGAAGAAATTTATTTATTTACACTCCACCTTTCTCCTCAATGGAGATCCAGATTGGCTCATATCATTCTCCTCATCTCTATTCTATCCTCACAACAACAACCCTGTGAAGTGGGTTAGGCTGAGAGGGTGTAATTGGCCCAATGTCATCCAGTGATCTGCTATGGCAGAGTGGGGATTCGAACTTGGGCTTCCCATATCCTAGTCCAACACTCCCTGTTGGGAGGTAAAGAAGAGGCAAGAACGGACTTCCGGTTTGGGATCCATGGAGGTCTAACGCAGCTCTAAGTGCAGAGCTGACCGGGCTGCCATTTCAGCGGCCGGAGGGGCACAAATAGCCCCCGGCCACCTGCTCTCAGGCGGAGAACAGGCAAAGAACGCTCAAAGACCTCAGGGTGCGTTGATCTCGGGCGAGGGGGGGTTCTGCGCTAAGGATTCTCTCTCGACCCTTGAGGTCCCACCCTTTGACAGGTCGGCATAGATCTCTGCGACAGACCCGGGGCCAGTGCGGCTGGCATAAGACCTTCGTGCCCAAGCTTCAACAGGGGGAAAACAAACGGAAAGAGAACTTAAGATTGAAGCAGTGATTACAACCCAGAAAGACGTTTGAAAAGGTAAAGATCACGATCTCCTGAATTGGGATGGATTGTTAAAAGTAACGAAGTTTTAAAAGGACTTTTTAAACTGCAACAGACTTACTATAAGGAGGGGGAAACCCGGCAAGAAATAGATTCCAAAAAGGACTAAGTAAAAAGAAGTAATTTCAGAAAAGAGACATTTGTTTATCATACCTGTGGTTGAGAATCGATAGCAGGCTGTGGGAAAACTTCTACCATCGCGAGAGCTGCAGCGGAGAGTCGGGAAACAGGAAGTACGTAATAGTGATAGAGTCACCAGAAGGAGACGGCCCCTACTGGAAGACAGGAAGAAGGGCATCGCCATTTTTGAACAGGGAAGGGCTTTGGCTTCAGCAAGGGCGGAAGTAGGACATCTTGGATTACAAAAGGGTACAGAGAAACCATAGAGAAAAGACGCCCGACATTTTTGATTTTTGAAGCGATTTTTGTTCATTTAAAGGACCGGGACTTTTAAATTAATTAAAAGGACTACCAATTTGGACGCCACGGAGCTAAGAAAACGTGCAGACTCGTGGGAGCGAGGTAAATCAAGCCCCACGATGTCGAAGAAAGAGTGGCAAGCAGCAGTAGAGAACTTGGACAAAACATTTTGTGAAATGCTAAAGGAGCTTAAAGAAACAAAATTGGAGTTGGTGAAAGATGTCAAAGATGTCAAAGAGACAGTTAAAAATGAGCTGGCAGAAGTAAAAAAGGGAATGGAGACGATACAAACCGACCTGCAGGCAGCGCAGCAAAAAGTTAACGATGTGGAGAAGGCGATGGACAACCTTACAGAGACGCAGCGAACGGACATGAGAGTAATGAGGGGAAGAATGGCAGTTGCGGAGAGTAAATATATGGAAAAGCAGCTGAGGTTTCGAGGTTTGTTGGAAGTAGAAGGAAAGACAGCACAAGAATAGGTGACTGAAGTGTTAGCTGAATACCTGGAAAAGGAGGAGGAGGAGGTTGTGGCTTTCCTAGATGTGGTGTACCGAATAAATTCCAGATTTGCGACCCAGAGAAAGGTACCAAGGGATGTGATAATGCAATTTACGACAAGGAATGTAAGGGAAATGATAGTGACTAAGCAATTTCAAGATCCATTGATAGTTGATGGCAAGACAATTATCATCATGAAGGAGTTACCCAGATCGGTGCTCTTGGACCGGAAAAAATACAAAGTGTTAGTCCAGACTTTGAAAGACATGAAAGTAAGATACAGATGGGAATTACCGGAAGGGATATCTTTTGAATTTGGAGGGGTAAGAAAGCGCATCAGATCTGAATTGGAAATGGAAAGGTTTATGATGGACAATGAAAAAGACTTACCAACAACAAGGCTTTGAATATGGAGTGCAAAGTTTTATCGTGGAATGTAAATGGACTTAACTCACCTAATAAGCGAAAAAGTATTTTCCACTGGCTATTAAAACAGAAATGTGATATAGTTTGCTTACAAGAGACTCATATTAGAAATCAGGATGTAAAATACCTTAAAGTAAGTAAATTGGGCATTGAATTTGTAGCGGCCTCAAAAAAGAAAAAAAGGGGAGTGGTACTATATATAAAAGAAGAGCTGCAACCAAAGGTGATAATTAGAGATGGGGAAGCCAGATTTATAGCAGTGGAATGCATTTGGAACTTAAAGAAAGTGTTGGTGATTGGAATATATGCGCCTAATGGAGCTAAAGAGTGCTTTTTTGAGGATTTAAAGAAGCAACTAGATGAACTTTCATATGATCAGATAATACTTGCTGGAGACTTCAATGGAGTTACGAATTTGGAACAAGACAAGAAATCAGCCACTACACAAAAGAAAAGAGGATTATTACCAAAGACTTTTTTTGGATTAATGCAACAGGAAGCGTTGGAAGATGTGTGGAGAACGCAGAATCCCACAATCAGACAGTATACCTTTTTCTCTGCAAGACACTCTACCTTATCGCGTATTGATATGATCTGGGCCTCAAAGGACTTAGTACTTTGGACTAAGGAAGTAGAAATAATGCCTATGGTAGGCTCAGATCATAACCCAATTATGTGGAAATTTGGAAAAAGAACTAAGAGAAAAGGATGGAGAATAAATGAGGATTTGTTACAAGAGGGAGAAAATATGGAAATGTTGAGAAGGGAGACTAAATTCTTCATACAGTACAACATGAATCAAGAAGTACCAACCAACAAGGTATGGGACACGTACAAGGCAGTAATCAGAGGTGTATTAATGGACTTAAATGGAAGACTCCGAAGGAAAAAAGAGGAGAAGAGACAGGAGATTATGGAAAAAATAAAAGCCAAAGAAATCCAGTTGAAGAAAAGACCAGGGAAAAAGAAAATATATCAGGACATTAAAATCCTTCAGGAGCAGTTGACGGCCATGAATAATAAAGAATTGGAATGGAATCTGAAAAGACTGAATCAAAAGTCGTTTGAAGGGGCGAACAAATCTGGGAAATTTTTGGCATGGCAATTGAAGAAAAGAAAGGAGAAAAAGATAATAAATAAAATATGTGATGACAATAAAGTACACCTGGAACAGGTCGCTATTAGCAGAGCCTTTTATAAATTTTACGCTAAATTGTATGATAAGAAAGAAGTGAATAAAGATGCGATAGCCGCATATCTGGAGAAAATGAAGCTGCCAGTAATGTCCGAGGAGTGGAGAGTTAAACTAAACAGTGAAGTAACAGAAGAAGAGATAAGGAAGGCAATACAGTCAACAAACTTGGGAAAAGCGCCAGGGCCTGATGGACTCACAGCTAAGTTTTACAAGGCAATGGCCAATGAACTGGTACCGTTTTTAAAAGAGGTGATCAATGGTGTTATGAGGGACCAAAGGATCCCAGATACCTGGAGTGAAGCAAATATATCATTGATCCCCAAAGAAGGACAGGACTTGACCAATGTTAAAAACTACAGACCTATCTCTTTACTTAATAATGACTACAAGATTTTTGCAAAGATCTTGGCGGAGAGAATAAAGGGGTGGCTAGCCGAAGTTATTGGAGAAGAACAAGCAGGCTTTTTACCAAATAGACAAATCAGAGACAACCTAAGGACAGTCATAAACGCTATAGAATACTATGATATGCGATGTGATAAGGAGGTTGGTTTCTTTTTTGTAGACGCTGAAAAAGCATTTGACAATTTGAACTGGGACTTTATGTTTGCCACCATGGAACAGCTACAAATGGGGGAAATGTTCATAAGAGCAGTGAGAGAAATTTATAGAGACCAGAGTGCAGCAATTGTGGTGAATGACGAGCTGACTAAAAAACTGATTATTGGAAAGGGTACAAGACAAGGTTGCCCGCTATCCCCATTGTTGTTTATTTTGGTTCTTGAAATTTTGATGATGCAGATTAGAGAAGATAATGCGATCCGTGGTATAAAGATAAAAGACTTTTCCTATAAGGTCAGAGCGTTTGCAGATGATATAATGTTAATTGTGGAAGATCCAATTGAAAACATGCCTAAGGTAATAGAAAAAATAAAAGAGTTTGGAGACTTGGCAGGTTTCTATGTAAACAAAAAGAAATCAAAGATTTTATGTAAGAATATGATTAAACAAAAGCAACAGTTATTAACGGAAATAACAGACTGTGAGGTAACAAGTAAGGTGAAGTACTTGGGAATTGAATTGACTGCAAAAAATATAGATCTATTTAAGAATAACTATGAGAAATTATGGACTCAAATAGAGCATGATTTGATCAAATGGAATAGGCTGAACTTGTCATGGTTGGGAAGAATTGCAGTAATCAAGATGAACGTGTTACCAAGAGTTATGTTTCTGTTACAGACGATACCAATCATTAGGGACTCCAAGCAATTTGATAAATGGCAGAGGAAAATATCAGAGTTTGTGTGGGCAGGCAGGAAGCCTCGAGTGAAAATGAAAGTGTTACAGGATGCAAAAGAAAGAGGGGGAATGCAACTGCCCAACTTGAGACTTTATTAGGATGCAATCTGTCTGGTATGGTTGAAGGATTGGATCACATTGAAAAATCGCAAACTGCTGGCCTTAGAGGGATACAAAAAATTATTTGGATGGCATGCATACCTATGGTATGATAAAGTAAAAGCAGATTCTATGTTCCTGCATCACTATATTCGGAGAAGCCTCTTCACAATTTGGAAGAAGTACAAAGAATACCTACAAGAAGGAATTCCCTCCTGGGTGGTTCCATATGAAGTAATAGATCCAAGAACGGTCGATAATGAACAACAGTGTTTAACGTATAAGGAGATAACTCAAATAGAATCCTTTAAAATAAGAATAAGAACGCAACAAGAGATGTCTCCAAACTACGACTGGTTTCAATATAGACAAGTTAGAGATCTTTATTACTCAGACTGTGCGAAGGGAGGGATAAGGATGGAAGACTCAGAATTAGAGAAAGTAATTTTACAAGAAGACCAAAAGGAAATTTCTAAGGTCTACAAAGTGTTGTTAAAATGGTATACTGAAGATGAGACAGTCAAAGTGCAAATGGTGAAGTGGGCTATAAACTTGAACAAAGAAATAACAATGGAGGCGTGGGAATACTTGTGGAAACATACATTGAAAATCACGACATGTACCAATATTAAAGAGAATATTTACAAAATGATTTACCGTTGGTATCTGACGCCAAAGAAGATTGCGCTAGGGAACTCGAATATGTCTAATAAATGCTGGAAATGTAAAAAACATGAGGGATCAATGTATCATATGTGGTGGACTTGCGAGGTAGCTAGGCAGTACTGGGGTGAAATAATAAGAGTAATGAGTGAGATTTTACAATTTCAAGTTAACAAGAACCCAGAACTCCTGCTACTGAACTTGGGAATGGAAGACATCCCAGCACAACATAGGACATTGATATTCTATATGACGGCAGCAGCCAGACTTTTGTATGCGCAGAAGTGGAAAGTACAAGAAGTGCCAACTACTGAGGACTGGATTTACAAATTGCTGTACATGGCGGAGATGGACAAAATGACAAGAAAACTGAGAGACCTTGATCCAGGGCAGTTTAACACGGACTGGGGAAAGCTGAAACAATATTTGGTGAAAAAATGGGAGGTGGGAGGAGAACTGTGGCAGTTTGAAAATTATTGAGGTACACAGGAGGAGAGAAGTGACTATACCGAGGGGGTGGAGAGTTAATGGAAAAATTCTAAGCAACTTTATATGATTTTTAAGTATTATATTAAGTAGCAATAGCGTTGATACTATGAGAATTAATGGGATAGAAATTAACTAATCTATATTTTTTGGAAAGATAACCGTATAACATAGAGTGAATATATACATACATACGTAAATTCAACAATAAGTGTGTATAATAAGTATGTGTATAGAAGTATTGGAATTGATGTATAAAGGGGGGCAAATTGTTTGTCCCATATTGAAGAGAATAGAAGGAGTAAGATAAAACACAGGTTATCAAAATGAATATTATTAGTAGTTTTAATGAAGAAGATAGATTAAGAGGATTTTATTTATATGACAATTTATATGACAATTTATATGTGAAAGGAAGTGGAAATAGTGCTTAGAAGAATCTGAAAGTATATTATAATAAACAAATAAAATAAATATGAAGGAGTAGAGCGAAAGTGGATAGGGGGTTGGAAAACTGTTGGAAGTCAATAAAAAGGGGGGGAAAGGGAGGGGGTTAGAATTAGAAAAAATTAAAGAATGTGATTATAATTGTTATTATATGTTTCTAATCCAATAAAAATTCTTTAAAAAAAAGAAGAAGAAGAGGCAAGAACAAACAAACCAGGATCATTCAAACAAATTTGAATTAGGTGTATCAGGTAAAGTAGGCAAAGGCTGTTGAACAAATCTTGGTTTAAGCAAACTACATTTGCCTTAGCCTGCATTCAACAGTTTATCTCAGCTTAGTTTTCCATCCCAGTACTTTATTTGTCCAAGTGCACAAGTTTCCACATTGTGGAAAGGATGTCTAAATAACCTATTTTAATTTTTTTTAACCAAATTGCTTTTAGCTTGCACTTAGTTGAATTGTCAGTCAGGTCATAAACTCAGTGCCCAACACATGCATTTTAATTGACCATCTTGTAATGGTGGAAATTTAGTTGAACACCCACGCAACTGTTGCTTGATAGGCAGATGGTTAAAATCTTTTATACTGAGTGGTGACAGCTTCCCTACTGAGAGGAGATGGGAACTCTTGTCTTTTCACTAAGATTTAATGTAAGCCACCAAATGCAAGTAAATTATTTTCATGAAGGGAAAAATAAAATAAAACCTGACTCTTCAGTGGCTGTCAGTTTACAGACACATCAGGGAAAATCATAATGCGGCCTTTATTCAATAGACACTGGTTTAGTTGTTTCTTGTGTTGTTTCCTGAATTTAACTATAATAATAACTGAATAGTCCAGTCTATCTGTGCAAATAAAAACAAACTTCTGAAAATGTGAACACTCAATACTATACTTACTCCTTGGATGAAGAGCAAACTGTAGATGATGACTTTAAAAAATTCTCCAGTCATTCATGGGGGGGAAAAAAACTTCAGAGAGATCTTGTTGATTGATATGCTAAACATATTTGCTAGGATATCTGTCTACCATGTTGGCAGAAGGGCAATGCCATGCCCTCATGCAATGCAGAGCTTTCATATTGGACACTTAGAGTTTCATAGGCCAGAACTATTTAAGTGTAAAATTTCAAAGACTTTAAACACTTTTACTGTGTATGTTTAATCTATTTACACTGTAATTAGTTATTTTTTGGGGGTTTTTTTAACTGAACAGAGATGAGAGGATTTCAAATTATTATTGGAGAGACTGTGGAAGGGGTGGGAGGGAAATCAATGAACTTTGATGGGTCAAGAAAAAAGAGGATATAAACCTTTATCTTAGTTGTTGAGGGTACATGATGATTTGTACCGAAATTTAATCCCGGCAGAGTCCAGAGTTATAGTCTTGTATAATTTATTCACAAGCAGCCCCAATGATATCATTAAGCCTGTTCATGGAGAAAGACTCTGTATTAGAGATGGGCGCGAACTGGAAAAAAAAGACTTTAAACACTTTTACTGTGTATGTTTAATCTATTTACACTGTAATTAGTTATTTTTTGGGGTTTTTTTTAACTGAACAGAGATGAGAGGATTTCAAATTATTATTGGAGAGACTGTGGAAGGGGTGGGAGGGAAATCAATGAACTTTGATGGGTCAAGAAAAAAGAGGATATAAACCTTTATCTTAGTTGTCGAGGGTACATGATGATTTGTACCGAAATTTAATCCCGGCAGAGTCCAGAGTTATAGTCTTGTATAATTTATTCACAAGCAGCCCCAATGATATCATTAAGCCTGTTCATGGAGAAAGACTCTGTATTAGAGATGGGCGCGAACTGGAAAAACAAACAAACTGCGGTTCGTGGTTCATCGCATTTCATGTACCACAAACTTTCACGAACCTGCCCTGGTTCGCGAACTGGTTCGTTTGAATCGTGAAAATGTTACATCCAGGTCAGAAAACCATCACTTCTGGGTAAGCAGAAGGTCTGCAGGAAGTCCATTCCCTGTTGCCTAGGAAACTGATTGATCAGCACCAAGCTGTCTGCAGTGACAAACCAAAAAAACTGAACCAAACGAACCAGCCTAAAGTTCGTGGCGGTTCATCAGAAATGGGCTCTGATGAACCGCTGGTTCACGAACCAGGAACCGGCCTGGTTCGTCACGAACTTTGGTTTGTATTTCGGTTCATGCCCATCTCTACTCTGTATCCTATTTTCTTCTTCTAGTCACCTTCGAAGCAGGTTTACCTTTACACATAAGTTGTGCCAGAAGACAATTTGGAAAGAAGAGAACCAATATCATTAGAAACAAAATGTTAAGGACTGTTTTGAGACATGTAGACTATTTTATATATACATGAATGCTTTATAGAAAATTCCATTTTGTAGGGAAATCTCCCATCCTAGTAAGCTGTATATAAGTAAAATTATATTTTTGTATAGTTTAAAAATAATAGATTATTTTACTTTACATTTCATTTAGTGGGGTTTATTCCCAGGTATCTGTATATACGGTTGCAACCTTCCCATAGTTATTTCCTTGTGATGAAACTGTGCCTTCAATTTTTGTTTTTATTCTACTGTCTCTGTCAATGTGTAGTTCCCTTTAGTTTTACATGTTTCATGTTTTCTGTCTTGCAAAGATTTCTGTTTTTAGCAAGTAACATTGGCAACACAATGCTGAGTACTTAATAATTTTATTTGATTAAACAAATAAGCATGTACTGCCTTTCACATTTCAGAGTATTGCCCAGGCTCAAAGAAATGCAAATACAGCAAGAAGGAGTGTAGAACTTTGCCCCTTTAGATTTTTAATGAAGGGCATTCACAGTTTTATGAAGTTGATCTTGTAGAAGAAGTACCTGTTTAAGCAATCAATGTCAAGCAAGCTTGCACAAATTGATTCTTTCCTGATATCAACTTCTTTTTAAGACTCTCTGACATAGCAATTGTAGACAAAAAAATGAGGTTTTCTTGATAGGGCTCTCTGAATTTTTCCCTGGCAGTTCTTGTAAGTTCTTCATGATGCAGATACAGTGTCCCAGTAGCTAAATAATATTGCAATCCTAATCAGAGTTATTCCAGTCTAAGCCCGTTGACTTCAATGGGCTTAGACTGGCGTAACTCTGTTTAGGATTGCACTGTTTGTACATCATTATTACAGCATCACTTGTATCAGTCATGCTATTCTGGTATTAGAAGTTAAAGAATACCAAGAAGGGATGAAGGCTTAACAATATGCTGTTGATGTTCATGGTTTGTTTTATTTATTTTTATTTTTTTTGTTTTTTGTTTTATTAGCATCAGGGAAGTCTGCAAGCCAGTGTACACTATCCCAGGGATAGGAGGAATTGTGTAATGTTTTGGGTATTTCTATTAATGCTTAATAAAGTACATATTGACGAATCCTTCTGTATCATCAGACTTTTATTAGTAGTAGTAGTAGTATTTACTTCATTTATGCTCTGCCTGTCTCCCCAATGGGCACCCAAGGCAACTTACATCATTCTCTTCTTATCCATATTATCTTCACAACAGCCATGTGAAGTAGGTTAGGCTGAGAGAGTGTGACAGGCCCAGGATCACCCAGAGAACTTCCATGGCAGAGTGGGGAATCGAACCTTGGCCTCTCAGATCTTAGTCCAACACTACACCACAATGGCTGTCCAGTGGCTTTTTCCTTTGGTTTTACACAATGAAGAACACAAAATATGACTGACTGCTCATGTGGGTGGTGAATTTTCCTCTAACAAATACTAAAACCCCAGCAGCATGCAACAAGTGGCTAAGGATCTCTAATTATATGTTTAATTTAAAATATATATAGCAGTCAAGGTGAAAATGGATCATCCCTCTCTTCCCAAAAAACTTCTGGAAGTTCTTCTTTTATAGCAGACAAATTATTAATCAAATAAATAATGCCCTAGGATTTTAAGCAATTATCAAATAACTATTGTTAATCTGTCCTAATGGGATTTGTCCTTAGCCTGTTCTGATGATTGTATTTTAATTTGTGTATTAGACAGGGTTTTTTTAAAAAAAATTATGTAATGCTTGAAAGCAAAAGCTTGAATAAATGTTATGATGGGAGTTTTTTTTAAGTATAAAAGGTTAAAATTTTGAGCGATAAGCAAATGTGTAGAAGAGTAAGCAAATGTTTCTTGAGATTGTCTGGGACCAAATTCTTGCATATCCACCCACTCCTTTCCTCGGCGCTCACTAAATTTGCAACAACAAAATTGACAGGAAGTGTAGCTTGATAACAAAAAGTCAGACAATTACGAAGTATTTTATTCAGTGAACATGTGGTGAAGAACAATGGAAAATAATCCTGCAGAATATGTTTTAATTTTAGCCATTTGATCACTTGAAAAGCTTCATCAAGGCAGTCATCCCAGCTGGCTAAAAAAGAGACAAGACTGCAGAGAAAGACAGATGCTGTTTCTGAGCCGAGGTTTCCTAAATAAAACAACACAATGCAAAATCCAAACAAAAAAAATTACTCTAACACAGTTCCAAACTTCACACAACAACATCTAAACAAGAGCCCACTTACTCTGCCATTTTTTGTTCTCTCTTTCTAGTTTTGAGATATAAAATGTAAGTGCATGTTAATTTTGTTTTGCATTTTAATAAATGGTACAATGGGTAGTGGCAAATTAATTCATACAATTTAGCACCCTTTGTCAGTTCTCAGTGTCAGGAAACAATTTTTAAGTAAGAGCACTGATGCAGAGCTTAGCCAGCAAAGCCTAACAGAAGTAGACAGATGCTTATTTATATTTTATTAGTAACCATCTTGATTAATCTCTTAACTTTTTGAAAACTTTATCAACTTAATTTTAATCTTCGTAGCTCATTTTCTTTTAGATTAATTCCTTTTATCGTTTTATTTGGAAATATGTGGCATCTCTAGGACTCCTCAAAACCTTGAAATCTTTAATTTTTTATGTACCTTTCAATGTATGAAGGCTCTTCTTTCATACTTGATAAAAAAGTCTTTACACAATGAATGTTTATGAGAAGGTGGCAGGAATGTTTGTTGCTTAGCACACCTGTCAAGCTACTGCATGTTGATCAAGTACAGTGGCTTAAATCAGAAACTAATGAGAGCTTCCCAATTCTGTTTTAAAGTCATTTCTTCTGTCATAGCCACAACTGATCTTTGGAAATATTAAGTCTCTAAGAATTCTATATTTCTAATTCTAGAATCTCATCTGCTGGTTCTGCCATCAGCCAAGTGGAGTCATTAGATATAACCTTCTGGTTGCATTCTGTCAAATTTTATCCCAGGCCATTGGATTTCTAAACAAAATAAAATTCTAATGACACCTTAAAAACTAACAACATGGAGTATGAATTTCAAATCTGTCCTTTCCTGCTGCAGTCCAAAATGCTGCTTCTGGGCAACCCCCAGAAATAGCAGGAGAAGGGAGTTGAGGTGCTTTAAGAGAGAGGCAAGTGACAGAAATCTCATCTCTCTTGTGTGAATGCAGTAAGATTCATCCCCGTCTTTTCCCCTTTGATCTTCTAGTGAATTGCTTGCAAAGAATTACCAACTTTTCCCAATATCACTTACATTCACTTCAATTTTATCCCCAAAGGTGCAAGTTAGAATAAAACTTATTCTTGAACTGATATATTTCCTCTCAGAATTGAAACTAATGGTATGTTTATATGAGGGGAGCAGAAGCTTTTGAATCCAGTATTTTAATGTAATATATGAAGTGAAAAGCAGACAGGTCTTGCCTGTAGTATTCAGGCTTTTGCAGTCTCTAGATTTAAATTGTTTGTTTAAAATCTTAGCCCGTGGTCTTTTTTCTGTCAAATATCAGTGATTTGACTGATGTAGAGGGCAATGTGAAGATGTGTCCAGTGAACCTCTTGAAAGAACAAAGGCTCTGGATCTTGCCATGCCAAATATTGAAATATGAAGCAATGTTACAGCTTGCTGTTAAAGAAACAGTTGCTTTTAATAGACAAGAAACAAAAGTGAAATATCATGGTATATGGTTTGAATGTGTGGATCTATTTGGATATTAACATGTGTGTATTAGGTTGAATAGAATGTGGGATTAGCTGGTTGCTTCAGGGCTGATTGGGAATTTTTGTGACTATTTCTAATTCTCTATGAAATAGTCCATTTTCACCTGTTTCATACTGTATTAGGGAGTAGACTGGTAAGGTCCTAACTGAAGGGGGCTGGTATGAAACTGACAGAAACACTGACCGAGTTCAGAGCCATAGTGGAATGGCCCAGAGTTTGGTAGGCTACTTGCTGGTGGCAACTGGCACCCAATTTAAAATTGTGTATTAAAAAAGGTTTAAAAATGGGTCTGATCACTTTTTTAAAAGTTTAAAAATGAATTGTTTTTTTTTAATGAGATGGGCAGGAAAACTTGACTAACACCTTGAGGCATCAATTGAAGAAGGGAATTCTGAGCCAGCCACTTATGGACTGCATGGCTGGGGGGCATGGGGAGGGCTCTCCCTTGGTGCTGAGCAGCATTCCACTTAACCCTAGCTGCTGTAGGCATGGGGACATGTTGTGGGGCAGTCAGCACCTCTTTGGACAGCTCCATGCAGAAAAGAAATAAGGTGCCAAAAATATTCTTGTGCCTCTCTCATTTGATGGTGATGATAATGATAATATGGCACTTCCTCTCTTTCAAA
The DNA here is from genome assembly GCF_028583425.1 of Eublepharis macularius. NCBI lineage: Eukaryota > Metazoa > Chordata > Lepidosauria > Squamata > Eublepharidae > Eublepharis > Eublepharis macularius. The sequence continues at coordinate 46,046,119 of NC_072800.1, forward strand.
ACTAAAATGAAAAGTCAAAAAAAAGTTTTCACTGATCAGTCGTTGCTAAAATAGTTTACATGCTCACGTATACATGTGCAAGAATTGTACCATGAAAGCACTTGGGAAACCACCCCAAGCCACAATCCTGTCTATTCAGTTAAGAGAACCTGAGATTCTTAACAGAAGTTGTCAGTTAGGGGAAGATCGGTCATTTAACTTACAGGGAAATTTCCCAGTGAGCTACTGCCCTGGAGGGCCACTAGTGGCCAACAACAAGCAGGGATATGCCCCAGCAACTCTGCCCAAGCCTCAGGGGCCACTTGGCCTGGACCCCTCATCAGCAATGGCAGTTAATGTGAGCTCATCAACTGACTCCTCATGCTTTGCTTTCTGGAGGTTTACAGGCAGGCAATGATCCTCCAGGGGATGATGCAGTGGGTGAGTGAATGCCTATTGTCGGCCCCATTGAGCTGAGTGACCCTATAGTGCTTTGTAGCACAGCAGGTGCTGCTCAGCTTGGCTTGCTCCGTTTTCACTTCTCCATACGCTGCAGTCTCCCCCCCCCACTATATTTACAATAAGAAAAATGTTTACAGGTTACAAATTCAGAACATAGTTTAACTGGTAAAATAGTATGTGATCAAGATTTAATAGATGCCAGATCTAATCTCTATAGTTGAATCCTAGAATCTGTTAAGAAATATTCCTCTGAACATTTGTTGAATGTTTTTTAAAGCCTGTACTCATACATTTAGGATTAAGAAGCAGGGACACACAGCTCTGACTGTCCCCCTTACTCTCCCAGTGCTTGCTACTTTCCCCCTCTTCACTGCTTTTTTGCTTTGTCTATAGCCTTTAGTAGACTGCTTGTTCTTCACAATTTCTAGGCACTGGTTCTGGATAAAGAGATGCCCCCGGATACTTAAGAGAGATGTAGAACTGGGGTTTCTCAGTATATGAAGGATCTCATAGTATCTCACCACTTTATTTTGCCTGCTTCTGTTCTTTAGGATCATATTTTCTCCATTGGCAAAGAAAAGGGTGGTTGTCATTTTTGCTTTTGATTTGCGGTTCCAAGATATGCCTTTAATTAATATTAATACTAAAGAAGGATCACTTCAGGGATGAATTATTTCTGTAGGAGAGTCAACTTCACTGGGGCTTTTTGGTCGAAGTCCTATCCTGGTCTGTCAGAATTTGCTTCTGCTTTTAAATTTTGGTTTGTCTAAGCTCTAGATAACTTTTATTAGGCATTTTTCAGGGATTGCTGAAACTGTTGGTCATACTTGATCCATTAGCTGATGTTCTGTGGTATTTACTGAAGTGTGTAATAAACTGAAAAAAGCTGGCCTGTAAGCAGGGCATAGTGCAGTTTGGAGACTTTAGTTGATCACTTCTCCCACATAAGAAAAGCTATAAACCCTTTCAGCCAGTATTTGCTCATACAATTTAAATATACTTCAGGGAAATCTCTGTGTTTCCACTACAGCTAGTCAGCTAGCAACCAGCTGAACATGTGAATCAGGGCAAGGAAGAAAAGAAATTATGCTAAAACCACATACTTGTGTAAGACAGGTTCTCTACTACTGAGGTGCAGTTTTTTTTTCCTAATGTCGTCATTCTAACTATTACATGTTTGGGGTGGTACTGTTTCTGAATACTGCTAATACATTCTAATACATTAAAGAAACAGATAATTGAAAACAGTATGTGCAGTGCATGTATTTTCCAGTAACCTGTTTACTCTCTTTAAAGTTTTAATTATTATAATGAAAATTAAGCATCCGTCTTTGTGGATTTTGCAGATTTCTTCTGCATATTTATTACTGATTTTTAATGGAATGTTACTTCTTCAAAGTTGAAACAGAAGCTGAGAGTATCACTTAATAGAATATATCAAGAAAACAACTTATTTTCCAGTCTTTTTTTTTCTTTGTTGGATCTTGGGATCTATCATTTTTCTCTTTGATGATTTGTTTGTACATGGATTCTTTAAACTTCTCTATTTCCACTTCCTATTTCAATTTTTTAAAAGATAATGTAGGGTTATTTAACAGTATTCATATTTTGGATACTTTGCTTAATGCAACATTGCATATATTGTATTTTTTATAGAGCCAGACTCATTAATTTACTATGTCAATCAATTTACTTGTGGTTGTTTCAGGAATTTGTAATGGATTTTTTTCCATTTTACTTTCATTCACAGAAAATGAAAGAGAGTAGCTTTTGCCGAGCATACTAAAACATTGAGAATAATGCTACTCTTGCATTATTATTCCAGTATAGGAACCAATCTTGTGTGTTTGTGTCTTAACCTTCCATGGTCCATTTCTCAGCTGACAAAGCAACTTCTGACACAAATCAGCCAATGAGGCTCTCCAGCATGACATATCCTATAATTCAAAATTTCCAAGTTTACAGGAGTCAACAATTCATTTGCTGTAAAATATACAGGCAAGAGGCCTTTATATAAATGTTGGCTGGTATATTATGTCCATGTATCTTTGTATTTTTAACAAGAGGGTAGTTAGCAGTGTCATTCTAAACACAGTCACACACTACTAAGCCCATTGAAATCAATAGACTTAGAAATCTGGTTAGCAGATGATATGGGTGAAAAAGTGGCTTAGAAATGTTTTAAATAAATAATGATCTCATCAATATTTCAATAAATAGGTCTACACTTTGTCCATGTACTGAAGCGTGGCTATAAGTTCATAGCTGGCATTGAGGAAAAGTATTGAGGATGAGTCCATCAATCACCCTCCCACCAAGCATTAAACATTCCTGTGCATAAAGAAACAAATAGCTCTGGCTGGAGTGAGAGAAAAGGTTTCTCATCTAACACTTCTGCTAGATTGTCATGGCTAAAGAACAGAGACTGGGAAAGCCGGAAGGCTAGATTGTGTCCCTTCCTCTTGAGTCAAAAAGATCAGGACTGACCTGAGGAGGATGGACTCCCAAGGTGAGTTTATAAAATCTCTGGGCAAGATCAAGAAGCACTCTTGCTCTTATCTCTTGTGTCTCTTGACTACTTCAACTGTATCCAAGTCATGAAGGACTGAATCTTTACATTAGGACTTTATCTTGACCACATGTTGAGAGGAAATGGGGTGAAATCTCAAACAGGTAATGGATGATTTTAAATGCTGCAACTTCAAGAGAGACTAGCCAATCCTAATTTAATAGAATTTAAGATAAGTATAGAGTTAGTGTTTAGATCACTTGTTCTCAAGCTTTTTGTTATGGTGACCCAAAGTCCAAAATTATTTGATATGATGTCCAGGGCTGGCTCAGGGTTTTTTGGCACTCTAGGTTTGCTATGACCTTGGCACTCATCTAGACAAAAAAATATTTTCTACAGTAGCCATCCAGATGTTTTTGAGAAACTAACAAACATTGCACAAAGTACACAGCTGCGTCTGAGCAAGTGGCATTCTAAAATTTGTATATGGATGTTTCATTTTCTCTACAAAGCAGAAATATTAATGCAGGTGTCAATCACATTTAAAATGATCTGTTTTCAATCTTAGTACAGTGCAAGGGGCTTAATGTGGTAGAAGCTGTGAAGAGTTGCCAGGTCTCCCAATATACAAATGGGGGAAGGAAGTGCGGGGACTGGGGGCACAGAAGGTACTTATCTGTCCACGTGCATTCCCAGCCAGTTGGTATTACCTGGAAGCGATGGGTCACACCAGGTTAAATTTAGTAAAAATCATAATTGGTTTGGGATGCAGTCACGGTTCTTTAACTACTGGGGAAAAACCACCATACATAGGAAGGTAGATGCTACGCTACAGCACATTAAAACTTCTTAATAGTGAACATTTTACCTCCTCTAATCTTCTCCAGAGTGGTTGAAACCTTCATCTGTGCTGCACTATGATAAGAGGAAGGAGATAACCCACACACTGCTGATTGTCCATGGAAATTAAGAGGTTTCCGTTATAGCAACCAAGTCTATCCATACCACATGTCACTCTTGGGGGAGGAGGCATTAAGAATGTCTTTTTTTTCTTCTGAGTGGAGGGTTCCCAAGGCTCCCCTGAGCTCAAGTACCTGAGAGTGAGTCTTCTTTCTTTTCTCCTCCTCTGCCAGCCAGACCAGAGCAAGAGTTTAAGGAGGCATGCAGACAAGGGGTTGAGTAGATGCATAAAGACAGCAGATAGCATAGAGTTTGGTGATGAGGTGCTGGGTGTGGTACTTCTCCCATTGCGGGTAGAGAGCAGTGATGTGCTGGGCAAGAGGTTGGGCTGCTGAAGAATCTGCACCAACATGGACCTTGTGCATGCACACATGCCTCTTTTTATCCTTCTAGGAGATAACCTTCTAGATTTGTTGGAGGTAGCTGTTGCTACCCAGAGATAAGTTGGTAAGCTGGGCGAGGGGGAGGTAAGAGAAAGGGGTGGGATGGCGATAGGGCTTTTCTGAGCTCCCAGACAAATGAGAAAAGGGCTTCTGAGATTGCTTCCTCACAGGTGGTAGTGTAGGTTACTGGATCACTTAGAAATATCCCTCTTTGGATTACTTAAAGCATCACTGAAGCTTCAGGTACATAATATTCCTGCAGAATCTTGACAGAAGCAGAATCTTGATAGAACAGAAGAAGTACTTGATGCTGGGGACTCTTCCATGCTCCCCCCTAACATGTCTGCAGCTGGGAGGCAGAGCCAAAGTGTTATCTTTGGCTGTAGTAATTTTCTCTGGTTCTGACTTGTGAATAATACTAAAGCAACATGTTAGCTGCCTCTCCTCATGGTCTGGATTAATCTGAACCTTTGTGATGATACCTTTACCTTACATCTCATTAGTCTCCATTGTCTGGACTCCTGCTAGCTATCCTAGTTTTGTGCTCCCAAGTGATGGTCAGATCCTGCTGGTCTCTAGGAACCATTACTATCATACCCTTTTTTCCTTCTCAGTGTTATTTCAAGAAAAAGCCATGATATTTCTCAGCACTATTTCTATGCTTCAAGGTATGTCCATAATTTAATTCAAAGCTACAGAACCCATCCGCAAAGAGAGACAAGGAGACAAATGCAAGAACAAAAGTTGCTAAGGGGCTTGTGTAAAACTTGGTTATTTTAGGCCTTTGGATTTTAGATTGGGATAACCTGTGGATGGAGTCCACAGTAATTAACAGTGCAATCCTATGGAGAGTTACTCCATTGACTTCAATCAGCTTAGACCGGAGTAACTCACCATAGGATTGCTCTGTTAAAGACTAACAGATTCCTTCCAGAATTTGTCTTTGAACATTTATTATTGTGGAATATGGTTTGGAGGTTTGATTTTTTTCCCTAACGTCATATCTCTAATTCTAAATTGTCACTTTTTTTGTTCTGATACATTTCTCCCACTTTTTAAAAATTGAATTTTATTGGAAAATGTTTTATAGACAAGCAAAAAACAATCACATAGCTATCATAAATGAGATTGCATGAAAAGTTGTAACATAAACGCTACAGAGAAGGAATTAACAATGTGCACTAAAATTGTTATTTTTTTATTCTGGTATTAGGAATCTGATAAATATTGGCATTCCTCATATTTGGGTACAAAAATACACCAGACTACACCAAAATTGCAGCAGAATGAGGGCTGGCTGTTGTCTCAAGAACCCCAAGTTTCAAAAAGATTGGATCAAGATATCCAGTTCTATGGACCCCTGAACAAGACCATCTACAAGAGAATTGTTATGATTGGACAGAGCTCTCTCTCCCAAACTTGCTGCCTGAGAGTCTCTCTACACGAGATGCCTTGGTGTGTGTTTGTCAGGTGTAGGGAGACGCAATGTTAGCCGGGAAGTGTAGTTTAAAAATTCAGACTCAGCAGAAATCGCTCCTCAGAGGGTTTGTTAATTTCATCTTGGCCTCCTGGAAGGCTCTGGCAATTTCACCTCTTTAGTCTAAAACTGTGTGGGATCACAACCAGAAGGCAGCAAGGAATGGAAACGGGCTGGAGCTGCCTTCCAGAGCCAGGCTTGGACCTGGAGAGGTTATAATGGGCTGAAGTTTCCTGACATTTCACAGCCCTTTCACCCAGTTCCAGTGTATACCAAAGCCTTTGCCCTGCCACTGGCTCTATCTTTTAAAACTACCCTTCCCTGCTAACATTTCATCCCCTGACACATGTTCTTCATGTGTCAGATGTCTTACGTAGAGAGACTCTGAGAGTCACCTCCCCTGTCTCTCCCAGATTTGATTGGGATTCCTGAATATATTTTTGGATCAGATACACTGAATTGCACACCTAGTAGAAATCATCTACTAGGTGTTCCTAGTAGAAATCATCTTCATTTAGAAGATGCCAAACAAGAGTGCAAAGCTCCTTTTCTCAGAATCCTTTGACTCTCAAAAGCTTATATCCTGAAAATCTTGTTGATCTTTAAAATGTTGTTGGAGTCAAATTCTGTGAACGCTCATTGTCTTACTTCCAAGATTCTATAATCCTGCAACTGCATGAAACCAAGTGCTCCAAACTGAGAACCAACGTACAAATATGGCTAGGATTTTAGGCTTAGATGTGTAAAATGAGGTTCAAATCCTCAGGTGGTCCTATGGAAGTCACAGTGTCTAACCACCTAACTACCTTGCTGTGTGATTGCAAGACTAAAAAGCCACTCCAAGATCATTGCAAAAAGGGCAGGTGATACAAATCTAACACAGAAATGATTATTGGAAGGGTATATCTCATTTTAAGTTGCGTGTGCTTTTTATCTGGCAGATTCTTAAGAATTTCTATTTTGAATTCTGACTGGTTTTATCATTAACAAAACTGGAACACGTAGAGTGCCCCCTGTGAGACCTTACATAATATATAAAATAAATTGTTCATTATTAATCTGCAATGTACTTTGCATTTTGCAAGTATTTTTGTGTCTGGCTATTATTCACTCTGAAAGGTATAAGCTTTCAGAAGTTTAATGGAACTTATAATTGTAGCAAAATTGAAAGTCATTTTACTACCATCACTGTAAATAATAAAGGACCATATACTTCACTACTATTGCTATAAGTACAATCTGACTTGGTAGTTCCTATGTTGTTTAATACGTCAGTCATAAAATTGCTTATGTTCTGTTTCTGCATTTCTTCATCTCTGTATTGGATTTCTGCTGGTTTTTAAATCTTTGCAAATTTGCATGTATGTACCCATTACATGTTTATTTAAATATCTTTGATATTGACAGTACAGACTCACACTGTGTAATCAGTCTTCAGCTAGAAAGGTGGACTAAAAAAAAGTTTAAAAAAAATAAAATATCACATACAGACTTTTTGCTTCTAAATAAATATTAAGTAATTTAAAAAGTTTGGGGAAAGTATGAATGTAAGGTGTAATAAGGAAATATGAATTGAAATTTGTAAGCAAACAAACTAGAACAGTTACAGTCAGACAACATCTGAAGAAAATCAGAATTGGGCTGCTAATCATATGCTCTGGCATATGAGTATAAGCCCATAGAAAACTGATATCCTTCCCTGCATTGCAGACAGGTGGAAGAAAGGAAAGTTCTTCCTTCTGCCTGGTTTCCCCTTTTCCCCCCTTCTACCCAGTCTTTCAAGGGAATATCTGGCCATGCTACTTCCTTTTGTTCCTAATAGTCTGTTAATGGATGAAGAGACAGACTCTCTCTTGTCTACTAGCAGGGATAGGCGGTTTAGTGTTGAAAGGGCTTGGTTTGGTGTAGGCTCAGAGGGAAGAGTATGTGGTGGGTAAGTAAGAGTAAGTAAATGAGTAGAATATGTTAGGCTCAAACAAAATGCTTTCTCCAAAGCTCACATATTGCTCAACTGACGGTCATCCCCTAGTCCAAGTGTGTATGCGCTTCTGTTGCCAAGATGAGTAGCTTTTGTCCATATTTCCTATTCTCTCCTCATCTTCATGCCAGGACTAACTGCTGCCTGCATGTCGCATCAGGATATCTGCACAGTTCTAAGACAGGACAGAAGGCTTGTAGAGGAGGACCACACCAATCTCATCACAGTATCTCCAGTACAATAGAATGTATCTGGGATAAGCCTCGCAATTATTAATGGGTGCCTTTAGCCACAAAAAGAGACGTGTGATCTGTTATATATTATCTACTTGGATTTCCAACAATTTTCAACAAAGTCTGCCACTACAGGCTCCTGAGTAAACTTATCACATGTTGGGTCCACTCATGGATCAGAAACCAATTAAACAATAGGAAACAGTAGGAGTTAAATAGGTTATACCAGAGGAAGGAAGAGAGCAGAGGAGTTCCACAAGGATTAGTACTGGGATTGGTGGTGTTTAATTTGTTCATAAATGATCTGAATTGGGGGTGCGCAGTAATGTGGCCAATATTTACAGTTAATGCCAAATTCTTCATAATTATGTGACCCAGATTAGATTGTTGAAGAGCTCTGAAAGGAACACTCTAAAATGGGTGACGATGTAGCAAATGAAGTTCAGTATACGTGTAAAGTGATGCACGTTGGCGTGGGAAAAGTCCTAATTTTAAATCTGTGCTCATGGGGTTTGAACAGGTGATGAAGGAGATCTTAGGGTTGGGTAGCTCAGTGAAGATGTCAAATTAGAATGTGTGCAGCAGTGGTGAAAAAGAATTAGGAGAATTTGAAGCGGCTTTGTATCACAGCAGTTGTAGCAATCTAATAATTTTAGTGGACCTGCTATGCCATCAAATATAAGGTCTAAAATGGCTAATTGAGCACACTACTTGAAAAGAAGGCAGAGGCTAGGGGTTTTTGTTGTTGTTGTTTTAGTGGCTTTTAAAGTTAAATTCTTCAGTGCATTTTTAAAGAAATTCCTTTTGTGTGCTTGGCAAAGGATTCTTCTGATTGACAGCCTGCTTGGTTATTTATCTTATGCGTTTGCATTACATTACTTATTGGATTTTGTTATGAATTTTCCTTAATTTGTATGCTGAAGGAGAACTCTGTGGCATATTATCTGTCAGTATATGCATTTCTTTGGTTTTTCCTCTGTTTAAAGAAATAATGATATCGTGTCCTGTGTTCCTCAGTCACAAGATCCATTGTATATTCCCGGAACTTGGATCCTGTAGGTTAAGAGAAACTATAGCAGAAATATAGAGCAGCAGCTACCCAGCTATCCTATTATTATTTAAATTGTGCCTTTTATTATTAGTTTTGAATATTTATTAGCTGCTACGATAACTTTTTTCTTTAGTCAGAAAGTAGTAGTAAGGTGCATTCTTATCGAGCTAGCTTGGTGTAGTGGGGAGCCAGTTTGGTATAGTGGTTAAGAGAGTGGGACTCTAATCTGGAGAACCAGGTTTGATTCCTCACTCCTCCACTTGAAGCCAGCTGGGTGACCTTGGGTCAGTCACAGCTCTCCAGAGCTCTCTCAGCCCCACCCACCTCACAGGGTGATTGTTGTTGTGGGGATAATAACAACATACTTTGTTAACCGCTCTGAGTGGGTGTTATGTTGTCCTGAAAGGTGGTATATAAATCGAATGTTGTTGTTGTCATCGTCGTCGTAATCATCACCATTATGGGAAATGCAGCAGTAAAAAGAATGTTTGCAGAGTCCACTGTCTTTCATACAGAGTGTAGTCCAGAAGAGGCCTGTTTTAAGGATCTGAACACCTTAAGCAAGCTGTAGTTCCAGTTGATGATTAATGGGACACAAGCATACTAAATCTCAGAAGATCAGGATCTAAAGGAGCATGAATTTCTCTTAAATGGGGAAGAAATTAAAGCAGCATATACTCAAGAAACTGAGAGTACTTAAGTACTGAAGAGAGTACTGAAGAGATGGATTCATTGCTTTGGCTTTCAAGCTCATACATCCTCAGATGGGGGTGGGGCCGGTATCTATTTTCTTTTTTAACGTGCATATGCAACAATTAGTCAGCCTGCTTTGATCAAACAATAATTGCGTTACTGACTGTAACTGTTAATCGGTATTACTTCTACTGTGTGTTCTTTTTTTAAAGGACTACTTTTGTATATTCAGTTACAGTTACATGTAACTGCTGCATTTTAACTTGATGAATGGGTAGAGTTTGGGAAATGTGGAATCCCAAGCAAAATCTCTCTAATTCCTAATCCTTCAGTGAGAAAGGCAGACTATAAATAAATAAAGTAAATAAATAAGTACATAATACTACAGATTTGCATAAAGCCCTTTGTTACCAAAGAGAATATAGATGTGAAATGATGTAGGTATGAAAGGTGTGATGTTTGCATAACCCAATTTATTAATATTGATCAGCCTGTCTTTTTGGTTCCAGCTGAGCTACCAGGATCATCTGCAATCAGGCTTTCTTCCTTGCATGATCTTCCAGCTCAGCTGCGAGAATTGTACCAGCAGGGCTTCATCTTGGCTGCTGTCCATCCCTTTGTGCAGCCAACTAATGAGAATGAAAGGACTCTCCAGGAACAAATCTTCAGGGCTGTACTGATTAAGAAAACAGAAAGGTAAAGCTTTTCAAGTGAACTGGGGATAAAAATAGTCAATGAGATTTCCTGCTGAGATTTGACCCAGTTCAGGAAATTATAGCAGTGTCATGCTATAATATTTGCTGGGCGAGGCTTGGATATTCTTGTAGCCATAACATGTTTTGTGTGCTTAGGATCCATCTGCAGTTTGGCAGCAGTATCTGAGGATAACAAAATGTTTAATATTTTGGAATGCGCCGTCACCAGGAAACAGCCAACCCTGGGCAGAATTTTGAGATGTTCTCACTGTGTTCTTTAGTGCAATGATCTATTTTATTAAAGGCAGCCAGGGAAACTATTTGCTTTTCAGTAGCCCTGTTCACATTGCCTGTATGGCCAGTGTGGTGGAGGTGAAGAGCACGATCAAGTTGTATCGTTCGTGACCCTTGCTGAGGTTTCCAAGGCAAGGAACTAACAGAGATGGTTTCCCATTGCCTGCCTCTGCGTAATGACCCTGGTCTTCTTTGGAGGTCTCCCATCCAATTACTAACCAAGGCCAACCCTGCTTAGCTCCTGAGATCTGATGAAATCAGGCTTGTTAAATGTGCAATGCTTAAAAGTAGTTAAATTTCATTTCTTGCAAGAATTTTTCAACAATGTTAACACTCTTACCAATAATCTAAATAGATAAATTGCACAGTTAGAAGGCTAGTGATGCTGTCAAAATTTGAATGTAATAAGTTCATAATATGAATTTTCTCAGATTATAATACTTGTTTTTATTACAAAGCTAGCTCCCTTGACTTCAAACTATTGCCACATTTGCAATTAAAAACTAGATGCATTTCCAGTTTATGTGTGACTCATATGTCTATGTGTTCAGCATTCTTCAGGCTAAGTGGCTGAGACAAATATCCCTGTTGGTGCATGCTCCAAAGTTTATTACTTTAGTTGGTCACAGTGAAACTCTACTCATTGCTGAAATTGACTTGAACTTTTTATAAATGGCAATGTAATTTTACAGAATACCAGAAATCAAATCATTATCTGTGCTAGGAAAATCACACACACTTCAAGGGTATGTGTGACCTTTCACACACAATAATTCTTGCAGGAGGGGGTAAAATAGGTAATATAAATCAAATGTCTGTTGGCTTTAAACACTGCAATGCACTGTCTTCCTTTACACCTGCATTGTGATTTCTAAGTAGTGGTGCAGCTAGGTTCTTTTGAACTCTGGGTGTAATAGTCTTATTGGAGATGGGGGCTTTAGATGTTAATGTATACTTCAACGGGTGAAACTGCAGCCTTCTTTTAGGGTCCATCTGCTGAGCTTGTGGGGGTAGGACTGGAGTTTTACTCTGAAGTCCTTGATGGCACCACTGTTCCTAAGTGTCAGTGCAAGAACAAAAGCAAGCCTACTTAAAACTATTGATTATTGCTATTTACCAAATTACAGTTGTGTTTTTTAGTAGATCCCAAGAATGTAGTAAATCTCAGATGTTGTAACATCAACAAGTGGGAGGAATGCTCACCACATAAGTATGATTCATAAAAGCAGTGGTCCACATGTTTTTCTTGGCCTTGATGTCTGCTATTTGTGGCTGCTCCTCTCCTGAGTCCTTTGGGGTGTGCAGAGTATTCAGGTGAGGGGAATGGTCAGCCTCTTAACATCAACTGGGAGAGACACAGAAGTGACAAGAAACTTTCTTGCACCTTCTAAGTATATTCATAGGTTAATGCAAAGCAAAGGATTGAATCTGCCTATCGGAAGAATAGGCTCAGTCCATTTGCACTACTGAAGATCCCATGCTTCTGCCAAGGATCTTTCTGTATCATCTAATCACGCCTGGCCAGACTCATGAAATTGTCAGTAAAGCAAATAGCTCTCCCCCATGGCCTTTCTAAGAGCCAAGCTATAAGTGACAAATGATACTTGAACGGCAAGTGAACAGACTCACGTGTATTTCTTCTGTGGTCCGGAGTGGGGCAGTCATGACTACTGGGTAGCTCCTCCTCCGTCTCTTACGCAGGGCTGGACAAAACATGCGATCCTCGGGGAAGGGGCTTCCAGGTTGCTTCAGTTTTTTCCGGCCCTGCTCAGCAGGGGGATGCAAAATCTTCAGCTCTACGGAGCAGCGATCCTTGAAGATTGGAAGAAGTACGAGCGCGGACTCGCTGGGAAAAGGAAGGATGTGTTCCTCCAACCCCCCCCCCTTGATTTCACCTGTCGGAGCGGCATGGAAGCCGCAGAGGCGAGCGCAGAACCGACGATCCTAGTTAGCTAGGACCCGGTTTCTGCTGCGGAGGCACGAGGGAAGCGGCTGGGACGCCTCAGCAGCCGCGTAGCCAAAAGGAAGCTGGCAAGGTTCCAAACCGGCGGAGGCCTCTAAAAGCGTGCCAAAATCGTGAGTAAGATGGAGACCCCGCAGAGAGGCTTTGGAACTCAGTGAAGCGGGGAGGGGGAGGACGTGTTTGGCCTTCTCCTCACAGAGCCGAGTGCAGGAGCAGCCTCGCGGCTTAATGGCGGAGCAGGGAAGCAGTCTGGGGACTGCATGGTTTTCCCCTGGTACAGTGTGTCTCTGCCTAGGGCCAGTAAAAGGGGATTTATCCTTTAGTCTTAGGCCCTGGAACGTTCCCATTTTAAAAGGTGTACGGGGAAACTAATCTCGCCTTTATAGTAATGCTTGCCCACGCTTACTTTCACTTTAGGCGGCAAGTTTTGGCAGGAATGACGTCTCAGGCCGGCAGCACTGAGCAGAAAGTAACTGAGCCAAGCCTGGGTGGCATGGAGTCATCAGAACGGTCAAGACATACACATCCTAACCAAGGGGAAAGCCTAGGAAGTGGGGACCCTGATTTAACAGGCCCAGAAGCTAAAGCAAATATTTTGGCTTGGCTGCAAGCAGAAATTAAGAAAGGTATAGACAACGCAGTCAAAGATCTTAGAGGGCAGCCTGACCCTCAGAAAAAAGACAAACAACAGCCAAGTACCTCTAGAGGGAAAAGGCGTTCAGGATCCACTGCCCAAATCAAACCAAAAAAGAGGAGGTTCAGGGAGTGGGTAGAAGAGGATTCCAGTGCTTCAGATGGGTCCCAAGGGGGTTCAGAGTCATCCCATCAGTCCTCAGGGAGTGAGGAGGGGGAGTTATCAGAGGAGGAGGAGGTGGATACAAACCAAATACAACCTAGACTCTTTCCACCTGAAATGTATTCTAAGTTCATTGTCCGTCTTCTGTGCAGCCCCACATGGGACTGCACGTGCGCAGGCCTGCCGACCGGATATTTTTTCTTCCAAGTAAAGTCCACTAGGGGGTGCTCGTCCGCCGACTGCGCATGCACGGGCCTTCCCGCCCAAACGGCATCCGGCAACGGCGCCCCTTCACCCTCAGTTTCTCTTTTGCCGCCGACCGGTGTAGTTTTTCTTGTCCGCTGCGGAGAGAAATCGAAAGTGCGTTTAGAGATCGTCGTTCTTTTCTTGGTGAGACCCTCTCTCAAGATGTCTGAGAGAGCCCTTTTCAAACTTTGTGCTACTTGCTCACCAAGATGACCAAAACCGACGGTCATTCGGTTTGTTTAGAGTGTCTAGGGGAGGCCCACAAGGTGGAGGAATGCGAGCACTGCCAACGCTTTACCCCCAATGCCAGGGCCGAGAGGAAGCATAGATTGCAAGCCTTGCTGTGGAATTGGGCCATGAGTGCTACTGGGGCCCCTTCTTCCTCTCCAAAACCACCTTCCCTTGGAGGCTCGGTCCGCAGTACTCCTTCCCATAGACCACGCTCCCCGTAAAGGGCCCGCATGAACACGTCGGATCCGAAGAGCCCAACGGTCCCCTCGACTCATCTAGCGGACTCTGATCCGACTCGTATCCGTGAGCACCGAGACAGGTCCTCTTCGCACTCGGAGTCTGCAGCTCCGTCGGTTCCGGAGGCCAAGAAAGCGTCGTCGGATCCGATACTGCCCTCTCGGAAGGAACCGAGCGTCGCGGAACCGAAGTCCCTGGACCCGATGCCCTCGGATCCGGCTCCTCCATCCACTAAGCCGACGAAATCTAAGGGCACGGATCGCTCGGCTGAGCGTCCCTCAGTCGCCCTTGGATCCGATCCGATTTCGGAACCTACCTTGTCAGAGAAGAGGGAGCGGAAGGATCGGAAGCATAGTTCGGCATCTTCGATCGAGGCTCCTGCGGGGAAGAAAGCGAAAAAGAAGTCCAAGCATTGTCTGTCTACATCAGTTCAGACCGATCATTCGTCTTGGGATAGACTAAAGACACCTTCTCCTCGGATGAGATCTCCATCCTGCTCATCATCTGGAGAGGAGTGGGAGATCATGACCAGCCACAGGGATTATCCCTTTCGGGGGGACCTATCCCTTCATTTTGGCAGTAGAGATTACTTTGCTGATCGATCAGACTACCCAAGATCCCACCGATCGTACTCTCCGTTTTCCGGTAGGGAGGACTGGGGGGGGGGTCGTAGTGCATACTCATGCTACGACTCTCCTGAAAGAGGTCTCTCGCATCATTCTTCAGATAGGATCCGAGAACCGAGTCCTAGCCCTCCTTAAGATCCGTCACCGGAGGATATCATTGTCAGAACCGGGCGGGTGTCTCCATCCGAGGATTATAGACTCTACGCAGAACAGATGCTCCGTATGGCTCGGTATATGGAGATAGAAGTTTCTACGACCAACCCAAAACCCAAAGACAAAATCCTCCAGTATGTACAATCTGGCAATCCTTCCACCATTGCCTTCCCCATGACTGAGGGCCTAGCAGAGGTCATCACCTCGACCTGCGAGAAACCTGCCTCTGTATACCCTACCTCAAGGAAATTGGAGGCCCTCTATAAGACCAGGGACAATGACTGTCCTTACCTTTTTTCTCATCCTCCTCCTTCATCATTAGTTACTGAGGAGATGCAGGCAACACAACGCCAGAGCACGAATGTGGTCCCTGCAGACAAGGAAAGCAGGAAGCTTGATGCGCTGGGGAAGAAGATCTATTCCTCGGCATCACTGACCTTAAAAATTGCAAACTACTCGGCCATTATGGGAGCGTATCAGATCTTCCTGTGGAACCGAGTGGCTGTCTTCCTCGAGAAGTTACCCGATGACCAGAGGCCCTTGGCTAAAGTTATTATGGATGAGGCCTTGCGTCTGTCTAGGCAGCAGATTAACACCGGCTGTGACTCTGTTGATACAGCAGCCCGATCACTTGCATCTGCTATTGTTTTGCGCAGACACTCCTGGCTCCGCACTACGGCCTTGCCTGTGGAGACGCGCAATAGAGAACCTGCCCTTCAAAGAGCAGACCCTGTTTTCCTCTAAGACAGATGACTACCTGTCTCAAAAGCGTAAAGATCGCCTAACGGCTAGATCCTATGGCATTCTTCCTTCCAGACAGCCAACTGAGCACCGCACCCAATACCGTTCCTACCAGAACTATAGGGGGCGTTACCAGAGGTTCCACCCGTATCCTCCTTATGGGTCCTACAGGCCTTTCCAACAGGCTTCTGCGCCCTACCAATGTAGGAGGCCTAATAACAGGTCCCGTCACAACCGGCAAGGCTCGGCTCCTAAGGAACCCCCTGGTCAGACCAAGCAGTTCTAGATGACGTCTGCGGTGTTTGGGGACAGACTGTCTACGTTTGTGCCGGCATAAGCCGAAGTTACCAGTGATAGTTGGGTTTTGAGCATCATTTCAGTTGGCTATAAAATTCAGTTTGAAAGTTACCCTGAATTGTCTCCGCCTGATTTTTCTCAGCAAGACAGGACGAATTGCAAACCGAAGTGTTAGCCTTACGAGAGAAGGGGGCAATTCAAGCTCTTCCCCCTAATGCTTCCCCTCTGAGATTTTACTCCAGGATGTTCCTGGTAGACAAAAAAGATGGTGGTGTACGCCCTATCCTCGACCTGAGGAGGTTGAATAAATTTGTCAGGGCTAAAAAGTTTAGGATGCTCACGCTGGCCACTGTGCTACAGCTTATGCCGGATGATATGTGGTTCGCTGTCCTAGACTTAAAGGACGCATACTTCCATATAGCTATTCACCCAGATCATAGAAAGTACCTTCGGTTCCTTTGCAAGGACAAGGTTTTCCAGTACCAGGTTTTGCCCTTTGGGTTGTCCTCCGCCCCCAGGGTTTTTACAAAATGCATATCTGCTGTGGTGGCTTACCTTAGAAAGCAGGGTTGCACGGTGTACCCCTATCTTGATGACTGGCTTCTGGCTGCATTATCAGCTGAGGCCCTTCAGGAGCAGATAGAGAGTGTCGTATGCACCTGTTCCCGTTTGGGACTTCTGGTTAATTTTGACAAATCTACCCTTCTCCCCTCTAGGAGACTTACCTTCATTGGTATGGTGCTGGATGGGATTGCCAATAAGGGTTTCCTCCCGGTTGAGTGGGCGCAGAGGATCTGCAGGATGGTCGCCCTTTTTAGGAGGTGCAGATTCCAATCCGTGGTTTCCATACAGCGCCTACTGGGGCTGATGGATTCCGCTACGGCGGTCACACCCTTTGCCCACTTACATATGAGGCCACTCCAATTGTGGTTCCTATCCGTCCATGACTTTGAGTTAGCCTCACAGAGACAGAAGTACTCGATACCTAGGGGGATCATTCGTTCCCTGGATTGGTGGGGCGTGGAGTCCAATCTCCTCCAGGGTGTTCCTTTTGGCCCGGTGCAGGCCCAAATTACCATTTCCACTGATGCGTCTAATGTGGGCTGGGGATCGAAATGTGGATCCCTTAAGGCCCATGGCACATGAATTGACGTTGAGCAGGGGAGTCATATTAACTTGTTAGAACTGAAGGCCATTTGTTATGCCCTTATTGCGTTTACAGATATACTACAGGAAAAATCAATACAGGTCCTTACGGACAACAGTACAGCCATGTGTTACCTGAACAGACAGGGTGGCACGACTTCACAGGTCCTGTGCAAAGAGGCAATCTGCATCTGGGAATGGGCTCGGGCCAGACACATTCACGTCCAGGCAGTGCACATTCCCGGCACTGCAAACGTTGTTGCAGACAAGCTGAGCCGCATGGTGCAGGACAATTACGAATGGACTTTAACAGACTGTTACTTAAACAAGGTCTTCCTGATGTGGGGGTTCCCGGAAGTGGACCTATTCGCTACAGAGTCCAACAAGAAAGCCCCCCTGTTCTGTTCCAGGGGGGGGATTAGGTCTCCACTCCTTGGGAGACGCCTTTCAGCTAATCTGGAGGGGTTGTCTCTTTTATGCCTTCCCCCCTTTCCCGCTGATATCAAGGACTGTCAGCAAGATTCAGCGGGAGGGTTCCCATGTGATCCTGGTGACCCCCTCCTGGCCTCACCAGCCCTGGTTCCAACACGTGCTGTCGCTGTCCCGGGGTCAGTCCTACCGCTTCGAGCTCAGCCCGGACCTTCTGTCGGACAGGGGGATGTGGTATCACGATTTACCCAGACTGAACCTCACAGCATGGCGCTTACTGGGCAAGGGGGAATGTCAGATAGAGTGACTCAAATCTTGCTTAACGCTTGGCGAGACACGACCAGGAAGTCTTATGCCGTAAAGTGCAAGTGTTTTGAGACCTGGGCTGCTCCTAAGGGACTAAATGTCTGGGACTGCCAGTTGGCATCTATTTTTGAATTTTTGTTGTCCCTGAAAGATGATAGGTTGTCTAACTCGTCCGTTAAAGTTTATTTGGCCGCCATATCGGCGTTTCATCATAGAATTGACGGAAAGACAGTCTTCTCTCATAGTCTGTCTAAATCGTTTCTGAGAGGGTTAAATAATGTGTTTCCCCAGGCCACTGCTATTGTGCCCCAATGGTCCCTTACGCTAGTTCTAGCAGAACTTATGAAGGCCTCATTCAAACCTTTAGTGACTTGTGACCTGAAATGGCTCTCCCTCAAGGTCACCTTTTTAGTGGCAATCACTTCTACAAGGAGGGTTAGTGAACTGGCGGCCCTCAGATTTGACCCTCCATTTCTTAAGATTCACCAGAATAAGGTGGTGTTGAGACCTGATATTCGTTTTAGGCCCAAGGTGGCAACCCAATTTCATACTTCACAGGATATTATCCTTCCAGTTTTCTTTCCTGCTCCGGCCAGTACGGCGGAAAGGGCCCTACACTCTCTGGACGTGCGTAGGGCGATTTTGTTTTATTTGAAACATACAGCTGCCTTTAGGAAGGATAAGAAGCTGTTTGTCTGTTACTTTGGTGCTAGACAGGGTAAGGCTGCCACCTCTCAATCCATCTCTCGTTGGGTATCTCTGGCTATTAAGACTTGTTACTCTCAAGCTAACCTGCCTTCTCCCTTGGAAGTTAAAGCACATTCTACCCGGGCACAGTCTACCTCGGCAGCCTTCCTGAAGGGCATCCCACTGCGGGACATCTGTACCGCCGCTACCTGGTCTTCCTCGGAAACGTTTGCGAAGCACTATGCAATGGACGTCATGGAGAGGAAGGATGCCTCGGTGGGACAAGCTGTTCTCCAATCTCTCTTCCTTTGAGGAACACACCCACCTCTGAGGTAAGCTACTTGTTAGTCTCCCATGTGGGGCTGCACAGAAGATGGACAAGGAAAACAGAGTTTCACTTACCGTAACTGCTGTTCATTGACATCTTCTGTGCAGACACACAACCTTCCCTCCTGCCCCGCTGTGTCCTTCCTGACCTGTGTTTTTAGGGTTGGACGGCGGCAATGGAGAAATTGAGGGTGAAGGGGCGCCATCGCCGGATGCCGTTTGGGCGGGAAGGCCCACGCATGCGCAGTCAGCGGACGAGCGCCTCCTAGTGGACTTTACTTGGAAGAAAAAATATCCAGTCGGCAGGCCTGCGCACGCGCAGTCCCATGTGTGTCTGCACAGAAGACGTCAATGAACAGCAGTTACGGTAAGCGAAACTCTGTTTTACTTGCAAAAGTGTTGAGAACCTTGGAAATATCACAGTCCGTTGCAGGTAAAGCAGAGACGGAATCCTCCTATCCACAAGGTCTGGAGAGAGCTTTACTCAAGATGGGACCAAAGCATACTGGTGTACCTCTGCCGGCTATTTTCCACGATACCCTGAGAATGGAGTGGGATAACCCAGCAAAGCCTAAACTGTATCAGTCTGTATTTCACAAGTTCTACTCTCTGGGTCTGGATGACGCCAAAAAGATCAAACTCCCAATTGTGGATGACCCTGTTACTAGTCTGGCAATGACTTCGGTCCTTCTTATGGATGCGGAAGGCATGCCTAAGGATCCATTGGACAAGAAAATTGAGCAAGCCTTACGCAAAAACTTTGAGGCATTCGCGGCGTCTCTGAGATCTTCAGCAACTGGGTCACTGTTTGCGAGAGCAGCCTCGGATGGCAGCAGCCGGGAGAGAAGTCCCTAAGGAGATAAAGAATGAAGTGAAGAGGATAGCTTTGGTGGTGGCCTTCGCAGCAGATGCCACTTTGGACTCATTCCAAATGTCTTCTAGGGCCAGCGGCTTCAACGTGGCGGCACGAAGAAACACGTGGCTGAGAAACTGGGACGTGGATCCACCATCCCGCAGTAAGGTGGCGGCGATTCCATACTCAGGCAACAAACTTTTTGGAGAAGCTCTGGATAAATATCTGGTGGAAAACACAGAAAAGAAGAAAGTATTACCATCAAAGAAAAGGGACATGAAGTACAAAGGAAGGCATTCCTTTCGAGACTTCAAAAGGCCAGCTAGACAGAACTTTGACAGACCATTCAAAAGCAGGTGGCAACCCAAACCTAGATCTGACAGCAGATCCTTCACCTTTAGGAAGTCAATCCCCCAATCCAAGGGCCAGAAGAAAAGCAACCAAGCATGACTATCTCAGGAAGGTTGGACAGATTGGGGGGCACCTACAGGAGTTTGTGTCCCAATGGAAACGAACTGTGTCAGACAAATGGGTGCTGGAAACAGTATCCAAGGGTTATTCCTTGGAGTTCGAGAAGGTACTGAAAAGACGCTTTATTCAAGTTTTTCGGAACCAATCACAACTGAAACATTTGAAAATAAAAGGGGCTATCAAGCACTTGTTACAGATCAGGGCGATAGAACCAGTACCAAGACATTGCAACAAGCAGGGTGTGTACTCAGTCTTCTTCATTGTGCTGAAGAAAAATGGGGAAGTCAGGGCCATCTTGGACCTCAAATGGCTGAACCTCCACATAAGATCCAGGAAATTCAAAATGGAAACGATGAAATCAACCACGGAAGCCATACAACACGGGGATTTCCTAGAATCCATAGATCTGTCAGAGGCCTACTTACACGTCCCTATACGACCGGTGCAAAGGAAGTACCTGCGCTTCGCCTGCAACCGGGAGCATTATCAATACAGAGCTCTCCCTTTCGGCCTGAAATCCTCGCCGAGGGTTTTCAACAAAGTGCTGGTTACACTGGTGGCCTTCCTCAGAGTCCAGGGGATAGCGGTGTTGTCTTAGTTGGATGATATCCTGATAAAGGCTCCCTCCCTGCAATCAGCACAAAAAGCGGTGTCACTGACAATAGATTGTTTGGAGAGTCATGGCTTTATTGTCAACCGGCAGAAAAGCATGCTGTCCCCGACACAGAGAATTGTACACCTGGGGATAATGGTGGACACGGTGTTGGACAAGAACTTCGTATCTGTGGAGAGACAACAGAAAATCCTCACCTTGATCAAAGACATCCAATCAAGAAGGACGGTGGAGGTCATGCAACTGGCCAAGCTGCAAGGCATGATGGTGTCTTGCCAGGATACACTTCAGTGGGCCAGATTTCACACCAGACCCCTACAGAGGTTTCTACGACCTTACCAGCGAATCATAACCCACAGATGGCAAAAACGAGTGGAGATTCCCCAGTCGTTGTACAGGGAAATGAACTGGTGGCTGGATCCGAGCAGGTTTACAGAGGGACCTCCGCTCAGGGAACCAATCAGGATAGCAATAACAACAGACACCAGCCTGACAGGATGGGGAGCACACACAAAGGACAAGATGTCACAGGGGGAGTGGCTCCCCAGAGAACGAGAGGCCAGCATAAACCTTTTAGAACTCAAGGCCATAAGGAATGGGCTATTGGAGTTCAAAGACGATCTGCAAGGCAGTCACATTATGGTACACACAGACAACATGACAGCAAAGGCCTACATAAACAGTCAGGGAGGCACAAGGTCCAGACTACTGAACGAGGAGGCAGAGGAGATCTTTCTCTGGGCGGAAAGGAACACAAAATCTATAAAAGCAAGCCACATTGCAGGCCAACAGAACATTCTGGCAGACTGGCTGAGTCGGAACAGAGTGGACCAGTCGGAATGGACATTGAACAAACAGACCTTCTCGCTGATATGCAAAAGGTGTGGCACCCCAGAAGTGGATCTTTTTGCCTCTTTCAGGAACAGACAAGTTCCGCAATTCTTCTCGAGGTACAGAGAACCGGAGGTGATGGGAGTAGATGCATTGGCTCAGGAGTGGCCACGAAATCTTCTGTATGCGTTTCCTCCAACGAAAATAATACACAGAGTAGTACAGAGGATCCTAGATCAGAGGGCGAACATAATCCTAATCACACCATTCTGGCCACGGAGACCTTGGTTTCAAGACCTCAAGAGGATGTCATGTATGGATCCGTGGATCCTGCCATACAGGGAGGATCTGCTAACACAAGGGAAAATTCGTCATCCAAATCCGATGTCTCTAAGGTTGACAGCTTGGAGATTGAACATAGACAACTTAGGGAATTAGGATATTCCGAGAGGGTGGTCGCTACAATGTTGGCCTCATGGAAGGGTTCGACCAAAAAGAGCTAGAGTAGGACGTGGCAGCTATTTGCTAATTGGTGAGACAAGAAAGGATGGAATCCCATGTCAGCATCCATGAGGCAGATTCTTACTTTCCTGCTAGATGGTCTGGACAAAGGACTTAGTACTAGTACCTTGAAAAGGCCGGTGGCTGCGATCTCAGCAATCAGGGGATCGAAGACCAGGGCATCTCTCACCCCGCACCCCCACATTAAGAGGTTCTTGAGAGGGACCATGCTGTTGGATCCACCTCAAGTGCACCATTTTCCTACCTGGAACCTGAACCTGGTGCTGAAGGCTCTCACTAGGGAGCCCTTTGAACCGATGGCGACTTGCTCCCTTAAGAATCTGACTCTTAAAACAATCTTTCTAGTGGGTTTGACCTCCGCTAGGAGGGTGTCAGAAATAGGGGCACTTTCAGTAAATAGGGACCTGTGCATTTTCCATCAGGACAAGGTAGTGTTAAGGACAGACACGGTGTTTATACCAAAGGTCAACTCGTCTTTCCATAGAGGGGAAGATATTGTCCTGCTTTCCTTCTGTGCCAATCCCAAACATGAGAAAGAGAGGGAATGGTACAAATTAGATGTTAAAAGGGCCCTAAGTTTCTATATAGACAGAACCAGCCAGATACGTAAAGTAGAGAGCATGTTTGTTTCTTTTAGAAGGAGTACTATGGGCAAGAAAGTGACATTGTCCACGCTGAGCAGGTGGATCAGGGAGTGTATTGTGTTGGCATACAAAGCTAAGAATCTTTCTCCCCCTGAAGGAATCATGGCTCATTCCCTTAGAGGGGCAGCCACCTTGGCGGCGTACAGATCTTTTCCTTCCTTGGAAAGGATATGTAAAGCTACGACGTGGAAATCAGTCCATACATTTACTAAACATTACAGGATAGATCAGATGGCTTCTTCAGAAGCAGCCTTTGGCAGGAGAGTGCTACAGCACATCCTGAACGCATAGAATACCTGCCCAAGGGTACACTGCTAGGCATATATCCCAGTAGTCCTGACTGCCCCACTCCGGACCACAGGAGAATGGAAGATTTATATTCACTTACCATGAAGCTTCCTTTCTCGGTGGTCCAGGAGTAGGGCAGTCAGAGACCCACCCAGTTTTTTTTTTTTAAATTACAGTTTAATAATGTTTCAGGCCATTTTTGGGTTGGAATGTTGTTGGTCGATTTGTTAGATTACTTGATCTGTTGATATTATTAGTTACGTGAAACAGGACAGGAACAACCTGGATTGGAGCCTTACCGGGGATCAATGCGGGCTTGGAAAGGAACTGAAGCAACCTGGGAGCCCCTCCCCCGAGGATCGCAAGTTTTGTTCGGCCCTGCGTAAGAGACGGAGGAGGAGCTACCCAGTAGTCCTGACTGCCCCAATCCTGGACCATCGAGAAAGGAAGCTTCACGGTAAGTGAATATAAATCTTCCATTCTCCCTGTTCACTTGCGCTCCACTTGCACTCCACTTGATCAAGTGGAGTGCAAGTGAACAGGGAGGAATACACGTGAGTCTGTTCACTCGCGGTTCAAGTGTCATTCGTCACTTGTAGCTTGGCCTTGAGAGAGCTTAAGGGTGCAGGGGTGAAAGGAGAGGATGAAGACTGCTTCTGGCTCTGCACACATGTGGGAGATGATTTGCATTCCCCCACCTGTTTGAAAGGTAAGCTAACAGTTGCATGTTAAACACGAGGTGGGCTGGGGTTTTGTCCAGTGCAAATCTGGATAATGTGAGGAGGCTTTTGGTCAGTTCCTAGCAATATATGGAGAAACCAGCATGAAGGCCAACATCGTATAGTGACTGGAGTGTAAAACTAAGACTGGGATGAGCTAAATTGAAATTCTCACTCAGCCGTCAGGCTTACTGGCTGACGTCTAATCCTCTCTCATCTTAACCTGATCTCATTGTGTTATTGTGAAGGTAAAATGGAAGAGGAAAGAACCATTAAAGTAACCACAATCTCTTTAGAGAAAGAAGAACTGATAGATGAATAGAAGTTAGAAAGGGAGAATGTATCTTGCATCATGCTCATCTGCAAGTTTGGTTGATTGGAAGAGATTATTGTTTGCTAAGAACAGACTAGTGCAGTGATGGTGAACCTTTTTGAACCCGAGTGCCCAAACTGCAACGCAAACCAACTTATTTATTTCAAAGTGCCAGCACTGCAATTAAACCTGAATACCGAGGTTTTAGTTAAGAAAAAACAACTCATACAGTTGTCCCAACTAATTAACATCTCTCTCTCTCTCTCTCTCTCTCTCTCTCTCTCTCACTCACTCACTCACTCACTCAGGAGCCACGAATGAAAGTAAAGCAAGTTAAATCAAAGCAGTTTGCCCTTCTTTAGACCAGCAGCCCTGCTTGCAAGCACTCTCTCTCTCTCTCTCTCTCTCTCTCTCTTTCTCTCTCTCTCTCTCTCTCTCACACACACACACACACAAGAGCCATGACTGAAAGTAAAGCAAGTTAAATCAGAGCAGCTTACTCTTCTTTAGAAAGCCAGCCCCACCAGCCTCGCTGCTGCCTCTGCTTCCTGCTGCTAAAGAGATGGGCAGCAGGGAGGCAGCCTTGAGGAAAAGGAATCAAGTGGGCAGGGCCAAAACCCATGTGATCTCTGCTCAGAGCTACTGGAACACCGTTGCAGGCGTTCCCCCTCCAAATGAGCCCTGGACCTAGCGATCGGCGACTTGGCTCGCGTGCCCACAGAGAGGGCTCTGCGTGCCAGCTGTGGCATGCGGGCCATAGGTTCTCCATTGCTGGTCTAGTGACTGCATTTGTGGAATTTTAGATAAAAGGCTTGTGTCTCATGCCACACCTGAACAAATTATAGTTGTTAAGGCTACCCTTGAGATATTATCTATGTTATCCCCTGGAGGTTCATTGCCTGCCTGCAAACACCATCTTCATGGTAATCCATGAGGGTGGAATTTTTTAGATGTTGTATTTCTATTACAGGAATGGGAGAAATGGCAATTGTATATTGAAAAATGGTTTCAAGCACTGTTTCATGATAAATGAAAGCTATGGTATAGAAATGACAGAAGCGGTTTCCATATGAATTAGGCAGAAGATGTGCTGTTGGGAAAAGGAACCAGTTTAATGAGATGTAGGTAACTAATCTTACAAATCTGTGGCTATAGGCTCATCAACAGTCTTTCTGTTGACTGTTGAAAGTAATACAATTTGGCAAACGCTAGACTTTTGCATTTGTATGATAGAAAATAAACCACCATGGTGCATAAATTGCCCGTTTTAATAAGGAGCTTGTGAAAAAACAGAGTGTATACATTTTTGGTCTTTAACCAAAGCAGTTTGCCAAATATTGTATTGCTTGTAGCCAGATGAATGGGTGAAAATATAATGTCTCATTCTGACATTTTGTTAAAGAAGCTGCTAGTGAGAATTTTCTTCTGGTGCATGTGAAACTTTATGATTACTTACTGCAGGGCCAGTTGTAATTGCAAATTCATTAGTAGAAACATGCCATATGAATTCAGTTACAGTTGCCTGCTATTTTCAATAAGGACTCCTGATTAAAGATTCTGGCAAGAACTACACAATTTTATAAAAAACTTTTGAGATTTTCTTTGTGGAGTATGGCATGTCACAGTTTCTGTTCTAGTCCCCTCTGTACAATGTAATATACTTCTGATCCTTCACTCCAAGTTGTTTTGATTTAACCTTGGTCTCTTGAACAAAGTGCTAATTGCATAT